>NC_091821.1:291377691-292085191 GCF_038994185.2 Dermacentor albipictus
TTGATGACGCGCGCGTCACGTGATGCGCCATCCGCTGCGAAAATTCCTTCTCCGTCCTGTCGTGTGAATGCACCTTTAGCAGACGACACGGAATAATTATGAGCAGCAAAACGTCACGGCTCACGTGACAATTGACGTCATGGCATTCGTCGCGGTTCAAATTGACCAATCGTGTGCGGCTCGATGGAACGGACCGCCTCCGTTCTGTTTTGGAACGCGTACAAGATCGCACCACTGCCTAACCGTCAGATGCACTTCCGGGCAGCCTTTCTTCAGTCGGCAAACATTGGTAACGTCCGAACATCGCACAGTGGCTACTAGAGACACCGTCGTGGACGGATTTTGATTTTCCCCTATCGAATTCGTTAAGGTGCGCACAATTATTTCACTAGCGACTTTACAATGTGCACTCATGGGCTACCGCCGTAGCTGCAAATCTAGATGTGCTTAAGTATGAAGACACATACATGGATATGTTGGTTTTTCACCTTGACAAGTACAAAAGTCATGAAACAAGAGTTGAGCAAACTGTCCCTGTATCGTCGCAGGGTGTGAGACCGGGCTAGTTGGTATTCCATGCTGAAGTGACTAGAACAAGAGTGGACGCGGGACACTAAAGTGGCGACAAGGATAGGCGCAAACTTCCAACTGGACGCTCCTTGTAGCGTTTTTAGTGTCCCCTGTCCACTATTGCGCTAGTCACTCTAGTCTGTATCGTCATCCATTAGTATGCTATGGCCGAAGCTGCTCGCAATATTAGGTTACATTTACTGGCCACCAGGCCAGGTACGCCCTTGGGTACGACATAAATAGCACTTGCAGTTAGTTTCCAAAGTAGTCTCCCATGGCGGTTATCCACGTGCGTGAAGCAAGAACGCTATTTAAAATAATTGTGCAGTAATATATGCGGGATTTGTATGTTCTCCACATTCTCTACCATGTTGCCTTTCCACCTTTATTATATAGCCGCAATAGAGACCAGCAGCTATCGAACGCCATAAAGGCTATCCACATTCAACCCTTAACGACCATCGGTTATCTTCCCTCCTCATTACATGTCCTGCCCATGGTCATTTCTTTTTCTTGATTTCAACTAAGATGTCATTAACTCGCGTTTGTTCCCTCACCCAATCTGCTCTTTCCTTATCCCTTAACGTTACACCCATCATTCTTTTTTCAATAGCTCGTTGCGTCGTCCTCAATTTAAGTAGAATACGTTTCGTAAGCCTCCAAGTTTCTGCCCCGCAGGTGAGTACTGGTAAGACACAGCTATTATAGACAGACTGGATTCCAAGGGAAGGGAAGCGTAGCAGGGGGCGGCAGGAAGTTAGGTGGGCGGATGAGATTAAGACGTTTGCAGGGATGACATGGCCACAATTAGTAGATGCCCGGGGTTGTTTGAGGAGTATGGGAGAGGCCTTTGCCCTGCAGTGGGCGTAACCAGGCTGATGATGATGATGACGACGACATATTCAAAGACCTCACGCGCAACTCCTGACACTCTATTGTATTCAAGAGTTGTGCGACTGCCCAGGACATCCTTAACGAATGTTACTTAACACTTTATCAGGCTTTACTTTACAAAATCACGATTTCATTATGAGGCACGCCGTAGTTGAGGATTGGGGAATAATTTAGACCACTTGGAATTTTTAACGTGCGCCTAACCCTAAGTACGCGGGTTTTCACATTTCACACCCATTGAAATACGGCTGCCGTGGTTGGGATTCGATTCCGAGACCTCGTGATTAGCAGCCGAACCCAATAAAAGGTAAGCAATTACGGAGGGGAAGGAATGTTGGCAGTAGGAGGAAGGTGACAGCCGGCACGTGAGACAATTTGTTTCCATCCTCATTGCGCGAGAATGGGTACCATCTGTCGAAGAATAACACCGTAGAATGCACTGTATTCAATGTGATGGAGTCCACGTCCAATATTTCAGACCCGAATTTTACTTTAACTACGGACGACCAGGCATCTCACTAATACGTGCAGTCGCTTGACAGCGGCCGAGCGCTGGCGTCGGCCACAGGACCTACTTGACCTTTGTTCAACGCTTGCCGACATTCTCGCCTTATTTCGCACCATTGCGTTTCAGTTGAAGTGCTTCAACAGCCAATTTATTTGTGCCAAAATTTGGCCTCCCTGTCAACGCTATGGTTTCTTATTTTTAAGTAACCTTTTATATTTAGGCTAGTGTTGTCGTGAAATTTCTAGCGGTTTCACCTTTCCCAAAATGCCCACATTTTTGTCGGCCTCTGTTCATATTTTGGAGGATTTTTAAAAGACGTGGAAACCATTGCGTGGCCTCATGCCCAAGCTGCTCAAAAAGTCATTTTATATCCCTGAGGTCTTGTGCAAGCTTCCGCCTTCTTGCCGTTCATCAACCTCCTGATTTCCCTGTCAACTGTATCCCATTTTGACGCCTCCATTCCCACGGAAGTTGGCAACGATATAGTGTCCATGGGATTAAAGTCATTTAAATCAATTCTATTGTGGATACGACAGCCGCTTTTCCTCACTATGAATGGAAATATTGCGTTGATGAGTGCCATTCTTAAACATTAAAAGTGGCAGTAAAATAATTTGGTGGGTCCCATGTATGTGCGAATCGATGTAAGCAAAGCATTCTGTGTTTCTTGTCATTGTCATACGTAATCTCCACAGAGTAGACAGGCACTCTCTAATGAAATGCTGTCAATGTTTGCCTGATCACGCTTGCCATTGTGATGTAAATAAACGGAACTTCAGCTCATTTTCTCAAAAATAAACGCTGAATGAAATGCTTACGTCATCCTAAACAAGATCAAGTGCCGTAGTGCTCGATCTTATGATGTCCCTATTCGCAAGCTTATATTCGTGATTTATTTATTTTTTCTTGGGTGGGGGGGGGGCGATGTGCTCTTGTACCCTAGAAATGTCCCTCGGACGTCTCTGATGTGCTCCTTTTTATTCACAAGTACCCAATGAAAACTCTCATCACTGCAACTTCATGATGTCCTGGTGGCAGGCCACCATGGCGTGTCGCGCAAGTATGACCACGCTGATTCATTTGGGTTGACATGTACTATTTTATGCGTCATACTTCGCCACATTCATTTTTCAAACTATGCCAGAGCTCGAAAATGGCGGCCAACTCACTACGTCCCTTACCTCTGTTTACTTCCGCAAAATGTGTGTTTATCGCTGTGGTTACCAAATACGCCCAGCGGTATGCTACCACTCAAGCCTTT
Source organism: Dermacentor albipictus (assembly GCF_038994185.2). Classification (NCBI taxonomy): domain Eukaryota; kingdom Metazoa; phylum Arthropoda; class Arachnida; order Ixodida; family Ixodidae; genus Dermacentor; species Dermacentor albipictus. The sequence goes on from NC_091821.1 coordinate 291,380,925, forward strand.
CTGGCGGCTGAGCAACTGAAGTCGCAGGCTTTATTCAACATGGCGTCGACGTTCAATATGACTTTCCTCAATCACTTTTCGCGGACTTCTCTCACCGCCTTCTCTCCAGTGTCATCTCTTACACTACTCGCTCCTGCTAGACACAATACAAACACGCAACGACCTTAATGAAGTATCAATTACACGCTAGTTGACACGCTGCCGATTTATATTTCCGCTGAGCACGGGGATTGGGCCGTGGTTCTGTCTATGGTGACATTACCCGTCTACAGCCTCGCTCAACAACACCGCCCGTTACTCATCACGTTTTCTTTTTTTTGTCAACTAGAGCATAGTGTATTACATCTAAACGTGCTTTCGGCTTTAGGGGTGACCTTGCACGCCCCTATATTCTGTTACCTTGACGGCGACCGTTGTCGTCAGGATGCCGCCTCGTTCTGAGAGAGCACAGAAAGCTGTCGTCACAAACAAACCACCGGGATTCGAGCACATCTCCCAAATGCACCATCTTGCATTTGGGAGATGGGCACGCTAACCATTACGCTACCACCTGCCTCCACCAATTTCTGTTTATCTGCCTTTCCATTTCACGTTTTTGCCGCAGACGCAGGCAGAACGGATGCAGAAACGAAAAAAAGTAAAGATTGCTCGAGCCGCTAGCTGACACATGACCTTAACTTTGGCAGGTTATTCTCATTGGAGCGCATGTAGGCTTGCGGCTGCGTGCAGATTGTGGGTCGCCTTAGTCTGATTGTAAATTTGCTTTCACCGACTCTTTTCAGCTAGAACTGAAATGCCGTACAAAAATGAGACCTACCGTTGAATATTTTTTCAACGGTAGTGTTTTTCAGTTCTCGTAACATAAAACACATAGAACACATAGAACATAGAACACAAGGCACCCACCACCATGGCATTTTATTTTTTACAACAGCGACACACAGTGGCGGACTGATATACTTCCTAAAAGGGTTTCATTTTATTTTTTCATCGCAGAACCGCAAGCACAGGTTGCGTCGCGCGTATATCACAGCCACGTACTATGGCCGCGCTCCTTTTCCTCTAGCAATGTGGCCCCTGGCGGCTTCACGCGCCCGTAGGTGGCGTATTGGACTGTCACTGCAGAAGTTTAAATACACAGCATCTTTGCATAGAAACAATGGCATGATTGTGAGCATATTGTTGGCTTGGATATGTTTGGCACGAGGCCCAAGACCCTGTCTTCTAACGCGTTCTTATGTTTGCGTTCGCGGCTCTGCCTTGAAGGAACGCGCTTCGTAACATGCCGCAGTGGTGCTTGCGTTGAGCGTATGAATGGCAAAAAACGCGGTTCTAAAATGTCTGTTCACTAACTTGTGCAGTAAGCCCATGTTTATAGTATTCGCGCAGTATAGTAGTAGTACAGTAAGAGTCACCAGTATAGCATCCGTGACCGCAAGGGTCACGTTATGGTCGTAACTTGTCGGGACAGCGTAGTTGTAATCCACAGACCCTGCCACTAAGGAATACGTGGCTATAGGCATGGCTGATGAATAAGTAATTGCGAAGATTGGTTTTCAGTAAATGTTTGTTACCAAGAACGGCGGGAGCTTATACTGCCGCAAAGGACGGATGCTGGGCGGTGAATCCAATCATTTACTCGGCACATCACACATCTACACTGCAATTCAACTGGGTTCGCCAACTCACGCTTATATTCTCTCGCCCCTAAGCTGCGGCTTCGCCTGCCACCCGGGCCCCAGCTTTTCCTCTTTGTCACCCGCTTCTTTCCCAATCTGCTGAGGCGTGCTTCCTCTGATGCTTGCTCATTCTTTTTCTCAATAAATGAAGGCATTCATTCATGCATTCCTTAGTTACTGCAGAAAATCGCGTGTCTTTATCTCCATAACCACTCTGTCCCTCACCTGGACTCTCCCATCGCAAAACAAAGTTGCTGTGTTGCAAATGGCTGGGCGTCACATATACAATTTTCTAGGAATGGCCAGTAGCACGGCGGGCAATTTTCGGTGGGTGACGGGACAGTATGCAGAAAACCGTCTTTGGCATATCCACACTCAGTGCTCTGCTTCATGAGCTACTATTAGCCGCTACGACGAAGTGTGAAATGAAAGAAACCTAGCTGGACTGGTTGCGGGCAGCGCTTTTTGGATTCGTGATGCGTCGATTTAATATATATATATATTTCTTATCTAAGCCTAAATGACAGCCATATAGGCGAGGTTAGTTACGGTAGCTCATTGGCTTGGACTAACGACTCTCTTTACGCAGCACTTTTGTCTTATGCGTGTTTGCGACGAACGGGAATGAAAGACAAGAGGGTAACACGCCTTCCCGAAATGAAACATTTGGAATAACCCTTCGTTTGGCGGTTGGACATATGTCGAGGCTCCCCGATACGAACCACCTGCAAGTCTGTACCACTTTGCAAAGGGGAACTCAGATGAAACTTTGTGAAATGGATAGGCTTTTAATTATCAAAAGTATATCTTTATTGAAATTCCTTACCATGAGGTGAAAGCCGAGTAATAAGCATTTAAATTTTCCGTCATATTAAAACATCTTGTTAATAAAAGGTTGCTGTGCTTTACAGCCCCCTAAATTAAAAAGTAAGCTGTGAAAAATAAATTGGTGCGGTAAATGTGTAAACGCCTAGTCCTAAAGGCCTAGTCCGTTTCCCAGTATTAACTAGATGAAGATGGAGCACCTCTGTTCTCTCACGTTGTAGTAATGTCAAGAGCAAAGCACTTCCAAAAGAGTCGGTCGCAAATGTTATTCAATATAATAAGAGCTTGCGCTGGAAAAGAAAATAACACTCAAACATAACGATGGCTGCGCGCAAAGTGGTTCCTCTGATTCAGATCTACGGATCAAGGCGTCGGTTCGTCAGATTGGAATGCTCGTACATTGCAGCGCGATCTCGGGTCGTCAAATGTGATGGAGAATGTACGCAAGTATTCACTTCACGCGCGCAAACTGATAACATAACGCTCTTTCGCTATTGAATCCGTGACAACACACTGGATATTAGAAACACATGCAGGCGCATCTTGTGCTAACTAATAAGTTTGGAATTGTGGTTAGACGATAAACAAAGCCCCCCTCCACCCAAAAGAAAGAATACATTTGCTTTCAATATTAGCTGAAACATAGTGCTGGGGTTTAAAAAGGGCCCCCAACACTGCACAGCGGCGCCGACATACAGGAAATTCAAGAGCGAACCACTTTCCGATTCCAATTACTGGTATTTATCAAACCACCATATCATGGTTCGATGTAGCCCTGTAGTCCAGGGGCCAGTTCCACCACGGGTACTGTGTCAGAGCTCATATTTCATGTCAGCATCAATTATCACAAAATCACAGTGTTTTTTCTTTCGATCTTATAATTACAGCTAAAATACATCCAGTGAAACCCTCACCTTAATATTTCAGTACTTTTCGTTCTAACGTACATATCCGTGCTGATCCATATGTTACAAAGTACTGAAAATGTGCCCAATGCTTTCCTCCAGGAAGCTGTTTTTATTCTTACGATGCCGGGAAACCGAGCCTGATGCCACCAATGCTCAGAAACCTAATCAGGAGCGCGCACAATGTTCTCGCACACCTTGTTGGATGTACAGTAGCGCCGAGGTGCTTCTTGTATAATGTATGAGAATTGGTTGTAAAGACAGACGTGCAAGGTTGGGCTATGTGTTTAAGCTCATGAAGTTGATTTGTGCGAAGATAACCTGTTCAAGCTTTCACACTTACTTTATAAGAAGTCAACAGGACCATCAATATGCCGGCTCCATTTAAATGCACGAAACAAAACTATTGAAACGATACAAACAATGTTAACATCATTTTATCACTCGAGTGTTCAGATTGGTAACCTCTAGATGCGGAGTAAGTTGAGAAGTTTGCGTAATTAACAAAGCTACCTTAATTAAATTTTCAATAATGGTTCTTAAGTGGCTAAAGAAAATGAGCAGTTTGGAGCCCGTCCTCGAGACCATGCAGCCAAGCGAAAAAAAATTCGACTGGACACGATTCTGTAGGAGCCATGCGAACAAAAATTTTCCAAGTAAACACTCCTGGAAGACGTAACTGACGCAGAAAAAGGACATCTGTGAAGTCACAGAAAGAACAGCACGACGGGCACAAAGGAGGAACCACACACAAACTGCGCTAACTTTAAGCGCTGTTCTTTATGTGATATAAAGCAACTAGCCCGCCAGTCATTTCTTCCAAACCTGTGAAGTCAACCTGACCACATCTAGTCTTTTGGGATGCTGTCATGAATAGTATCGCCCCGTGAACACGTTCCCCATGGTCGCATAGTCGCGTTCCATCTCGAAGGCAAGCATTTTAAAGATTTAGTGTCACTACGGCAGTGAACGTGCGCCACCGAAAGCTTGCTTGGTCGCAGAAGCGATGCATGACGGAATGATGGTGCAGATTTAGCGCGTTGCTGGCATCAAGACAATGCGCTGCAGCCGAGGGAAGCAAGCTAACGAAAGTGAGCCGCTTGGTAGCTGCTCACGGAGCCGTGCCGATGGTGGTGGTGCCATCATGACCAAATCTGAGGTGGCGATAATGTGGGCTGAGGCGTTTTTTTTCTTTGATTCTTTTATTCCTTTTTTTACAACGAAGTCGTTAAGAGTAAGCTTTAACTCGGGCCCAACACCAACGCGGCCTATTCAAATAGATGTAAAACTCCGAAACTCTTTTCTGAGATAACTCCTGGGCCGATTTTAGTGAAATTTGCTGGATTCGGCAGAGAAAGGTAAATTCTAGTGACTATTGGAAGCGGAATTCCTATTTAAGGCTTGAATTCTGGTAAAAGATTTTCATAAATTAGAAAGTGCGAAAAATACAGAAGTACGAAGTTTACAAATTAATAACTCCGCATAGAGAACTGATATCGCGGCTCTGTAAACAGCATCCTTTAGACAATTCAAAGCGGAAAAATCAAATATGCCAATTTATATCTTACGTGAAGTCGTTACGTTGTGAACAAGGGTTGCGGAAAAGCTGTATTTCCACATTACTAATGTCTTTAGATTCATGCATAATATGTCAATTGTGACCGCCTTAGATGTGGTGTTAGATGCAATGTACAGAATGGTGATAGTTTTCATTACCGACAGACAGAGTTGTGAACTTTATGGTTTCGTGTTCTGAAAATTTCTGATTTTTACCAATTTTGAATAAACAAATGATGACCTAAATCAAAGATGCTAAACCAACAGTCACTAGATTTTAAGTTTTTCTTTTAAGTGCAACAAACCTTGTAAAATTTGATGCAGTGGTTCTGGAGAAAAACGAATTCTCCTATTACATGTACTTAGATAGGACTACCAGAGCTAAATGTTCCTCTTAAGGGCTACTTTCCCCACTATCGCGTCCTCGTGTGGAGCAAAATCCGGAAGATGGCGTAATACCGGCCTGACCCGCAGCGGAGGTGAAGCAAGCGTTCAGCTCTCCGCATACGTGGGCTGATCCGGGGTGTAACGCCATGCCAGGTCGACCTGTGGCGGAGGTGAAGTACGCATTAAGCACTCCCCATACGTGGGCCGATCCCGAAGACAGTGAAATGGGGGGCCGACATACGGCAGAGGTGCAGTTCGCCATTAATGGGCCCATATACACAGCTTTGCTGGTCATCTTTCTTCACAGAGTGGGAGGGCACTCAGATGTTTTACTTATCAAACATCAGGTCATCGACCGCGAAACCAGGGTCACCAAAGCCGTCCTCGGGTTCGACCTAGCAAGCGTCTTCGGCAAAGTTCCGCACTTTGCAATCCTCGAGCAGGTGTCCCATCTTAACCTAGGCGAGAGGTCGTACAAATATTTCAAAGACTTCCTCACTGGCAGAACGGCGGAGCTCAGAGCCGGCGACCTGAAGACGGACGAGAAGACATTAGGGAGCCAGGGCAATCAGAAAGGATCCGTCATCTCACCCATGCTATTTAACCTTGTTATGATTCAAGTTGCCAAAAGACTATGCCAGCTTGAAGGACTGAAGCACACGATATACGCGGACGACATTATGCTGTGGGTGAAAGGGGGCTGTGATGCCCGCATAAAATCCACACTACAGATGGCCATCGACACGATCGAAGAAAGCCTGCAAGGTACGGGACTGCGTTGCTCCCCAACTAAGTCGGAGCTCCTGCTTTACCAACCGATCAAAACGCACCGAATCAAGAAGCACAGAAAACATGAAAAGGTGAAGATCCGCACCAGGGATGGTAACACAATACCGACGGTCAGCAAGATCCGAGTCCTGGGCATGACGATCGAAGCGCTCGGCAGGAACGAAGACACCATCACCCGCATCATGGGTAAGGCGGTCAACGCCACCAGACTGCTCAAGCACGTTACCACCAAGAAGGGAGTCATGAAGGAGGAAAACTTCATAAGACTTATACACTCCTTCGTACTCTGCCACATAGGGTACGTGGCAGCCTTCCACAAGTGGGTGAAAAGCGAAAAGAACAAGCTAGACATCCAAAACCGGAGGGCTTACAAGACAGGGCATACACAACACGCTCGACGAGATCGCCGAAGCGCAAAGAGCCGCTCAGTTGGAAAGACTGTCTTCAACAAAGGCTGGCAGAAAGATCCTGTGCAGTCTGGGCACCGGTTATCACGAACAGCAGGGACCAAAATGCCGCGTCCCCGACCACGTGCGACGGAACGTGCGGATTGACTCCTTGTCGAGGAACATTCACCCGGAATTCAACGAAGGCAAAAGACGCGCTAGAGCCAAGGCACTGACGGACCTGCACGCAGAAGACACCGGCGCCAGGTACGTGGATGCAGCCGAATAGGCCGGCCGCAACGGCTTCGCGATCGCGGTGGTCTACTCCGGAGACAACGTGCCGGCGACCGCCAGCACATCGAGCAAGCTAGTGGAGGAAGCAGAAGAAATAGTCATCGCCCTGGCCACCGTAGACCGAGAATGCCACATGATCCTCAGCGACTGCAGACAGGCGGTGAGGAACTACGCCATAGGAAGAATTGCCCCAGCGGCGGCATGCGTCCTGCTCCGACAGGCAGACCGCGAGAAGAGGACTCAAATCAAGTGGTTCCCGGCGCACGCAGGAGAAGCGTTGGAGAAGCATGCCAATCGCACGGCAATGGCACACGCCCGAGCGCGAGGACTAACAGACTGCGCCCAAGACAACGGCTGCCCGCTGTGGTTCAGCGCCAAAGACCGGATGACCAGCTATAATGAACTGACCAAGGCTTTCGGCTGGCCCGCAGACTTGTCCCGCCGCCCTGCAAAGAGCTGAGCAGGTCGCAGGCCGTGATATTCAGGCAACTACAAACGAGAACGCTTCCAAGCCCAGCGCTATTGCATAGGATGTACCCAGAATCGCACCCCCATGACAAGTGCAGAGCGTGCTGCAGGGAGACGGCCACATTCGAGCACATACTATGGGATTGCTCCAAACTTCCAAGCGAAGCTAACTCAGGACGTATACCACCGCAGCTTGAGAAAGCAACGCGAAGGGACGAGCAAGAAAAACAACTCGAGGCCGTCCAGCAGGTCGTCGAGGCGCTGGCTAGGCAGGAGCATGGCGAGCCGGCAACGGCGAGCGGGGATCGTCGCAGAGCACCCGCCGCGATGACGACGTAGGCCACGTCCGTAGCGCACCTTCGCGCTTTACTCCAGGCTTAATAAAGGTTTTCCCAATCCAATCCAATTACTTATCCGCGTTTGTCCTGCATGCGTCTGCCATGAAAACAAGACGCAGGTATGCATAGAAAATCTGAGGTGGCGGCGGCAGGTGGTAGCGCAGAAGATAGCATGCCCAGCCCCTGCACGTACTTATATCTGCATTGACATGGGTTCGTGGTAGTGATAGCGACCGAAGCTCTACTTTTTCTGCGTGCTCTAGCCATTGTGAAAATAAGGATGTAGTTACCGTGCCCAGGCACTGAATGGAAATCGCAGCAGTTACGAGTGGTGGAATCCCGCTGGGGCTGATTGTGAAGAAAGCTTCCTTTCTGTGTCCACTCTCGCGATGGTGAAGCTAAAATGAAGAGGAGGCCTGACCATAACAGAATGGATGGACGGCCTGCTGAAAAGAGAAAGCACACCAAGTTTCTAGCACTTGTCCTAGAGTGAAGCGCTACAATGGCTAGTACGCCCTCATGGGGATGGTAGACCGAAGTGCTTCTCACTGCTAACACTGGACTGATAATAAGAAAATACTCCGTTCGCAGACACACGCTACACTGGAATTAACAAAACAATATAAGTTAATAAACTGATAGTGTCAATTATCTCGCGTCCTTCTTGTGTGTGTGGAGGGCATAAAGGTCCTAGCAATGAAATGGTAGTATCTTCGTTTTTGCTGCAGTTGCACACAAACAAAATTTGTTGATGTGATCGGACAGCGAACTACCAGCGGAGAAGACAAACCTACAAATTAATAATAATTGCTGGTTTCAGATCTTCCAGTGTACTTTGCGTTTAGTTACTATCTGCAATATCTTTTTTTCTTTTTGTGCTCTTATGAAGAGGAAAACTCCACATTACTACAATATCAACAATAGTACACAGTACTGGGGCAACAGTAGTAGTACTACAATACTACACAGTAGTATTGGGGCAACACGTTTGAGCAAAATGCTTAGGTTGTTGGTCAAAGCACTGCGACAGGCGGGAAGAAATCGTTGTCATGCCCGGTCGAAACAATACCATCTGAAATCTCATTTACTTATACATATTTTTTGACAAATCACTATAACCCTGCATACATTTGCTTCCTATGAGTTATATACTAGCTTACCTCGTCAATCTTAAAAATGTATTCTGTTTGCGGGAGAAGGCTTTCGTGAAAATGACGCAACATAACAGTAAAACATCCAGCAAGGTTCCTGTGCAGATGATTGACGAAATTGTGCACTGAGAACGTGTCGACTAGCGTGCGATTGAAAGTTGAATTAAGATCGTTGTAAGCTTGTGTTGCGTCTAGCACGAGCGAGTAGTGTTAGCGAAGACTTTGGTGTGAAAACGGTCAGCTCGGTCTGCGATTTGTTCTTGTGGATTGTGGACCCCGAGATATCCCCCACATTTAAGTAGCACCAACCCCATATCATCCCCAAATACAGATTGGCCCGCCTACACAACACCACCAAATTTAGGTTGGCCCACTCTAATACCACCTGCAAATCGAGGTTGGCCCACCCCCATATCCGCCCCAAACACGCTGGCCCACTCCTTCCTTGATCACCTCAAATTTAGGACGGCCCACCGAATATCAGCCACCAATTAGGGTTAGTCCACCCCTATATCACCCCCCCCATTCAGCTTGGCCCAGCAGCACATTCCCCCTATGGTTAGGTTAGCCCGTCCCCATGCCACCCCCAAATTTAAGTTGGCCCACCCCCATATCATCCCCAAATCCAGGTTAGCCCATCCCCATATCAGTCCCAAACTTACCCTGACCCACCCCTCTATCACCTCAAATTTAGGATGGCCCACCGCAAATCACTCCCACATTTAGTTTGGCTCATCCCCATATCACCCCCGATTCAGCTTCGCCCAGCCCAATATCACCCCCGTAGTTAGCAAATCATGAATTTTGTGTTTCTGCCATGTGGTGGGAGACTATAAAACTAAGTCCTATGCGGCTTTTAAAAAAAACTGCGCCGCTGAAAAAGCAGAACCGAAAGCAAATGTTGGGTTTTGTGTTTCTGCCATCTAGTGAAAGACTACAAAACTGGGTCCTATGCGGCTTAAAAAAAAGTGCGGTGCGGGAAGCGAACCGCCGCCACCGCGAAACTGGACTGAAGGCGCGCGCGATTCTACCACTCGGCGACGACTTCCGAGGCTTCGCCCAGTGTTACGCTCATCCTTTTACAGATACCACGCGAACTTTCACGACAGTGTTACGAAATACGCTTTTGGGAACATTGTTGCGCCATGTGTGGAGAGTCAAGATAGGCATCAATCGAAAACTGGGTCTCCGGACTACATACGGTGCACGGGGTATTACGATAGACGCAGTAGTTTATTCACAGGCACCGTTCTCGCCTCGAAAATTGCGTACAAATTTTTGTCGTTTCCATAGGCTTTCATTGCTAAATATTTAACCGCTGTGGCAACAAAATTCTTACACGCCATAGAGTGATCAATGCATTTGGCTCGTGTGGATTGTTCTCCAGAACACGTCTGTCACCTGTCTAAAACCCGCTCGTTCCATTGAAAACGCGCTAGCTTCGTGCCGCGGCCGCTTGGGGCGCTTGTTCGTACGCGTCCATTAAAGCTGAATATGGAAGGGAATCTTGACGTCGCTACCTTTCTCCAGCGCGCCGAAGAAGCCCGACAGCTCGCCCGCCTACGGATCAAGAGCCTGCCGCGTACCGACAGCCGACGACACTTCGTCGAACCTCCGACGACATTTCGTCGAGTAGCAGTCCGGCGACCGTGTTTGCCGTTGGACCCCGATACGCCGACGAGGATTGAGTCAGAAACTATAAGTGCGCTATTTCGGACCATACAAGGTCATTCGACGTATTGGCGCACTGAAATACGAGGTTGTGCCAGACGGCCTTTCGCGTTCACAGCGGCGCCGCGCAAGATCTGAAGTGGTCTACGTGGTGCGTCTTAAACCATTTTACGGACGCCGACGAACTTCCTTATTTTGTTGTTCTCTTTGCTAGGGGTGTTTTCATTTATTCCTTTCGTTTGCACCATCGGTTCGATGCTTTTGAAGAGGGGGATATTGACACGTTTACTTGTTTGTCTTTATCAGGCGACACGTTTCACCGCCTAATGTTATCACACAGCGCAGGACGCACCGGCATGCATCGGAAGTTTCTGGAATGTTATCGATGCCTGCATCCGCTGTCTGAGACCGCAGTCCGCCGTGGTTGCTTAGTGGCTAAGGTGTTGGGCAGCTGAGCACGAGGTCGCGTGATCGAATCCCGGCCACGGCGGCCGCATTTCGATGGGGGCGAAATGCGAAAACACCCGTTTACTTAGATTTAGGTGCACGTTAAGGAACCCCAGGTGGTCCAGAGTCCCCCACTACGGCGTGCCTCATAATCAGGAAGAGGTTTTGGCACGTAAAACCCCATATTTTTTTTTGTCTGGGACCGCACCTTGTGTAATCTGATTGCATGTGTGCGCGACGCGAACAGAACTTTGTGGAAGGCACGCGGGTCCCAGTGACTACTCTGGAACATTCGATGACTGATCTATAAAAGCCGACGCGCTTGACCCACTGATGAGATGTTCCAGTTTTTGAGGTCACAAGCTCGCCCAATAAAGCACTAGTTTCGTCTTTCCCAGTTTGGCTGCTTTCTTCACCGTCACTACTACGTGACAATATGTAATAAGGCGCGTTCGAACTATACGAAGCATGTTGCGTTCACCGCATGCGTTTCCCGCTAAAGCTTACTGTTGCATAAGCTGCAGTTGCCGGGAAGTGGCAAGTGCTGCAACGGTGTCGTGCTCAATGCAATAGCGGCCTCGTCCTCAGGCACGATGACGTTTTGCATATTGTCGTTGCTGTTCTCTTCGTTGCTCATCGCAATCGCGCTGCTCTTCAGGCGTGCTAAATGTGCAGAGAGGTCATTTGCCTTGAGTTAAGAATCTCTGTGGAGTAGCAGCGGAAAGCCTCCGTGTTTATCACAGCGACCACAAAGCAGTTGTCACTATCGTTTGAAAGAAATAAAGCTTTGGTACACGCAGCGCATTTAATTGTCTTGCTGTCGGTGATTTCATGTCGTGCATTACTCAGTTGTTCAATGCTAGGTCACATTGATCTATCGGATCAGGTGAATCCACACTTTCGCTGGTCAGCCACCTTCACACCATGGATTGGATTTCTTTTTACTCGTCCTATCTAACTGTGTATGTTTGTGTTGCTTTTTTTATTTCAACGTAAACGCGAACATCTTCCTACCACATCCTGTCCTCCCGCCTATGCAATAAATGAGAGCATTTAAAAGATAATAAATTGATTAACCTGCACGATATTTACTTCAGCAAACCAAATACCTGCCACTTATATGCCTTCGTATATCTTTTCTTCGTAGGAACTGTTTTCTTGCCAGACAGTGTGGGCTACCTTTTGGGCACCACAGCATTCGGACGTCTGGCTGGAGAGGCTACGAGGTGAGCAAGCTGGAAGGATACCTGTGAGGCTCTTGACTTTGGGAGCTTGATAGTTACTGAAACAGGGAGGGAAGACGAGCTCAAGAGTTGCCAAAAAGGAGACCTTTATGAATAAAGCGGCTCATGAATAGAGTGTTTTATCAATAAAGCGAACACGCGCGTTTGCGAAACGGTTACATGCATCTCGCGCAAGTCGACATCATCAGCACTAATTGCTGTCAGGTTTAAATATTTATCGTTGATGCACAGGACAAAAAAAGCATAGATGTAGACAATAGCGCCTCTAATGCGTCTTTGGTACTGAGTCTGTTGCATACGAGTGTTGTATCTTTCATCATGCTTGCACACCAACTGGCCGAGAAGTCAAAGCCTCAGTCGAGAAAGTGGCGCAGTGTATATGATAAAAGTCAGAGACGAGAGATCAAGAAATGTCAGGCCGTTTATTTAGGACAATTTTACACATTTAGTCAAGTCCTGCATAACGTCATCCACATAAGCGGTACGTTCTCGGTTCAGCCCAGGTCACCGCATATAAGCGTACTTTCAAGCGAGAACATGCGTGACAAAACGCGGCCGACGCGCTGCTCACAGCTGTATGTGGCCAATAAGAAAACGCAACGTTTCGGTGCGCCAAGAAAGCGCGCCGAAGCATTGAGAGAAGTCGTTACAAAGCAAAAGCGGAAAGGAACGGTGAGGGATATGCTGTGAGGAAGAAAGAAAAGCGAAAGGCAAAATGAGAGAACAAATAGACTAAGAAAGAAGTCGTCGCATTTGTGCGTATAGCTTTGACGGCGGAGGAGGAGGAAAGACTGCGCCGGCCGGGAAGGAGCAAACACATGGCGTGAGCCCGCGGATGAGGCGATTGTTGTCGGTGGCAGTCATCGTAATATCTTTGTACCGGCGACGTTATGTGGCTATTTTCCTGTAGTGAAGTCGTGTACCCGCATGGATGAACGCTCTCGGTGATCTTCAATGGCGCCGATGTTACCTGGAAATTGCAAGGAGCGAGCGCAACTTGAACAACTCGTGCTACGGAAGGGCGTTCGCTCAGCGCCGTCGGGCCCCTCGAGTACGTGTGGGCCAGCTGCGAACCAGCGTCGAGTCGGTAGGTTGATTTTTACTTCCCACTTACGAAATGCTTACGTTCTGCCACTGCATTGTTATGACACAGCAGATAACGAACCTTTGTGGGTTAGGCATCTGAACGTGTAGTACTAATGTGGACACGCGCATTCAAGTTTTGGCGTGTGAACTAGCCATCACTGCAAGCGTAGTTCGGTTTCCTCCAGTTGCATTATTGCTGGCGATTTTTTTTCTTCGTAGCCAGGGGCCCTATAACGTAAAATTATTCCAATAGGTCTTTATTCCAATATCCTGATGTCAAATGTGCGTAACCACCGACGCAAGCATCGGGCGGTCACCCGCAGGGTTCTCTGAACAGACCGATCAAACGCTCTTCTCGTTCTTAGGAGGTCACTTTGCTTGAAAAACGAATAACATTACCTACACCGAGCGGGTTGCCTTATCTGATTGGCTGACGAGAGGCGAGGAGCATGCTGAACTGGAGAGGGATTCAATGGGGCCAAGCCACTGCACTGAATATCAATAACCGAATGAAGAGGGTGGTGCCGGTATCTGCGATCGGTCCGTTTTCCCTTACTTAGCTTGCGGTGGCTGGTCAAAAATCGCGGCGGCATGCAACGGAAGCTAAAGAATGATGCTAAAACGGATCCTCAGCAAAGAAGAGTTGGCAGAACGAGGTCGTAAACGAGCCGAAAGCGGTCGGAAACGTAACACGGCGACACAAAAAAGCTTTATTATACGCAACTAAACCCATGCTCTCCGGCAGGTGTGAGTAGCCAGTGACTGAGCTATCGGCGGCAGCCATCTTTTATTCCTTTCGGAACGAGGCAGCCTGCAGCTATTCAGTAGAAAATTAAGTTTCGTTCGGCATATTAATGCATCTTTAACGCGTACACGTCACTTTGACGCGGTGAGTTTTCGCGGTCTTGTAACGTCGCATGACAGACCTGTGAAGTGGGTGCAGCCCGAAAACTTTTGACCAATAGCCGAGGTCGAATGGTCAAAAGGCGTCAAATTAGAAATGACAACTTTTCTTTTGTTCGGTCCAATCATGCATATTGAATGCGTACACGTCATATCAGATGGGGAGATATCGCGATTTTCGTGTCGTCGCGTGACAGAGAGGTAAAGTGCGGGTGGTCCAAAAAGCTTTTGACCAATCGCGGGGGGGGGGGGGGGGCTGATTGCAGAATTGGAATAGAAAAGTTAGGAATAATTCTACGTTATAGCGCCCCAGGTGTCCTTTTGTGAAATTTCATGCACGGATTTTCATAAGGGCTTGCGTCCTATTGCGTCGCTAGTAATCGCGAGTAGCGTTGATTCTAACCATGAAATCTCGTGTTCTTTTTTCTTTTTTTCCCCTTCGTCATCTTTGCGAAATGAATTGATTGCATTTCGTAGCATACGTTTGTGGAACGACGGTTTTTTATAGAACAATTTTCTGGTGTGTTACGCACTTTCCTCTGTGCAGTATGTGGATTTGCGTGGGTTTCTGGCTTTCCTGTTCAATGCATCGCGTTCACTGGAATTCAAAGCCAAATTTAGCTCGATGCTTGCTTCAGGCGAAAATAATCATTTAACTCCAGCGACGCAGCAGCACCTAAGTGTCGGTTTGTGCTAGAAACAGAATTTGCGACAAATGTTCTTGGAGAGGAGCATGCACTCGTTACTTCAAGAAGGGGCAAAGTTCTATGCCATTGGCAAAATTTGAACGGCGCGTTATCTCATGTCGAGCTAGCAGTTTAAATTTTTATTGTAGACTGAAAAAATCTGTGTATTTCAGTACATGCGTCGGTTCATAATATCGTAAATTCGCGCCTCATTGCAAAAAGCTATGAAAGGACAAAAAAAAGAGATATATTCCTTTTGTCAAGTGATTTTAATCTAGTGTTGATTTTCGACTGCGAGGTACCCACTAGCCCCAAAACAGGCGTTTATAAAACCTTTCTTATGAGCTTTTGTTTCTCGATCGAGTTATCGAATTTCTGCAATTTCTTTTTATTCGGCCCTAACTGATGTCTTTTTTTCTTTTTATACAGGATAAAAGTGGCGGAGGCCGACACCAACAACCATGCCACCAAAGAAAGCAGAACCCCGGGCTCTCCAGTGCACCTATAGAGTGGAACAAAGTATTCGCAAGCTAAAATCAGGCCTAGAATTGCTGTTCATTGCAGTGCGCAAAGAAAATATGCGTATTATGAAGCACACGAAAAAAAGGTTATATTTTCCTTGCAAAAAAGTGGGGTGGGGCACCGAAAGAGACAGGTGTTTACAATATTGCTGGCATGTGGATGATATTGAAGCACTTGCACGCGCTGTAATATCACTACATCTACACACACATTCAAGAGCCCTCTCACTCATTTCTGCTGATTTCACAAGGGTGGGAACGTACTGAGTTAGTTTAGGTGAGTGTAAATGTATGGAAGTGCAGCTGAATAGTAGTGATTGTAAGGGACATACATTAGTACCCTTTAGTCCCAGCTGACAATGTGGGCCAATTAGTTATTGCCTGAAGAAATGAAGTGAAGAAATATGACTGTGAAATAAACTACAAACTCAAACACATTGGGTTCATTTCAAAGAGGACAAGTATAGAGGACAAGTACGGAATGTGGAGAACGCAACTGTGCGTATTTTGCTCGCTTTAGTTGCTTGCTCACAGCATTACGTGTGTTTATCTATTGTCATGACTTGAATGCTTTGTTTACACTACTTATGCGCTTACTGTATTCAGACTTAGTTGGGATGAACTTTGTGCTAATAATGCCAGTAAACTTCAAGTACAATGCCGTAACTGCAAAGGTCGGACACCCGATTCGCATGTCGTTCACAGTGTCTTCTTAGTTATCCAAATGGGAAGTGCGAATGCTCTGCTTTCAATATCACCTAGTTTTATAATATTAGGATGAATAGCTGGGCGTGTTGGTTGAGCATGATTTGATGTGGAAGGCGCTACGACGACGACAGACACACAGAGTGGGGCGCAGTTTTTACTTCCAACAATGCTGAATCAAGAAAAACCCCACTGTTTTACACAGGGAGCGCTGTCAAAGTTCATCTGTGCACATTCACGTTCAGGTAAAGCAGTTCCTTTTTGCGATAATGAGATTGATGGAACACGAACACACATATCACTTGCCTCAATGATCCTTTTGGCCTCGATTACTAATCTAACCTATTTGTCACGGATTCTGGCAACCACAGCACAGGCGTGAAAATCTTGCTTACATTTGCAATCTCTAGTATGAATTGCCAGTTGGCCCTCTCTCCCATTTCTAACATTGTTTTGATGCTGCCTCGGCCTATCATTCAGGCATTGGTCGGTTCGGCCCACGTACTTTCTGCCACACGGCAAAAAAATTTCATCAACAGCTCCTGCCTCACAATTCATGCATTTACTTTTGTGATTTGTGACACAGGCCAGTGTCTTGCGGAAAAAGGGTTGGCCGTCCTTGAGAGCCTTGAAAGCTTGCATGGGACAGAAAACACCGCTACGTTAGCTCACTTGGAAATCTTCTAGAAGTTATGCGACATGCCGTCTATCTGCTCGGTCTGTCGTGACGACTGGAAAAATGACTGACACATGTCTTACATGTAACGAAGAGCTTTCTGAGGCTGCACTGTTCCTAACGTGCTCGGAACGTCATTATATGTATCATATTGGCACATGTTCAAGGGTAAATGAAGCCACATATAAAAAAGGCAGAAACTGCAAAAAAAGCATGGAAATGCCCAGCATGTAAAACAGCTAAGGCTCGAAGCAACCAGAGTGGTAAAACAACAAGTGAGGAACCGGAAGCAAATCTTGCAAGTGAAATTGCGGATATTCGTCTCGTGCTCACAGAAGTATTTAAGATTAAGTCAAAAATCTATACACTAGGTGAGATTAAGGCCACGGTGGATGGTCTTGAGCAGTTCATGCAGGAAATGTCCACAAAATATGACAAAGTTTTGTGAAAAATGAAACAGCAGGATGCAGACAATTCTGCCCACGAAAAACGAGTGGAAAATCTCGTGGCTCAGGTAATAGATCAAGAAAGCCAGGAATCAAGGCAGCAAGTTCACGAACTAGAGCAGTACAGCAGACGTCAAAATTTAGAAATACTTGGGCAGCCCCATCATGATAATGAAAATCTACTGGAAAAGCTTAATGTCTAGCTTGTCCACTGATCTCGAACTTCCGCTCCTTTTCGAGGCAGATGTTGAGGCTGTTCATCAATTGCTCTCATGGTCTATCAATAACCATGACAATGAGGTCGGGGAGAGTGCTAAGAAGGTTGCATCTGTTCTTCTACGCTTCGTATCCCGTTCAACCAGAGACGCTTGGCTTGCAAAAAAAAGACAGCTAAGGGAAACGAAATCTAAAGTATTTTTCAATGAAAACCTGACAGCACAGAACAAGACACTCTTTTGGAAAATGAAGAAAACGGCGGAAAAAAAAAGAGCTCGAGCTTGGCTAAAGAATGGAAACATGTTTATTTGTCGCGGCCCCCTCAGCCGAGTTATCAGGATTAGCACGAGAAACGATCTCTATAAAATACGTTGAGTAACAGGCGGTACGCGCATCGCGGTAACTGGTAGCACTGACACCCTTGAAAATGACAGTCCCGTTCACATATTTTTATCATGATGCTGATTCGTTCAAACATTCAAAGCACCTATGAGAAAAAAAAATAGATTTTCTTTATTCTATCTCAATGCTCAAAACCTTCGGAACAAACAGGATACTGTGCAAAACTTCCTAAATGCATTAGACCATAAATTTGAAATTGCAGCTTTCACTAAAACTTGATTCACCAACGATTATGATGGTATGCAGTGTCCAGGATACAAATGCGTATCAATTTCATGGAGTGATAAGAGAGGGGGAGGTGTGGCTATTTATATAATGAACTACCTTATTTATGTCACCATAGATGAGTTTTGTGTAATAAATCAACACGTTGAGTGTCCCGTGCTAAATTGTGCTGGTAGCATAGTTGCCGTTGTATATAGGCCGCCTTCTGGATCACAGGCTATTTTTTAGCATTTCTTGAAGATATGTTAGAGCAGTGCATGTAGTTTAAGTTGCCTGTAGTGATTTGTGGTGATTTCAATATCGATCCTTTATTGCTTGATTCTAATCAGCAATGAATGCTTGATATTTTTCTCTCGTTTGTTTGTGAAAATGTAATATATATGCCAGCTAGAGTGACAGACATGTACAATAGTTTACCAGATGTGTGTTTTACAAGCTACAAACAGGACGATATGCAAGGAGGTGTACTAATAGCTTATATTAGCGACCATTTACCTATATTTATGTTATTTAAACCCTACTGCACGCGACAGAGTCATTCCAACACATGTGCACGCATTGCATACAGACTCATTAATGAAGCTAAGACCACAATATTTAGAATGTTAGTAGCAGAAACAAGCTGGGCAGATGTTCTTCAACTGTCTGACCCCGTCGCAGCATACGACGTCTTAATGAAAACAATTACCGAGCTCTACAATCAAGCCTTCCCTACAGCAGAATTCAAAAAGTGTAGAAAAGCCAGAAAACCATGGATAAAGGCTGACCTTCTGAAAAGAATTAGAGAATGTGACAGACTATTTGCTGCTTTTATAAGAACGAAAAATATGGACTGTTTGACCGAATATAAACAAATTCGTAATAAGATAGGCTCTGATATTAAAAAAGCCAGGACTAGTTATTACGAACATAAGTTTACAGATATCTGCAACAACCCTAAACAAGTATGGAATAGAGTAATCAAGCTAATGTCCAACAACAAAAGAGATGGCATCTCTGAACTCGTTATAAATGGTGTGCCTGGCACAGGGGCATCGCTTGCTGACAAATTTAAAAAGCACTTTCTTATGTCAGGGGCTTCAAGTAAATCTCAGGCAAGTAACTAATTTTACAACGTATATCACGTTCAACATCCAAAGCTCAATGTTGATGTTTCCAACTACAGAATTAGAAATCTGCACAGTCATCAAAAACCTAAAAAAAATAACAGGGCATGTGGTGCTGGCGACATTCAAATTCAACCTGAAAAATCCATCAGTCGCATGATTAGTCAGCCACTTACGCATATATGCAACCTGATTTTAAGTACCGGAATATTTCCCGATAAATTAAAGATTGCAAAACTCTCCGTCATACACAAGGGAGCTGATAGAAATGATATAAATTATTATAGGACAGTTGGGTCCTACCAATGCTCTCGAAAGTAGTTGAACAAGTTATAAACATCAGGCTACTAAACTTCTGCAAGCGAAACGATATCATCGCCCAGCAGCAATACGGATTCCAGAAAGTGAAATCTACTGAAATGGCGCTAATAAAATTAAGGACAAGATAGTAGACAATTTTGAGCAGAAAATATATATAATAGGTGTTTTTCTAGACTTTAAAAAGGTATTCGACTCCATTAAACACCCTATATTACGGTACAAGTTATATAAATATGGCATTACAGGGGCGACTCTCACATCAATAAAGAATTACCTCTTAAATCGTCACCATTACATGAATATTACGAATGCAAAGTCCAGCTTAGGTCAAATACATTATGGAGATCCACAAGAATCAATCCTTGGTCGCTGTTGTTTCTGCTTTATATAAATGATATAACTAACGTGCCCTCTACACCAGAAATAATACTTTACGCTGATGATTCTAATGTATTCATCTGCGGACAAGATCTAGAAGTCCTACAAGTAGAAACCAATGTATGGCTGGAAAATTTGTCCGCGTGACTCCACGGTAATGAACTTTGAAGTTTGAAGTTTGTTTATCTCGGACAATCATGTACAGATCTTCCGCGGACGCTGGCTAAAAGGCAAATAAATGCCTGATATAGCACCAGCTACCCATAAGCACAAGCACTCAATGAGAATAACAAAAAAGACAACAGTAAAAAAACGGCAATTCATAGTTTAAGAAAGTTAAAAAAGTAGTGGAAACCACGTATAACTGCAAGGATACGCAATATATGTAAAATATGATGACTTCAAGAGAAATTATACAAACACTAGACAATATAATGAACAACATTGAAAACATGGCAACAACAATTCCGTACAACAAAAGTAATCATTTGCCTAAATAGCCCGTCCCTACTGAAATGATACTAGGTAGGTATGCATAGTTTTTTTTCAGGGCGTGAACAGAAGTGCTTATTAACGCGATAGCGTTAAGGAGCTCGTGTCGCAGAAAAGCCGGTGTCGTCGGCGTCGGTGTCGGCGTCGGTGTCGGCGTCGGCGTCAGCGTTTCGCGGCGTTGACCGTGAGCGATAAATCACGGCAGGCACTCCATAAATAAAAAGCAACTTCCAAGATGGTCTGGGTGGGAATCGAACCAGGGTCTCCGGAGTGTGAGACGGAGACGCTACCACTCAGCCACGATTTCGATGCTTCCAAAAGGTACAAACGCGCCTCTAGTGAATGCGGTGTTGCCTTCGAAACGAGCCGTGGAAAGTTATACTGTGGTGTATATAGGTAATTATGAACATGTAACTTACAGAAGTCGCAATTACACGAGTAGCGAAGTGCGTTTCGCTGCATTTTTTCTGCGCTTTCCGCACACGGAGAGCCATCTTGCGGCAAACACAGAAGAGCCCCTCCTCTCCATGTACGGCGCTGCCCCGACAGATGGCGCGCCACGCGCGCATTGGAGCTGTCGTGGTTCGGACTCTCTCCCCTGACAACGCTTCGCCTCGCTCCCTCCGCAGAATCAAGCGTCCTTCCTTTCTTTAGATCACTATCTCTCTATCTCTCTGCCCGTGCCGATCACGGCGTTTGGCTGGCGTGCATCATTTCCCCCTCCGGGATACCGAGTTATTTGGTTCGCTCCGCTTCCTCAGGCGCACGTTTCATTGCTGCGCCGAACGCCGCGTTGCTCGACCATATGGCTCGACGCTCACCGCGTTTGATGCGGGGCGCCTCGTAAGTGATGGCTGCCCTGTAGCCCATTGTCTTACACCCATTGGCGGGTCGACGGGAACGCTATCGCGTTCCACTCTTGAAGGCGAAGCTTAAGCGTCCTCCAATTTTTTCGATAATGGACAGTGCATTAGGGTGTTTGTGTCACAAATCTGGTATTAGGTAATCAAGCTTGTGGGTGCCGTAGTTTGTGCGCAGCTGTTCCTTTTTATAAAACGTATGTCGCAAGTCGTGGCAGTGTTCTGTTCGAAGGTATTTATTTACGAAACCAGACGCATCAGACACGCCTTTGTTATATATTAGAGTAGCTATTTTTTATGGAATATACTACCAAGAGTCAGGATTTGTTGCTTTTTAAATACTAGTGCTGTGTGACAATGGTATGGTTCACCTTCGATAATACGTAACACTCTTTCTTGGAGTACAAGTATAGTTTCCATGGTAGTTTTTGTCGTGGTACCACACACAATTAAACAGTAATGAATGTGTGAGTGTACCGAAGGTGTAGTACAACTCTTTAAACACACTGGGATCAAGCTTCGCAATTTACATATAATACCAATCCCTCGTGACATACTTGCACAGACAATATTTGTATGCATAGACCAATGTAGGTATTCGTTAAAAAGTATACCAGGAAATTTTTTATGATGTAACTCGGTCGATTTCTATATTACGAAAATGAAGAAAGTTCTCGTCAGGAGCAGGCTTATTACGAGGTCTAAATATAACATACTTTGTTTTTTTTTCATGTTTAATTCTAAACTATTAATATTATGCCATTTTGACAGTTCCTGCCGCCAATCGTTCACCTGATCATGTAATGATTTTAATTCCGTGCCGGAAAAGAAAGCGCTGGTGTCGTCTGCAGATAATGTTAAATGGGGCTTCTGCGGTACATTTACGATATCATTTACATAAATTACAAAAAGAATTGACCCAAGAAGTGACCCCTGAGGAACGCCGCATGTTATAGGCCCCATGCTAGATTTGAAGTCATTAATGGCAGTGTATTGAAGGTGATTTTTAAGGATAGCTTTCAACCAGATCTAAGGCTACTCCTCTGTTACCATGTTTAGACACTTTGCTTAATAATATGCCATGCTTTACCGAGTGAAATGCTTTACGGAAATGAAGGAACAAGCCTAAAGGGAACAGTTTGTGCTCAAAGCTGGCAATAATTTTATCTTTTGTTTCCAATTGGGCCGCTTCAGTAGATTTTTGTTTTCAAAATTCATACTGCTCGTTAGTTATTATGTTGCTTTGTTGAAAAAACTTAGAAAACCTAGAATAAATGGCCAGTTCAAGAACTTTTGAGAATATCGGCAAGACCAAGATCGGCCAGTAACTGTGAAAGTCGCCTTTGTCGCCGCCTTTGAAAATTGCTGTCACCCTTGCGATCTTTAGTTTATCAGGAAACGTTCTGGTGCAAAGAATTAAGTTGAATATGTCGAATAATGATATGAGAAATCGCTTTTATAGGCTGAGGCTTCATTTCGTCTATACCAACTGCACTATCATTCCTGTAGGTGGTCATGAATCCCTAATTCAGTAGCGGGAGTGAGGAATATCGAAAACACAGCACAACGCGTAATGTATGACGTGCAATCTGTGTTGCTTGAGTCGGGGTTGTCAGATATCCCGTCTTTTAAAAAATGTTCATTAAATTTGTCGACAAGTGCTGTACCTGAGTTTTGCGTACCCTGTATCTTAGTTCCGAGATATCACTGGTCGTTTCTGTCGACGTGAGACGTTTGACCCATCTCCAATTTTTTCTAGAATAATTGCAAACATTCTTAAACTTGTTTTCACAGCAAATGGCTCGAGCTCGCTTGAAATCGGAATTTAAGTTGTTCCTGAGCTTCGTATATTGCTGTAAATAAGGAATATTCTTTGTTTTTATGAACAAGGCAAACAGCTTATCACGTTCTCTTATGCACTTCATAAGGGAGGCGCCATTCCACGGTTTTCTGGACTTCTTATGCTTCTTAAATTCAGCAAGAGGAAATGCTAAGTCATAAAATCCTTTGACATTTTCTATAAAGGTATCATATGCCACGACAGGTTTAGTCTCTTGTAGTATAGTGCTCCAGTTCGCTTCCTCAACAAGCTGCCGAAAAAATACGATTTCGTCTCCTGTTATTTTTCTATACAACATAGGATAATGGTCTTTGAAGCGGTTATGATTGGAACAGTGTGGCATAAAAAACATAAAAATGGGCAAATGATCGCTTATTCCTGATGTTAATACACCAACATCTGATTGAGCAACAGGGTAATTTGTAAAGCACCGGTCAAGCAAAGTTCCAGATTTAGTGGTCACCCTAGTAGGTATATCAATGACACTTTGGCAACCAAAGATTAAAATGTGTCAATAAGACGTTGCTTATTGCTGTCCTCTGAGAGTAAGTTGATGTTAAAGTCGCCGGTAACAATGACGGGGAGGCCAATACATAGCAGGTAATGCAAAATCTGATCAAGGTATGCAAGGAACTCATTACAAGTACTCAGTACAAGTAAGGAACTCATTACTGCAAGGAACTCATTACTGTTACTCAGTACAAGTAACATTGAATTGGTGCATTTTATCAGTAAGCTTTCATGGTGACGATATACAAGCGGGTATTCGGATATTACTTCATACTGAAGGTTATTTTGCACGTATATTGCAACGCCCCTTCCTCCCTTGCCACTTCGTGAGACAGAAGCACACGTGTAACCAAGCAAATGCGCATTAGCAGATTTATCAGACAGCCACGTTTCGGAGAAACACAAAAATTCAAACTGATGATTCAGGTCATCCAGCAATGTATCAATCGACTCAGTTTCATTCGTTAAACTGCGCACATTAGGCAGAAGCAAGGAAAGCTGCCTTCCATCTCGCGAAACATTTAGGTGTCGGAAAGAAGTTGCATCATAATAGCCACATATTTGATGACATGTCGCCATAGATTAGTGCGCCGTAACAGCAATAGAAGAAGAAAAGACCGTCAAATACCTTATCGTATCTTGTCCAGATCATCCACTGTTCTTATTTTTATAACCTGGTCTTTAGAGCTACGCCTCACGAACATTTTGCCATCTTTGATCCACGTGAAGTGAAAATTCATTTCACGTGGCTTTGATTTCATTTCCCTAAAAATGTTTTTTGTTCTGGACAGTCAGATTTCCATTGAAGTAAACCTTTGATTCCAGTTTGCTCAGGACTCTTTTCCTATTGAGCCAAGTATCTCGGGTTAGGCGGGATGAAAAGCGCACCAATACGGGGGCGGGTTTATTAGAATCTTCTTTAGCAGGAAGTCAATTAACGGCTTTGATATCTGCTGCCGAGAGCTGTGGAAGCTTGAGGTGTTTAGCCAGTTCATTTAGCTTCTTGAGAAGATTTTCGTTCGTTTGCTTATGAATTCCATGCACTTCCATGTTTAATCTTTGGCTATACTGATCGAGTTCATTAACGTCTTGTCTAAGCTTGCTCATCTCTTGTTCTTTGGCTTCCACCTCAAGTTTTCCAACCCGCTTGTTCAGGCCCGATATGGCATGTGCTTGCTGCTTCATCTGGGTTGGTGCATCATACTTTTCTGACATTTCACGCACCGATTTTTCAATGTCATTCACAACGTCGACCATTTCCTCAAGAGGGTCAACTTTACCTTTGATCTTCAGTAGCTTGGAAAGCTTCAAATTTATCTCCGTTATGTCTTTTGCAAGATATCACTGAAGCTCTGAGCCTACTATTGCAGAGTTTTGGTTGATGCGACTTTGCGCTGTTTTACATGTTGCACATTTCCGTAAGCTTTTCGCTTGCTCACTTTTCTTTTTGTAATTGCTTTCTGTTACTCCAAAGCACGCACCGGCATGGTAGTTGTAATTGCAGTCAAAGCAAGTCAAAAAAGGCTTATCCCTAGAGATGCACTCGTGACAAGTAATACAGGCATCATCCATTAGTGGGGCTCAGCAGCAGTGGCAACCGTACAATATGCTGTTTTAAACACGGACAATCCAGCACAAACCTGCAAAAGTGGAAGACGGTTTTACTTTTAGATGCTCGGTGACGAAACCCAGCAGTGCCACTGCTGCTGAGCGTGTGCGAAGCAGCTCCCGTTGACAGCTCTTTTGTAGGCGTCCGGTGATGACGTAGGGCTTGATATCACTAGGCTGCTGGTCCTCGAATCTTGGTGTATGCTGAGTACAACCAACCTGCAAAGGTTGAAGACGGTTTTTCTTTTAGATGCTCGCCGACGTAAGCAAGCGGTGCCACTGTTGCTGAACGTGTGCTAGAGTTAAACACTAAAAAAAACTAAGTACATTATATTCCGCGCTCGTAAAAAGTGTATAAAACGAGAAATACTTATTCAATTTTGCGCTGAATCTATCGAACGTGTAGCACCACATAAATTTCTTGGTGTCATATTTCACGAATATCTTGACTGGTCACCTCACATTGAAAAAGCTCGCACTGGTATTACTAGGTCCATTAGTATCATGTATAAAAAAAAAGGACCTTTTGCCTATCTGTCTAAAGAAACAACTATACTACACACTGGTACATTGGCGTTTCCACTATTGTCTTCTTGTCTGGGGTTTAGCACCTAAAGCAAGCATAGAAAACGTATATTTATTACAAAAGAAATTTTTGCGCCTTATAGGTAATGCACCATATCTTAGCCACACTACCCCACTGTTTAGAAAACACCAACTGCTTACGGTGTGGAATGTTATAAACAAAAAGGTAGCGTAAGCTAGTTATGTACAGATGTATTCGGATCCTACCGCTTTTTTTCATCAGTATCGAACGAAAACACCCACCTCATGACATGACATACCAACTCGCCCAAACTGCCACGCTTTTGACCCACCTACAACACCCGGCACATAGGTTATAATAAGGAAAAAATACGTACGAACTACGGCTCCCAGAAACTTAGCTAGAAAATTTCCAGTTTTTTTAAACGATCACCAGCCTGCTGTAAACATTATCTAGGAAAGTAAATAATTCAAATCTTTCGAAAATAGCATCACTATGTATCTGTTGTCACTGCAGGCATGACCACTCCTTTTGTTTTTTCTGTTGTTTCTTACAGCAGTTTCCCAATTGTGCATAATGTTCAATATTAAATAACTCCAGTTTCAATGTTAACCAACCACTCTGTATTTCCATCTCGTTTAGTGTTTATTTTATGCGCTGAATGTCTTGTACTCTCTAATGGGATCAAGAAGGGCGCAGACTCCTTGTCAGGCATCCACTTGCCTTTTGGTCTGTGCCCTAGGCAACTGTACCATATGTTGTCTGAATAAACTCTATGACTCTGAAATCTAAGGTATGACGGCTACCTTTTCTTTTTCGCGAGGTGGCTACTGGGCCAGTTGGCAGGTTCGTGACTTAAGGATTTTTTTCTGTTACAGAAACAAGGAGAAGTTGTGGGTAGCTTGCTTCTTCTAGTTGTTCAATCTGCTTAAGAAAACTTCCCCAGCACCGATGCGGACAGGACGTCTTGAAAACGTTCAGCAGGCACGTGTTAGCAGAGCTACGTTTGACTAGCTTGACTAGATTGACCAGACTGGATTGCCAGATGTCGTCTTCGCGTCTTTCGCATCAGATGACTTTTATGATGCTAACACTTGCTCTTAGAGGAAGGAAGAAGAAATATAAGAAGACAGGCAGGTTAGCCAGCAGTTTTGGCATTGTAATCTTGTCGCAAACGAATATTTGGTGTTGTCCCTGTGACAGTGCAACTATAGGGTACAGACCCCATGAAGCTTCTTGCTTTTAGTCTGTGCCCCGAGCATTTTTGTACATGCTGTAATGTACCGTAATGCTGAAATAAAAGGAATGAATGAATGAATGAATGAATGAATGAATGAATGAATGAATAAAAATGCAAGCGAAATATTCTGTGCCGGGGAAATGGTATTAAGTGAATGAAAGGAAATATGATAGCCGAGATTTAAAATAAAAAGGAAAAGAAGATGTGCGCATCAATGTGATGCAGCGCACTACCGCAACAGCCTGCATGTCAAGTAGTAGGACAACGCAAGGGTGTTCACCACAGTCTGGACAATGGTTCTCTCCCCCAACAAGAAGCAATTAGGTGCAGTCAAGTTTGGTCTTCTAGCCACAACATAATGAGGGCAATCACATGAAAAACCTCGGATCGTTATCTCGCAGCCTCTGAAGTTTACTGTTAGCACTGAGACCTCGTTTGTGTGTGATCCCTGCTATATTGCCCTGAACAACTACTGAACAAAAGATAGCGCTAACAGGGCCAAGGTGAAACAGTTTCTGGAATTGTCTGACGTTAAACGTATTTTTTCCTTCCAGGTACGACGATTGCCTAGAGGCCCAAGAGCGATCAGGACAAATTATTCTGAACATATACGAAGGATATCTGATGTGTTTGGGATGACGTAGCAATTATGTCAAAATGAAATACATATTTAGATGGCTTTTTTCTCTTATTGGCAGTGTACACATCAAAACTTCACTTGCATATCTCTGCGTTCATCCAAACACTGCTCCACAGTGCAACAGATTTTTTATGTTGCTTGGTTCCCCGAGGAATTCTTCAAATACGTACATTCTATTGCAGCACTTTCATTCTTTCTTTTCATAACCTGCAAGCACTTCGCTGTCGAAGTTCCTCATTAGATAACCTCTACATAGAAAATGGGACCTCACTCTAAGTTTGGTAGGTATGTGTATTCTGTTCCTGACATTGTACTTATCTTCTACTTTACGTAATTTTCGTTATGAATAAAACTTTTTTTTTCATGAATTAAAAAGCGATGAACTGAGAGGATCAACATTTCTTAGTCACAACCGCATGAAGCTCAGTCAAGTTCATGCATTTTGTTTGTTTGACATTTTAAAAACTGTAGGTCCGAACACTGCCTACCGGATTTTGTATTTTCTGTTGCAGTTTGTCTATTTCTTTTTACTATCAGAGCTTTGTATATAAGTCCTCATTCTGCGTCAAAAACTTACAGTGAAACTATACTGCGCACTTTGCTGTATTGTTAATAAATCATTCTCCTTTGAAAGGTATGTTCTTTGTCTATGTCTGCATGACCATATCGATATGAATGTACCGCATGCTTTCAGTTTGCGTACAGAGATGAAGTGGACATTGCGCAAAAGCATACTTCAACTGTTAAGATAAAACTTAAGCTTTTAATAAAAGCCTATACAGGGCACAGCTGATACAACCAAGGCAGAGGCAATCGGGTAATGTACACAATGCCTAAATCCGAATTCAATCTCTCCTATACAAATTTTGGTATGGAAGCATGCATTCCATGTAAACTGCTTGCACCCACTTCTGGCAAACCTTACTTTGCCTGACACATATCACAATAGCGTCGTGCCCGCTCAATACAGCGGGTGCACTTTTATGCAGTCGGTATGTTTCTTTTTTTTAAATATCGACATTAGTGAATGTAGTTCGTGCACGAATTCGCCTCGTCTTCCGCATGGAGAACTGCTGGCATTCCAGACAACAGAAAGTGATCATTGCAGCGGTGCTGATCACACAAATATAGAATAAGACACAATGGGCAAATCATGGTCATTCCAGGTTCATTTTGCGCCGGAGTTATTGACTTGCAAAGCTAGGAATGGAGCCGTTGTAAGCTTCGGTGCGACGGCGAAATCGCGCCTGGTTATACATCTTTGAAAATCTGAATGGTTGATCCGATGACAATCGCCGACGGAGATGCAATGATTCCGAAGGAAATTCAACAATGCTGGTTGTATCCCTTTGGCGCGCATTAAATGACCCCAGTTGGTCACAATTAATCCGGAGCTCGCCAATACTGCGTTTCTCGTAATTCGCAGCAGTCTCGGGATGCTGTATCCCACAGTATAAATTCTTTACACGTGCTTCGATTTATTTCTCTTCACCTCGACGGTACTGCAGGTACGGCCACGGTAGCTCGTCGCAACGGCACGTGCGCCCTGTGAAGAGATGAAAACAAGCTGCGCAGATCAGTGAAGCTTCCGATATTTGCTATACAGTTACGATAGGTTCACGAAGTCTCGAGATAGTGGCACACCTTGCTGCTCCCAAAGAAACATTGTATTAATAAGTACAACGGAGCGGCATAAAAGGTCTGGTTTGATAGCATTTTTCTCGCTCACACAAAATCAATATTTGTCAACTTAGGGGCGGGGCATCCCTGATGCGGCCAGCGAAAGCGAACAGAAATATTTGTCGGTTTAAGAAACTTAGACGTGCCGGCAAAATCCCGCCCGTTTATTGGACATCTCAGAATGGCGTAGACGTGTTGCCATTATTGCGGGCGAGGAGATACGGAGTCGCCATATGTCGGAAGCGCCTCCTTTGCGTAGTGTGAGGGATCACGCGGCGCGCTGCTTGTAGGTTTCGCTTACCGCGCTCAACAAAAACACCACGCGGCAGCCCTCCTACACATTTATGTCGCTATACCCTCTAAACGAGAGAAGTTTTTGACTGTCGATATAACAATATTGGGAAAACTGAAAGCACAGAATCGTTTACGCACCCATCTCTTTACAGAATATGTACAGTGAACAGAACTGGGCGCGGTCGCCGCGATGGAGTCTCCCGAACAGGTTTCTTGCGTGAAAGGTAGAAAACGCTGAGAGCAAACTATGTGAAATGCGTTCTTATAGTGGGCTGTCTGCATAACCCAATGGAGCATACCAGAATGAAGCCTCAATGCATCGATCGCACAGGTTCGCAGCGACAGGCTGCACGTCTTCATGCATTTCCGCGCAAAATGTTTTGCTTTCGCTGTAAGCGTGTTTTCGCACCGTGCCGGCAGCTTTAGGCCGCCGCATATGAGCATTTGACAGCACACAAACAACAATGGTTGCGTGGATGCTATCAGAACTGTTCAGCAATAATTTTGTTATAGAGACTTCGATGCCTGCGGCAACTGTGATGTGCCATCGCGACGATTCAATCTTTTCTTGTCTTCTAAATTCTTGGACATTTCAATATTATTTCTCAAGTTGCGTCGCACTGTATGTTTATCGGTCTTTGTAGCATGCGATTTCCCTCTGCTTCTTTTTTGTAATCCCGTGCTACAATTCATAACACAAACATGACCATATGCGAGTTCTTTTTTTAATGTGCGCCTTACCGCTCCCTTTCTGTTCCATTGAACTTCCCAGTATCTAGCATCAACAAGTTCACAGACCAAACCCTTATGTCATTAGTCGGGCAGCGGGCGCGGCGAGCGTCTCAGTGCGCGTTTTCTGCTACTCACCGAGCATCGCGCAGTCCCGGCGCCGTAGCAGAAATCTTCCTCGCGTCTGTGCTTGCTGCATACCCGAGTTGTAGCCGATGGCGGTCCGCCTTTTCTAAGTTTCGCCAGCCAAGCTTCACGCAGCTCCTTCTCCTGTGGCTACGCGTGAATAAGGCTGACACCGCGCTCCGTTGCGTACGTCCGTCAGTGCGGCACCAAGCAGTAGCCTACAATGCTGCACGCCTCCAAAGGCAGCCACTACCTATTATAGTACTTTCAAATGTTGTCAAGCAGACACATCAGGCTGTAAAGCTTCACCACTTAACCAGAACCGTGGTGCAGGTGGGACTTTAAACTTTCGTTTTCAGCTCGCTTCGGCGCTTCCGAAGCAGCCGACGCGGCCGCTGTGTCCACGTGATCCCTCATGCCACGTCACGCCAACCGTGGCGCCAGCTTTTTCAGTGGTGGAGCTCGTCCCTAATACCTTCGAGGCAGGGCAACTTTCAAGCAAATACAGTTGCCGGTTGAGGTAGGGTGTGGTTTTCATCCCATTGCTCATCACGTGGCACGTGGTGTTTCAGGTCGTATAGGCGTACCGGCCCGCCGATCGGCTTTCCTTTCATGTTCGCGAGTCGGTAGACAAGCGAGGAAATTTTCTCTCGTACTGGATACGGTCCGGTTCACTTCGGCGCCAGCGACGCTGCGAACTGTTTGCTAGCATTGCTAAGGAGGTGCTGGCGCGAGTCGACTAAAAACTTCGCAGTGAAGTAGGATGCATTGTCTGTTGTCAAATGCTCCGGGGAGCCAAACCTGATGCAAACCTTGATCAACTTAGTCATGATCACTCGTGCCGTCAGTTTTCGCAAGGGGAAAAGTTCGACCCATTTACTGAAGGGATCCGTGACTAACAGCAAGAATTTGTTCCTGCTGGCTGTGGTGGGATACGGTCGCATGAGGTCACACGCCGCGATTTGCCAGGGAGTCTGGCTGTCTATAGGCTGCATGAAGCCCGGTGGTCCTCCGCCTCGGGGCTTCACGGTTTGGCACACGTGGCACGAGCGGGCGTAGCGCATCACGTCCTGTTTCATGGCTGGCAAGGTAGCGAGGCGGCACAACGTAAGTCTTGGGGCTGCTCACGTGCCCAGCGAAGCACGAGCCGTGAAAGTAGCGCAGCAGCGCTCCTCGCAACGCGCGCGGTATCACCGCCTTTAACGCCTCACTTCTAGCCTCCTTGGCGGGAATATACCTCAGCAGGACGCAATCGCAATTCAGCAGATAACGATTCAGCGCGCACACAGCATTACCAACTGTTCCCGAGTGCTCCGCACCGACAGCAATACCAGCTGCCTCCATGTGTGCGGCCGCCGCGCCACCGTGCTCCCGGAGCTCGTCGAGCACTTCTCGACAAAACGGGTCCTTCTGCTGAGCCTCGAACAGCTCCTCTCTGCTGAAGACAACTCCTGCAGAACCGACATCTACGTGGTTCACGCTTTCGCCCAGGATCGCCGGTTGTTCCGCGTTCCTTACTCGGCTACGACTTGAGTTCCTCCCTCGCCTCAGACTGGCGCTCGAGAAAGTGGGTCAGCTGCAGCTTTGCTTTCTCGTTTGCGGTAGTGCACGGTGAAGTCGTAACGCTGCAGTACCAGTGCCAAACGCGCCAGGCGGCCACTCGTCTGGATCAAGCACCTCAACCAAGTGAGAGTCATGTGGTCAGTCTCAATTTGGAACGCCACTCTATCGACGTATCATAAGAAGCAAAGAAACACTGACACCGAGGAGAGCATAAGAGAAATCACTTGTGCTTAATATATGAAATAAAGAAACGGTAAATTAATGTAAATCAAATTTGATGAAAAAAACAACTTACCGCAGGTGGGGAACGATCCCACAACCTTCGCATTTCGCCTGCGATGCTTTACCAATTCAGCTACCCCGCAGCGCCGTTTGCCCATTCACTTTCTTTGGTATTTATGTTTCCTAGTAGAACCCTGGGAGTGTTAGCCGTGCGTCTCCACTCTCAGACCTTGGCGGCCGATGTGGAACATCCTGCCGCAGGTGTCACGAGAACGTGATCTTATTGGGTGAAGGCAACCGGTCAATAAGCCCACACATGCTACCTGAAGGCATGAATGTTGCTGGATTCGATACCCGTATCCAACTTTTCTGGACCCGAGGGTTTAGTTCGCGTGAGTGCCACCACGTGGCGTACTAACCTTAAACTTTTCAAACTTGCCGTGGTGACGCGTGATGACGTCAACAAAAGAAACAAGAAAATAACCAAAAACCATCCCTGCGCATTGAACCTCGCCACAATGCTTGTCGTGCCGGCGTTATCAGTGTTCTTGATAAAGCGTAGCCGCTCGTCGCCTGGAAATGAGGCGGGTGTCCGGTCTCGTGCGGGGAGGGGGAGTGTCGGGCCTCTCTGCAGCGTGCATGGGGGAAGCCTTTGAAACGCGCGCCAGAACGGCACTCGTCGCATGGAGCATGCGCACCGATCGCGTTATCGTAAGAACTCGCGCAGGGACGGCCGGGAAGGGAGCTGCCCGATAAGAACGCAGCGAAGACGGCACTCGGGGCTTTTTTTTCGGGGCGCCGGCCTGGGGAGGCGCTGGTGGGGCGTGGCCCGTCTAGGTTTCTTTCCGAGCGTGCTGCAGAGCAGGGGGGAAAGCGTTTTTGCATTGTGTCCTCATGAAAGAGTGCTCTTGTTTTTCGCATTTGAGACTGTGCCTGGGTGCCTGGTTCGGTGCTTGCTTGCTTTCTGCGCTTTATGCATTCTGTTATCGCCCGAAAGATTGTGTTGGTTGATGGTTTGTCGCTCCCTTTGGCTTGTACATTTTGTTGCCTCGCTGTTCTGCTGCTTGCTTCTTTGCCTTGTTCTTTTCTGTTATTGGCCGCGAGGCTGCGGTAATTGTTTAAGTGTTTCATTATGATAAATTAAAGCGGTTTTTGTTCTTTACGCCACTGGTCTTTTCTCGTGCTGGTGGCGGCTCGCGGACGCCCTGAGCGAAGGTGAGGGGCCTTCTCATCCTAAGACCGTTTAGTCGCCACGAGCGATGATTGATTCTGCGCTTTTGATACGGATCTTTTTTTTTCTTCTTTTCCTTTTTTCTTTTTAATGCTACGGAGTAAACAAGCTAGGCTAGCCGTCAGAAGCACTCCGTGGCAGCCTTTCTTCAGTCGGCACACATTGTTAACATCCGAACATCGCACAGCGTCTACGAGAGATGCTTTCTTGGACGGCTTTTGATTTTGACTTGTCGGTTTTATTAAGGTGCCCCAATTATTTCGCTAGCGACTTTGCTATCCGCACTCATAGGCTATCACCGCAGCTACAAATCGAGATGTGCTGAAGTGTTAAGACATATACATGGATATGTTGGTTTTGCACCTTGATGCAAAAGTCACGACACAAGAATTGAGAAAACTGTCTCTGTGTCATCGCAGGGTGTGTGAACGGGCTAGTTGGTATTCCGTGATGAAGTGACTAGCGCAAGAGTGGACACGAGACACTAAAAAGGCGACAAGGAGAAGCGCAAGCTTCCAACTTCCAGTTAGAAGTTTGCGCTTGTCCTTGCCGCCTTTTTAGTGTCCCGTGTCCATTCTTGCCCTAGTCACTTCAGTCTGTGTCATCGTCTGTTAGCATGCTATGGCCGAAGCTGCTCGCAATATTACGTCACATTTACTGGTCACCAGGTGAAATACATCCTTGGATATGCCATATACAGTTCTTGCAGTTAGTTTCCAAAGCAATCTTCTATGATGGTTATCCACGTGCGTGGAGGAAGACCAATATTTGAAATTATTGTGCAGTAATATATGAGGGATTGTATCTTCTACATCTTATCTACCATGTTGCCGTTCTGCCATTATAATATAGCCGCAGTGTAAAGTATCAGGAATCGGACGCCATAAAGGCTACCCACATAATCAAAGACCTCGCGCACAACTCCTGACGACACTTGTATTCAAGAGTTGTACGACTGCCAAGGTCATCCTTAACGTGTGATACATAACGCATAATGCGGTTTTACGTGCAAAAAGCACGATCTCATCGTGAGGCACGCCGTAGTGAGGGATTCGGGAATAATTTAAACAACTTGGGGTTCCTTAACGGGCGCCTAACCCTAAGTACACGGGTGTTTTGGCATTTCACACCCATCGAAATACGGCTGCTGTGGCTGGGATTCGATCCCGATACCTCTTGATTAGCAGCCCAACCCAATACAAACTAACCAATTTTGGAGGCGAAGGAATGTTGCCAGTTTTAGGAAGGTGACAGCCGGGAGCACGTGAGACAACTCGTTCCTATCCTCATTGCGCGAGAATTGGTACCACCCGTCGAAGAATGACACGGCAGAATGCACTGTATTTAATGTGATGGAGTCCGCGTCCAATATTTCAGACACGAATCACACTGTAACGACTGATGGCCAGGCATCTCGCTTATACGTGCAGTCGCCTGACAGCTGCCGGGCGCTGGCGTTGGCCACAGGGTCTACGTAATTGACCGCTCTTCAACACTTGCCGACATTCTCGCCTTATTTCGCACCATCGCGTTTCAGCTGAACTGCATCAACAGCCAATTTATTTGTGCCATAATTTTGCCGCCCTGTCAACGTTATGGTTTCCTATTTTTAGGTGGTTTTTATATTTGGCCTAATGCTTTCCTAAGATTTCCAGCGCTTTGAACTTTCCCAAAATGCCCTCATTTTTGGCGGCCTCTGTTCATATTTTGGAGGATTTTTAATAGACGTTGAAACCATTGCATGGCCCCCTGACCACGCTGGTCAAAAAGTCTTTTATTTCCCTGAGGTCTTGTGCAAGCTTCCCCCTTGTTGCCGTTCATCAACCTCCTAATTTTCCTGTTACTCGTACCCCATTTTGACGACTGCAATCCCACGGAAGTTGGCAACGATATAATGTACTTGGGATTAAAACCGTTTAATCAATTCTACCGTGTACACGACAGCCGCTTTTGCTCGCTGTGAATGCAAAGATTGCATTAATGAGCGCCATTCTTAAACATATATATTGATAGTCTAAAAATTTATGAGGATCCCACGTATATGCGAATCGATGTAAGCGAAGCTTTCTGTGTTGTTTGTTGTCATTGGTGTACGTAATCCACTAAGAGGAGTCAAGCACCCTCTAAGGAAATAATGTCAATGTTTGCCCGATTACGCTCACCATTGTGATGCAAATCGACGTAGCTTCAACTCATTTTCTCAGAAATAAGCGCGAATAAAACGCTGACGTCATCCTGAACAAGATCAACAAGCGCCGTAGTTTTAGATCTTATGACTCCCCTATTCGCAAGCTTATTTTCGTGTTTGTTTGTTTTTCTTTGGGGGGGGGGGGGGCGGCGATGTGCTCTTGTACCGTAGAAACGTCCCTCAGACGTCTCTAATGTGCTCGTTTTTATTCTCAAGAACTCAATGAAAACTGGCATCGCTGCTATTTCATGATGTCCTGGTGGCAGCCCACCATGGCGTGTCGCGCAAGTGACCAAGCTGATTCATTTGGATTGGCATATACTATATTGTGCGTCATACTTCACAGCATTAATTTTGCAAACTATGCCAGAGCTCGAAAAGGCCGGCCGATTCTCTAGGTTCCTTTCCTCTGTTTACATCCGCAAAGTGTGTGTCTATCGCTGTGGTTATCAAATACGCCCAGCGGTATGCTACCACTCAAGCCTTCCTGGCGACTTGAGCAACCGAAATTGCAGGCTTTCTTCAACACAGCGTCGACGTTCAATATGGCTATCCTCAAGTACTTTCCGCGGACTTCGCTCACCACCTTCGCTCCAGTGTCATCTCTTACACTACTCCCTCTTGCTAGACACAACACAAACGCGCAACGACCTTAATGAAGTATCAATTGCGCGCTAGTTTACACGCTGAGCATGTCAACGACACACAACGTCAAGCGACACGCAACGGGGTACTGACATACTTCTTAAAGGGGTTTCATTCTATTTTTGAACGTATAACCGCAAGCACGCGTATACTGCAGCCACCTAGTGTAGCCGCGCTCCTTGTCCTCTAACAATATGGCGGCCGGCGGCTACACGCTCTCCCGTAGGTGGCGGATTGGGCTGCCATTCCAGAAGTTTCAATATATAACCTCTTTGCATACAAACAGCAGCATGATTGTTAACATATTGTGGGCTTGTATATGTTTGGCACGAGGCCCAAGACGGCACCTGTCTTCTAAGACGTTCTTGTGTTTACGTGAAGGGAAGCGCACCATAACACACTGCAAGGGTGCCTGCGTTCAGCGTTTGTAAGGCGAGAAACGCTGTTCTAAAATTTCTCTTCTCTATCTTGTGCAGTAAACCCATGTTTATAGCGTTCCCGCAATGATAAGAGTCACGAGTATGGCAACCGCAACCGCAAGCGTCACCGTATGGTCGTAACTTGTCGCGACAGTGCAGTTGTGATTCACAGAACCTGCAACCAAGGAATACGTGGCGAGGTATGGCTGATGAATAAGTAATTGGCAACATTGATTTTCAGTAAACGTTTGTTAGCAAGCACGGCGGGTGCTTATACTATCGTAGAGGACGGATGCTGGGCAGTGACTCGAATCACTTACTCGCCACATCACACATATACATTGGACTTCAACCGGTTTCACCAACTGTCGCTTATATACTCTCGACCCTAAACGGCGGCTTCATCTTTCACCTGGACTCAAGCCTTTCCTCTCTTTGTCACCCGCTTCTTGTCCAATGTGCTGAGACGTGCTTCAACTGATGCTTGCTCCTCCTTTTTCTCAATAAATGAAAGCATTCATTCATTCATTGATTCCTAAGTTGCTGCAGAAAATAGCGTGTCTTCATCTCCATAACCACCTTGTCTCTCACCTGGACTCTCTCATATAATTTTCTGGGAATGGCCAGCAGCGCAGCGTGCAATTTTCGGTGGGTGACGAGGCAGTATAGAACACCTTCTCTTCCACTTCCACACTTGGCGCTCTGCTTCGTGAGCTACTATTAGCCGCTGGGACAAAGTACGAAATGAAAGAAACCTAGCTGGGGCTGGTAGCGGGCAGCTCTTTTCGGATTCGTGAGGCGTCGAGTTAAAATATATATTTCTTATCTAACCCTAAATGACAGCGATATAGGCGAGATCTGTTACGGTAGCTCGTTCGTTTGGGCTAACGACGCTCTTCACGCAGCACTATCGTCTTAAGCGTGATCGCGAACGGTAATGAAAGACAGGAGGGTAACACGACTTCCTGAAATGAAACATTCCGAATAACTATTTGTTTGACGGTTGTACATGTGTCAAGGGCCCCCGATTCAAACCACCTGCAAGTCGGCATCAGCTTGCAAAGGGGAACTCAGATGAAAGTTGCCAAGCGGATATGCTTTGAATTATCACAAGGATATCTTTATAGAAATTCCTTACCATGAGGTGAAAGCCGACGAATGAGCATTTAAGTTTTCTGTGTCATTAAGGCCTCCTGTTAATATAAGGTTACTGTCTTTTACAGCCTCCTAAATTAAGAAAAGTTCTGAAAAATAAATTGCTGCGGTAAACGTGTAAACATATACGCAAGAAGAGTCCTAGTCAGTTTCTCAGCATTCGCTCTATGAACATAGAGCACGTCTATACTCTCACGTTGTAGTGACGTGAAGAACACTTCCAAGAGAGTGAATCACGAATATAACTATAAGGTGAGCTTGCGCTTGAAAACACTCAAAGCAGAAGCATGGCTGAGCGCATAGTAGTGCTTCCTCTAAATCTGACGTATACGGATGAAGGCATTGGTTCATCAGATTGGAAGGCCCGTACATTCCTCAAATCTCAAATCTGATGGTCCTCAAATCTGATGGCGAATGTACGCCAGTATTCGCTTCACGCGCGCAATCTGAGAATGCGACGCTCTTTCGCTATTGAATACGTGACAACATACTGGATATTGGAAAAACATGCATGCGCTTCTTCAGCTAACCGATCACTTTGGAACAGTGGTTAGACGCTAAAGAAAGCCCCCTCCCCCCAAGAAAACAACAACAACAAAAACAAAGAAAGAAGAACACAGTTCCTTTCAATATTAGCTGAAACTCATGGTAAAAAGCTCGTGGTAAAGGGCCCCAAGACTGCACAGCGAGCCGACATAAAGAAAACTTAAGAGATAAACGCTATCCAATTACTGGTATTCAGGAAACCAGCATGTTGTGGTTCAATGTAGCCCTGTAGTCCAGGGGCCAGTTCCACCACTGGTACTGTGTCGGAGCTCATACTTCATGTCAGCAATACTTGTCAAAGAAACACCGTATTTTCTTTTTAAATCCTAACATTAGGCAGCCAAAATACATGCAGCGAAACCCTCATCCTAATACGTCAGTACTTTTCGTTCTAACGTACATGTCCACGCTGATCCATATGTTACAAAGTACTGAAAATGTACTCAATGCTTACCCCCAGGCAGCTGTTTTTATTCATTGTGGTGCCAGGAAACCTAGCCTGATGCCACAAACGCTCAGAAATCTAATCGGGAGCGCCCACAATGTTCTCGCACACCTTGTGTGATGTACCGTAGCGCTGAGGCGTTTCTTGGATAATGTAGGATAATCGGTTGTAAAGGCAGAAGGGCACATGTGCTTAAGCTCATGAAGTTGATTTGTGCCAAGAAAACCCGTCAAGCTTTCACACTTATTTTATAAGTAGCCTACAGCACCACCAATGTGCCGGCTGCTTTTAACTGCACCGAAAAAGTCTATTAAACTAAAACAAGCATTGGTGACATTATTTTATCATTCGAGTGTTGAGCTTGGTGACTTCTGAATGCGGAGTAAGTTGAGAAGTTGTGTGGATAATTAACAAAGTTGCGGTTATTAAATTTTCAGTAATTGACCTTACGTCATTAAATAAAATGAGCAGTCTGGAGCCCGTCCTCGAGATTATGCAGCCGAGTGAAAAAAATTCGATTGAACATGCTTCTGTGGGAGCCGTGCAAACCGAAATTTTCCAAGTAAACACTCTTGGAATGCGTAACTGACGCAGAAAAAGAACATAAGTCACAGAAAGAACAGCACTTCACGACGGGACACACAGGAGGATCCACACACGAACTGCGCTAACAACTTGAAGCGCAGTTCTTTCTGTGATAATGAAGCAACAAGCCCGTCAGTCACCCCTTGCAAACCTGTGAAGTCAACCTGACTGTACCTAGCCTTTTGTGATGCTGTCATCAATACTATGGCCCCGTGAGCATGCTCCTTGTGGTTATCCCGCTTTCAATTTTTATTCACGCTGTTGTTTCGAAGGCAAGCAGTTTAAATTCTTATTGTCAATATAGCAGCGATTGTCGGCCGCCGAAAGCTTTCTTGGTCGTAGAAGCGATGCATGACGCAATGATCGTGCAGGTATAGCGCATCGCGGGCGTCAAGACAATGCGCTGCCGCCGAGGAAAGGAAGATAACAAAAGTGAACAGCTTGGTAGCTGCTCACGGAGCCGTGCCGATGGTGCCATCGTGACGAAATCTGGGGCGGCGGTATTCACGGCTGAGGCATTTTTTCTCTTTATTTCTTTTTTTTATATAGCGAAGCCGTTAAGAGGAAGTTCTAACTAGGGCCCAACAACGACGCGGCCTATTCGAATAGATGTAAAACGCCGAAACGCTTTTTTCAGATAATCCTCGGACCGATTTTACTGAAATT
The DNA here is from genome assembly GCF_038994185.2 of Dermacentor albipictus. NCBI lineage: Eukaryota > Metazoa > Arthropoda > Arachnida > Ixodida > Ixodidae > Dermacentor > Dermacentor albipictus. Next base: position 291,420,968 of record NC_091821.1, read on the forward strand.
TGCAGGATTCTAGAGAGAAAGGTAAATTCTAGCTACTTTTTGAAGCGGACTTTCCATTTAGGGCCTGAATGTTAGAAGTATTTTAGAGATTCGAAAGTGCGAAAAAGATAGAAGTGGGAAATTTATAAATTAATATATCCGCATCAAGAACATATCACGGTTCTCTAAACGGCATCCATTAGATCGTTCAAAGCGGACAAATTTGATATGTGGATTTAAATCTTACGTGAACTCGTTACATTGTGTACAAGAGCTCTGCAAAAGCTGTATTTCCATATTACTAATTCTTTTTTTGAAATTCATGTGTAATATAATAATTTTGTCCGCTTTAGATGTGCTGTGAGATTCAATGCACGGAATTGTGCTTTAATTTTTCATTGCCGAAAGACAAAGTTGTAAACTTGATAATTTCGTTTTCCAAAAATTTGCGATTTTTTCCAATTTTAAATAAACAAATGATGGCCTAAATCATAAACTCGAAACCAACAATGACTAGATTTTAGGTTTTTCGTTATAGTGCAACAAACCTTGTCAAATAAAAAAAAATAAACTCACCCGAGCTAAAGCTTCCTCTTAAGTGCTACTTTCTCCACTATCGTGTCCGCGTGTAGAACAATATCCCGAAGATAGTACAATGTCAGACTGACCCACGGCGGCGGTGAAGCAGGCGTTAAGCGCTCCCCATACACGGGCAGATCCGGAAGATAGTGAAAGACCGGCCCGACACGACCCGTGGCGGCGGTGAAGCAGGCCTTAAGCGCTCCCCATACGGAGGTCGATCCGGAAGATAGCGAAATACCGACCCGACCCACGGTGGGGGTGAAGCAGGCGTTAAACTCTCCCCATGCGTGGGCCGATCCAAAAGGTAGCGCAAAATCGACCCGACCCGCGGCGAAGCAGGCGTTAAGCACTCCCCATACGTGGACTGATTCCGAAAATAGTGCAATGGGGGGCCGACCCGCGGCGGAGGTGCAGTTCGCCATTAGAACCCCACATACACAGCTTTGCTGGTCAAGGCCGATCCACACGACGGACCAAATCTGCGGGCCGCTCGGTCACGTGATGCGACGTCACGGCCCGCCGCGGTCCGGTCCGGCGCAGAACACATCCACACGGCGGACCGCCATAGCAGACGACAGAACAGACCAACCAGCTACACTCTCGGCCAGAGTGTTATCATTGTTATCATTCCGGCTCGAGTCCGACAAAGCCGCGAACCGCTCAACGAGGTATACAAAACGAAAGAAACCTCCTCGTCACTCGAAGATGACACGGTGTTTAAAAAATATATCTGCTGCACGCACGTGTAGGCGAAGCGGCGGACATGAAACGACTGGCTTTTGCTGAGCCGAAAACTAGACTGGATTCGCCTGAAGACACACTGTTGCCGGACAACAATAGTCGGCTAAGCCAAAATCACTGCGGTTTGCATGCGGTCCGCCGCCGAAAGGGGAGCGGGAGAAGCCTCGGCGATTTGTTGGACCGCGAGGGCCGCGGTCTTGCGCGGGCCAACGGCGGTACGCACAAACTCGTGACGTCCTGTCACGTGATGCACGGACCGCGGTCCAAAAGAGCAATTTGGTTCGTCGTGTGGATCGGCCTTCATCGTTCTTCAAAAAGTGGAAGAGCACTGAGATTTTAACGAGACGGCGTTAAGGAGCTCGTGTCGCAGAAAAGCCAGTGTCGTCGGTGTCGGAGTCAGCGGCGTTGGCCGTGAGCGACAAATCCCAGAAGGCGCTTCATAAATAAAAATAATCTTGCTAGATGGGCTGGTGGAAATCGAACCAGGGTCTCCGAAGTGTGAGACGGAGACGCTACCAGTCAGCCTCGAGTTCGGTCACCTCTAGATCATAAGATCACCTCTAGTGAATGCGGTGTTCCCTTATAAACGTGCCGTACAAAGTTATACTGCGGTGTATACCGGTAATTATCACCATGTAACTTACAAAGACGGCGCCGAATAAAACAACACACGAAGAAGGGGGACACGAGACAGCACGTAGGCGCACTAACAACTGAGTGTTTTATTTCTTGACATATTAATATATAGCTGCTGTCAAGGATCAAAACAACAAGAATAAACAGGGCAGTAAACTTTGCAATCATGCTTAACCAACTAGCCCACCAACACATGCTCAGTAATTTACAGAAGTGGCAGTTTCACGAGTAGCGAAGTACGTTTCCGCTACATTTCTTCTGCGCTCTGCGCACACGCAGAGCCATCTTGCGGCAAACAAAGAAGACCCCCTCCTCGCAAGGTACGGCGCTGCCCCGAAACGTGGCGCGCCACACGCCCCATGATCGCGTCCGCCTTCATGGCGCGTCGCGGCCCTGCTATCTGTGCCGATCGCGACGTTTGGCTAGCGTAGATCGTTTGAGTAGGCGGTGCGAACGGGGTGCGATAACGCTATGGCGTTCCACTCTTCAAGGCGAAGCTTAAGCGTCCTCCATTTTTTTCTTCTTATCCGCGTTTGTCCTGCATGCGTCTGCGATGAAAACAAGAAATAGGTATGCGTGGAGAATCTAAGGTGGCGGCGGCTAGTGTAGCTCAGAAGTTGGCATGCCCAACCCCTCCACGTACTTATATCTGCATTGACATGGGTTCGTGGTAGTGATAGCGAGCAAAGCTCTCCTTCTTTCTGCGATCTTTACCGATTATGAAACTAAGGATGTAGGTAGAATGCCCAGCCTCTTAATGCAAATACGAGTGGTTACGAGTGGTGGAATCCTGCTGGGGCTGATTCTGAAGAAAGCTTCCTTTCTCTGTCCGCTCTCGCGATGGTGAAGCTAAACATCAGGAGGGGGCCTGACGGACACAACATTGACCATCTCTATACCATAATGGATGGACGACCTGCGGAAAGAGCAAGGCACACCAAGTTTTAAAAAAAGCACTTCACTTGTCCCATAGCAAAGTGTTACAATGGCTAGTATGCCCTCCTGGGTATGGTCAACCGAACTGCTTCTCACTGCTAACACTGGACTGATACTAAGAAAATGCTCCGTTCGCAGACACCTCGCTACACTGAAATTAGCAAAACAATATCAGTTTATAAAAGTGCGTGTGCCAATTATCTGGTGTCTTTGTGTGTGTGAAGGGCATAAAGCTCATGGCATCGAAACAGTAGTATCAACGTTTTTGCTGTAGTTGCACACAAACAAAATTTGTTGAAGTGATCGGACAGCGATCTACCAGCCGAGAAGACCAAACCGCAAATTAAAAAAAAATCGATGGTTTCAGATCTTCCAATGTACTTTGCGCTTAGCTACCAACTGCAATACTTTTCTTTCTGTGCTCTTATGAAGAGAAAGACCCCACATAACTACAATATCAACGACAGTACACAATATAGACTGGCTTTGAAGATGTTACCACGCACCGCACTTTTGTACATTTATCCCATTTAGTATTGGGGCAACACGTTTGAGCAGAATTATTAGGTTTTCGGTCAAAGCACTGTAACAAACGGGAAGAAATCGTTGTCATGCCCGGTCGCGAAACAATACATTCTGAAATTTTATTTACTTTATAATTTTATTAAAAATCACTATACCCGTTTATACATTTGCTTCGTATAAGTTATATACTAGCTTGCCTCGTCAATCTCAAAAATGTATTCTCTTTGCGAGAGAAGGCCTTCGTGATAAACGGTGAACATAACAGTAAAACAACCAGTAAGGTTCCTATCCAGATGATTGGCGAAATTGTGCACTGAGAGCGTGTCGACTAGCGTGCGATCGAAAGTTGAATTATGATCGTTGTAAGCTTGTGTTGCGTCTAGCACGAGCGAGTAGCGTTAGGGATGACATTCGTGTGAAAATGGTCAGCTCGATCTGCGATAAGTTGTTGTTGATCTCTACATTGAACGTCGCAGTCCTTACGATGGGAAGGCTCGAATGGTTGCTCACCTTGAGAGGTATTGGCTAACAATTATTAATATACGTGTTTTGCGATGATGAAAAAGATGGAGAAACACCACTCGTGTTTCAAGTTGGCACACCCTCAAATTTAAATTATCCCACCCCCACATTTAAAGTCGGCCACGCCCGATTTTTATTTCGCCTATCCTTAAACTTCAAGTTGGTCCAATACCAAATTTCAATTGGGCCATCCCTAATTTTGAAGTTGGTCCACCCACGAACTTCAATAAATCGCCCCCAAATTTCCAGTCGACGCACCCCACAATTTAGGCTGGCCCACCCCCGTATCGGCCTCAAATTCAGATTGGCCGACCCCGAGATTGCCCCCACATTCAGGTAGGACCAACCCCATATCGCCACCAATATATAGCATGGCCCGTCTAAAAAAAACACCAAATTTAGATTGGCCCACTCAAATACCACCTGCAAATCTACATTGGCCCACCCCCATATCAGCCCCAAACTAACGCTGGCCCACCCTTCAATCACCTCAAATGTAGGATGGCCCACCGCAAATCACCCCCCAATTAGGTTTGTCCACCCATATCATCATCAGCAGCAGCAGCATCAGCCTGGTTACGCCCACTGCAGGGCAAAGGCCTCTCCGATACTTGTCCAACAACCCCTGTCATGTACTAATTGTGCCCATGTCGTCCCTGCAAACGTCTTAATGTCATCCGCCCACCTAACTTTCTGCCGCCCCCTGCGACGCTTCCCTTCCCTTGCAATCCAGTCCGTAACCCTTAATGACCATCTGTTATCTTCCATCCTCATTAAATGTCCTGCCCATGCCCATTTATTTTTCTTGATAACAACTAAGATGTCATTACCTCGCGTTCGTTCCCTCACACAATCTACTCTTTCCTTATCCCTTAACGTTACACCTATCATTCTTCTTTCGATAACTCGTTGCGTCTTCCTCAATTTAAGTAGAACCTTTTCGTAAGTCTCCAGGTTTCTGCCCTATTCGTGTGTACTGGTCAACCTGTTCATTATTTGAAATGCCTGAAAAACGCACCCCAACCCATTCTTATTCTCCTGATTAATTCAGTCTCATGATCCGGATCTGCGGTCACTAGCTTTCCTAAGTACATGTATTCCCTTACCACTTCCAGTGCCTCGCTACCCATTGTAAATTGCTGTTCTCTTCCGAGATTGTTAAACATTACTTTAGTTTTCTGCAGACTAACTTTTAGACCCACCCTTCTGTTTGCCTCTTGAGATCAGTGAGCAAGCATTGCAGTTGGCCCCCTGAGTTACTAAGCAAGGCAATATCACCAGCGAATCGCAAGTTACTGAGGTATTCTCCATTAACTTTTATCCCCAATTCTTCCCAACCCAGTTATCTGAATACGTCCTGTAAACACGCTGTGAATAGCATTGGAGCGATCGTATCTGCCTGTCTGACGCCTTGCTTTATTGGGATTTTGTTGCTTTCTTTATGGAGAACTACGGTGGCTGTGGAGCCGCTATAGATGTCTTTCAGTATTTTTACATACAGCTCGTCTACACCCTCACTGAGTAATGCCTTCATGACTGCTGAGGTTACGATTACGACTGAATCAAACGCTTTCTCGTAATCAATGAAAGCTATATATAAGGGTTGGTTATATTCCGCACATTTCTCTCTCCCCTGATTGATAGTGTGAATATGGTCTATTGTTGAGTAGCCTTTACGGAATCCAGCCTGCTCCTTTGGTTGACAGAAGTCTAAGGTGTTCCTGATTCTATTGCTATTACCTTAGTAAATAATTTGTAGGTAATGGTCAGTAAGTGGATCGGTCTTTAATTCGTCAAGTCTTTGGCGTCCCCTTTCTTATGGATTAGGATTATATTAGCGTTCTTCCAAGATTCCGGTACGCTGGAGGTCATGAGGCATTGCGTATACAGGGTGGCCAGGTTTTCTAGAACAACCTGCCCACCATCCTTCAACAAATCTGCTGTTACCTGATCCCCCCCAGCTGCCTTCCCCCTTTGCATAGCTCCCAAGGCTTTCTTTGCTTCTTCCGGCGTTACTTCTGGGATTTCAAATTCCTCTTGCCTATTCTCTCTTCCTCTGTCGTCGTGGGTACCACTGGTACTGTATAAATCTCTGTAGAACTCCTCAGCCATTTGAACTATCTCATCTATATTAGTAATGATATTGCCGGCTTTGTCTCTTAACGCATACATCTGACTCTTGCCTATTCCTATTTTCTTCTTCACTGCTTTTAGGCTCCCTCCATTCCTGAGAGCATGTTCAATTCTATCCATATTATACTTCCTTATGTCAGCTGTCTTAGGCTTGTTGATTACCTTTGAAAGTTCTGCCATTTCTATGCTAGCTGTAGGGTTAGGGCTTTCATACATTGGTGTTTCTTGATCAGATCTTTCGTCTCCTGCGATAGCTTTCTGGCATCCTCTCTAACGGAGTTACCACCGACTTCTATAGCACACTCCTTAATGATGCCCATATGAATGTCGTTCATATCTTCAACACTAAGGTCCTCTTCCTGAGTTAAGGCCAAATACTTATTCTCTAGCTTGATCTCGAATTCCTCTATTTTTTTTACCGGTAACTCATTGATCGGCTTCTTATGTACCAGTCTCTTCCGTTCTATCCTCAAGGCTAGGCTAATTCGAGTTCTTATCATCCTATGGTCACTGCAGCGCACCTTGCTGAGCACGTTCAGATCTTGTATGATGCCAGGGACAGCGCAGAATATGAAGTCTATTTAATTTCTAGTCTCGCCATTCAGGCTCCTCCACGTCCACTTTCTGCTATCCCGCTTGCGGAAGAAGGTATTCATTATCCGCATGTTATTCTGTTGTGCAAACTCTACTAATAACTCTCGCCTGCTATTTCTAGAGCCTATGCCATATTCCCCCACTGACTAGTCTCCAGCCTGCTTCTTGCCTACCCGGGCATTGAAGTCACCCATGAGTATAGTTTATTTTGTTTTGACTTTACCCATCGCCGATTCCACGTCTTCCTAGAAGCTTTCGACTTCCTGGTCATCATGACTGGATGTAGGGGCGTAGACCTGTATGACCTTCAACTTGTACCTGTTATTAAGTTGCACAACAAGCCCTGCCATCCTCTCGGTAATGCTACAGAATTCCTGCATGTTACCAGCTATATCCTTATTAATCAGGAATCCGACTCCTAGTTCTCGTCTCTCCGCAAAGGCCCGGTAGCACAGGACGTGCCCGCTTTTCACCACTGTATATGCTCCTTTTGTCCTCCTAACTTCACTGAGCCCTATTATATCCCATTTACGGCCCTCTAATTCCTCCAATAAAACTGCTTGACTCGCGTCACTAGATAACGTTTTAAGGTTATACATTGCCTGCCAGGTTCAGATCCCAATGGCAGCCTGTCCGGAGTATCCACCCATATATCCCATATATCACCCACATATTTGTCCACCCATATGTCCATATGTCCGTATGTCCACCCATATATCACCCCCAGTACAGATTGGCCCACCCGCTCATCACCCCCAGGGTTAGTTTAGCCCAGCCCCATGTCACCCCCAAATTAAGGTTGGCCCATCGCCATGTCATTCCCGAATCCAGGTTGGCCCACCCCCATATCAGCTCCCAACTAAACCTGGCCCACCCCTCTATCACCTTAAATTTAGGATTGGCCTCAGCAAATCGCTGCCAAATTTACCTTATCCCACCCCCATATCACCCCCGATTCTGCTTGCCCCAGCCTTGTATCACCCCCGTGATTATCGTGGCCCACGCCCCATATCAACCTTAAATTTAGGTTCTCCCACCCCCATCTCATCCCCAAATCCAGGCTGGTCCACTCCCCCCCCTATTCCCCCAAACTTACGCTTACCCACCCCTAGATCACCTCAAATTTAGTTTGGGCCTCCCCCATATCAGCCTCAAATTCTGCTTTGCTCATTACCATTTCACCCCAAATTTATGTTAGGTCACTCCCATATCACTACCAAATTCAATTCAATTCAATTCTTTATTCAACATCCTCATGAGGATGTTGGGTGCATCGACAAAAAGCCAGAAGAAAGGCTTGACAGAGGTCGACGCACCCTACAATGACTTGGCAACAGTATCGCAGTGTATCATACAGCATGTGTAAAGCATTCGCAATAACAACATTGACACAAATGAAACGGTATTTGAACGTTACAGGCAAAAACAAAAGCAAGCACAAAGCACTATGACATAAGTGTCAGCAGTACATAAATTAACATCAATTCACAACGCGTTATTTAACGTCTGTGGAAGAATGTAGCTAAGCATTTGGCGACCATAATTCGTTCGCGTTCTAGGCACAAACCACGTGAAGCCAGTGCGGGTGGCATACTTAAGTTGCTTGCATTTCAAGATTGCCAGGTCTAACATGAATGTATTATTCTGTCTTATACTTGTTTTATACCACCTTAACAGTAAATTTTCATGCAGTTGGCGAAGGGGGGTGACGCCAAGTGACGCAAAGATCGGTGCGGTATGTTCAAATCTCGAAGCATTAACAATATTTCGAACAATTTTCTTCTGAAGCATGTGCAGCCGTCTGATATTGGTAAATGGCGTGGTGCCCCAGACCAAGATACAGTAATTAACGACTGAAGAAAACAGTGCATTGTACAGCATTTGCTTAACACGCTTCGGCAGGAAATATCGCACTCGGGCACGATAGCAACAACCTTTGACAACTTGCCCCTGACCATTTCAACGTGATCGTCCCACGATAAATTTTCGTTAAAGAAGACACCCAGACTTTTGACCACTGGAACTATTTGAATGGGCGACGAACCCATTTCTAAGCAGATTCGTGGAGTAGAAGCAATCTTGTTACGAGGCCTAAATAATACAGCTTTACTTTTTTTGTGTTTATGACTAGCGAGTTCGATTCAGACCATTCATGAAGTCGGCGCAGACACTCTGTAGCTTGCTGTTCAATATCTCGTACATGTGCTGCTCGGAAGAACAGAGTGGTATCATCTGCGTAGATCACAAATGTTGGGATCTTACTTAAGCAGATTATGTCGTTGACGTAAAGGAGGGAAAGCAGAGGTCCCAGAACACTTCCCTGGGGAACGCCAGAAGAAATACGTTTAACATCTGATAGTGCGTTGTTTACTGTTACTTGTTGGACGCGAGAACTGAGGTAGGATCTAATTATGTTAAGAAATTTTCCGCGAAAACCATAGTGTTCGAGTTTGGCTAACATTGTTTGGTGATTGATGCGGTCAAAAACTTTCGAGAAATCAATGAAAATACCAAGAGTGAAAAGCTTTTGCTCAAAGGGTTCTAAGATTAATTCTTTTTGGGTTAGAAGTGCAGTCTCTGTCGAAAAGTTCTTCCTAAAACCATGTTGGCTTGGCGTTAGTATATTAAATTTCCCACAGAAACTAGACATTCGCGTATACAGTATCTTTTTAAAACACTTTGAGAAAATCGGAAGAATAGAAATTGGGCGATAGTTTGATAAGTCGTTTTTGTCTCCACCTTTATGAACAACGGTTACTTTAGCAATCTGCATTCGTTTAAGGAACACTGCATGTTCGAGGCAACAATTAAAAATATGTTCTAGGACTGGGCTTACTATATCGGCTAGATATTTTACTGGCTGAATCTTAAGGTCATCTATGTCCCGTGAGCTACTGTTGCGGAGGGTCAAGAGGCAAGCTTCGATTTCGCTGGTGTCTGTTGGCATCAAGAATGCGGTGGAAGGAACTCGCGAGTCAAGGTATTTGACATTCGAGGGGGCACTATTGCTATCTGCCAAAGACACGAAAAAATCATAAAATTTTTCGGCTAATAATTTTCCACCCAGTGGTATGTTGCCTACTAAGACTTCAAGCATGCCGCTGGCATGTGCACCTCGATTCAAAATTTCGTTTATTGTTTTCCATACAAGGTCACTCCTTTTTAACACGTCTGGGTTGAATAACTTTTCCATATACTATTGTTTTGCTCGGCGTAGAAAAGACATCACTTTGTTTCTATACGTCTTAAAACGCGCCAGGTCATCCTGTGATCTGCTTTTGATGAAGCGGTTATAGAGATCGTTTTTTTGGTTTATCATTTGAAGACATTCGGCGCTTATCCAGGGTTTACGAGCCTTACGAGGTTTCTTAAGCGTCTCAAGTGGAAAACTTTGCGCATAAACATACCTAAATGTGGTAATGAAGGCATTATAAGCGTCCTCTGGATCGCTTTCACGGAGCACAGTACTCCAGTTCACACCTGCAAGTGCTGACCGAAAAGAATTCATTGTGTTTTGGTTTATGCGCCGGTATAGTACCTCAGGCAGCATGCGGTGTTTATGAGGAGTTAAAGAACCTACAAACAAGAATATGGGCAGATGATCACTTATTTGGACATTAATGACTCCTGAGTGAAGACAGTCAACTCGACAGTTAGTAATGAAGACATCAATTGCCGTCGCTGTCTCTAGCCGTGTCGGTTTATTTATGAGATTAGTGAATCCATTGCTGTGTAATATGCAGTCGACTTCATATTTACGCGCAGAAGAAGATAAGAAATCAATATTAAAATCACCACCCAGAACTAGATTAAGGTTGTTTTCTGTGATCCACTGCAGATATTCATCAAGAAAGCGACCAAAATTTGAAACGCTACCTCTAGGTGGTCTGTATATAACAGAAAACACGTTTCTTCGCTTTGTAATGACAGAACTTCGTAGTCCTCGTGGGTTATAGTGAAGTCGACAAGAATATTGCATTTGAACGTCTTTTCGGTTGCTATCATGACGCCACCACCTCGTTTATCAGTACGATTCTGCACATATGTATTGTAGCCGGGTAGGTGCATAACATCGCTACTGCTTTGATGCCAGGTTTCAGTAATAATTATTACGTTGCAACGGAAGCTCAGTGTACAGCAAAATGCTTCTAGCTCATCACCTTTATTGCACAAGGATTGCGCATCAACATGAAAAAAGGACAGAGCTTTGTTTTTCTGAGTAAACGTAGCACAAAGGTCAGAAGGCGACACCATTGAACACATGTTAAAGTGCAATTTGTCAGTTAGTTGTTAGAAAAAAAAAATACTTTGCATCTACGCTATCTTATCTAGGTCTTGTACGCAAGTGATGCGCACAATCGCCGACGACTCATTTTTCCTGGCCAGAATGTGCCCATTTTGCGTCCACACAAATTTCCACTTCTACTCCCTTTTTCGTGCCACTGCCATTCCTAGCAATTTTTTCAGCAGTGGACACAAGTGTTCGTAAAGGCCGATCCACACGACGGACCAAGTCCGCGGGCCGCTAGGTCACGTGATGCGACGTCACGGACCGCCTTGGTCCGGTCCGGCGCAGAGCACATCCTCACGGCGGACCGCCACATTAGACGGCAGAGCAGACCAATCAGCTACACTCTCGGCCAGAGTGTTATCACTGTTATCATTCCGGCTCGAGTCCCACAAAGCTGGGAACGGCTCAACGAGGCATACAAAATGAAAAAAAAAACATCCTCGTCACTCCAAGAGGACACAGTGTTTAAAAATATATCTGCTGCACGCACGTGTAGGCGGAACGGCGGACATGAAACGACTGGCTTGACTGACTTTTGCTGAGCCGAAAACTAGATTGAATTTGGCTAGTACACTGTAATTCAGCTGAAGACACTCTGTTGCTGGACAACATTCGTTGGCTACGCCAAAATCGCTGCGGTTTGTATGCGGTCCGCCGCCAAAACGGAAGCGGAAGAAGCCTCGGCGATTTGTTGGACCGCGAGGGCCGCGGTCTTGCGCGGGCCAACGGTGGTGCGCACGAACTGGTGACGTCCTATCACGTGATGCGCGGACCGTGGTCCAAAAGAGCAATTTGGTCCGTCGTGTGGATCGGCCTTTAAAGACCGATCCACACGACGGACCAAGTCCGCGGGCGGCTAGGTCACGTGATGCGACGTCACGGCCCGCCGCGGTCCGGTCCGGCGCAGAGCACATCCACACGGCGGACCGCCACAGCAGACGGCAGAGCAGACCAACCAGCTACACTCTCGGCCAGAGTGTTATCATTGTTATCATTCCGGCTCGAGTCCCACAAAGCTGGGAACTGCTCAACGAGGCATACAAAATGAAAAAAAAACGTATTCGTCACTCCAAGAGGACACGGTGTTTAAAAATATATCTGCTGCACGCACGTGTAGGCGGAGCGGCGGACATGAAACGACTGGCTTGACTGGCTTTTGCTGAGCCGAACACTAGATTGAATTTGGCTAGTACACTGTAATTCAGCTGAAGACACTCTGTTGCCGGACAACATTCGTTGGCTACGCCAAAATGGCTGCGGTTTGCATGCGGTCCGCCGCCAAAACGGAAGCGGGAAAAGCCTCGGCGATTTCTTGGACCGTGGGGGCCGCGGTCTTGCGCGGGCCAACGGTGGTACGCACGAACTGGTGACGTCCTATCACGTGATGCGCGGACCGCGGTCCAAAAGAGCAATTTGGTCCGTCGTGTGGATCGGCCTTAAGGTACACGCGATCTGAACCGCTATAGCCAAGGTTTTCTGCTGCGAGATTTCTGCTGCGAGCACAGTGTCACGCTTTGCTCGAGTTTTGAATTGGACAATTACATTTGTATTTCTCTTGTTCTTCGTTTGAACCCGGTGGCAAACGTCTATATCACTTTCCAGTATCGGCTCATCGATCATTTCGCCCATCTTTTGCAGCATGTTCGGAAGGCTGTCATTTCCCTTTGCTTGAAGTCCCTTAATTTCAATGTTTTTATGCCGGGAATACTGTTCCACACCTGTCAATCTTTGTTCAAGGTCAGAACATCGCGTCTTCAGTTGCTCGCACTCGGATGACATCGCAGCGTTCTCAGACTTTAGACTTTTGGCACATCCCTGTATTACATCCAAATTTATGCTGATGCCACTTCCAATTTTAATATGGCGATCCTCACCCTTTTTATGAAGACCTATGTATTTATATGGGAAATGCGCCAGGTTTTTTGGCGTTACAGACACGATTTTGCACGATTTTGCCACCAAATTGGCGGGGTACTCGCCAAAAAATACTGCGAATTAAAAGCAAATGCACCGAACGAGGGACGCCATATGTTGATCCTAAATGCTGACGGCTAGCCAAGCTAGCTTCTCTGTAGAGCGACCGGGGCAGACACAGCATGGCACATTTATTCAAATGGTTTTTTTATGGCCACACCTACGGATTCATACCACTTGGCTGTAGGGAACACATTAACAGTTGCTACTAATCCAGACGCTGCACATCTTGTCCTAGTTGAAGCATTTATTTAGATGACTCTTTAGAAATAATTACCGTTCGGGCAGCGACTCAGCCTAGCAGACCCTTTGTTCCACACAAATGTTGCATAGGAATGGCACTGGCCACCGGGTGGCATTCTGGCCCAGGTGGACCTGATTGGCTCGGAGTGTGTGCCATTAAGGACAGCCGAAATTGCCTATTCTTATTGCGTTCCAGAAGAACGCAATAAGAATAGGCATTTTGTTCTCCTAGGTTGAAGCTACAAAGCACGAAAAATTTTTTTTTGCATAAGGCAAAGTCATGCGCAAGCTTCTAGTTATGATGTCCTATTAATAAAATCTTCGTAAAACCAATGATTTATTTAACAAGTGAACATGGCACTGCTACGTTTTAGGAAGGCAAAATATAAAATATGACATTTCAAGAGCACCACTGGAAAACCAGAACCGAAAGCAAATCTTGAGTTTTGTGTTTCTGCCATCTAATAGAAGACTATAAAACCAAGTCCTGTGCAGCTTTAAAAAAAACTGCGCTGCCGAAAAACCAGAACCGAAAACAAATCTTGGGCTTTGTGTTTCTGCCATCTAGTGAGATACTACAAAACTAGATCCTATGCGGCTTACTAAAACGTGCGAAGCGGGAATCGAAGCGCGGCCACCGTGACGCGGGACTATAGGTGCGCGCGATTCTACCACTCTTTTTCAGGCGGTACGTTCATGTTTATTATAGATACCACATGAATTTTCACGACAGTGTTACAAAAATCGTTTTTGGGAACAGTGTTACGCCATGTGTGGAGAGTCGAGATAGGCATCAACCGAAAGCTGAGTCTCCGGACTACATACGCGGCACTGGGTATTACGATAGACGCCGTAGTTTTATCACAGGCATCGATCTTGCCTCGAAATTTGAGTAGAAATTTTCGTCGTTTCCATAGGCTTCCATTGCGAAATCTTTAACCGCTGCTCTTACGTGCTATAGCATGATCACTCCATTTGGCTCGTGCGGATTGTCTTCGAGAACACGTCTGTCACCTGCCTTTTTCAATAATCGACCGGCAGCTTTTGTTATTCGTGGAAAACCCGCTCGTTCCATTGAAAACGCGCTAGCTTCGTGCCGGGCCTGCTTGGGCCGCTAGTTGATACGTGTCCAGAAAAGCTTGATATGCTCATTATGTAATAAATAAAAAGAAAGGGAGTTAACTAAGGGGCCCAATTTTTATTAGTCATATCATAAGAAGCCAACAAACACTTACACCAGGTCACGTTCCCGTGACGCCTGCAGCAGAAAGGATGTTCCACATCCGCCGCCAAGGTCCGCGAGTGGGGGCGCTGGGTAACACTCCCAGGGTTCTACTAGGAAACATAAATACACATGGAATCGGATGGGGAAATGGCGCCGCGGTAGCCCAATTGGTAGAGCATCGCACGGGAAATGCAAAGGTTGGGGGATCGTTCCCTACCTATGGCAAGTTGTTTTTTCATCCACTTTAATTTCGAATAATTTATGGTTTCTTCACTTCATTTATTAAGCACAAGTAATTTCCCTTATGTTGTCCTTGGTGTCAGTGTTCATTGGCTTCTTATGATACGAGTAATACAAATCGGGCCCCTCGGTTAACCCCCTTTCTTCTCGTTTACTGCATCGACGTAATAGTCGAAGTTTCTTCTCGTTTACTCCATCGACGTAATAGTCGAACTTTCGCAGAGCGACAACTTTCGCGAGGCCCTCCGTCTCTCTCACCGAGTAGTACATTTCTGCCGGCATCAACGAACGGCTCGTGAACGCAACAAGTCGGAGAGTGCCTCCGTACTCCTGAAGCAAAATTGCACCTAAACCCTGGTTGCTTGCGTCTGTTTGAATCACAAACTCCCTATTCAAGTCGGGCGGCTGCAACTCTGCCGTGTCAGCGAGCGCCTTCGGCTCTTGACCCCAGGTCCATGGCTCGTCTTTCCTCAAGAGCTTCGTCAAAGGTGCTTGCTCTGCCGAGCACTCTGGAATGAATTGGAGATAAAGAGTTTACCAATCCCAGAAAGCGTCTCAGTTGGCTGATATCTTCCGACGACTGGTACCTCAGTATAGCCTCGAGCTTATCCTTACTCG
This sequence comes from Dermacentor albipictus, assembly GCF_038994185.2. Taxonomy (NCBI): domain Eukaryota; kingdom Metazoa; phylum Arthropoda; class Arachnida; order Ixodida; family Ixodidae; genus Dermacentor; species Dermacentor albipictus. The sequence goes on from NC_091821.1 coordinate 291,436,207, forward strand.
GCAGAATACGGCCATTGTCCAGCGCGAGTCCCAACAGCGCTATTCTGCTCGCAGCTATCTGAGCTTTGTTCGTTTTCAGCGTGATATCCGCGGACCTCAGCCTGTCTAGGACGTCCCTCAAGAGGCGCAAGTACTCCTCGAATGTTTTCGAGTAAACCACTATGTCGCACAGGTATGTGAGAGCATGTTGCCACAGGACAGTTAGCTTCCTTTTTTTAAATCTGCATTATGAGATGACGCTGACAGAAGGTCGTTTTTTTTTTCCTTTTGCACATGTTATTTAAAATAATGTTAGCTGCTGAATGCAACAATAGGTCCATGAGTTGTTCAGGTCTATGACCATTCAGGCATGTGTCAAATCTTCAAATTCTGGTGTTCTTTAGGCAGCGTTCTTTAGATAGAAGTTGTTCTATTACTGCATGCTCATACATCACAGCATTTACAACTGGTGCTGGAAAACAAAGACCACAAAACAAAGGGTGTCGATGAGGTTATCTTCACGGGATTCCTTCACCTTCGTCGCCACTACAAGCTTTCTTTTACATTCAACACATTTCAGTGCCTTACAAGCAACATGAGCACAATACCCAGCTACATATGTGATCCCTGGCATTTTTGAAGACAAAGCATCCAGGTCATAATCTGTGACTTGGGTGTCGAGAGCTTGTACGAAATCCTCAGGAATAATAGATTGTGTTTCAAAATAAGGCAAATAAATTTCTGGGATGCATCTTATATCCTGAACTTTGCTGGGGCCAGGATAATCGTTTACTTTGTTAAGTTTGAACTTTTGATGGCATATAGTTATGTCCATGCTATCACTGATCACAACAGAAGTTTCAATGCTTAGCATGGTGCTCCCGGTTAGCAGCAGGAACATTACACTCGATGAAGTGTGCAGTATTGACCACTTCTCAGGCAACGAGGATCCCTGGAGACATGCCTTCAGCTCTGTTAATGTCTGGCACTGATACAAACTTTCGTCCTATATGACGACAATGAATCCGCCAATGCCTTTGCAAGGTGGGAGGACTCCAGTCGCTGCAGTCGATCTTGTGGCTCCTCTCTTGTTTTGGAACACGGTGGTGTGGACAAGTACAATTGGCAGTCCTTGAATATCGAAAGCACTGCACCAGGGTCCAGTCGTGGTGCCAGCAAAGTGGTGTCGATAACATTTCCAGTCCTTTGGTCATAATAGACAGACTTCTTTATAATAAACCTCTCATGGAAGTGCAATGCATACACCTGCAAAAAGGAAAACGGGGGACTGTATTAGAAAACGATGTCATAGTGTCTCCGAAAGAATAGTACTCATATTATATATATATATATATATATATATATATATATATATATATATATGTGTGTGTGTGTGTGTGTGTGTGTGTGTGTGTGTGTGTGTGTGTGTGTGTGTGTGTGCTCAAGGTACTTTATCTAGTACTGACAGATTAGATCCTTTCGAGATTGAAGCACAGGCTGGACGAACACTTTTCACAGAAAGCACATGTGCTCCTCAGTTAGCGTGGTTAAAAGATCTAAAAGGCATGCTACTACTTAACAATTATTCTTGTCGTTAAGCTCCACAAGATCATTCCGCGAAAATCATAGCGGCTGAAGGGCATGGAAGAACGAACAATAGGCACATTAAGCAAATTAACTATGAGAGCGAATCTAAATGTTATGACTGCTCACCTTAACACCGAATTGATCAAATGACGAGGGCCGAAAGCATGGCCAACGTAGCTTAGCGTCACCAACTACGTAAATCAATGGTCATGTGTCTTGATTCAAGAAATAAAGCTTTGGAACCGCTTCCGTGACCAATTTACTTTTCCTGCCGATAGCAGAAACAATTAGGCCGCCTAATAGCGCTGGTATCACTAGCTGGTTCATGCTCGCGTGGATCATCGCACAAAGCGTAGTATTTAGGGGTCAGCCTTTTTATTACGGCAACTTGACAATTTACTTGCATAACAAAATAGACCAGATATGGCATCATCTACGGCGATGTCCGACAGAAAAATAACGTACAGCTCGAGCCGCAGTGCTATTTCTTCCCAACTGCAGAAGAACCAGGGCAGACTAAGAGAAACGTCGAGAGCTCTTGCCTCCAATCAATGGTAAGAGCTGGCATTACTTAGAGACCTTTTCTTTGCAAGACATCCTTCATATTTGATTATTAATCTCAAACAATTTGGCAAATATACGACATAAAACTAGCAAAAACTAACTCTGCCTGCTTTACACCACCTCTCTGCGAAATACAATTGTGACGATTTTCGTCGGCCAGCCGTAGGAAGCAATCTCAGAGCCCCTCCAAAGCCTCGTCCCTGTCGGCGATGCGACGGATTGTAGGCCTAACGCTGAATGTGTTCGTACTGACAATGAACTTTGCGCACCGTGAAATAGCGCATGAAGGTACACAACTACCTAATTAAACCAATCATTACCCTTCAAGAAGCTGTAACTTGGCAGTCCTTGCGTGGTATGGCACGTAGCCACTTGTTTCGTTGGGCGACGTCATTCGGAAATGAGAAGACTTGAATTTTTGAGTCTTCGGCGTAGTTTCCCCGGCATTTCGACACGCAGCGTGCTTGTACGCCACCGCAATTCACGGCCCCACCACGCACTTTGATCACGCGCAGGAACGCACACCCAATACAAAAAGACAACACCACGCCAGAACGATACATGCAACGTTGGGCTGGTTGCTGCTGGCCCAGCGCGGGCACTTCTGCGCCGCCTACGGGGATCGCTTGATTCGCTCTTCCACGCGCGCCGATCTGAAGCAGTCGCCTACCGAATGTGACGTTGCTCACTTGACATCTGGCAGCGCGCAGGCCTGAAGTTTTTAGGAGGTGTTGCCTTTTCCCGCGCCGGGTGGGGGAAAAGGGTACGCGCGTCACGAGAGCGACGGAGGGCAAGTCTACACCGGTTCTACGCGTGCGAACGGAACGACGCCGGTTCTCCCACGTTCAAGGGGGAAACGCCGTAGGCCGGCGCATTTCAAGAGCTCAAGCGACGCACGCAATCACCACTGGCGCTCGCTTACTTCGACGAGCTGAAAACACTAGCCTCGGCCTCGGTGCCGCCCTAGTCCCGAGGAAAGACGGACTTGAACGGGTTGTAGCTTACGCCGGCCGGCCGCTGTGAAAACAGGACAGCAATTATTCTACGACGGAAAAGGAATGCCTCGCCATGATTTCGGCTACAGCAAAATTCGGCCCTTACCTATATGGCAGGACGTTGAAAGTCACCAGCGAACATCACGCGTTGTGTTGGCTAGCAAACTTAAGTGATCCTTCAGGACGACTGGCGCGGTGGAGCCTAAGACTGCAAGAACATAATGTCACTGTAACCTACAAGTCCTGATGAAAACACTCTGATGCCGATTGCCTATCACGCGCCCCTATTGACTCGCCGCCACAAGATGACGAGGATGACGACGCCTTCCTTGGAATATTAAGCGTGGAAGACGTCGCCGAGCAGCAACGAGCAGACCCGAAGCTGGAAAACCTCGTCGAGTATTTGGAAAGAAATGCCGACTCTGTCGCTTGGACATTTAAGCGAGGAGTGCCGTCGTTCTCGCTTCAAAACAACCTACTCGCAAAGAAACAAAGACACCAAGGACAACACAGGGGAAATTACTTGTATTGTAATAAAGAAATTATGAATTAATGCAACTGAAGGTGGGTGAAAAAACAGCTTGCCGCAGATGGGGAATTATCCCACGTCTTCGCATTACGCATGGCGCTGGCTGAAACTCCCCATTGGTAACACATAAATACCCCGGAAAGTGGATGGGAAGAAGGCGCCACGGCAGCTCAATTGGTTGAGCGTCGCACCCGAGATGCGAAGATGTGGGATCGTTCCCTACCTGCGGCAAGTTATTTTTTCATCCACCTTCATTTCCATTAATTTAAAATTTCTTTATTTAAATAATTGAGTACAAGTTATTTCCCGTGTGTTGTCCTTCGTGCCTTTGTTTATTGGCTTCTTATGATATGATTATTAAAAATCAGGCCTCTCGGTTAACCCCCTTCCTTCTAGTTCATTACATAACGAGGGTCTCGAGACCGGCAACATTGATGCCTTCAGCAAGCACGTGTAGGTTTATTGACCGGGTTGCCTTCACCCAACAAGATCACGCACTCGTAACGCCTGCGGCAGAAAGGATATTCCACATCCGCCACCCAGGTTTATGAGTGGCGGCGCCGGCTAACACTCCCGGGTTTGTTCTAGTAGTAACAGATGTATACCCATGAAAGTGGATGGGAAGACGGCGCCATGATAGCTCAATTGGTAGAGCATCGCAGGCGTAATGCGGAGACGTCGGATCGGTCCCCATCTGCGGCAAGTTGTTTTTTTTATCCACCTTCATTTCCATTAGTTTGTAATTTCTTTATTTCAATAATTAAATACATGTAAATAGGAGTTTCTCCTGTTTCCTCCTTTGTGTCTGTTTGTTGGCTTCTTATGATATGATTAATAAAAATCGGACCCCTCGATCAACCCCCTTTCTTCTTGTTCACTACTCCTAAAGAAGAACTCACCAGTACGCGCTGTTACGACACCCAACCGGTGCCACCAGTGTTACGAACTTTGCACCGCTGGACCACTATTACGACTTTGTGGTCCCGTAGCGCTCGTCACCCGTTTCGTGACAGAGCGTTGGTAGCGAAGACTCCGAGCCTGGCGTCGATGAGAATAACAAAAGGGACTTTATACATTATATACAGGTTATCATACAGGACATGAACGGGTCGGCACTGGGGCCGAGTGCTCACAACAAACGCGACTGTTCTCGCACGACGACGTCCGGCGAAAACGCGTGACACATCTCACCCCAGTCGGGAGCGACACTCTCTCCCGGTGGGTCGGCGGATCCTGTTTTTCAGGCAGCGCGTTGCTGCTTTTATAATCCCCGAGGAACCATTGTCACTCAAACGGCCCAATACAAAGTCAGCACACGACGGTCGTCCGAGGGGTCCAACCAGCGACCGCGCTGGCCACCCGGTTCAAAGTTCGCGCGCGCGGTGACCTCCAGGCAAAGGGAGGTGCGGCGCCGGGCTGTCTGGCACACGCTGACACGTCCAAACATGCGGCTCGCCGAGGCTTCTCCCGCAGCAGGGCACCGCTGCCTGACGGCTCAGCATCTTGACTTGTGAAGGGAGAATTAGGGCGCTCGCAGGATAGATTCCGCATCTTGCAGATTCGGAATCCGGGCTTGTGGTAATGGCACAACAGCATCCCCGCCCTCAGATAAGGCGCCGGGAAGACGAGCTGCCTCCACGTGGCTCGGATGCCGGGCGCGCACGTTCGTCAGGCTCGTCCAAGTTCACGTCCAGTGTCGGGACGCCAGGTAACTTCACGTGCCCAGGTCCGACTCGCCAGGACAGGAGCTCTGCTCACCGCGTCGTCGCCAAGGCACCTTGACCAGCTCCGCTCGGGTCGTTCCAAAGACCTTGCTTCTCGCCACTGGTCCCGCTTGGTCGTTCTGCAGCTTGCAAAACCGACCGGCAAAAGGCAACACCCAACACGAACAAGTGCCCTCTGTCTCCCGTCAAACACCAGACAAGGCCATAATTCCAATCAACCTAACTAAATTGCTATCCCTCTTTTTGCTCCCGCTGCAACAAGAGGCAGGTGTACGATCTAGCACACAAGGCTCAAACAATCAGTTTTCAAATCAACAACACACCAAAATAGAAACAATTATTAATCAGCAATAATAATGACAAATAGAATGGTCCCCTTGAAATCGCTTTGGACCGAAAACATACTACTGAGGAAGCAAATGAGGTCATTCATTTTTCCCGGCGATATTTTCGCGGAATCCGAAGCTGCTTATATTTGCGACCCTGCTTATCCGTGTAGCGGCGGTACAATAAGCCAGATTCTTTGCCAAATGAAACCCTCTTTTTTTTCACACCCCGTTTGACGCTCTTCCTCAGATCGGCTAATGAACAGTCTTCCTGTTGCTCGCGACTCAGACTTTCTCTTTCAACTGCAGCCTGCTCCTGCCGGCTGGCGGAAACCGGAGCGAGTGTGGAGCCCGCGTCGCCTAATTGCGGCGTCGCGTCTATATCGCGGCTAGCACTGTACGCGTCACTCCCACTCACTTCCAGGACCCGCTCGTCTAGGCCAGCCTCCGAGCTCTGCCTCTCCCGTGACTGCTCGCCACTCAAGTTACCCTGATCAGTCCGTGTGCCGCACCGCCTTTCGCTCACCGACGCTAAGTCAAGTTCCCTCGACAGCGGGCGCGCTTTGGATCGCGTGGGGGCCACGTACGCCACGTCGGCAAAGAATGATTTGCCCTGATCCCTCAGCAGCTGCTCCGAGCTATTTGAGAAGAGGTAGGAAAATTGCTCCGGGAGGGCGGCTGACACAGCGGCTTCGGTGTTAAGTTTCCCAAATTCTCCTTCAATGATAACCGTTGCGATCGGTAAACAGACACTCTCCTTCTCGGCCACTTGCCGTATCCTAGCGCACTCTCCCGTAAAATCACTCGAGGAGACGAAAGACGGGTGAACAACGTCCATAGTTGCTGCAGAGTCCCGCAGTGCTCGGCACTTCTTGCCGTTTACCTTAATTTCCTGCACATAGGGCTCCAATAGACGTATGTTCTTGTGGGTTTCCTGTATCGTTGCAAAAGCAATTCTCTCTGGGCAGCTTGCAGCGATGTGCCCTTGCTTTTTGCAATTGTAGCAGGTTAACGGTTTCCGTTTTTCAAAAGAACGCGTCATTTCGTTTCGCTGTTTCGGACCATCGTCATCATTCTGAGATGCATTCTGTCCTTCCCTTACAGTTTCTTTGGTAAGGGATTCGTCTTCCCGAAACTCGCGACGCGTGATTTGCTTCCGTTCGTCGGGCTTCCCGTAAAACCCATCTCTTCTATCTGCTTTTTCTATGCGCACTGCCTTGCTGTGCAAGCTGCGGCGGGTGTAATACTCTTCCGCTAACTCTGCTGCCTTGTTTAGCTTAACCTCCTTTAGCCTATCTTGCAGCCAGAGCCGGACATCCTCATCAATGCAACGGTAGAACTGCTCCAACGCGATGCATTCGACAATTTTGTCGCGGTCGTCGTAAACCTCTTCGCCCTTCAGCCATTCCACCAGGTCGGCTTTTAGACGAAACGCGAAGTCAACATTCGACTCCTTACCCTTTTTTGCATACCGGAACCTCTGCCGGAAAGCTTCGGGCGACAATTTGTACTTCCGCAGTAGCGCTTCCTTCACATCACTGTAGCTCTCAAACGCCTCTTTCGATAAGCAAGTTATTACGTCTGATGCCTCCCCAGGAAGCAAGGCTAACAGATTCTGTGCCCAAAGGGATCGCTCAATGCTATTCCGTTCGCAGACGTGCTCAAATTTCACGAGGTATTTGGCCATATCCTCTCCGACGACAAAGGGTGGAAGTTGATCGCGTATTCTTGGAACGTTAGAAGTGAGACTAGGCGCTGGCGAGCTATTTCGGGTCTCCAACTCTTTCATTTTAAGCTCGTGCTCACGAATCTCTCTCCTTTCCTCCTTTTCCTCCTCGCGACGTTGCTGTTCTCTCCTTTCCTCTTCGCGACGTTCCTGTTCTCTCCTTTCCTCCCTTTCCCGACGTTCATTTTCTCTCCTTTCCTGCTCGCAACGTTCCTTCTCCTCCCTTTCCCGACGTTCATTGATACCCGCCCAGGCCTCAGCGGCTTCCTCAGCCGTTACGTCCCCAGTCCTCATGACCTCAAGGATCGCATTCTTTCTTTTGGTTGAGCCCAACTCAATGCCCAACTCTTCACAAATTTCGCGAAGTTCCTTCACCTTGTACTTCTCCATCGTTCACACTGTCCTCCTGCTGTTTACCCTTTTTGAATATACCTGCCGTACGCTACTATAACACTACTAGTAAGACATATGCAAGTATTTCACACACTGCCCTGTTTACCCCCTCAGCATCCCCTGGTTTTCAAAACACTCTTACTAGGCTTGAAACACACAAGGTTATCACAATGCAACACCAAATCCTTCCCTAAGCTACTATAACCTGTGTCAGAGAAAGTCTGGTGTTTGAGGTAAACTTCAGGCACTCACCGCGCCGAGGTAGCTGATGCCGGTCGATCCCGTAGCTGCCATCCAGTGTTACGACATCCCACCGCTGCCACCAGTGTTACGACACCCAACCGGTGCCACCAGTGTTACGAACTTTGCACCGCTGCACCACTATTACGACTTTGTGGTCCCGTAGCGCTCGTCACCCGTTTCGTGACAGAGCGTTGGTAGCGAAGACTCCGAGCCTGGCGTCGATGAGAATAACAAAAGAGACTTTATACATTATATACAGGTTATCATACAGGACATGAACGGGTCGGCACTGGGGCCGAGTGCTCACAACAAACGCGACTGTTCTCGCACGACGACGTCCGGCGAAAACGCGTGACACATCTCACCCCAGTCGGGAGCGACACTCTCTCCCGGTGGGTCGGCGGATCCTGTTTTTCAGGCAGCGCGTTGCTGCTTTTATAATCCCCGAGGAACCATTGTCACTCAAACGGCCCAATACAAAGTCAGCACACGACGGTCGTCCGAGGGGTCCAACCAGCGACCGCGCTGGCCACCCGGCGCCGCACCTCCAGGCAAAGGGAGGTGCGGCGCCGGGCTGTCTGGCACACGCTGACACGTCCAAACATGCGGCTCGCCGAGGCTTCTCCCGCAGCAGGGCACCGCTGCCTGACGGCTCAGCATCTTGACTTGTGAAGGGAGAATTAGGGCGCTCGCAGGATAGATTCCGCATCTTGCAGATTCGGAATCCGGGCTTGTGGTAATGGCACAACAGCGCCTACTACCTTCTTGTTATTCCCTAAGCGCTGCGTCCAGAAGTGCTGCATGGCCTACATGCGGATATGGCCGCTGGACACCTCCGATTCTCCCGGACGCTTTCGAGGATACAGGAAACGTATTAGTGGCTTCAAACATCACTTACTGCGCATACAAGGACAAGAAACCCAAAGAACGACGAAGACAGGCGCTGACTTCCAGCTGATTTTTATATTGAGTCACACGCATATATACTGAGACACCAAGAAAAAAGCGCCCCCCGCAAAGCATCAAACCGAGATGAGTATGCATTCAAAATTCGAAGGAACCATGACTACCGCCTAAGATGAACGAAGCCACATGGGCGACCTCAGAAAAACCCGTTCATTATTTGTAAATGCAATTGACGGCTTACTAACTTAGTCACCTTCAGCAATCGCTGCTGCTTCAATGATAAGTCTGGTGCTAATGATCAGGCACCTCATAAACAAAAAAACGTCTTGCTAGATGGGCTGGTGGGAATCAAACCAGGGTCTCCGGAGTGTGAGACGGAGACGCTACCACTCAGCCACGAGTTCGTTCGCCCAAAACGGGACAACATCGCATCTAGTGAATGCGGTGATGCCTTAGAAACGTGCCGTACAAGGTTATACTGTGGTATATAGGTAATCATGACCATGTAACTTACAGAAGTCGCAGTTCCACGAGTAGCGAAGTACGTTTCCGCTAAATGTCTTCTGCACTCTGCGCACACGCAGAGCCTTCTTGCAGCAAACACAGAAGACCCCCTCCTCGCTATGTACGGCGCTGCCCTGACAAACGGCGCGCCACTCGCCCCATGACCGCGTCCGCCTTCATGGCGCGTCAGGGCCCGGCTATCTCTGCCGATCGCGACGTTTGACTGGCGTAGTGTGTTTGAGTAGGCGGTGCGAACGGGATGCGATAACGCTATCGCGTTCCACTCTTGAAGGCGAAGCTTAAGCGTCCTCCAATTTTTGTACCTCTTATTAGGTTTCACAACAAGACCTGCCACCCTCTCGTTAATGCTATAGAATTCCTGTATGTTACCAGCTATATTCTTATTAATCAGGAATCCGACTCCTAGTTCTCGTCTTTCCGCTAAGCCCCGGTAGCGCAGGACCTGCCCGCTTTTTAGCCCTGTATAGGCTTCTTTTGGCCTCCTAACTTCACTGAGCCCTATTATATCCCATTTACTGCCCTCGAATTCCTCCAATAGCACTGCTAGACTTGAATGGTAAAATGACATCCCAATTAGTGTGGTCAGGGTTGATGTACATAGATATCTTGTCGGACAGCGTGCGATGAAAGCGCTCTGGGAGACCATTAGTTTGAGGGTGGCAGCTGTAAGTCGTTTTATGGATGGTATTGCACGCACGGAGAACATCGTCGAGAAGTTTAGAGAGAAAGGTCCTGCCGCGGTCACTCAAAAGAACACGTGGGGATCCGTTCAGTAAAAAGATGGCTTCCAAGAAAAAGGCTGCAGCCTCATCTGCGGATCCCAAAGATAGTGCGGCTGTTTCAGCGTACCGTGTCAAGTGGTGTACAGCTGTGACGATCCATTGTTCACTGCCAGTGGTTAAGGGTAGCGGTGCATAGAGGTCGATACCAACGACTACGAAAGGAGCTTCAGGACACGGGACAGGTTGGAGCAGTCCAGCCGGAGGTAAGATCAGTCGTTTGCGGTGTTGGCAGAGCTACGCTGCCAACACGTATTTCGCTACGCTGGTTGCAAGTCCAGGCCAAGAGAAGCGGCTGCGAATTCGCTCGTAGATTTTATGGAAACCAAAGTGACCGGCAGTGAGATAGTCGTGAAAGGTCTCCAATATCTGGGCCCGAAGTGATCGGTGAGCGACAGGAACCCAACGGTGTCCTTCAGGATGAAACACGTACCGATATAATATCGAATTTTCGATCTTAAAGTTCTTCAACGGCCGACGGAGCCGAGCGTAAGGTGTGCGAGATGATCCGCGAATACGTTCCATAACGGAGTGGCAGTAGGAGCCATTACGTTGGCTAGAGGCAAATGTATGAAAATGGCTGGATGGGAGCTGGTCGAGGGCTGCGAGCGAAGGGAATGCAGGCGACGTGCCCTGCGGTTTCGTCACGGAAGGTGGTAAGCAAGCAGCGTTTGAAGGCGGTGGTAGGGGACAACGAGAGAGAGTATCGGCCTCCCGGTGTTTCTTTCCAGACTTGTAGGTGACGTCGAAGTCGTATTCTTGTAAACGGAGTATCCAACGGCCCAGTCATCCCGTTAAATTCTTTAACGTCGCCAACCAGCACAAGGCGTGGTGATCAGTAACGACCGTAATGTGGCGGCCGTGCAGATAAGGCTGAAACTTTTGGACGGACAAAAACAACGGCGAGACACTCTTGCTCGGTAATCGGATAAATTTTCTCTGCATCTGTTAGCGTGCGACTTCCGTATGCAACCACACGTTCTTCAGAATTTTTCGGACGTTGCAGAAGAACAGTGCCGATACCGTGTCCGCTAGCGTCAGTATGTAGAAGAGTGGGTGCGGTGTTGTCGAAATGACAAACCACGGGTTCGAACGTGAGGGCATGCTTGAGGGCGTCAAAAGCAGTTTGGCATTCGTCCAACCATACGTAGGCAGCTACAGAAGGAAGGAGTTGATGGAGCGGTGCCACAATGGTGGCAAAGTTACGTATGAAGCACCGGAAATACGAAGCTAGGCCAAGGAAGCTACGCAAGTCTTTGGCGCGTTGAGGCCTGGGGAAGCGGAGTACAGCGGTAAGATTCCTACCGGTAAGACTCACTCACGCGGTCATAATTGTCCAGCCAGTCATCAACTTCGTCACTACGAAGGCCTGCGAACATGGTGGCATCGTGGTGCCGCGTGTTGACGGTCCATGAAGGAACGGCGGTTGGGCAGAGACGGTGACGCCGGAGGCTCCTGCAGGATCTTCTTGGGGCATGCTGGCGGAAAGGTGGAGCAAGCGGTGGCCTGAACGAAGCTCCAGGGAAACTCGAAGGCGTAGAGGACCAAGGGATCGAAAGCAGCCTCCACCACTTGCGAGACAGCTGTTAAGCCGCAACGGTGTATTGCGCAGGTCGCGCGCTGACGACGAAGACGCTGGCCATGATGATGAATATATACAGATGAAGAAGATGAAGGGGTAATATAATGCTCACGATATATACATATATATATATATATATATATATATATATATATATATATATATATATATATATATATATATATATATATATATATATATATATATATATATATATATATATATATATATCTATCATCAGCCTGGTTACGCCCACTGCAGGGCAACGGCCTCTCCCATATTTCTCCAACAACCCCGGTCATGTACTAATTGTGGCCATGCCGTCCCTGCAACCTTCTTAATCTCATCCGCCCACCCAACTTTCTGCCGCCCCCTGCTACGCTTCCCTTCCCTTGGAATCCAGTCCGTAACCCTTAATGACCATCGGTTATCTTCCCTCCTCATTACATGTCCTGCCCATGCCCATTTCTTTTTCTTGATTTCAACTAAGATGTCATTAACTCGCGTTTGTTCCCTCACCCAATCTGCTCTTTTCTTGTCCCTTAACGTTAGACCTATCATTCTTCTTTCCATAGCTCGTTGCGTCGTCCTTAATTTGAGTAGGACCCTTTTTGTAAGCCTCCAGGTTTCTGCCCGTAGGTGAGTACTGGTAAGACACAGCTATTATACACTTTTCTCTTGAGGAATAATGGCAACCTGCTGTTCATATATATATATATATATATAAAATTGGAGGACGCTTAAGCTTCGCCTTCAAGAGTGGGACGCGACAGCGCTCCCGTCGACCCGCCAAGGGGTCGACAATGCGCTACGGCACAGCGATCACTTACGATGCGCCCCGCATCGGACTTAGCGCCCACCTATCATGCGGTGAGCGTCGAGCAACGCAGCGTTCGGCGCGGCAACGAAACGTGCGCCTGAGCGAACGGAACGAACCAAAGAACTCGGTGTCTCGGAGGGGAAACGATCTACGCCAGCCAAACGTCGTGATCGGCACGGGCAGAGAGATAGTGATCTAAACCGGGAGCACGGCGAAGCGTCGTCAGGGGAGAGGGAGTCCCGCGAAGCGCCTGGCAGCGGTCCCAATGAGCGCGCGCCGCGCCTCCTGTCGGGGCAGCGCCGTACATTGAGAGGAGGGGGTCTTCTGTGTTTGCCGCGAGATGGCTCTGCGTGTGCGGAAAGCGCAGAAGAAATGCAGCGGAAACGCACTTCGCAACTCGTGTAATTGTGACTTCTGTACGTTACATGTTCATAATTACCGATATACACCGCAGTAGAACTTACCACGGCTCGTTTCGAAGGCAACACCGCATTCACTAGAGGCGCGTTTGCACCGCTTGGAAGCATCGAACTCGTGGCTGAGTGGTAGCGTCTCCGTCTCACACTCCGGAGACCCTGGTTCGATTCCCCCCGGGCCAATCTTGGAAGTTGCTTTTTATTTATGAAGCGCCTGCCGTGATTTATCGCTCACGGTCAACGCCGCAAACGCCGACGCCGACACCGACGCCGACGACACCGGCTTTTCTGCGACACGAGCTCCTTAACGCTATCGCGTTAATATATATATATATATATATATATATATATATATATATATATGCAAACCTCTTACAACCATCGCAATCGCGATCTTTTTTTACATGTACTGTTGATTTGCCACGAGTAAGCTCTTTACAGCAACAATGTCTCTTGGCAGTAGATAAATGCATAGGGGGGCCCCCTATGCAATGTATGTACAGGCGCCGACAAAAGTGGTATACTCCATGCAGCGGGAGCCGGAGCAGCCACAGAACACCTATACAAACTTAGAGAAGGGAAACTGTACCTTCCACAGTGCAACGGAAATAAGCGTAGCGGTGGCGTCGTGAACTAAAGTATGCGACCACAGATGGCACTGTACAACAGGAAACGGAAACAGTATTGCCGCTTTACCAGGTATTCGGTGGCTTTACTGGATTTCTAGCTGCTGCGCCTCGATCGTGCTCCCGCCTGTTTGGTTGCTGTCTGGCAAATGTAGCGCCCACATTACGTTTGCAACCAAACTGGTGGGAGCACGATCGAGGCGCAGCAGCAAGAAACCCAGTAAAGCCACAGAAAACCTTTAAAAGCGGCAATACTGTTTCCGTTTCCTGTTGTACAGCGCCATCTGTGGTCGCATACTTTAGTTCACGACGCCACCGCTACGCTTATTTCCGTTGCACTGTGGAAGGTTCAGTTTCCCTTCTCTAAGTTTGTATAGGTGTTCTGTGGCTGCTCCGGCTCCCGCTGCATGGAGTATACCACTTTTGTCGGCGCCTGTACGTATCTAAGCACAACGCCTTGTCGTTTCAAGTGTTTTTGTCCGACTGGTAAAGAAACCTCACGAAATAAAAAAAAATATCCTGTGACTGCGCTACCACGCACACCATTAAGCAGCGCCCGCAAATAAGTTCATTGAACGCAACTGCTTTGCCTGTCTCAAACTAGAAGAAAGAGACAACACATCAGCTTGATAATTGTACGGAAGAAGCACTAACGGTCTTGCGGCTTCGCAGCTATTCCTTCCTCTCATTACTACGTCACACTTACTATCCGTCTCTCATGGCCGACTGATCACATTGATAACAAAAGGCCCTTGATAACGTGGCTGAAGCGCCGCTGTTACCACGCACGAAATGCGAAAAGCAATGGCATAGGCATAGCATGTTTCCAAATCCCCGCTCTGCTCGCACTGCATCCAATGAGTCCACGCGCAGCTGTATTTAGCACCAAAGAATTGCTTCGGGCCAAAGCCAAATTAAAGTTACGATTTTATTTGTCATGAGAGTGTGTACCTGTTACAGACAGAAGCTCGCGGCACAAAATAAAAGCGAAATAAAGAGATAGGGAAGGGGCCCACTTGTAGAGTAATGGCGAAACCAATGCATTCAGGTAAGTAAATGTACCACTTCTAAATGAGCTGAAATGGGAATCGGGACGTCTGCACAAAAAGCAACAGAAAAAAAAACATCAAATTTCTGTGGCCCTTATTATCTGTGAATTCGTACGCGCCCTTGAACCCCTGCTGCTGCCTAGAGGGCGTGTTCGAATCGGTGTCCTTCTGCAGCCACGCAGCACTGAGTCCGCTTTATCACATATGATGACCGACGCTGAAATTCTATGGCAGACATCTGTTATCCTTGTCTTGAGGTAATTAAATTAAGCTATGGGGCTTTACTTGCAAAACCACTTTCTGATTTTAGGTACGCCGTACTGGGGGACCACTGGGGGTACTTTTTCGGTTCCATCAAAATGCGGCCACCATGGCCCGTATTCGACCCCACGACCTCGTGCTCAGCAGCCCAACACCATAGCCACTGAGTAACCACGGCGGGCGTCTTGAGGCAATCTGACGTCCATCTCGATCATGTAAGCACGATGTCTCGGATAATCCCCAAGAAAGTAATCGGTGGAGAGAGGTCCGTTGACCTAGCCGGAAATTTAAAAGCGCGTGTCTGCCAATCTATTGCGCATGAAAAGTCGCCATCCAGCCAGTTTCGTGCTCGGGTGCTGCTGTGTGCCCCATTTTGCTGATACCACAGAAGTGGAAGACGTGACAGCGGGTCTTCGCTGAGAAACCCATCCGCCACTCCTTCAAGTATTTCGTCCACGTAAGGCTGTCCAGTCAGTGTATGATCGAAGAGGACGCATCATAGCATCGGCATAGATTCCTCACCACACATTGAACGAGCACCGATAGGGTTGCTGAGTGCGCGAGTCACTCCAATAGTGCGCATCATGTAAATGTACGTGGGCGTTTCTGCAAAGAATACCTTCATTTCTGTACTTGATGTTGCTCCAGTGACTCATCAGCTTTAGTGATGACCCAGTTCAAGAATCGACATTGCAGGCCCCTAATTTCCGAACATTGACGCTGGTTAAGGTGGCACGAGTGAAAGGCCGAATTGATTTAGAATCCTCCAAACTGATGAATTGGAAATCGGTACTTGAACGGCCATGTCCCGCACGCTAGTGTGATGTTTTCAGGCTATAAATGCTAGAACATTCGTGCGTATACGTTATAGGACTGAAAAATAGAGTCCTCCACCGCTGTTTCTCGAAGCTGCCGATTTGTAACAGGTTTTCATAATTTCTGATGACAGTCGATGCGTTTGCTATACCGCCACACCTCTATGACTGATATATATTTTCGGCCTCCATCCTGTTGCCATTTGCAGATCCCAAGACCAGGATTATGTTTTGCTACTGCTCATTAGAGAAAAACATGAGGATTGAGGCAAAACAAAACGCACATGTAAGCCTTTATACTGGCGTTGTCAATTCGCAAAAAAAGGAAGTAAGAAACAACCATCCGTGCACTTTATCTACGCTAAGACAACAGTTATCATAGCTTGATTCCAACTGACACCAAACGCGACGCGTTACTTCGGCCGGGGCGCGGCAGATAAGGCATTAGCTCGTTAATGATGTTTTTTCTATTTCTTTTATTTCGTTCTGGCTAACTCAGAGGGAGCCTGTTCGAGGGGAGCCTGATGATTCCAGTGGGAGCGCAATGGCGGCATTTTCAATATTCAGCGGAGTTTATTTGTCAGTCGGGAAAAACTTGTACGCAATTAGTACGCCGCTGAATATATCGCAGTTAGACGTACCTTGGCGGTGCCTACAAATGCTTTTATAATTAGGATAGTACCTCTTGTGTTAGAAAATTAGTTATAGTTACCTAAATAAATCTCTGTGACGAAAAAATTACACGTGTCTACTACACTGTATTGGAAACAATATGCACTAAATTTTCATTTAGTAATGCAATTGCACCTTTTTATATCTTGGTGCATCAAAGTTATTTGGGACACTCTGCATATATTTACGACCTCTACATGCAAGTGACGATGTTTCCATCGCTAGTAAATGTCACTTATTGGAAGAGTTTCTGCTCTCTTTTTTTAATAGCTCGTTAGCATTGCTTACAGGAAAGAGAAGCAATGTTGAAACACAAATCATTCACGTGCACTTCACACGCCACTAATAAAAGACTTTGCCTAAAGGGTCACTGAAGTCTGCAGGTTTTTTTTTTTCAGGGTCAAAAAAGCATGCAAAGCGATTTGAAACGAGGTCAACATCCAGCAACATATTCATTCTCTAAGCATAGGCTATCCATATTTTCTGAAATCGTTGTTATTTGGCTACCTCCTCATATTTCAATAATATAATACACGTTGTTCTGTGTATGCATTTAAATATATTGCATTTGTGCATAGTGTTTACAGTGAAAATTTAAAACAATGTTGAAGTGAGAAAATACTGATGAGCCAGCCACCGCTGATGCTTCTAATGCGCTTCTCATCCTATTGTCAGGATTTGAAGAAATACAGCAAAATTATGAATTCGAAGCCGTGCACATCTGCGCCAACAATGATGCAGTAAGCTATTAGACAAAAAAAATTTTAGGTGGAAAGGCATAGACAAGTCAAAAGAAACCTGGAATGATGTGGGCGACAAAACTCTGCTAATGACACTTCAAGCGGGGAAGGGGGGGGGTGTAGGCTTTGGCATCGCGGGAGGGGGATTAGCCCCCTTCGCGGGAAACTGGAAGGGGCTCGGGCCCCGGAGCACGCCCCCCCCGCTCCCCCCCGTAGTAGGCACCTATGTCCTCCACCATGTATAACTGCAGGAAATGGAAATACACAGAGCACCGCCTGGGGAGACTTGTTGCGATGCGAGAGGTCGCGTAATTGAAAACTTCCTTTTTCTGAGCTGCATGTGTACTTAATAAGAGAGAGACAACCCACTACAGCGTTGCACATAACACATTCGCTTTCACAGGCATAAGCATAGAGTCGAGTGCACTAATGTCCTACCTTGAGCCGTCTGTTCTAAAGAGTCCCTTTGAGAGCATGCTAAACTTAAGAAGAAAGGTTCATTCTCACTACGTTTCCGTCGATGCGACGTCGAATCGGCCTACTGGGAACTGTTCCGAGAGCTGACATATTTAGGCGATGACATTGCTGCTTTTAATACAGACGACGCTGTGACATATACAACAGGTTTATTAGTGACGCTGAGCACTACGAAATGTATTAAACTAGCGGACTGGCTAATGAGCGTTGCATCCCATGGTGAAACAACGAATGTCGGAAGGGGCGCAAAAATCAAAACAAAGCGTGGGTATTGCTTCGCGATTCTCCAGCCGCCGGAAACTATTAATTTCAACCAGGTTAAGAAACAAGGGAGAAGAACACATCGATGATTCAGAGATAGAGTTTGTGGAGGTACATCTTTGGCATAAACAAAGACGATGCGAAAGTATGGAACTGGATTAATCAAATCAAATCAAATCAAGTTTATTCATTACAAACAAAGAAGCGGTTAAATTTTTGTTTTACAGACGAGGGTCCCAAAGTCGAAGACTGTAACCGGGACCCTCGGTGGGTAATTATAGGAAAAAAAATTACATAGCGGGCAGGACAGAAATAAAATTTATAGAATTTAAACTAAGAGAAACGAAGAGCTCTAGCGCAACAACAGAAAAGTGATTATGATTACAATGTACAGTAATACTTACAAAAAAATAATGTCGACGTGCAACAGAACCCTTAAATTATGTAAAGAAGTAACAGAACGAAATAGAGAAAAATATAATCGGCAGGCCGAAATTAACATGAAGGAAAAATATAAGTGTGCTAAAAATATACATATACAAAATTTCAACAGACATAGGAAGCATGAGAAAACCTAAAAAGAAGCATTTATGAACGAAACGACTAAAGGCAACAGCAAGCATGTGAACAGCAAAACATGGGAGAAATAGCGAAAATAAATAAACCATTTGGAACAATAATTGCGTCAATGCGTCAAAAGGAACTCTTTAAGGGATTTTTTGAAGGCATAGAATAATGTGAGTGTTTTTATGTTTGATGGTAAGCGATTCCATAAAGATATGCCAGCGAAAGATGATGTTAGTTTACCATAGTTGGTACGGACACGAGGCAGTAAAAAATTTTTGTTAAAGGCAAACCTAGTTCTATTGTAGTTATGTAAATCATTTAGGTCAACGAATTCGTAAAGCAATTGGTTGTTAAGTAACTTGAAATTTAGGATTGTTTAGGAAATTTAGGATTTAGGATTGTTTAGAATTGTTAAATTATATTGAAACAAGTTCACGGTCCTTAAAATGAGGTTTTGACGGAGCAAAATGGATGCATTTGACTGGCGAGGACTGCTAGTAATGATACGAATGGCTTGAGTTTGTAAATGCTGCACTGATGCAGGTGGCAATTGTATGTGGTGCCCCAGGCAGCGATTCCATAGTTAATATGACTATGAATAAAAGCGAAGTAAAGTGATAAAAGAGCCTTGTGAGAAAAGAGGGCGCGTGCTTCTATTAGAGCGTGAATGCCAAAAGCCGTTTTTTTCTTAATATTGTTAACGTTGGAGTCAAATTTGAGGTTAGCGTCTAGGAGAACACCGAGGAATAGAACCAAGTCACCGGCTGGAATTTGATGAGCACCAAGTGTTAACGCTAGTGCAGAAGTTAGGACCCTGTGACCACTATTGAATATGATATATTTAGTTTTCTCTGGATTAATAATTAGGTAATTACTGAGACGCCATTCAATAACGTCACTTAGCGCAGCATTTAACTTTCATGTTAATGAGATTAACGACGTGTCTTATAATGATAAGGTGGTGTCATCGGCGTATAAAACGCAGTGAGATAAATATAAAAGGTCGGGTAAGTCATTAATGTAAATGATAAATAGTAATGGACCGAGAATGGACCCCTGGGGTACACCTATGTTAATTATTTTAGTTTGAGAAAGGGCACCCGCTACAGAAACCACGTACTGCCTATCCAACAGATAGCTTTTTATAAGAGTTAAGGCGGGACCAGTAATACCGTATGCTTCAAGTTTAGTGAACAAAATGCTGTGATCAATCGTATCAACAGCTTTGGTGAAAGCCAAAAAGACAGAGCCAACGAATTTACCACAATCTATAGATTTCTTAATAAAATCGGGTAAAGAGAGCAATGCTAAGCAAGGAGAACTTCCGGAACGGAAGCCGAACTGACAGGGATTAATTATACTAAATTTTTCAAGGTAGTTATTGGAACGTTTAACTAATAAATGTTCAATAATCTTACTTAAAGACAAAAGAATAGATACTGGTCTGTAGGTAGAAATGAGGTCTTTGGCACCCTTCTTAAATACGGGAATAAGCTTAGCCTTTTTTAGACATAGAGGAAAAGTGCCGGATTCGAAAATGCGATTAGTTATGATACATATTTGTTCAGAAATAGTATTAGCAACTAACTTTTAATGGTGTGCGCAAATGCTATCTAAACCTGGGCTTGTGTTTTTCAGGCTACAAATTGTTCAGTACACCTCTGGAACAGTAACAGGGGAAAGAAAAAATGAGTGAGGTAACCTGGACAAGGTTGGCTGAGTGACTGGGCTGTTATTTATTTGCGACAGAGCAAAATAGTCGCTAAAGGCATTGGCAACATGAGTGGGCTCGCGGTATGTTGTACCATTCAGGTTAATTTTACAACATTGTTCAGGCGTAGAAGATTTATTCATAAATTCGTTCAGAAGCTTCGACTGCTTTTTTTTATTATTGCTGTATTTATTAAATTCATTATCATAGTAGCGCCTTTTAGCCTGTTTAAGTAGCGTGTTAAGAACATAACAATGTTTTTATAACGCAGGGCCAGATTAGAGTTAAAAGGTTGCCGCTTAGTTTTCCTGTATGGTTATCTTTTTTTCCTTAAGCTGGTAAGTAATGTGGACGTCATCCATGGGTTGCAGGCATACTTATATGTATTCTTACACCTAACGGTCCGGGTGCTTATTGAAAGGGCATGTAAAAACAACGTAGAGAATTTATCAACTGCTGCTGCCGGATCTTCCAATAGATTGACCTGAGTCCAATTAGTACTGCTAGTGGTATCAGTAAATGTATCTTGGTTAAATACTAATGTACTGAAAGACATCTTAAAACTTATTGTGCGCAAGAAA
The DNA here is from genome assembly GCF_038994185.2 of Dermacentor albipictus. Taxonomy (NCBI): domain Eukaryota; kingdom Metazoa; phylum Arthropoda; class Arachnida; order Ixodida; family Ixodidae; genus Dermacentor; species Dermacentor albipictus. Next base: position 291,457,061 of record NC_091821.1, read on the forward strand.
CAGGGACGAAGAATAGAAGAAACACAAGGACGAAGCACTCGTCCTTGTGTTTCTTCTATTCTTCATCCCTGTTTGTTGCGCACAATAAGTTTTAAGATGAATTTGTTCCAACTAGGCCGACTCGCAGTCTTGCTTCAGTACTGAAAGAGATGTTGGTGATTGGCGCCAGACTGTTAAATGTAACGAAAATGGAAAAATGATCGGTTATATCAGTACGCACTACTCCCGACACGGGGGACGGTGTTATGTTAGATAACGCATGATCAAGAAGTGTCTGCGTTCCGTTATGGCTACATCTGGTATGTCAGTTAATAAGCGACTCGCAGCCATATCCGAAAAAGCAGTCTGAGTAGGCAGAATATGGCCTGGTATTTGTATCGTGTAAGTTGATGTTAATGTCGCCAACGATTAATACATTCTTGTTTTCGAACGATAATTTGCTAGGTATGACGTCAAGAACAAGTAGGAAATTAGTGACAGAAGATGATGGGGAACGATAGATGGAACCAAGAATAAGATTTTTCTGACTACGTGCAAAGAAAGGTTGTTCAGCCTCAATCCAATGATTAAAATGCTGAGACTCGAACTCACACGCTTAGTAAGTACTCGAAGTGACAGCAAGGAAGATCAGGCAGTTGTTCTGGGCGAACACTTTGAATGTATCTCTAGTGCATCGGATTACACGCACACTATCCTGTAATTTATAAAACTCGCAATTCGACAGCCTCTTGATTGTATATGTGCGGAATATGAGGCATACAGTTGGCCATTTAATCGAGCTGAACTCAATGCATCTCTGAGTTGCAATAACATATTAAATTAGCTACATCGAGAAACGCTAAAAGTACTCCTCTCTCTCTTAAATGTCATGTGGACCACTGGGTAGATTCCTTAATTGGAAAAAAAAGCAATTGTAATTGCAATACCTAAACGAGGTAAGAAGTCAGCTTTAGCTAGCCGGTACAGACCAATAGCTTCGACAAGTTGTCTGCGCATGCTCTATGAAGATAGATGAACCTACCGCCTAAAAAAAGAACTAAGTACTAGGTCCTCTGCAATGTGGCTGCAAACAAAGCAGGTCGACGATACTCCACCTTTTCCGTATCTGGGGCTCTTTGGGCATACCTGGCCCTTGCGCCAATAAACACCACACATTCATTCTTTTCGGTATTGAGGCATACGTTAGGGATGTCTTCATACGCAAGCAGCTCTTCCTTTCAGTACTTTTTGATTTGCAACCACATGTCACGCCATGGCGCTCGCCATTCTCAGTGGTCTCTCCACCTTAGGTGTCCGTGGGAACAGGCTAAGTGATATGGAAAGCTACCTGACAAACCGTGCCTTTATATATAGAATATAGTTCTATATTTCGTTATCGATATAGTGATAATGTTATTAGCACAGTAATGTCGTAGTGCATCCTCTCACCAGAGGCTGTTCCTGCGATAGTAGTTTTTGCATCACACACGCCTCCATAGCCTTGTGCCTAAAGGCCCTCGGGAAGCGGTAGTGCTACTTGCATACTCTTACATTTGATCCTGTGATAATTTCGCAACGTATATTATGCGCAAATGCTACTGGCCAGCTCTTCAAATCGCATGTATTTGTCCGACATTCGATGACTGCTGTATAAAAGCCGACGCGCTTGACCCACTGGTCAGATTGTCGACGATCGCCGACTGTGTTCGCCGCTATCGTTGAGCTATAAGTGTAGCCTGTTTTTGTGGACACAGGCTCGCCCAACAAAAGTTAGTTTTGTGTTTCAGAGTATTGCTACTTTGTTCTTCAACGTCACCACCACCTGACAATACCTTTATTTCCAACCAATTGGGGGAGACAGGGAAGAAAAGCTGCAAGTGCAGCTTGAAAAAGCGCCCTGCCCCCTATGACCACAAAACATGGGCAGCGCGGAGCTGCCGCATGTTTTAAACAATACAAAAATACACAGTCTTGCAAGAATTCATGAGATACACTAAGTGAACAGTGAGTAGTTGCGCGTATTGAAGTTACAAACCTTTCAAACATGGCAGATGGAAAAAATACACACACACACAAACATATATGTATCTATGTATATATATATATACATACATACATATATGTATGTATATACATATATACATATATGTATATACATGTATGTATATACATATATACATACATGTATGTATGTATGTATGTATATATATATATATATATGTGTGTGTGTGTGTGTATATATATCAATGTGAACAAAAAGCTGCAAACTCAACTAATCTGCACTTTGAAATCGCTGACCGCATAAACAAGAATATTAGTTATTAGTTCCGCTGATTATGTCGAGAAAATTCTGACGGGGTAGCGGCCCATATATCAACTCCATATTTGCTGTAAGCATTTAAAATTCTTGGGAAGTTGTTTTGTGAGCTGTAATCAGTTCTAAAACGGTGCACGGTCCAGGGGTCTGTGTTCCTTGTGAAACGTGAGGGTTCCCATTCTTCTAAACATGATAACAAGGGATAGATCGCTTTTCCTGTTCATGTGACAAAACTTCTGCAAAAGTTGACGCCTATAGATTTCGTGCAATGTGATAATTTTAAACTTGTCAAATAAATGCTCGATGTGTGAATCAGGCGGAACATTTGCGAGGACGCGTACTATCCTTTTCTGTAAAAAAATAATTTGTTTAAATTCGTATCAGTTGCAGTGCCCCATGCGAGGTGACAATAATTGAGACGAGAGGCGAATAAGGCGTCATGTAAAAGTACTTTAACTGATGTAGGAAGAAGGTAATGGCTTCGGCTTACTATACCTGTTACCAGACTCAGTTTTTGCGTTACGAAGTTTACATGGTCATTCCACAGCAGTGATGAAGAAAAAAGCACGCCTAGGATTTTGATGCTTTCTACAAATTCAATCGGAGCGATATTATAGGCTATGCCATGCAGTAAAGGAGAGGTGCTTCATTTTGGACGAAAAATTATAACTTACATTTTCGTTGGGTTGACACACAAACAGTTTTGCTTAGACCATGTTCTAAGTTTCAGGAGCACTTCATTTGATATTGCGATAAGCTTGGTGTAAGAACGTGATGTTAAAAATATACTGGTGTCGTCTGCGTAAATTAAAAATTTTACGTTGAAATGAATATTTACAATATCATTAACATATATATTAAATAGCAAGGGACTCAGAATGCTGCCTTGAGGTACTCCAGAAAGTGTGAAGCTCTCTTGGGACCAGAAGATATTTATCTGTACATATTGGTGTCTATTTTGAAGATACGACTTAAGAAATTCAAGAGGAATCTCCATAACAATTGAGCTTATGAAAAAGAACATTTCGGCTAATATAATCAAACGCTTTACAGAAATCTACAAATACAGCGAGGGTGATGAACTTGTTTTCGAAATTGGTAAGGATATATACTTTATAATGCAGTAGGGCTAACTCTGTGGACTTATCTTTTTGAAACCCCTATTGAGATTCGCTGATTAAGTTGTGCTTATTACCGATTGAGATTAAACGTGCAAATATTATTTTCCTTATACCTTTGGAAAAGATAGGGAGAACAAATATGGGCCGGTAATTATTTCTGTTTAGCTTGTTGCCTTGTTTATGGAGTACTATTACTCTCGCACTCTTCATCTTTGCAGGAAAAACATCAATTGAGATGCATAAGTTGTATGTGTGTACAAGTAGCTCAGTGATCTCATGTGGCACATATTTTACGGGTGTTATTTGTATCCCATAAGGATCAATCCATAATGAGTTTTTAACACTAGAAAACACTGTATGCACTTAAAAAAATTATGATGTTATCCGCGCCAAAACCACTTTCTGATTATGAGGCACGCCGTAGCGGGGGACTCCGGAAATGTTGACCACCTGGGATTCTTTAACATGCACCTAAATCTAAGTACACGGGTGTTTTCGCATTTCGCCCCCATCGAAACACGGCCGCCGTGGCCGGGACTTGATCTCGCGACCTCGTGCTCAGCAGTCCAACACCATAGCTACTGAGCAACCACGGCGGGTTGTATGCACTTGATGAAGACCTGTAGGCTGGAAAGAGGGCGTGTTTTGATTTGGAGGGAATGTAACGTCAGGAAGTTTTGCAGAAGTAACATAGCTAACGCGATACACAAAGTGTTTAATAAAATGTTCGACCATTTACTGCTGTGATAACTTCTGTCCTTTCTAAGCAATTTGTTCTATAGAGTCGCTCCTTCTTTGTCGCCCCAATACAAAATTTAGGTTATACGAAAGTTTATGGCGCTGAGAGCAAGAAAAAAACGTCTGCAAGTAATATGCATCTTTTGCTTTTCGTAACACTTTGGTTAGTTTATTTCTATACTCTTTAAAAGCCTTCAGGACAGAAGGGTCACAGTATTTTACCAATTTACCACAAAACTGGTCGTGCTCCTTTATTTTCGTAAACAGGTATTTTGTTGGCCGAGGCTTTCTGAAATATTTATGGTTACGTTTTTTGCAGACGAAGTGTCTTGAATCATCATCATCAGCAGCAGCAGCGTGGTTACGCCCACTGCAGGGCAAAGGCATCTCCCATACTTCTCCAACTACCCCGGTCATGTACTAATTGTGGCCATGTTGTCCCTGCAAACGTCTTAATGTCATCCGCCCACCTAACTTTCTGCCGCCCCCTGCTACGCTTCCCTTTCCTTGGAATCCAGTCCTTAACCCTTAATGACCATCGGTTATCGTCCCTCCTCATTACATGTCCGGCCCATGCCCATTTCTTTTTCTTGATTTCAACTAAGATGTCATTTACCCGGGTTTGTTCCCTCACCTAATCTGCTCTTTTCTTATCCCTTAACGTTACACCCATCATTCTTCTTTCCATAGCTCGCTGCGTCATCCTCAATTTCAGCAGAACCCTTTTCGTGAGCCTCCCCATACGTGAGTACTGGTAACACACAGCTGTTATGCACTTTCCTTTTGAGGGATAGTGGCAACCTGCTGTTCATGATTTGAGAATGCCTGCCAAACGCACCCCAGCCCATCCTTATTCTTCTCGTTATTTCAGTCTCATGATCCGGATCCGTGGTCACTACCTGCCCTAAGTAGATGTATTCCCTTACCACTTCCAGTGCCTCGCTACCTATCGTAAACTGCTGTTCCCTTCCGAGCCTGTTAAACATTATTTTAGTTTTCTGCAGATAATTTTGAGACCCACCCTTCTGCTTTGCCGCTCCAGGTCAGTGAGTATGCATAGCAATTCCTCTCCTGAGTTACTGAGCACGGAAATATCATCAGCGAATCGCAAGTTGCTAAGGTATTCTCTATCAAGTTTTATTCCCAATTCTTCCCACTCCAGGTCTTTGAATACCTCATGTAAACATGCTGTGAATAGCATTGGAGAGATCGTATCTCCCTGTCTGACGCCTTTCTTTATTGGGATTTTGTTGCTTTCTTTGTGGAGGACTACGGTGGTTGTGGAGCCGCTATAGATATCTTCCAGTATGTTTACATACAGCTCGTCTACACCCTCATTCCGTAATGCCTTCGCGACTGCTCAGGTATCGACTGAATCAAACGCGTTTTCGTAATCAATGAAGGCTATAATGAGGGCTGGTTATATTCTGCACATTTCTCTATCACTTGATTGATAGTGTGAATAGGGTCTATTGTTGAGTAGCCTTTAGGGAATCCTGCATGGTTCTTTGCTTGGCAGAAGTCTAAGGTATTCCTGATTCTATTTGCGATTACCTTAGTAAATGCTTTGTAGGCAACGGACAGTAAGCTGATCGGTCTATAGTTTTTCAGATCTTTGGCGTCCCCTTTCTTATGGATTAGGATTATGTTAGCGTTCTTCCAAGATTCCGGTACGTTCGAGGTCATGAGTCATTGCGTAGACAGAGTGGCCAGTTTCTCTAGAACAATCTGCCCACCATCCCTCAACAAATCTGCTGTTACCTGATCGTCGCCAGCTGCCTTCCCCCTTTGCATAGCTCCCAAGGGGTTCTTTACCTCTCACGGCATTACTTGTGGGATTTCAAGTTCGTCTAGACCATTCTCTCTCACCTTATCGTCGTGGGTGTTACTGGTCTGTATAAATCTCTATAGAATTCCTCAGCCACTTGAACTATCTCATCCATATTATTAACAATATTGCCGGCTTTTTCTCTTAACGCATGCATCTGATTCTTGCCTATTCCTAGTTTCGTCTTCACTGCACTGAGGCTTCCTCCGTTCCTGAGAGCCTGTTCAATTCTATCTATATTATAGTTCCTCATGTCAGCTGTCTTACGCTTGCTGATTAACTTAGAAAGTTCTGCCAGTTCTATTCTAGCTGTAGGGTTAGAGGCTTTCATACATTGGCGTTTCTTGATCAGATCTTTGGTCTCCTGCGATAGCTTACTGGTCTCCTGTCTAACGGCGTTACCACTGACTTCGATTGCACACTCTTTAGTGATGCCCATAAGATTGTCGTTCATTGCTTCAACACTAAGGTCCTCTTCCTGAGTTAAAGCCGAATACCTGTTCTGTAGCTTGATCCGGAATTCCTCTATTTTCCCTCTTACCGCTAACTCATTGATTGGCTTCTTATGTACCAGTTTCTTCCGTTCCCTCCTCAAGTCAAGGCTAATTCCAGTTCTTACCATGCTATGGTCACTGCAGCGCAACTTGCCGAGCACGTCTACATGTTGTATGATGCCAGGGTTCGTGCAGAGTAGGAAGTCGATTTCATATCTAGTCTCACCATTCGGGCTCCTCCACGTCCACTTTCGGCAAACCCACTTGCCGAAAAAGGTATTCATTATCCGCATATTTTTGTGTTCTGCAAACTCTACTAACAACTCTCCCCTGCTATTCCTAGAGCCTATGCCATATTTCCCCACTGACTTGTCTCCAGCCTGCTTCTTGCCTACCCTGGCATTGAAGTCGCCGTTCAGTATTGTGTATTTTGTTTTGACTTTACCCATCGCCGATTCCACGTCTTCGTAAAAGTTTTCGACTTCCTGGTCATCATGACTGGATGTAGGGGCGTAGACTTGTACTACCTTCAATTTGTATTTCTTATTAAGTTTCACAAAAAGACATGCCACCCTCTCGCTAGTGCTACAGAATTCCTGTATGTTACCAGATACATCCTTATTAATCAGGAATCCGACTCCTAGTTCTCGTCTCTCCGCTACGCCCCTGTAGCACAGTACGTGCCCGATTTTTAGCACTGTATATGCTTCTTTTGTCCTCCTAACCTCACTGAGCCCTATTATATCCCATTTACTACCCTCTATTTCCTCCAATAACACTGCTAAACTCGCCTCACTAGATAACGTTCTAACGTTAAACGTTGCCAGGTTCAGATTACAATGGCGGCCTGTCCGGAGCCAGGTATTCTTAGCACGGCTGCTGGAGACTGAGGGCCGGGGTTTGATTGTTGTATTCATATAGGAGGTTGTGGCAAAGTACTGCACCATGGTGGCCAATCCTGCTCTGGTGAGAGAGTGCGTTACCGGTTCTGGTCACCGGGATCAGGCCGCACTCTAGGCCTGTTTGTGCAATTTTATCAACACATGTTTTTGTTTTGTATTTTCCGGTGGAAAATTGCGCGCCACCGGGATTTGAACTTCGGTCCTCTTGCACGGGAGGCTGATGCTCTACCGCCCTCGCAGGAGTTCAACGCCTCATTTAACCTACAGTGGTGCCTTATTTGATCAGTCAAGGTGGACCAATCTGAGCTCTGGTATTGGCGGCGAGGAGTTACGGAGTCGCCATCTATCGGAAGCGCCTCGCTGGCGTAGTATGAGGGATCACGTGGCGCGATCCTCATAGGTTTTGCTGTCAGCGCTCACTGAAAACACCACGCGCGAGCTCTCCCGGACATTTCTGTAAGTACTTTCGAAACAAGAGAAGTTTCTTACTGTCTAAATAATAATCTTGGACAAACTGAAAGCACACAATCGTTTACAGACGCTACCTCTTTACCGAATACGTAGAGTGAACGTCACTGCGTGCGGTCGCCGCGATGGAGACTCCCGAACCGGCTTCTTGCTTGCAAGGTAGGCAAACGCCGAGAGCAAACTATGTGAAATATGTTCTTATAATGTTTGTATAACTTAATGGAGCGTAATAGAACGAAGCCTGAATGCAGCGATCGCGCAGATTCGCAGCGACCGACTGCGCGTCTGCATGCTTGTCCGCGCACTGTTTCGCTTCCTCCGCGCGCGCGTTTTCGCACCGTGCCATGAGCTTTAGGCCGCAGAATATGAGCATTTGACAGTAAACAAGCAACCATTGTTGCGTGGGCATTATCAGACCTGTTCAAAAATAATTTCATTGTGGAGACTTCGACGCCTACGGCCGGGACTGTGATATGCCGTCGCGACGATTCAATCTTTTTTTTTCTTCTAAATTCTCTGACCTTTCAATATTATTTCTCGAGTTGCGTCGCACTGTATGTTTATCGGTGTTCTCAGCGTGCAATTTCCCGCTGCTCCTTTTTTTGTAATCCAGTGCATTAATTCATAACACAAACATGACCATATGCCATGCTTTTTTAAAATGTGCTTCTTACCGCTGCCTTTCCACTCCACTGAACTTGCCAGTACCTACAGCATCGACAAGTTCATAGACCAAACCGTCATGACATTAGTCGGGCAGCGGACTCGGGCGAGCGTCTCAGTGCGCGTTTTCAGAACATCGCAGCCCGGGCGCCGTAGCAGAAATCTTCCTCGCGTCTGTGCTTGCTGCATACCCGAGTTGTAGCCGATGACTGTTTGCCGGTTTTACGTTTCGCGAGCCAAGCTTCACGCAGCTTCTTGTCCTGCGGCTACGTGTAAATAAGGCTGACACCGGCCTCCGTTATGTGCGTCCGGCCCTGCAGCACCGAGCAGTAACCTACCATGTTGCGCGCCTTCAAAGGCAGCCACTACCTATTGTAGTGCTTTCAAGCGTTGTAAAGGAGAGATTCGAAGCGGGAAAATTTTGCCACTAAATGAGGACCGCAGCGTACGAGGGAATTTAAACTCGTTTTCAGCTCGCTTCGGCGCGCCCGAAGCAGCCGACGCGGCCGCTATGTCCACGTGATCCCTCCTAGCACGTCACGCCGACGGTGGCGCCAGCTTTTCCAGTGGTGGAGCTCGAGGCCAATACCGCACGGATGGCACTCAACTAGAGAACCTGGTATTTATGACCTGCAAATGTGTGGCCACACCTAATCGAGGATATATATATAATAATAATAATAATAATAATATTTGGGGTTTTACGTGCCAAAACCACTTTCTGATTATGAGGCACGCCGTAGTGGAGGACTCCGGGAATTTCGACCACCTGGGGTTCTTTAACGTGCACCTAAATCTAAGCACACGGGTGTTTTCGCATTTCGCCCCCATCGAAATGCGGCCGCCGTGGCCGGGATTCGATCCCGCGACCTCGTGCTCAGCAGCCCAACACCATAGCCACTGAGCAACCACGGCGGGTATATATATATATATATATATATATATATATATATATATATATATATATATATATATATATATATATATATATATATATATATATATATATAGGAGTTTTCCAGACAGTGATAAACGAAAAGGAAGAGAACAGGTGGTTTGAATTCGTGACCCTTGGATGTTGCCCGGAAAGATAGCTCAGTCGGTTGGTTCGTCAGGCCCCAGGTTACTGTAAAGCGCCATAGCGCCTGCCCCGAGCCTCATACTTACATGGACAGGGACTGATGTTGTACGCGATGGTCGAGTTTGGTCGATCGAGTGGTTGGAAGGCATACTTTCTTGGAAAAAAGGCCGCCAGTGGAGAAGAGCGAACTCGGGCGGCTTTAGAGACCAGGAAAAGCTTGATCACGTGCTAGGCGAGCGCGGCACGCATAGCGTGAAAAGCTAGCCCGTGTAACTATCTCAAGGACTATGGGTTCATCTCATCTATGGGATCGAATGCTGTTGCTTTGTCTCTGCGTGTAGTAGTTAAGAGAACCAGTTTAAGGGAGGAGAAGAAGAAAGGAAAGGAAAGTTTCCGGAGCAAAATTGCAGCGCCGTGGTTTTAAAGCGCACCCGCGGTAGCGAAACGGAAGGCGATATAGGCGTGCGTGGCCATGATACGCACACGACAAACTGCCTTAAAATATTTAGACTTGAGGGAAAGCTTCGTTAACAAACGATAACACTGCAATCAGCACTCGAATACGACGAGAATAGACATCAAAAAACATCGTGATAAACTTAGTGTGAGCCACTTCCAGATTAATTTCCTGAACGATATTATCCCAGTTTACCTCGATTAGCTCGGCCAGAAATGCCTGCAGGGTTTGTTCAGTTATGTCCTGAAAAAATATGTCAGATTCGTTGCTGCGTATCGCAATATTTGCACTTTTAACGTACATACAAATTGGCATGTGATCGCCTATGCAATGCGCCAAAACACAACTGCTAATACATGAAGGATACCCGCCGTGGTTGCTCAGTGGCTATGGTGTTGGGCTGCTGAGCACGAGGTCGCGGGATCGAATCCCGGCCACGGCAGCCGCATTTCGATGGGGGCGAAATGCGAAAACACCCGTGTACTTAGATTTAGGTGCACGTTAAAGAACCCCAGGTGGTCAAAATTTCCGGAGTCCTCCACTACGGCGTGCCTCATAATCAGAAAGTGGTTTTGGCACGTAAAACCCTAAATATTAATACATGAAGGATGATAACGTGTCAAAATAGAGCAAGCGTAGTTTCCCTTGTAGCTGTAACACTAGCTGCTGACTTTGTGGCATTATTGCAACCGTTCTGGACAAATGTGTTTACAAACTCGCGCGTCGTCGCGTTTTCAGAACCCATATCAATATTCACGTCTCCACCAATAACTACACATTTTCGCTTTTCACTGGCAAAGGACAACACACTATCCATAAACATGAAAAAAGCACTCAAACTGAAATAAGGTGGTCGGTAACAAACAGCAAATAACGTATCATTGGTTTCAACACATAGCACCTTAACATTTTCATTGATACACGAAAAATTGCCAGATAGATCGCATGATATAGACTGATTTACGAACAAGGAAACACCTCCTCCACGCCGTGATTGTCTATTTAAATAGAAAACTTTCTTATTAGGTAACTGAAAAATTTTGCTAGCGTCAGTGTACCACGTTTCAGTAAGCGTAACTACATCGCACAAGTTTTCTATTTCTGAAAAGAAGGTTTCCAGTTCTGTTGTCTTATTATTCGCAAATTGCACATTTCGATGCATACAGCTTAGTCCTCTTTTTTGTACGCGTAGTGTAGAGAACCATTCTGCGTTTGTGTTATACACCAGAACACCGTAAATTCAAAGGGCGCCGCCATATTGATGAGCGCTGGTTGCGCCATCTATCCCAAGCGCCGCGAAGTAGCAGGCCTGGGCTGCCACGCCGGGAGATGCGACCCGGCGCGAAAGCGAAACTTGGGCTTTTCAGCTGGGCGGAAGGCGTGTTTCGCGTTTTTTCTAACCTGTCATTTACGCTGTCTAGATTCAATCAAACTTCAAGACCTCATGCAAGTCCGCAATGGCCACACTGAGTGCTGTGCAGACTGCAGAAGCGAATACATCGGGTAGGTACGCTATTACGTTTGTACAAACCGCGCGCTATATGCTAGAACACGTGTGAGCTTTTTGGCACGTAACCTGTGAAGGAATTTACAGCACTGTGTTGGTGCCATATATTATTAAAGCACGCAGAACACTGTCATCTGCACTTTCAGTTTGGTCTTGTTTGTCATGGTCTCTATGGGTTGGCCGCGTTTGGCAACCAACTGGCGAGGTCGTTTGACTGCCTGGTTAGCAGGCGCCTTCCCTTCACCACCTGCACATTGAAAACAAAATAGATGTTATAGTAAGAAGGGCTGTAGTTCTTTCCCATGCCATCACTGCTGCGAAGATATAAAGTCCTCTCAAAATTAAATAGAAAATACACCAGGCCAATTGTATCCTGCAACCACTTAAGAGTACAACATTCAGAACAAAAGCCTACAGCACTCGAACAAGCAGCATATGATGCTAAACCTGCACTCATTGGAAAATGAGGTACTACAGTAGTTATAATGTTCAACTACATGTGCAGTCAAAGCCCGTATAACAGGGCGAGCATGACAGATGCAGGTGTTGTACAGTTGTACAAACCATGACAGTGCACGTAAAATTACCATCCCTACTAAAAGCTGCATCATCAGTACCCCTTTGGTACAAGACAACAACCGCACCTGCATTCCAAGAAATTAGCCCCACCGACTGCAGCTACCTGGTACCAGACCTGTTTCGCTTGTGCGAGGCCATCGGATTGTTGGCGCTCCCTTAGAAAAGAAAACAGTAAAAAAAAACTAGTGATAACGATCAAAATTTTGTTACAAAATACAAGACTAATTAAGCACCTTATTTTCCTCGCCAAATGAACGGAAATATTTTGCGCTTTGCCCCGCATAACAGCCCGCACGCAGTTTAGAACTCAGGAGGCTCAAATGAATTCGTTACGAATGACACCTGCAACACCAGCTCGTAAAGGTAGGTGCGCCGCAAGAACACCTTCGGCGACGAATAGTCGTCGTTTACGTTTTTGTGGACGCATGCTACGTGACGAGCAGACTTCGGTTTACTTTCATTAGCAATAACGCTCACCAGCAAGGCCTACAACTTGTCGTTCACGCTTAATGGTCATTCCGTGCACCAGCTGCAAGTATCGCTAACCGCAAACTCAACTGTTCCGCTTAACCGCCGGGAGCTCTGCCTGAATGAAAACACGAAAAGGCTTGCCTTTTTGTTATACCCAAGGCGAAGCACCGGCGTGGGATTCTGCTCTGTAGGCTTGTTGCCCAGAAAGTGTTCGGAGCAAACCTGCGTGTTACACGTATTACGTTTGTAGGGCGCAAACTTGAACGTGGCACCAAAATATACACAGATCGAATACTCACTCGTGCATTTTCACTGGGTTGGTAGTTCTTCCTATTCACTGCAGCTATCCACCGGTGGCACAGCTTGGCATTCTTCGTTGCGGATGGAAATCGGCGCAGGCTGAAAACACCGCACCGGCACGATTCCCTACGTGTGTTGTGCTCTTCGCAAACAGCGCTAAGCAACCCGCTCCTTTTCCGCTGGTTGTTTTGGCATCCAAACACGACGCAATGATGCCCAGATGACTTCTTCTACTTTGGATCCGTGTGAACGGGCACATTTCCGCACTTTGGAGCCCTAGAGCTGGCGCTTGCCATGTCTACTGGTCGCCGGCGAACACACTTTGGCAGCCCAGTACAAGATCGCGCCGGTCGACCGGGCAACCCGGGTGCGAGAGTATGCGTTCGGTTAGTCTGGGTGCGAGACTAGCGTGTTCTGGTCTATAGCCTAGGTGCAAATGGTTCTATTGAGCTCAAGAATATCGCCTATTAATGAGCTAGGACAGAAAGGTCGTCAGAACATTTTACAACAACCGCAGGATCGCCGCCATTTTTACGTACCAGGACTTACCCATTAGAACACCAAACATACCTATAGCCAGAACTTTTAGCCCATTCTTTAGCAAAGTAAAGAAGCTTCCTTGTACTGAGGGCCAGATTTTCAGCTATGCAAACCCTATCCTCACTGTTTCTCAGGTTTCGTTTGTTAGCGAGCCAAGCATCGGCCAATTTCTGGCGTAGAAAACGTACGATGATTCCTCGCGGCTTCCCGGGCTTTCCAGGTAACCTATGAAGGGCTACGACATCTTGCCTACGCAACAAAACGACCTGTAATCTTCCGGCGAGCCCATTTACGTTGCTCAACACGTCTTCTACGCCATCCTCAGTCAAACCTTGAATTTCCAGATTTAATCGCCTGCTCTGTCTCTCAAGATCCTCAACATTAGATTCCAGCTGTGAAAGCTGCTGAAATGCGCCCTGTTTCTCAGTTTTCTCCAACCGGCTCTTAACGACTTTTGTATCTTTATCATGAGTATCCAGCCGCTGTTCAATAGCATCGAAATGATCAGACAAGACCTGAACAGATTTTCCCAAGCAGGAAACCAGGGCCGGAAGCTCGAGAAGTGAACTTAGCTTGCGGTTGGCAGAAATTGACCGCAAGCTAAGTTCACTTCTCGAGCTTCCGGTCAATTTCTGCCAACTTAACAAAGGTGTTGTGATCAGATGCCTGATTTCCAGTGGGAACATGGCTCTTTCCACTGACAGCCTTACAGAAGGAGCATTTCTACGTTTTCAGTGATGTCTCGCGCTTGCTAATAAACGCCTTTTCAGATACTCCATAACAATCCCCTGCATGAAAAAGAAACTCGCACTCAGAGCAAACTATAACCTGGTCAGAACCTGGCTTCTTATGTATGAGTTTCTTCCGTTACCTCCTCAACTCTAGGCTAATTCGACTTCATACCATCCTATAGTCACTGCAGCGCACCTTGCCGCGCACGTCCAGATCTTGTATGATGCTTTCAAAAAATGAAGTGCCAACGGTAACGGCACACAAAGAAGGATCAAAAGACAGGACAAGGGCAAACTGTTTATTGAAGTCAAAGGTGGTTGATTACATAGCCGTGGGGAGAGGGGGAGGAAAAAAGAGCGACACTGATTATGTCAATGCGCACTGTGTCAATGATTACGTCAATGTCTTTTGTTCCTTCTTTGTGTGCCGTTAGCGTTTGCGCTTCATTTTTTGAAAGCTATGCACCAACTAGCCCCACAACGTGTTTTATTGTATGATGCCAGGGTTAGCGCAGAGTATGATGTGTATTTCATTTCTAGTCTCGCCCTTTGGGCTCCTCCACGTACACTTTCGGCTATTCCGCTTGCGGAAGAAGGTATTCCATTATCCGCATATTATTCCGTTTTGCAAACTCTTCTAACAACTCTCCCCTGCTATTCCTAGAACATATGCCCCATTCCCCCACTGATTTGTCGCCAACGTACTTCTGGCCTACCCCGTGTGTTATAGTGTGTTTATAGTGTGAGTATAGTGTGCTTTGTTTTGACTTTACCCATTGCCGATTCCAGGTCTTCATAGAAGCTTTCAACTTCCTGGTCATCATGACTGGATGTAGGGGCGTAGACCTGTACGACCTTCAATTGGTACCTTTTATTAAGTTTAACAACAAGACTTGCCACCCTCTCGTTAATGCTACACAAATCCTGTATGTTACCAGCAATATCCTTATTAATCGGGAATCCGACTCCTAGTTCTCGTCTTTCCGACAAGCCCGGTAGCACAGGACGTACCCGCTTTTTAGCACTGCATATGCTTCATTGGTCTTCCTAACCTCACTAAGCCCTATTTTATCCCATTTGCTGCCCGCTAATTCCTCCGATAGCACTGCTAGACTTGCCTCACTAGATGACGTTCTAGTGTTTAACGTTACCAGGCTCAGATTTCTATGGCGGCCTGTCCGGACCCAGATATTCTTAGCGCCCACTGCTGCGTCACAGATTTGACCGCCGCCGTGGTCAGTTGCTTCGCAGCTGCTCGGTAACGAGGGCCGAGGTTTGATTGTTCTATTCATATAGGAGGTTGTGGCCAATAGGAGCAGGGTGCCCAATCCTGCTCTGGTGAGGGAGTGCGTTACCGGTTCTGGTCACCGGGATCAGGCCGCACTCCAGGCCTGTTTATGCGATTTTATCAACACACATATTTTTTTTATCCGGTAGAAAATTGCACAGCACCGGGATTCGAACCAGGGCTCTCCTGAACTCGAATGCGAATGCTCTACCTCTACGCCACCGCTGCACTCTATGCAGACGTATGGGGAATACTTAACGCTTGCGTTACCTCCCGCGGGTCGGCCCGGTATTGGACTACGTTAGGGATCTATTCACGTATGGAGAGAGCTTACCGCCTCCTTCACCTCCTGCGGGTCGGCCCGGTATCGAACCATCTTCGGGATCGGCCCACGTATGAGGAATTCTCAACGCCTGCTTCACCATCCGCGGGACGGCGCAGTATTAGACTACCTTCTGTATCGGCCCACATATGGGGAGTGCTGAACGCCCGCTTCACCTCCCGCGGTTGGGCCCGGATTACATTACCTACGGGATCGGCCCACGTAGGGGGAGAGCTTAACACCTGCTTCACCACCCGTGGGTCGTCCCGGTAATGGACTACCTTCCGGATCAGCTCACGTATGAGGAGAGCTTAACGCCTACTTCAACTCTCGTGGATCGGCCCGCTATTATACTATTTATTTATTTATTTATTTATTTTCAGTGCCTCAAAGGCACCAGAGATGGGGTTTTACATGAGGGATGGGCTTACTTTTGTAAAACAGTGATTTGAGAGCAGCCTTGAAGTGATTTGCGTCGGAGTGGCGCATGACGTCGGCAGACGGGCCTTTCCAATCCTTTGCGGTTTTCACAAAAAATGATCGTAGGTGGGAGGTACTCCGCGCCGGGGGAGGATACACGGCTTTTCTGTGCTAAATGCGGCTGGACTGACGATGAGCAGGTAATATAGCTGAAATCTGGAGTGGTGAATGATAGAATTTGGGAAACAGACACAGTCTCGAAATATGACGTTATGATTGTAGGTTAGTAAGGCCGGCACGAGGTTTTAGTTCAGACACGCTTGCATGATAAGAATAATCTGAGTAAATAAACCGGGCTGCACTGCTTCGAACTGATTCAAGTGTATTAGACAGGTGATGTTAATGAGAATCCCAGAAAGAGCATGCATATTCTAACTTAGGGCGGACATATGTAACATAAGCTAATAATTTTACTAATGGGGGATCAAGTCTTAGGTTCCGGCGGAGAAAACCGAGGGTTCGATTAGCGGCATTGGCTAAGTTAATGACATGATGTGGCCAAGTTAGGGTAGTTGAAAAGGTTAAGTCGAGGTATTTATGTGACTCAACGGATGAGATTTCGGAGCCGTTAATGGTGTATTTCCCTGATTGGTGATGCCATCTGTGATGGAACGAAACTAATGAAGTTTTTTTTAGTATTTAAAGACATCAACAATTTATTACATCATAATTCAATGCGTTTAGGGTCATCTTGAAAAAAATCTATGTATGAAGTGTTATTTACGAATCGATAAAGTACACAATCGTCTGCGAACAGTCGAATCTTAAAAGAGATCTTAGTAGAAAGGTAAATAATGTAAATTAGAAGCAGTAGTGATCTGAGAACTGTGTCTTCTGAAACACCCGAAAGTACAGAAGATCGTTTAGATGACTGCATGTTAGCAAATACAAACTGGTGCCGGTTAGTGAGAAAGCTACGTATCCAGCCTAGTACAAATGGATTCATATTGAGACGGGAATGTTTTAGGAGTAGTCGTTGGTGTGGAACTTTGTCAAATGCCTTTTCAAAGTCTCAGAAAATGGCATCTAAAGGTACGTTCAAGTCGACATTATACCTTAGATCATGAAGAAATAAAGCTTGTTGAGTGTCACGTGAAAAGCCTTTACGGAAGCCATGTTTAGCAGGTTGAAATAGATTATTGGGTACTAAAAAGTTTACGATCTGAGAGTAAATAACGTGCTGCATTTGTGTGCAACACACACTGGTGAGTGAAATTGGACGATAACTAGTGCACAACGATGGAGGACCTTTTTAGGGAACTGGAAAAATATTGTCTACTCTCCAGTCTTCCGGCACCACTCCTGGTGACAATGACTGCTGAAAATAGCACACATAATCAAGGCCGGAGTAATAAAAATGGGGTGTCTGGGCATGCAGGTCCCCTACTGCCGCCTGCTACGCTATGTGCCATGTCTCATTGTAATTCCGCTATTATTATGAGGAAAACAACAAAACTTGCTTGAAACGCGTGCTGTTTTAAGCACAAACACATACATACACTTTGTGCTTAATCTGCATTCTGTTTTCAGCAAAAGCTAGGCTTTAAGGAAAAGTTTAGTGCACTGAAGACGAACAAGAACGTAGAAAAGGCAACACAGCTCAAATGTAGATCCTTCTGAAGCTACGGTTTGTTTGCATCACTAAGTTTAATCCCGTGAGGAGACGCATCGTTGTATCCAAAACCTTCTTTATTGAAATTCAAGCGTCAGACTGCAGTAATGGCTGTACACGTTACTCTATAAATATAGAATAGATATATACAATACTTAAGGCAATACAAACAGCATAAAATGCACTAGAATACAGATGGAAATTACCAACGGTAATTATAAAACATTATTTGAAAATATTTTCATTAAAGGTAAGACAAGCAGGGACGAGACCAAATAAACATGGCACCATCAAAAACAACAAAAACGCAGTTCTTTATAAGCGCGCTAAATATCACAATAAGAACAAACAAGGCATACTTTGTGGCGCAAAATACATTTCTGGAAAAGGGACAGAAGAAAGGGAGACAGTGAAGCCCTTTCTGTCCCTTTTCCAGAAATGTATTTTGCGCCACAAAGTATGCCTAGGAAATCTAAGCACCAACTTGCCCAAGAAGAAGTACTTTTAAGAACAAACAAGAGACGAACAACGAAGATTTGCATATCTTGAATTACACTGCTCAGCGTTTCATTGGCAGCATGGAGGCTGGGAGGTGACACAACGAACTTACTAGAACTATTCATGTATAGCGCAAACAGTCCGCATTTAAAATAGCATCTTTTGCGCCTCCGTTTTGGCAAAATCAGATATAGTCTGTTCGAAGGATAGATCGCGGAGTAGGTCAATCATGATTCAGCGCGTCTTGACCACCTGGTCTGAGAGAGACTTGTCGTAACAAGCTGCTGGCCAGTTCCGCCCATGCTGTCCAAAAGATACCTCCATCGCTTACGTGAGGCAGCAAAGAACACATACAGTCTCTGAATTACAGTGAAAAATTTGACTGCCTCAAGGCAACCATCAACGCTACAGGCGCCAACTAAGGTCAGTGAATGACCAGCACACGGGAGGTAGAATGCCAATTCGTTTAGGTGTTTGATTTGAGCTTGCAGTCCTTTGTATTTTCCTGACATATTACTCGCATTATCATAAGCTTGGCCCCTACAATCATAAATAGAGATTTCATTGTTCGTCAAGAGGGATATCACGGTATCGAAAAGATACAAGCCGGTATGTGATTCAATTGAAACAAATCCAAGTAAGCGTTCGCACACTTTCCCATTTTAATAGTATCGTAAAACAACTGACACATGATCAACGTGAGTAAGGTCTGGAGTCGAATGAACGATTAAAGAGAAGTATTCCGCATGTTTCACTTCATCAGTTCCTTGACAGCCTTTGCCATATGCTCGATAAATTCATCACAAGTGGTTTTTGACAGATTCGATGGGTGACCTTTTCCTTTATTTCCGTAGCGTTTGATGTGCTCCTCTAGAAAGGGATCAAACTTGGCAATGGCCTCAAGCACTCCCATATAATTGCCATTTCTCGGTGAACCAAAAATCTCCTCACTGCCCCTAAACGCTAGGTTGCGCTCGACTAGAAGCTTAACTACAACTACTACGTGCTTCATGACCTCTGTCCAGTTAGCGGTCTCAGTGACAAGATGCTTAACCAGCTCCTTGTCAATTATGCTGTTCGAGTTAGAGCGGGCGAGCCATGCTGCCACGTAGTTCCGGTGCCCGATGCTATTTTCATGTGCGCAAACCTTTTCGCCTGCTCTTTTCCAATCAGAAAAGCCGTGCGTGGGGAAAGCACTGGGGTTGCTTGAAATCGATAATAGTTTGCACATGAAACAATAAACGGAACCTTTGGAGTCCGAGTACATTAACCAGTGTCGCTCATACGCCTCCCCATTTACAGCCTTTCGCACGAAAACCTGAGTTGACATATAGCGTTTCTGAGCGTTGTATTGGCTTTCGGAAGACGGAAAATTTTCTGCCCGATTTTGCAAAAACAATAGTCATTTCTCAAGGCATACACTCCGAAAGCTGTCAGCAATAACGTGCAGCCACTTAGCAGGGTCACCTCGCAGAATCTCGCAACGTACCTCTTGCTGCGGGGGTGTCTGTACTTCTCTGTTGCCGCAACGAGAAGCCGTCTCATTCGTCCTCTCCAGGCACACTTTGTGGGTGGGAACATGATTATTTGAAGCGAAACTAACAGGAAACAAGAGAGTCGGTTCTTAGAGTGTTGTTTCCTGGCGGTCGTCAGTAGAAGAAAGCTCATCGGGGAGGTTTGGCACCTGCTGATCAGCAGTAGTAAAAATCGGGCGCGGCGGACCGGACACCTGGAACTCTGAGGCAGGCGCCCGGCCGAGTAGCATAGACGTTGCAGACTCAGGAACAGGACAGGGCTCGGTTAGCGTCGGTTGCTCAGAAATGTGGATGACCGAGGTTGGCACCATTTTCACAGGATCCAGGCAACCAAGATGAGTGAAACCTTGCTTCTTGTCAGGAAACCGTGGTGATGGAGCTGGAAAGTCCTCCACAGAAGCACAGTTCGTGCTATGGGAGTTTGACACGGACTCTGGGTAGAGCGATCATACCACGCCGCGAAAGCTGCATTTAGTAGGTACTTTGTCATCTTCGGTAACTTCTTTTCACACTCTTCTCTGTCTAACCTCGCCTTTCGTTTAGACGGAGCACTTTAATGCTTCCGACAGAGAATTTTAGCATGAATAGATGCTAATTGCTCACCGGGCACTTCGTCAGTCCGACGCGACCGCCGGTGTCCAACGGTGGCCGTCCCGATGAGCGGCGCACGCTGCCTGGATGTTCCGAGGCTGGCCGAGAGTGGTGCGTCCCCCGAGACCTCCTCTGTGAGCGGGCTGATGCAAGCTTAACCGGCAGCTTGGGGCTGAATCGCAGCCCGCGAGAAACTACATTTTATAGACGTTCGCCGCATCTGTCTGTTACTAGCGTCAAAGCAGGCCTTCACATACGCATAGAGTTCCTTGTAAAATTCCCTCCTTCTCCGTACAAACTCACTCCTTCTCCTGCTCCGGTCTCGTGTTCCTATTGGCTAGGAGCAATCGTCTGTTCTGGGAGGTTCTCGATGTTTCTTTCGCCCCGTCGATTCCGACTGCGAGAACGAAGGGGAGAGGGCGACTCCTAGCGTGGGCGAAGATACGCGCCCTCCGTCGCGTCTCAGTTATCTTTTTCTACTTCTTGCTAGAAAGTTCGGCGGCCAGTCTGACCTACTTTTTCCGTCGACCCCCGCGAGGGTTGTCAGGATTGGGGCCTCAATCCCATCGCTCGGGGTTCGTTGTCAAGATTGGAGTCGGGCATGAATTAGAAGGCAGCTGGCCCATTCCGTCGTCCAACTTATCTACGCTGAGGACATTGATGAAATGAAGGAGTGCTTCTCATCGAGAACGAGGAATATGGGTTTATTTACAGTATTTATATCAGTTTAACATGACTGTTTCAGAAAGTACATCAATCTACCATAACTGCTTGAGAGAGCGAGAGAGAACTATGCGCCTCCCCGCAGGACGGTTTACACACACACATGCACACGCACACGTGTTTACGGGCCGAAACCGACACCACACGAATTCCATAGAACTCGGAGCCGTTCCGGGTAGCGCGTTGTCTTGCGTCTTGGTCGGGGCGTGGGAAGGAGCGCAAAACGGCGTTCCCGCGGCAACTCGCGCACCCGCAGCAGATCAGGTCCGCGTTGGGGAGTTTGGTAACAGTAGTTGGCCCGCCGAACTCATTCCGTCACAACGGCGATGAGGCTAGAGGTTGGCGGCGGTTTCAGCACAAAGCCTGCTTCATCGAACGCATCCTAGCTGAAGCGACGGAGAGTGGAGGAGGCGCGTATTGTTCCCCGACACAAAGTCAATTTTGTCACGCTGTGGCTAGAGGATGGCGGCGAAGCTCCCGAGATGATGCTTCCAGAGTCGCAGCTGGTTGGCAAAACTTGCACTGCAGCTTGCCGTTCTTAACAGCGCCTCCATGGCCCGGAAAATCTCGACTGTCTAGCGCTGAGAATTGCTGGGCAGGAAGAGGACGGCTGGTGGCCAGGGGGTGATTGATGCCTTGGCTCGCAGCAACCACTTGTGTATTGATGTCACCGCCCCAAAACATCCAACAAGGACAAGCAACTGCAAAATTAACCCCACAACACGGCTCTGTGCCGAGATGACGTACCTTGGCTCTCACTTTAGACCCGCTAGGCTTCAAAAAAAAACATAAATGCAGAAACAAAAAAACGCTGCATTTCGCTATGCCAATTTTAGAAGCAATTTCGTGCTGGCAAATTCAGCAATCCTGCTAAATCCTGCTTCCAGCAATCCTGGGAATCCTGATAAATGAGAGGAAATCTTGGCTTAAAAAATTAACACTAGTAACCCTAAAATTTAGGCGGGACCCTGAAACGCAGAATTCAAATTAGCCTGCTCAATCCATCCGCATTGCTATGCAACTTCCCCTTCTTATATCTAACGGAGAAGTTGTACTCTTGGAGAGTGAGGCTCCATCGTAGCAAGCGGCCATTCTTGTGTGACATTTGATTGAGCCACGTCAGAGGACAGTGGTCGGTCTCGAAGGTGAACTTGGTTCCGTACATGTAACACGACAAATTCTGGGCGGCCCAAACTAAACAAGCGCATTCCTTCGCTGAAGCGCTGTAGGCTTCCTCTCTTACATTTAGTTTACGGCTGGCATAGAGGATAGGATGCTCCTCGTTATCGTCGCCGACCTGACTAAGTACCACGCCCATACCTCTCTCGCTTGCGTCGCAGCGAACTATGCATTCCTTTGTGTAGTCTTGCGCGCGAAGCACAGGACGAGAAACCAATAGCGTTTTCAAACTTTGGAAAGCGTTCTCTTTGTCCTTATGCCAGTGTACGTTACTCGGTGCTCCCTTTCGGAGGGCGTCCGTTAATCGACTTGCCATTTGCGAGTAATTCGGAATGTACCGCTGATAGTACCCCACAAGTCCCAAAAATAAACGAAGGTCTGTTTTCCTGCGCGGCTGAGAAAATTCTCCAATCGTAGCTATTTTCAGCTTGGCCGGCCGTCTCATGCCCTTACCGACAACATGGCCCAGATAAGTAACCTGCGAACAACCAAACCTACACTTTTCCGCTTTCATCGTTAAGCCGGCTTCCCACAACCGTGAGAATACCTGTTTGAGCTGCGATACGTGTTGTTCCCAGCTGTCCGAAAAAATTGCTACATCATCAAGATAGGGCAAGGCGAACTCCTGCAAGTCTTTTAGGACAATATCCATTAACTTAGAGAAGCTAAACGGCGCGTTCTTCAGCCCGAAGCTGAGTGCGAGAGGGCGAAAAGTGCCTACAGTTGAGATGAATGTGGCATAGCGGCTGGCACTTTCTGAAAGGGGAACTTGCCAGTACCCCCGCACGAAATCTGTAGTTTAAATGTATTTAGCAGTGCTAACTCTTTCAATTCGTTCCTCAATGTTGGGTATCGGGTACAGCTGACCTCTAGTCATGGCATTTAACTTCCTGTAGTCAACACACGGACGAGGGTCCTTGTTAGGGGTTTCTACCAATATTAGCGGTGACGTGTAGTCACTCTCAGCGGGCTCAATAACTCCCACCTCTAGCATGCGCTGTATCTCTGCCTCCATAATCTCTCTCTGTCTTGGAGACACCCTGTAAGGCTTGGATCTTACTGGTCTGGGTGATGTCAGCTCAATTTCATGCGTTATTAGTTCGGTTCTACCCGGCCGATCAACGAATCTGTCGAGATATTCCCCTAACACATCTTTTAGCTCATCTAGCTGCTCGGGTGTTAGAGCGTGCGAGCTTAGCGAGTGTTCTACTACTTCTTCTAGGCCGATTTCAGAGTTGGAGGTCGCCCTATACTCCTTAAACTTGGTACTAGTGCCATCCTGCTCTTTGATGGTATAGTCAACGACTCCGCTCCGCTCTGCATACGGCTTCCTCAAATTACAGTGATATATCTTCACTTCCTTCCTGCGACCGGGCATTTTCAGAGCATAGTGTCACGTGGTGGTGACGTTGAATAACACAGTAGCAGTACTGCGAATGACAAAACTAACTTTTATTGGGCGAACCTGTGCCCACAAAACAGGCTACACTTATAGCACAACGATAGCGGCGAACACGCTCGGCGATCGTCGAAAATTTGATCAGCGGGTCAAGCGCGTCGGCTTTTATACAGAATCGTCGAATGTTCCAGACTAATCGTTGGGACCCGCGTGCCTTCCAGAAAGTTCTACACCATTCGCGTCAGGCGAATAAATCAGATAACACAAGGTTCGGCGACAACAGACTGGGGATAGAAGCATCAATAATTTTCCAGAAACTTTGGATACATGCAAGCGCGTCCCGCGCTGTGCGATAAGATTTGTTAGGCGGCGAAACGTGGTCGCCCGATAAATATAAGTATACGTGTCAGTACCCCCCCTCTTAAAAAGCATCGTCCCGATGCTACAAATATAAGAGCGAAATACAAAAGGACACTTATTAAACATAAGTAACAAAACAACGAAAAGAAACAAAGTCCAAAGGTCAGTTACGCGAAGTCCCAAAGTTCGTCAACGCTGGTTGTACGGCTTGAGTCGCACAACGTGGACAATTTCAGGTCGTGAGCGGCGCCGCTGTGACAGCGAACTGCCGTCTGGCACGACCTCATAGTCCAGTGCGCCAATACGTCGGATGATCTTGTACGGTCCGAAATAGCGACGCAAAAGCTTCTCGCTCAGTCCTCGGTGGCGTATAGGGGTCCAAACCCAAACACAGTCACCGGGCTGGTACTCGACAAAGCGTCGTCGGAGGTTGTAGTGTCGGCTGTCGGTCCTCTGCTGGTTCTTGATCCGCAGGCGGGCGAGCTGTCGGGCTTCTTCGGCGCGCTGGAGATAGCTAGCGACGTCAAGATTTTCCTCGTCAGTGACGTGCGGCAGCATGGCGTCGAGCGTCGTCGTCGGGTTCCTGCCATAAACCAGCTTAAACGGCGTGATCTGTGTTGTTTCTTGCACCGCCGTGTTGTAAGCGAATGTTACGTACGGCAGGACGGCATCCCAGGTCTTGCGTTCGACGTCGACGTACATTGCTAGCATGTCGGCGAGGGTCTTGTTCAGGCGCTCCGTGAGACCATTCGTCTGCGGGTGGTAGGCAGTTGCCTTCCTGTGGCTTGTCTGGCTGTATTGCAGAATGGCCTGGGTGAGCTCTGCTGTAAAAGCCGTTCCTCTGTCCGTGATGAGGACTTCTGGGGCACCATGTCGCAGCAGGATGTGCTCGACGAAAAATTTCGCCACTTCGGCTGCGCTGCCTTTTGGTAGAGCTTTAGTTTCAGCGAAGCGGGTGAGGTAATCCGTCGCCACGACGATCCACTTATTTCCGGATGTTGACGTCGAAAACGGCCCCAACAAATCCATCCCAATCTGCTGGAATGGTCGACGAGGAGGTTCGATCGGCTGTAGTAATCCTGCTGGCCTTGTCGGTGATGTCTTGCGCCGCTGACAGTCTCTGCATGTCTTGACGTAACGGGCGACGTCGGCGTTGAGACGCGGCCAGTAATATCTTTCCTGAATCCTCGACAGCGTCCGGGAGAACCCGAGGTGCCCAGCGGTTGGATCGTCGTGTAGGGCGTGCAGTACTTCTGGACGCAGCGTTGACAGTACTACAAGAAGGTAGCTGGCGCGGACTGGTGAGTTCTTCTTCACGAGCAGCTTGTTTTGTAGCGTGAACGAAGACAACCCGCGCTTAAATGCCCTAGGGACAACGTCGGTGTTCCCTTCCAAGTACTCGACGAGGCCTTTTAACTCCGGCTCTGCTCGCTGCTGTTTAGTGACGTCTTCCGCGCTTATTATTCCAAGGAAGGCATCGTCGTCCTCGTCGTCTTGCGGCGTGGGATCGATGGGGGCGCGTGATAAGCAGTCGGCGTCGGAGTGTCTTCTTCCGGACTTGTATATTACCGTGACGTCATATTCTTGTAGTCTGAGGCTCCAGCGGGCCAGCCGTCCTGAAGGGTCCTTTAAGTTTGCTAGCCAACATAATGCGTGATGGTCGCTGACGACCTTGAATGGCCTGCCATAGAGGTAAGGGAGGAATTTTGCTGTAGCCCAAATGATGGCGAAGCATTCCTTTTCAGTCGTAGAATAATTGCCTTCCGCTTTTGACAGCGACCGGCTAGTATAGGATATCACCCGTTCAAGTCCGTCTTTCCTCTGGACTAGGACGGCACCGAGGCCTAGGCTACTGGCGTCAGTGTGGATTTCAGTATCGGCGTCCTCGTCGAAGTGTGCAAGAACCGGCGGCGACTGCATGCGTCGTTTGAGTTCTTCAAATGCGTTGGCCTGCGGCGTTTCCCTCTTGAACTCGACATCACATTTCGTTAGATGTGTTAGCGGCTCCGCGATGCGTGAAAAATCCTTGACAAAGCGCCTATAGTAGGCACACATGCCAAGGAATCTGCGCACTGCCTTCTTGTCGATTGGCTTCGGGAACTTTGCGATGACAGCGGTCTTCTGCGGGTCGGGGCGTACTCCAGATTTGCTGATGACGTGGCCTAGGAATAGAAGCTCATCGTAAGCGAAGCGGCACTTTTCTGGCTTCAGAGTGAGCCCTGATGACTTGATGGCCTCTAGTACTGTCGCAAGCCGCCTAAGGTGATCGTCGAAA
Organism: Dermacentor albipictus; assembly: GCF_038994185.2. Classification (NCBI taxonomy): domain Eukaryota; kingdom Metazoa; phylum Arthropoda; class Arachnida; order Ixodida; family Ixodidae; genus Dermacentor; species Dermacentor albipictus. The sequence goes on from NC_091821.1 coordinate 291,483,499, forward strand.
TTTTCGGCGAAGACGACGACGTCATCCAAGTAAACAAGACAGGTCTGCCACTTCAATCCTGCTAAACCGGTGTCCATCACGCGCTGGAACGTTGCAGGCGCCGAGCACAGTCCAAATGGCATAACCTTAAACTCATAGAGGCCGTCTGGCGTGATGAAGGCGGTCTTTTCGCGATCCCTTTCGTCGACTTCTACTTGCCAGTAGCCAGACTTGAGGTCCATCGATCAGAAGTATTTAGCATTGCAGAGCCGATCTAATGCGTCGTCTATCCGTGGGAGGGGGTATACATCGTTCTTCGTGATTTTGTTCAGTCGACGATAATCGACGCAGAAACGTAGGGTTCCGTCCTTTTTCTTCACTAACACAACTGGAGACGCCCACGGGCTTTTCGATGGCTGGATGATGTTGTCGCGCAGCATTTCGTGGACTTGTTGTCTTATAGCTTCACGTTCTCGCGTCGAAACTCGGTAAGGGCTCTGGTGAAGTGGTCGAGCGCACTCTTCGGTTATTATGCGATGCTTTGCGACTGGTGTTTGTCGGATCCTCGATGACGTCGAAAAGCAGTCTTTGTATCGTCGAAGCAGACTTCTGAGCTGTTGCTGTTTAATCACGGGGAGACTTGGATTTATGTCGAAGTCTGGCTCGGGAACTACGGTCGTCGGTGTAGATGCGACAGAATCCGAGAGGACAAAGGCATCGCTCGTTTCCTGAATTTCCTCGATGTATGCGATCGTCGTGCCCTTGTTGATGTGCTTGAACTCCTGGCTGAAGTTTGTCAGCAACACTTTCGTGTTTCCTCCATGCAGTCTAGCGATCCCTCTTGCGACGAAAATTTCACGGTCGAGCAGTAAACGTTGGTCGCCTTCGATGACGCCTTCTACGTCAGCGGGTGTTTCGGTGCGGACCGAAATAAAAATGCTGGAGCGAGGCGGGATGCTCACTTGATCTTCGAGCACACTCAAAGCGTTGTGACTACGAGGGCTCTCCGGCGGTATCGCTTGATCTTCCGACAGCGTTATTGACTTCGACTTCAGGTCGATGATTGCACCACGTTGGTTCAGGAAGTCCATGCCGAGAATGACGTCTCGTGAACACTGTTGCAGGATAACGAAGGTGGCAGGGTAAGTCCGTTCATGAATGGTAATTCTTGCCGTGCAGATTCCACTCGGCGTGATGAGGTGTCCTCCAGCGGTCCGAATTAACGGGCCTTCCCATGTAGTCTTAACTTTCTTCAATTGGGCTGCGATGGGTCCACTCATGACGGAGTAATCCGCTCCTGTGTCTACTATGGCGGTAACTGCGTGGCCGTCGAGAAGTACGTCAAGGTCGGTGGTTCTTTGTCTTGCGTTACAGTTAGGCCTCGGCGTCGGATCACGGCTGCGTCGAGTTGACCTGTGGTTGGTACATGGCGTCGTCAGGTGATCTTTCGTCGGCGTATTCTTTCCTGCCAGACTTCGTCGGGACGGCGGTGTGTCGTCGTTGTTATGTTGTCGAGGCAATCTTTTCGGCGTCTTCGTCGGTGGCGGAGGATCTTCGTCAGTTCGACGAACAGCAACCGCACCTCCATCGGTTGCTGCTTTTAGTTTTCCGGATACGGGCTCGCTGACTGGCCCCGGGCTGGGCCAGTGTATTGTCGGCGCTGCGGCGACAGGTAGCGACCTGGTGACGGCGAACGGGACGGCCATCGAGGGCTCCACTGAGTAGCGGCGAGGTAATCGGCGATATCGCGAGGGCGTTCACCTTGCTGTGGGCGCGGAGCGTTCACGGCGAAACCTCGCAGTCCCATCTCCCGGTATGGGCATCGTCGGTACACATGGCCGGCTTCTCCGCAGTGATAGCAGAGCGGGCGGTGGTCGGGAGCTCGCCAAATGTCCGTCTTCCTCGCGTAGGTGCGCTGTGCGACGGGTGGGCGTGCTGGCGGCGGCGGCGGCGGACGACGGAATTGCGGCGTCACAGGGCCCTGGCGCGGTCGCGGAGGGGGGCCTTGACGGCGTGCGACGGCGGCGTAGGTCATCGCTTCTGGCTGGGGCTGCGGTAATTGAGGTTGTACCTCAGGAACCCCAAGTGATCGCTGAAACTCATCTTTCACGATGTCGGCGATCGAGGCCGCTTGAGGCTGCGACGAATGCAGGACCTTGCGCCGTTCTTCGCGCACAATGGCCCTGATGGTCTCTAGTAGAGCTTGGGCTCGCTCTTTTCGCACGACGCTCGTAAATGTTTGTAAGAAGCCGCTTCGGACCAGGTCCCACGTCATTAAGGTGGATTCTCGATTCTCGAACCAGGTCCTGGCGGCGTCTTGCAATGCGAAATACTCATGTCGCAGCTTGTCGTCACTATCCCAACTGTTAAACGTAGAGACCCTCTCATACGTCTCCAGCCAGCTTTCCGGCTCCTCAAGTGTGGAACCGCGGAACGTCGGTGGTTCCCTGGGCTGCTGCAGCACGATGGGGGACGCTGGGGCTGCCATTGGGGTTGCCTTGGCCACAATCTTCTTGGTCTTCTCAGGTAGAAGTCCGTGCTCCGGGGGCAGCTTTTGAAGACGGCGGCTTGCTCGGTGGCCCGGGACTACGTTGGTGTTCTCTTTGCGGTCTGGGCTGGGATCACGGCTTGTCGGGGGCGTCCCGTACATGAACGAAAAGCACCTCCACCAGATGTCACGTGGTCGTGATGTTGAATAACACAGTAGCAGTACTGTGAATGACAAAACTAACTTTTATTGGGCGAACCTGTACCCACAAAACAGGCTACACTTATAGCACAACGATAGCGGCGAACACGCTCGGCGATCGTCGAAAATCTGATCAGCGAGTCAAGCGCGTCGGTTTTTATACAGAATCGTCGAATGTTCCAGACTAATCGTTGGGACCCGCGTGCCTTCCACAAAGTTCTACACCATTCGCGTCAGGCGAATAAATCAGATAACACAAGGTTCGGCGACAACAGACTGGGGATAGAAGCATCGATAATTTTCCAGAAACGTTGGATACATGCAAGCGCGTCCCGCGCTGTGCGATAAGATTTGTTAGGCGGCGAAACGTGGTCGCCCGATAAATATAAGTATACGTGTCAATAGTTAGCATCTGAAAGTTTGTGCAACACTTTAATGGGCCCGTCCCAGTGAACTTCAAGGTTGTTCTTTCTTGAGGGATTGAGGATCATTACCTGGTCTCCGGCGTTAAACGTACGAAGCCTCGCATTTCTGTCGTTATAGAACTTGGCGTTCTTTTGAGCTACTCCCATGTTCTTTCCGACTAGTTCTTTTGCTGCGCTTAGCCATTCCAACAAATTTAGCACCTATTCAACCACTGTTGGACTCCCCCCTCTTTCCTTCCACATCTCTCTTAACATTTTCAGTGGAGAACGGAGTGTCCTCCCATACACTAGTTCTGCTGGCGAGAACCCTGTCGCTTCATGTAGAACCGTTCGCAAAGCAAACAAAGTTGCCGGCAGACAGTTCTCCCAGTCCTCCTTGTGCTCGTAACAGAGCGCACGCAAAACTCGCTTAAGCACCGAATGCCACCTCTCTACACTGTTTGACTGAGGGTGATAGACAGAACTGTGTATTACCTTTACCCCGCACTTCTGTAAGAATGTGGAAGTCAGTGCGCTTGTGAATACTGACCCTTGATCTGCCTGAATTTCGGCTGGAAATCCAACTCGAGCAAACACTGTCAAAAGCGCGTCTACTACTTCGGTGGAGCTGAGGTCTTTCAAAGGGATTGCTTCTGGAAACTTGGTAGCTGGACACAGCATGGTAAACAAGTACCCGTAGCCCTATTTCGCTTTTGGAAGAGGCCCAACCATGTCTATTACAAGTCGCCTGAAAGGCTCTGTTATTAAGGGAACTACCTTCAGTGCAGCTTTCCATGTCTTTCCTGGTTTACCAGAACGCTGGCAGGCGTTGCATGACCTTACAAAGTTTTCTACGTCTTTGAAACAGCCAGGCCAGTAGTATTCCATTAGCAATCTTTCCTTTGATTTGTTTATGCCTAGGTGGCCGGACCACCCATTTCCATGACAGAGACTCAAAAGGTCCTCCCTGTACTTAGTAGGTTCGACTAACTGATCTAAAATCCTACCCTTTCGATCTCTGTAGTGCCGATACAACAATCCTCCTCTCTCATGTATCGTCACGCTGCGCCTAGCAATGCCTTCTTTAGCTGTGTTATGTAATTTAGCTAAGCTCTCATCATTCTTTTCCTCGGCTGCCAATGACTCTCTATCCACACGTAAGAGCTGATCAAAGTTCTTTGAGGCCGGTGATAATAACGACCTGGCTCACTTGGAAGTGCGTCAGCTTGCTCTTCCTGCAGGCTAGAACATTGCCACTCTAGTGCTACGCTCTCATTGAGCTCGTCAGCTGGCAGGCTCTCCTCATCAATTGTTCTTTTGTCCCTCGAGCCTAGCTCGGATTCGGGTATTGAAGTTATCCCGTTTCCTGCTTCCGCTGGAGGAGCTTGTGCATTTTCAGCCGAAAGCGACGCGATCTTACGAGCTTGGCCTCGGGTCAATGTCTGTACTATGCCCTCTCCCAGTTTGAGCCCTTTGTCACGCAGTAACTGATTCGAACGATTCGAAAAGATGTAAGGGTACTGCAGTGACAAAAATTTGGAAACTGCAGCCTCAGTCTCTATCTCCCCGAATGATCCACTGATTTTGACTTTGGCAATGGGCAGACACACGCTGTGTTCTTCTACAACCTGTTTTATCCATGCTACTTCTCCGGTGAAGTCATCTAACGTCACGTAAGACGGATGGACAATGTCCATCGTGGCGGCACTGTCTCTTAGCACTCGGCATGGTTTGCCATTAATTTGCAGGTCGTGAAGATATGGACCTAAAAGTTCCATATTCTCGTCTTTTTCCTCCACGTAGGAGATAACTACGCTAGGCTTCCCGCAGTTTGCAGCTATATGTCTCAATTTGTGGCATTTGTAACAGCGAATTGGTCTAAAAGATTCGAATTTTCTTTTCTGTTCTTTTTGTGCGGTTTCTCCGTAAAGTTTCTCCTCGCTCTTTTCTGCGGGCTTTTCCGCCATGTCTACAGGCTCCGATCGGCTAGTCTGCGAACCCCTTTTGAACAGAAATGGTTTCCGTAGTCCATTTCGACCGTCCAAGTTTCCGTCCTCGGCGTTCAACTTTCTACGGGTTGCGTACTCTTCGGCTAATTCAGCCGCCCTTTCCACAGTGTTTACATTCCCTCTGTCTTGCACCCACAGTTTCACAGCTTGGGGGATGGTTTCGTAAAACTGCTCTAGACACATGCATTCAATGATCACGTCTCTGCTGTCGTGCGCTTCCCCGCTTTTAAGTCACTCGACTAGGTTCGCCTTTAAGCTATATGCAAACTGCGGATATCCCTCGCTATCTTTCTTGCCTGTGCTCCTAAACCTTTGCCGAAAAGCTTCGGCTTAAAGACGGTATTTCTTCAGCAGACCAGCCTTAACTTTTGCCTAATCATATGCCTCCTGTGCACTCAGTCTGGCAATTACTTCCGCCACCTCACACGGCAACATAGACAGCAACCACTGTGGCCATGTACTCGGGCCGAAGTTCATCTTCTCGCAAGTCCTTTTGAAATTGCTTAGGAACAAGCCTATGTCAGTCCCGACCTCAAATGGCTTTAAAAGCCTGTCCATGCGGTACGATTCTGCCTCAGTTGATCGCCCCAGAGCGCCTTCACTTTCTTGAGACAACTCCAAACGTTTGCTTTCAAGTTCCAGTTGCATTTTTCTTAATTCGCGATCTTTATCGCGTTCGTCTCTCTCTCTGTCCCGTTCTTCTCTTTCTCTTTCTTCTCTGTCCCGTTTTTCTCTTTCTCTGTCCCGCTTCTCTCTTTCTTTCAAAAGTTCAAACCCCATTTCAATTTCTTCCTCACTGGCCTTTTCGGAAATTGGCTCCAATAATTCCGATTTTAGCATTTCCTTGCGTACATCTAGGCCAAGTTCCTCACTAACAGTCAACAATTCGTCTCTCAGCAGTGTCCTTAACTCCATGATTGCTGCTTTACTGCCTTGATCCTGGTCTCTAAATCTAGCTAGGAAAACACAAACTAGCTAACACTTAACAATCTAGCTTCCGTACTGTTCCAAACAGAACAACCACAAAATGAAGCCTAGAGAGTCAAAGCAAGAACCAAGCACTCACCGCAGTCCCAGCACCACGTCGCAAAGTCCATCTGACCGCTGTCAGCCAGTTGTCAGGATTGGGGGCTCAATCCCATCGCTCGTGATCCATTGTCAAGATTGGAGTCGGGCATGAATTAGAAGGTAGCTGACCCATGCCATCGTCGAACTTATCCACGCTGAGGACGTTGATGAAGGGAAGGACTGCTCATCGAAGAAGAGGAATATGGGTTTATTTACAGTATTCATATCAGTCTAACATGACCGTTTGAGAAAGTACATCAGTCTAACATGACTGTTTGAGGGAGAGTGACCTGAGCAGCCGCACAACAGCGGTTTTTAAACACTTGGTCCTCTCCCGATACAAGGTGACGCGAACGTTCGTTTAGTCATCGCAAAGTATCCGCCTCCCCGAAGCACGGTTTACACAGATATATGCACATACACACATGTTAGCGGTTTGAAACCGACACCACACGAATGTCACGGAACTCGGAGCCATTCCGGTTAGCGCATTGTCTTGCGTCTTGGTCGGTGCGCGGGAAGGAGCGCGAAACGGCGTTCCCGCGGCAACTCACGCACCAGTAGCAGATCAGGTTCGCGTTGGGGAGTTTGGTAACAATAGTTGTCCCACCGAACTCATTCCGTCACAACGGAGATGAGGCTAGAGGTTGGCGGCGGTTTCAGCACAAAGGCTGCTTCCTCGAACGCATCCTAGCTGAAGCGACGGAGAGTGGAGGAGGTGCCTATTATTCCCCGACACAAAGTTGATTTAGTCACGCTGTGGCTAGAGGTTGGCGGCGATGCTCCCGAGATGTTGCTTCCAGAGTCGCAACTGGTTGGCAAAACTTGCACTGCAGCTGGCCGTTCTTAACAGGGTGCGCAGCCAGTAGGCAGGAATGGGCCCTGGACGCAGGCCTTTGTGTCCAGCTCTCCAACTTCCTCCTTCACTCTTCCACATCTCTAGCCCGCGCATTGAACATTCCATGCCCCACAAAAGCACGTGTGGCGTCTTCTTTCCTTTCCTGCATAGACTCACCCATGAGACTCACCATCATCTGCTATCAGACTTATCCTCGCCCACCGAAATCACCATCACGGTAAAGAAACGTAGAATGGGAGGTACTGAGTTCCGCCGCAGTCCTTCTCATTTCTATGAGAAGCACAGCGGCGGAACTATTTGACAGGTGTAGGGTGGCGTGGTGGTCAAAGAGGCAAGAGAGATTTAGGTCCTCATCCCACATTACATGTTTTAGGTGTGCCCCCATGCCGCTCCTCTGCACACAGCACTGGACAGATGGACCGACACGAAACCACGAAAACTCTTCCAAGCAAACGCACCCCGCTTCGTAAGAAAGAAGGCCCCGCCGGGGTGGCGGGGGATTCCTGTTTTTGCAACTCGACAAGCTCTCCCCAAATGATAAGGCTAAACGCATGCTGTTACATTAGGCGGGGGGCCCCGTCCGCTCGTTCAGGTTTTATCGTTTCATACATGTCGCTCGAAGTTGCGTTGCCCATGGTTCCACATACAAAACAGGTTAGAATAAATCGGCCCCCTTCTCCTACTGCTCGAGGTGAGGCCCTGGGCTGCAGCCCCCTTAGCCCCCCCCCCCCTTAATCCAGCGCTGCACACAATCGCGCTAACATATGTTTTGGTGGTTTTCAGCATTTTAGCATTTTTTTTATCGACACCAGACAGTGATGTGAGTTTTAATGAATCAATTAGTTTTTCAATGACGTAAGGAGAAAACGAAATATCAGGCATGACTGCATGTGCCGAATAAGGGAAGCGAGGTAATATGTTGACAGGTTCAATTGTGAATACTGAAGATAAAGTACGGTTTAGTTGTCTAGCAGTTTCGCAATCGGAAATACGATGGTTTTGTTCATCAAACAGAGCTAATGGCTGGGAGGTATTAGGGTTAATGACCTTCCAGAACTTTTCGGGGCTATTTTTAACAAAGTCGGCAGAGTTTGCAAAAAAAGTGCGTTTTTCTGTATTGGTTAGAGCTTCGAATTCTTTTTCTGCAAGGTAATGGTTATTCCATGCGCTTGCGTTGTTAAACTGTTTTGCCGAGCGAAAAAGCCTCTCCTTTTCATTGCTAAGACGCTTTAGTGTGATGTTAAACCACGGGGATGACTGTTTTTCGTTTGGGGTGATAACCGGTACGTATCTTGCGAACACATCGAGCATTTTGTTTTCAAAAAGCAGCTAGTTAGTGTCGGCAGAATGCATAAATAAGTGGTGTGGAATGAGCAGCAATATGTGCGAGTTCGAGTTAATTGCATGCCGAGTAATTCCCTTTGTCATACAATCTGATCACTTCGGTTATCTTTGTAGGTTGTGCAAGCTGACAGGAGTTCGATGCATGATTAGGGTATAATCACTAAGCCCAGGCAGATGCGTCATTGCATATGCTTTGTTTGGATCAGAAGAAAAATGAGTTCGAGTAGGTTGGAAGAATGAAAACTTTGGCGTGTATGTTCATTGACAAGTTGCGTTAATCCAAAGGTTAGGCATAAGTTAACAAAATCGCTTTCGGTACTTTGTTGCGAAATTTCCGATGTCAGGTTAGTACAGTTTATTGCGGAAAAATTAAAATCACCGAACAGTAATATCGGAGAGTGGTGACGTAATTGAGTTACCGAACGCAATGTTGGTGCAATTCTGCAACAAACTTAGTATCATTACAATGGGGGCAATAGCAGACTGCGATTATTGCGGGTGTTTAAGAGGCGCTACACAGGGCGAACAGAATTTCTACGGAGGACGATGTCTTAATTTCAGTGCCATGAAAGTCCTTATGTGCGCCAATGAATACGGCGCCACCACGTTTGGAAGTTCCATCATGCCTGAAGATACTGAAATTAGGGAAAAATCACAGTATTTCAGAGTCTTCTATTGTAGAGTTAAGCCATGTTTCAGTAATTGCGATAAGATCAGGCTCTGTTGTGCCGGCAAGGTTGCTGAGAGCGTCAAGCTTCGGTAAAATGCTTCTAATGTTAGGAAAAACCCACGAAAATAAATTCTTCTTGGAGTTAGCATTGCGGGGGCCTAGGCATTTAAAGTACGAGGGACAACCTTTTGGGGGTTACGATCGAATGTGTAAGCTTTGTTGCCAACAGTTAGCTTGTCGTGTCGGAGCTTGAATGGCTTCTGTTGAGTCTTGGTGAATTCGACTGAAAGCCTCCTAGCTCTTAGATTGCGAAGATAGTAATCTTCTGACACTCTATATTCAGTGCCCTTGCGTTTCCTGCCTTGTGAAAGAATTTGTTCCTTTACATTGAAATGAGAAAGTTTAACAATAATCGGCCTGTTGTTGTTTACTTTGAATTTGTCCAAACGGTAGGCACGTTCGATGTCCACCGACTGAACAGTTTTATTTATTTCTTTACGGCATAGTTATATTATTAGATATTCGGACTCGGCCCACGTTTCATGTTCGCGATCTCTTAATCCAAAGAAGACTAGGTTTGAGCGTCGTGCGCGACCTTCCGAATCATCCAGCCTGGTCTTAATCAAGGAGATACCTTTTGCATTTTGATTGGCAAGCATCCGGATATCGTCAACTTGTTTTTTCTTATTACTACCAGGGATGCGCAGTCTTCTTCAATTTTGGCAAGACGGTCTTTAATCTCCTTTATAGCGCTGTCGGTCTGGGACACCTTACGTTGCATGGATTTCATTCCCTTTAGCAGTGAAGTTTCGCCCGATTGAATTTTAGTCAGTACTGCATTTGTGTCCCCGGACGTTTGCGTTTCGCTTGCATGGGTGCTTGGGCGTGGGTTTAACTCGACGCGTCCTGACAGTATTAGTAGTTGGTGAAGGACTGGTGCACATTGGACTCTTGAATTGGACTCTTCCAGGGTGCGCGAAGCGTCCGTGTAGATAATTTCTTCGGATGATGTATGAAGTATTTTTAGGTATTGTGGGTGCCTTTGAGCATAGTATTCCCTTCTCTCTTTGTCAGAGGCTTGATTCATATGCTTCGGACGTAGATGGTTGGCTGTCAGTGTGATATCTTCAAATGGAGAAGTGGTGGGCAGAATTAGGTAGGTCTTCGTTAAACAGCCGTATCTCCCTTTTTATGGCTCTTTCTGCATTGGTTAGCTTGAGGCGCTCTGTCTGGGCTTGGAGTGCCGGTGCTACGTAGTCACCTATTGGGAGAAGTAGACCTGTTCCGTAGAGATTTTCAACCTTCGCGTACTTCGGCAGCCCTGTAGCGATCCGGATGCATGATTTGTTGATACTTTCAAATGTGTGGACCTGGATCGGCGTGATTGCAAGGAAAGGTAGGCCACAGGGGAACCTTGAGTGGACCAGCGCTTGTTCCAGCCATTTGATTTGACCTTCCTCTAGACCCCGTGCACTGCCTGTTAGTTTTTGCAGCACTCTTGTTGTTTATTTTGTCGTGTGCAACGTTTTTTCTACCCATGGCGTGGGATTTGCGTTTTCTTGGTATGTGATGCCCAGAATCTTGTTGTGTTCATTGCGCAGGATGCTTGTGTTTGATTTGGATTGTTGGATTTTATCTCGAATGAATTGTTTCTTTCTGTAGTTTGTAGGCTTAAGAACCTCTACAAACCCAGTTTTTTTTTCTAGTGGAACTTCGAGCCCCTGTCTGTGAAGGAAATTGGTGATAACGTCTAACCCTCTCTGTAGTTGCTGCTAATGCAGAGGGATACTTCGCGCGTTAGACCACGATATACTATCTTCAGCGTAGACTCCCTTCAGGATAGACTGTACTTATTTTACAAGATGCGCAAGTGAACGCATCGTTGTACTGAGCAACAGTGGGGAGTTGACAGCTCCATACTGAACTCCTATTTTATTAGAATGTGGTTGCTTTGTAAATGAACCTATTTTTGTGGAAAATGTTTTGATCTGCAGAAAGCTTCGAACATAACTGTACAGCCTTCTGCATACCGGTAGTTTAGCCAGTTCTCAGAGTATAGTGTCATGCCACACCCAGTCAAATGCCTTCTTTACGTCTATGCCTACAATAGTGCTTGGCCAATATGGTGAGGGGTCCTTCAGTACATAGGAGTGCAAGCACCAAAATGTGTCCACCGTAGAAAGGTGGGGCCTAAACAAAATTTGAGTCCAATGATAATAATCCCCATTTTCCGACATCCATGTGAGACGTTTGCTAACCACTCATTCTATCACCTTGCCCATAACTGATGTTAATGATATGGGAAGGATGTTGCTGGCACTTATTTGAGTTTGTTTGTTCAGTTTTGGGAGTGGTTTGACAGAGGAATGTTTCTGCTGTGCAGGAAGTGCCCAATCTTCCCAGGCATGGTTAATGATGGTAAGAAGTGGTGCTAGTTGGTTTCCTGTGAGCTGTTGGAATTGTTTGTTGCAAATATCTGGACCCGGTGCTGTTTTACTGTTAGACTCCTTGAGTGCTTTCATAAGTTCTTGGATCGTGACAGAAGCACCTCATTGCTTCATTGCAGTGTTTTTCCCAGGCTATTTCGGTTTCCGGATCGTTGGCCGGTTGCGGGAAAAATGTGTTGGCACAAGTACGGTGGTGGCACGTGCTGTAGATTTCGACGCCAAGCAAAGATTTGCAGCTGCTTTTTGAGTTTTGCTCCGACCGTTCAATGATTTCACTATGCTCCATGACTTTTGATTATTATGCGAAGCATAATAACGTAGGTTTCGGGCCTTCGCGCGACGCCCGGCGGTGGCCACCATTGACCCTGAAGTGGGGTCACGTGACATGACGTCACGTGGTGACCTCACACAGGCTGCAGATGGGGCCTCATATCGCGCCATCGGTCGCCTCCCGGCGGTGGCCACCATTGCCCTTCAAGTGACCTTCAAGTAGGTCACGTGACATGACGTCACGTGATGACGTCACACCGGCTGCAGATGGGGCCTCATATCGCGCCGTCGGTCGCCTCCCGGCAGTGGCCACCATTGACCCTGGCGTGACGCCACATATCACGTGATGCAGCGATGGTGGCGCCGCCGCCGCGTTGCGCGCGACGGCGCGAACCGAAGCGTGGAGGCCTCCGCCGGGCAACGTCCGACGGCGCGATATGAGGCCTCATTTGCAGCCGGTGAGACGTCATCACATGACGTCACATCATGTGATCTGTGCCCGCAACCGCGCCAGCGTCTTTGCGCCGGGCGTGTATGCGGTCAAGATGCCTCCAAACGCTAAGGATACGCTAAGGTTAAGCCCAGTGGATGCGAAGCATCCACTGGGCTTAACCTTGATAAGCTTCTAATTTTTTTATCCCACTGTGTAACTGGTTGCAGCAGTCCTGCCATTGCTACCTACGTAACTTCCACGCGTACTTCGATGCTTCTCTCGTGAGAAGCTTAGGCTTCAGACGCTTACGAGTTGATTTTTCTCTCCTGTATGCATGTAGTGCATCTATGCGTGCCTCCCATAAGTTAAGGAGGTGCCTGTCGGGCGAAGGTTTCTGACGTACTTTTTTGTAGATTGTGCTGGCCTTTCGCGTTGCTTCTCATGTGTATCCTGCAAGGTAAGAGCTGGTGGGTATCCGTCAATATATGATCTATACTTGTCCCAGTCCATGTGAGGACCTTCCTTTGCTGGAGAAAAAAATAATACCCCAGGTAAATAAGATAGCCAGGTGGTCGCTGCCGATGTTATCGGGCTGTTACATATGGTTTGGGCGTCCCTGGCAGCTATTTGTTCTTTTAATAGGAGAATGACTACTTTCAGTTCATCTATAGTTTTCTGCGGGTCACTGATAATTTGCAGATTTTTTTTTCGTAGGCCAGCTAATTTTTCCAGTACCCTTGGATGCGTTTGCGGCGCAGGTGAGGCATTACGTGGAGACGGCGAGTTTTGCACTTTCGCCGAGTATGTGGCAGGTGACGCTGCCTGCGTCTGAGGCTGTGTCGGCAAATGGGTGTGCGTCTGCGGTGTGCGTGTTTGTTGGCTGCTCCCGAGGGGCTGAAAAGTTTTGTCCTGTCACCGCTGTACTTTTTTTGTCATTTGGCCTGACGTGTACCGTTTGGGTGACGAATTGCGTACATTTAACTTGTACGGTTTGTTCACCCGCTTACGAAGAACAGCTGCAGCTGCTGCGACCTTCGGACAGTCGGAAGAGTCATGCGGTCCATTGCAATGCATACATTTCGAAGTACAGATTAAATGCTCTCCATATTTCGTATGGCAGCTTGTGCAAATTTCCGGATCTCTTTTCGGGGCCATACAGATGTCAGCTCTTTGGCCTATGCCTAGGCAGTTCATACATGCCGTTATCTTTGGTCTTTACTTGGGCGCGGGGAAACGGATGATTCGAATACCACGTATTCGGGTAGGTTTGTGCCATCTAACGTTACTTGAGCTGCACTCTAGGACAAGTTTACACCCTTTGAGTCGCGTCTTACCAAACAGTAAACGTCATGTGTCTTGCCCACATTTCCTTTCTTTAACGCTGCGAACCCGGTACTTCCCAGTAACGAACGGCATGCGCGTTATCAGCATGACAGAGCATCCCCGACAAGAAAGTTGCGGGTGCGGCGTTTTCAAGAAAGGAAACGTAAGCAAGGCAGATGGCTATTATTGCTGTGTGACAGATATACGAGCCAAAGGGTGTAAACGTTTTTTAGAGTGTATGTTCGATATGCCGAGAGGCCGTAACGACATGGTTTCATGGGACGAACTTGTCAATCTGTGCATTAGCTGTTCTTCGGTTAGACCCTTGATTCTGTGCATGACAGGATACGTCCTTCGCGGAGAGTAACACATGTATTAAGCTGCACAGCTTGGTCCTAAATGATCAGGTGCTCCAAGTTCAGCAGCACACGTGCAGCTTGTTCTTTTTAGCAATCCATCACTGCTAGGTTGAATTTGATGAGGAGCCAGCACTGAATGTCTGACCCGTTAAATTGAGGAAACGCTAAACAGAGTCTGCACAAACTGGTACGGCGGGTTATGGGCGATGGGAAAGGCTTCAGGCCTCAACATTATAGTCTCAAATAATGTTTGCAGTTGTAGTGCGGTTGCTGGTTTGGGTAGTGGGGGTTTGCGGTTCTGGACTACTGACCAGCTGTCCTGGTGGTCCATAGCTGTTTGCTCGGGTAGTAGATCATGTGCAGCAAAGGGATGTGCGCTTACTTGGTTTCCTGTTGTAGAAGGGCTGTTTGATGGCGTTTCGCCCTGCAGCGCGGACCGGGCTGGATCTTGGGCGGCAAGGTCAGCTGTCTGGTTGTGATTAGCAACACCCAGTTGGTCGAGTGGTTCAAATCTTGACGGGGCAATCATCCCTTCATGGCGTGCTCCCCTACAAGGGGAGCCGGCACGGTGACGAGCGGAACAAGCGGGCAGTTGACAGACACTAGAAGTACTCGTTGCAGCAGCGCACCGTGACAACCTGCCAGCTCCTCGGTCGAGAAGCGTCCCCTGAATCAAGGCGCCTGAATCGGCAGTTTCTGAAGCTGCCATTTGGCGGCGCCAAGCAGCACCCCATACTTTATTATATTTGGCAGCATGCCATGATTTATTAAAATGTGAAGATATCAACTTAGTAGCCGGTTTCGACTAGCTTCTTTGAATCCCTTAGTTTCAGGGATAGAAGGGGGAAGTAAACAAGTTCGCAATAGATACCAGTCAAAGGCAATGGGCGGTTTGGCGGCAGAAAAGTAGGGAAACCACAAACAACATAGCCGTACAAAACGTTAATCCCAATAATGGTTCAGAAAGTTCAATGTTGGGGATTGTTTGCCTGTTGGAAAAAAGATAGCTAAGACATATGGCTAAATAATAAAGAAAGCTTGGTGGCGTAACCCACCACCCCATTTAAAGGGGACGTTCATAGCATTCATCCATCCGGCTCATATGCTTGTCGGTGAGCGATCGAATTGCGAACCTTATTGTGGCTTCATGGTCACCCACTTCACTACAGATGCACGCACAACGTACGTGTGCTTGCGACAGTGCAAAAAAAGTCTATTACATTACCACTTCAAGAAGCAGGAACCGAGTATTACATTACGGCGAAGCTGTACGTGGCTTGACGATTCGTCCCTCCCTCCGTGATTCTGTCGCCTGCACGCCGAAAACTTCTCCGGCACAGCCCCGTGCGCATGCCCGAAACAAAGCGAAAGAGAGGCACACGACTGCATGACTACGCTAGTAGTGACGTCGTTACTGTCCGGCACAGCCGAGCGCGCGCCAAGCAGTTTCTATTCGGCTCGGAAATGAGTAGGCCACGCGTCATACGTACTCCTTAGGAGCAGGCAGTTTTCGATCAGCAACGTCGCGAGCAGAACCGGGAACGAGCTCGTCTATGCCGTGCCGATGCTGCAGCCCGGGCACAAGAACAGGCTCGTCCAGCCAAGCGCAAGCAGCAACTGCGTACCGAGGATCCGGCAGCCTACCAAGCCGTCGTGTAATGAACCCTCGGGATTAACCAGTGATAAAAACCGAGGCCGCACGTTTCACCTTCCCTGGTTAACCATCTGTACGAAAAACTTGGGCGGTGATTTTTTGCTCAAGTTCGTCAGCGTTGGCTTACTGACGTGAAAAAAAAATGGACACTGCACTGCGTCTACGCGTGGGAGGATATTTAGATTCGTTTGCATTCTTACAGTGTGCAGGCTAAGCATTATGGGTACACTTTCGTTTCAGATGGCGTATGGTGCTGTTCGCAACAAGTCTCGTCACCGTCTCTGTCCTGATGGTATGCTCTTTGCATGTCCTCTGGGTGTGAATTAGCGATGCATGCTTGCTGTGGGCATGTTAACTTTCATACAGCAGCACATTTTGTCGCGACAGCAGTTACCGTCCTCCGCTCTGCCTTCAAACCACGCCTCCTCGCCCTCGTTGTATGGCAAAGAAAACGTTTCAGAAGGGTTGAAATCCGGGCCAGTTGGTACATAGGTGTGAACCTCTCCTCTTCTCTTTTGTGTTTTTGAGTCGTTTTTTCCTTCAAAGAAAACATTGCCCACAACTACCGCTGCTTGTGTTGCCGACAATCTCAGGCCATATAAATCGGCTCACTGTAAGAGAGCATTTTCACCCACATGCCAGTGAGCGCAAATGTTTGGAGGAATCAATCCATAAATAACGAAATACTGGGTGCACTTTTACCAGCGCCAACAGACTTTAATAAAAAAAACAGGCATAAAACACGCATTGAATGCACTATTCGGCTATGCAGTGGAATACATTACTTGCTTGAGAAATCGCAATGTCCATGTAGACAATTTAATGATTGAATAACATCACTTTTTATTCTATATTGAAGAGATATGTTATTACAGAAATAAAGCCGTAAAGGGTGCCAGTTATCTTCACATAGCAGAATTACTGACCGCGCTTTCGAGAAATCGGTCTCCAACAAATGCTTAGACGTTTCAGTCGATGTTGCCCCGACCATCTGCAGGGATACATTTTGAAAGCGGGTTAGTGGAGCGCTAATGCTTTTCTTTTGCAGGTATTTGTGACTTGTCGAGATTGGTGTTAGAAATAATTGCTGCTAAGCAGAAATGACATCGCTACGGCTCGACTTGAGTTTCGCAATTGCAGCATGTACCAAAAGAGAATTAAAACGCTAGTTAAAGAATATAATAAACAGCGGCTTCCCTTTTTTGCCACTCAGACAATTTTCCCCTATTGAAAAAATCCGCCTAAAAAGGCAGAACTGCGCTACTGTTACAAGCGAATAAAAAAAACTGGCCGTGGCTTAGCTCAGCTAACCCTGGATATGCAAAGCGAAAGCTTGGTTTAGCCTGGTTAAGTCTTGGTTTCACTTAGTTAACGTTTGAGCTGGGATAACTATGCTCAGGTATACAATGACGGTTGTGCCTACGTCGGTGGCTAGACATGACAGTGATTAGGCTTGGGTAGACACGCATCCTTCGACGGCGCGATGCCTGTTGTGCCACAGGGAAAGTGCAAGTACTAGATCTGCAAAGAGGCACCACGACTATGCGCAGCGTCGAAGCACAAACGGACAGGGAACGAACGCGGTCACTACATTGATCTCGACGGTGCGACGCCTGTTGCATTCCGGACCCTCTCCAGTGAAGCAGCTCGCCGAGCGATATCCGCGGGGTGGTCAGACGCCGCATGGCGACGACGGCTCAAAGCCTCCCGCACAACGCTTTGTGACGGCGGGCTGACCCCGCACTTATTCATGGCAAAGCTCGCACTAAGTAGGCGAGCGCGGCGCTCCTCTTACCCAGACGCGTGGCGAGTCACGTGGTCTGCCGGCGACCCAGCTGCGGAGAGCGCATGCGCCAATCCGGTGACGTCGGCGGAGCTTGGCGCGTTGAGTCACGCGATGCGTTGCCAAGGCTACGGCATAGCTGCGCTCAAATGAAGGTCAAATTGCTGGCGACCGCGAAATTCGACTTGACGCGGTTAGTAAAGCTTTCACTTTAAACTCTATTGTAATAAATATTGTCTTAATAAAAAAGCCGCACATCCCACGCCCTGTGGGAATAGCTGTTATGCGAAGCAGTGTACGGGGAGCCTACAAAGTTAACGAAACGACCATGAGAGCACTAAGACTTAGGCGGCTATTTCATGACTTCCATAACACGCATGTCATCACATTGATGCCTTCAAATATAATTTATGTTCGGCATATGCTCGTGTCATCATCATCATCATCAGCCTATTTTATGTCCACTGCAGGACGAAGGCCTCTCCCTGCGATCTCACCCCTGTCCTGCGCCAACTGATTCCAACTAGCACCCGCAAATTTCCTAATTTCATCACACCACCTAGTCTCCTGCCATCCTCTACTGTGCTTCCCTTCTCTTGGTACCCATTGTCTCACCCTAATGATCCAACGGTTATCTAATCTGCGCATTACATGACCTGCCCATCGCCATTTTCTTTCTTTTAATGCGAATTAGAATATCGTTTATACCAGTTTGCTCTCTCATCCAAACCGCTCTCTTTCTGTCTCTTAAAGGGTTGGCTGGCATTCTTTGTGCCATCACTCTTTCCGCGGTCCTTAACTTCTTCTCAAGCTTCACTGTCAGTCTCCAAGTCTCTGCCCCATATGTCAGCAAACGTAGAATGCACTGAATGGGAAGCTTCCAGTCAGTAGCTCACGATGTCTGCCGTATGTGATCCAACCCATTTTTATTCTTCTGTGAATTTCCTTCTGATGGTCACCGTTCCTTGTGATTGGTTGTCCTAGGTAAACGTACTCCTTCACAGACTTTAGAGGCCGACATGCAATCTTCAAGGCTTGTTTCCTTGCCCTGTTATTTATCATTATGCTTGTCTTCTACTTATTAATCTTCAATTCCACTCTTACACTCTCCCTGTTATGGTCATCAATCATTTGTTGTAACTCGTCTACAGTGTTGCTGAATAGAACTATATCATCGGCAAACCGAAGGTTGCTGAGGTATTCGCCGTCGATCCTTACTCCTAAACCTTCCCGGTTTAATAACTTAAATACTTCTTCCAAGCACGCAGTGAATAGCATTGGAGAGATTGCGTCTGCTTGTCTGACGGCTTTCTTTATTGGTATCTTCCTACTTTTCTTGTGTAGAATTAGGGTGGCTGTGGAATCTCTGTAGATATTTTCCAAGGTATGTACGTAAGCGGTGTGTACTCCTTGATTACGTAATGCCACTATGACTGCTGGCATCTTTACTGAATCAAATGCTTTTTTGTAATCTTTGAAAGCCATATAGATAGGTTTATTGTACTCTGCGGATTTCTCGCTCGCCTAATTAATGGCATGGATGTGATCCATTGCAGAGTATCTATTCCGGAACGAGCTTGCTCCCTTGGTTGCCTAATATCCAGTGTTTCCCTTATTCTAATGGTAATTATTTTAGTAAATATTTTATATAATACAGGCAGTAAGCTAATGTGCGTATAACCTTTCAATTCCCAGCGCCTCCCTTTCTGTGGATTAGTATAATGTTTACATTCTCCCAGTTTGTGGGACCCTTGCACTCGATAGACACTTCCTATAGAAAGCCAGCAGTTTTTCTAGCATTACGTCTCCTCCATCTTTGATTAAATCAACTGTTATTCCATCTTCTCCTGCCACGTTGCCACTTTTCATGACTTACAGGGGCCTTCTGACCTCATCTCTATTTATAGGAGGAGTTTCTGTATCCTGTTCAATATTGTTTCGGATGGAGTACTGATTCCACTGGGTACTGCACAGGTCAGTATAAAATTCTTCCGCTGCTTTTATTATACCTTCGCGATTGCTTACGATATTAGCCTGCTTATCCTTCAGTGCATATATGCTGGTTTGTTCTATGCCAAGTCTCCTTCTCGCTGATTTCAGGCGGCGTCAATTTTACTGCTTTTTCAGTCTTTCTCGCGTTCTCATTTCGAATATCAATTACTTTCGCCTTGTTGATCAGTTTTGGTAGTTCCGCGAGTACTATCTTATCTCTTTAGTTGGAGACGCTCATTATTTGTGGTTCCTTTATTAGGCCCTTTTTTACTTGGGAGAGCTTGCCTACTGGTTGCCTTGTTGCCTTGACTCCGACTTCAATTGCTGCCTCTGAGGCCAACCTAGTTACGGTTTCATTCATTAGCTCTAAGTCATCATCTCTCTGCTCTAAGGTTGCATATTTGTTTGAAAGTACCAGCCTGAATATGTTTGTTTTTACCCTTACTGCCTCAAGTTTGACCTCTTTCTTATTGACCAATTTTGCTCTTTCTCTCTTCAAATTGAGGTGAATCCTATCCCTCACTGACCTACGATCACTGCGCTTTGGCCTACCTATCACTCCTACATCCTGCACTATGCTGGCATCAGCAGAATGTTAGAAGTCAATTTCATTTCTTGCTTCCCAATTAGGGCTTTTCCAGGCCCACTTTCTGTTGCTACGTTTCTTTAAAAAAGGTGTTCATTATTGGAAGCTTTTTTCCTTTCTGCGAATTCTACCAGCATCTTTCCTCTAGCATTTCTAGAATGAACGCTGTAGTTGCAAATTGCCTCTTCACCCGCCTGCTTTTTCCCACTTTTGCAGTGAAGTCACCGATTACTAGTGTATACTGAGTTTGCACTTTTCGAATCGCTAACTCAACATCTTAATATAACTCATCTACTTCCTCATCGTCGTGACTAGATGTTGGAACGTAGGCTTGTGCTACTTTTCATCGATACCTCTTATTGAGTTTGATTACGGCTACTACTCCCCCCTATCAATAATGCTGCAGAATTCGTGAATGTTTCCCGCTATTTCCTTATGGATCAGGAATCCTACATCGTACTGCTTCTTATCAAGGAGACCTCAATAGCAGAGGACATGGCCGTTATTTAGCAATGTATAAGCCTCACCAGTTCTAATCTCTATAAGGCCGGCAGTACCCCAAGCAACGTCTGATAGTTCCTCAACAAGTTCGGCTAAGTGAGCTTCACTCGGCAGAGTTCGGCTGTTACAGGTTGGCAGGGTTAGTTTTCATTGGCGACCTGTCCGGACCCAGAGATTCTTAGCACCCTCTGATGTATTACAGGTGTGACCGCCGCCTTGGTCAGGTGCTCCACAGCTGCTGGGGACTGAGGGCCGTGGGTTAATTGTAGATATCATCAGGTAGGTTGTGGACGGATACTGCACCAGGGAGTCCAATTCGTGTTCTCGCGCGGAAGTGTCTTTTTTAATGCTTAGTCGGCCTTCCTAATTTGGTTGTACTTGGATTAGTATCACCCTATTCACTCTCGGCATCGTTTGCCGGGGTCAGGCGTCACTCCAAGCCTGCAGACGTAGTGCACTGGTGAATGTCATATTCAGATGCACCGTCATAAAAAAATAATAACATGGTGGGCGGAGGGCGATTTGAACTTCCGTATACCGCAAACGAGCATTCGACATAGCTCATTAAGTTAATCCCGTTGGAAGCTAGGTTACCTTGTCGCCAAAACGTGCTGCCCAGAGGGCCCTGCATGCCTAACAGATCCGCTGATAAGCCCGCCGTTCACCTATCATCATAGGTTGCACGATATAGTGTCAATTCTCCATGGTCATAACCTCTTGTTTCCCGAATCTCACGTATGCCTGTGGTCTTGAATGCGCCTAGGTATACGATATATTTTCGCTGAACTTGAACAGCACTTAACACTTGATTGTAAAAATAAAAAATGGAGAATTTTTCAGTGCTTACCGAGAGGCCCTGAGACCCGCATCATCCGCTCGACGCATCTGCTTGTCCCTTGGCGTAAACGAGCATTTTTCTTGGCGATACCTTCCTCGACATTCAAGCGCATGTTTTCTAGGCTGCCATCCTTTTTTTGCTCGGCTATCAAAGCCGACCGGCTGACTTTTAGCAACCTGTTAAGTCCATCTGACGTAGGCGCGATGAGCAACTCTGCAGATAGCTCTTCTAACTTTCCCGCGTCGGACATTTCCTCTCCAGTATCTGATGCCTTCAACGCTATAGGCTCAATTTTATTCAGTTCGGACGTGCTCTGAATATCAGTTTGCTGTGCCTCCGACCCTTTCTCATTGTTCGACAACGTCGGCCCCGCAACTACCGCCTTTGCAGCGAGCTCCCAAACTCTCGATCTGGCTAAGGCCTGAACGCTAGCCTCACCAAACAAAAGCCCCTTCTCGCGCAGGAGGTGATCGGACCTGTTCGAAAATAGGTACGGGTACTGGGGGGGGGGGGGGGGGGGGGCAGCATAGATGACACTGCGGCCTCCGTCTCAAGTGCTCCGAAAGGTCCTTCAATACGCACTTTTGCTACGGGCAGACACACGCTATGAGCTTCCACGGCTTGCTTGATCCATGCGCACTCGCCCGTGAACATATCGGGTTCTACGTAAGAGGGGTGAACTACATCCATTGTAGCTGCGGAATCACGAAGCACTCGGCACTCTTTCCCGTTCACGAGGAGGTCTCACATGTAAAGCTCGAGAAGCTTCATGTGCTCGTCAGTGTGCATAAAGACAAAAACACGACTTTTGTTTTTGTTTCTGGACACTGCGCCGAAAAGTGACCCGGCTTCTCGCACGTATAACAAACGCACGCTTGCCTCGTCTCGAACCGCTTTCTGCGTTCGGCTTCGGCTGCCGCCGTCTCCTTACGTTCGGTCGGACTGCTTTCACTCGCATTCGCACTACGTGTGTCCCCCCTTGCTCTCATGGGCGTGAACTTCGGCCTCTCAAACTTGGAGCCGAATTCACCCTTTTGACCGTCCTTAGCTCCGCGAGCCCGACGCGTCACAAACTCTTCGGCTAGCTCAGCGGCTTTAGCCACCATACTAACGTCTGGCCTATACAAGACCCAGTACCACACGTTCTCAGATAACCGACTATAAAACTGTTCCAGCCTGAAACACTGCAGAACTTTCTCGTGGTCACCAAACGCTTTCTCTTCTTTGAGCCACTCCTGCATGTTTGACATAAGCCTGTAGGCAAACTCTGTATATGACTCACTTCTGCCTTTCTCATTTTCCCGAAAGTTCTGACGCAACGCCTCCACTGACAGCCTGTACTTTCTTAGCAGACTCGATTTCACTTTGTCGAAATCCTCTGCCTCCTCCCTCTTCAAGCGAGCGACTACGTCGGCCACCTCGCCGGGTAAGAAAGTGAGCAGGCGCTGTGGCCACGTTTCCCGAGAGAACCCCTGCTTCTCGCACGTTCGCTCAATGTTAACCAGGAACAAACCAATGTCATCTCCAAGCTTAAACGGCCGCATCAGGTCAGTCATTTTGAACGATACTGGTTCTCCTGCACCGTGTGCCTGACTTCCATTACGAGCGCGTTCCATCTCTACCTCGAGACGCTTCATTTCCAAAGCGTGTTGACGGTCGGGCTCCTCTTTTCTTTTCTCTTTCTGTTCTTTACGTTCGCGCTCCTGTCTTCTTGCCGTCTCCCTCTCCTCAATGGTCTCAAGGCATTCCAACAGCTCGTCATCCTCAGCTTCTAACTCAAGAATAGCCCTTAGCAGTTCTGGTTTTCTGAGTTTGTCTTAGACATCCAGACCCAACTCTCTTGCAAGCTCCAGCAATTTCGGTTTGCGCAACGACGTCCAATCCATGGCTGCTCTGAATGCTGCTTTCTCTACTGCCTACTATTGTCTTGCCGCAAACAAACCCGGCAGCAACGACAACCACAATTACCAGCTCTGTTTCTGACACTAACAAAAGCCTGGCAAATTTCCTGGCAAAAGTCCTGGCAAAAGTCCCGCACTCACCAAACCTCGCAGCCAAGAATTCAGCGCAGGCGTTCCGCTGCAGGCAACCAGTCATCACACAGGGCTCGTTGCA
The DNA here is from genome assembly GCF_038994185.2 of Dermacentor albipictus. Lineage (NCBI taxonomy): Eukaryota > Metazoa > Arthropoda > Arachnida > Ixodida > Ixodidae > Dermacentor > Dermacentor albipictus. Next base: position 291,506,822 of record NC_091821.1, read on the forward strand.
CTGCTCCCGTTTGGTCGTTGTGCTGCTCAGCATACAGTCAACCGCACAGCTTCGCTGCTGGCCTCCGTTGTCGCGATCTCACAGCTAGCAGCCAGTTGTTGCATCTGGGTCGCAAGCCCCTAGGGTAGCGTTGGCCTGGCGGCCTGGGGCATAGCTGGAAGCATCCGAAGGTCTTGGCAAAGGATGAGTCGACTGCTAACAGAACAACTTGTTTATTATAGCATCGCAAAAGAGCCGCCGGTCAGGTCGACCGAAGTGGAGAGACGGGAGAGCGCGTTACTTGACGGAAGAAATCGGAGCCTCTCTCGGAGTCCATGGGCTGCTGCTTTTATACTCTCGGAGTCGAGGGAAGAAGGAACGGCTCTGGATGAAGCGCACGTGACGGCGCCGCGCGGAAACATTGAGACTAGAAGGTGACGCCACAGAATAAAGAACAACTTTAGAGAAGGGAAACTGTACCTTCCACAGTGGTTCGAAAATAAGAAGCGGCAGCGCATGGAACTTAGTTGGGGGCCCGAAAGATGGCGCTACTTAAACAGGAAGCGGAAATGTTTTTTTTTTTGAGTACAATATTCAATATGGCTGCTTTTACCGGTGGCGTACGCTGGGTACGCGCCGTGCTCGCCTCGCTGGCTTTGCGGCATGCCTCAGCTGCCGCGTTTTAATGGCCAGGAGACTAACGAGCCTCTACTGACGCCCATACAAACAAGCCACAAGTGAGTGAACAGGACGTGCGACTTTATTGGCAGAATACAAGCAGTGTACATTCTCGTGCAATAGCAGAAATAACATTTCCATGACGAGATGCGCTGAAACCATTAACGCGAGCTCGTAAACTGCTCACTTTCGTCGCCGCACATGGCGATCTGGTAACGAGCGACAATCAGTAGCGCAAGCAAATTGGGCAGTGCACCACCTGTTTGCATCGACAGTCGCCGTAACTTGCATTGCGAAGCAGTCGGGTGACGCAAGGCAGCTGCTGCCGCAGCCAACACAGCGACATGGACTAAACGGCATTTTAGCGTTCCCGCCTTTCCAACCTGCACGTTTTTGTTCTTTCGGGGGCCGCTAATGTGTTACTCATAGTTGGTGCCCCACATTGTCAATGTGGGCATCACTATTTTGCAGCCACTTTTGCAGGCCTTTCCACCCATGTGGCTATCAACTTCGGACCATGTAATAACGTGTGCTGTCTCCGCTCACGCCACATCACGGCCGATGAAGGTCCACAAGCGTAATTTGCCAGCGGCTGCAGCAAGAAATGTCGAATGAGGAGCACCAATGACGGTGCGTGTAAATTGGGAGTCTTTGCCGCTGTGTGGACTGCAGGAGCAGATGGTTACCTCGGGAGACTGTTGCCCATGCAGCTAACCAGGTCGCCACATCGAAGAAACATAACACGGCGACCATTATCAAATCAGACTCTGCATTCAATCACCGCATAAGGTTCAGACAACACTGTGCATTGGCTAAGATCCACATGACAACAGGGGTCATTCACGCACTACAAGTTGCATACAGCACATTCAGCTATCCGACTTCAGGAACAGTGCTTGCCTACGTCGCACATGGTGGTCTAGTAACGAGTGACAACCAGCAGCACGAGCAGATTGGACAGTGCCCCATCTGTTTGCACTGACAGTCACCGTAACTTGCACTGCGAATCAATCGGGTGACGCAGGCACCTGCTGCCATAGCCAACACAGCGACATGAACTACCCGGCATCCTAGTGTTACCTCCTTTCCTACATGCACGTTTCTTTTTGTTCTTTCGGTGGCCACTAATGTGTCGCTCACACCTGGTGCCCCACCTGCTCTCAAAATGGATGTGGTCTGTTTTGTGGGCATCGCAATTACCAGCCACTTTTACAGACCTTTCCACCCATGTGGATATCAACTTCATACACTTCCAACCATGTAATCATGTATGATAGTCTCTGTTCACGCCAAATCATGCCCAAAGAAGGCCACAAGCACACGTTACCCATGGCTGCAGCAGGAAAGGACAAACAGAAAGCACCAATAACAGTACATGTAAGCAGGGAGTTTCTGTCACTGTGTGGACTGCAGGAGCAGGTTCTTACCTCGAGAGGCCGTTGGCCAATACAACTGAACGGCTGCCACATCCCAGAAATGTAAGACGGCAACCATGACCAAGTGGGACAACATTGAAACAAGATTATGCAATCAAATCACTTCAGCATACTCTAACATAACGTTCAATCTATACATTGGCACTATGCATTGGCTACGACCTACATGACAACAGTGAGAATACACGCACACGGGTTGCTTGCGGCACATTCAACCGTCCCACTGTAGGCATAGTGCTTGCCTTCGTCACACACTGCACTCTGGTAACAAGCAACAACCAGCAGCGCAAGCAGATTGAACAGTGGGTCCCACGTGTTTGCACCGACTGTCGGCGTTGAATATGAGCAACTTGCATTGCGAAGAAATCGGGTGACACAAGCATCTACTGCCACAGCCAACAGCGACATGGAGTGCCCGGCATTTTAGCGTTACCGCCTTTCCAACCTGCATGTTTCTGTTTGTTCTTTTGCATGCCACTAATGTGTAACTCACACTTGGTCCCCCACATTCTCTATACATGGGCATGGTCGGTTTTGTGGACATCAGTATTTTGCAGTCAATTTTGCAGGCCTTTACACACATGTGGATATCAACTTCATACGCTTAGAACCATGTATTTATGTATGAGAGTCTCCATTGACGCCAAATCATGGCCGAGGAAGGCCACAAGCAAAATTTGCACATGGCAGCAGCAGGAAAAGACGGAACGAAGAGCACCAACCATGGTGCGTGTAAATTCGCAGTCTGTGTCAGTGTGCGGACTGTAGGAGCAGGTGCTTGCCTCGAGAGACTGTTTCCCAATGCAACTGACCAGGCTCCAACATATGAGAAACGTAACACGGTGACAAGTACCGAGTCGGACAGCGCCGAAACTAGATTCTGCAATCAATCACTTCAATGTAGCTTGCACAAAAACACAGGTTGTCGAGCAAGAATAGCAATCCTGAATGACACTAGGAATTCAATATGAGAATGAGAAAGCTTGCATTCAAGAAAGAAGCCACTCTACCTTGCAAGCATTGAAAGCCAAAAACACTAACAAAAGTTAAATGCTATATAGCACACAGCGTAAAGGTTAATGCAAGACACACGCTAATGCCGCATCAGCTATTTCAGGAGAGGAATCGCACATGACAACATACACTAGAACGAACTGCTACACATATGTTATGCTACTAGACAGTGACTGGCATTAAGTATGAGCAAAGAATCGGTTGACCTTTAATGTTTGTATGAGGAATAGGAATGATCTCTAACAAAAGTGTGGAATGAAAATGCTTGCATACATTGAAACAAAATTATACTTGGCAAGAATTGGCAAGGCCAGGAAGCTCACTAAGGAAGGGCAAGCTGACAGAACACTTAGCCAGCATCGTCTGTGCTTGTTCAGAGGTTGAAGGTACATCTGAAGAAAAAATAATTTTTGTTGTTGTGGTACCTGGATGACTCGGCTAATATCCGTGCTGGTGGAATGACGGCGTAGGCTCTTTTCACTCTTGAAACAGTCGTCCGTAGACTTGATATCGCATCCAAATAATTCTGGAATGGCTTCTTTGTTCGTGGTCTTGTGAATTCAGCTCCAGCCCCTTCCTGTTGGTGTAGATGGGGGTTCCCGTGATGACCAAGATGTACTTGGCACAGACTCTGTTGGGGTAGAACAATGGCACATGAGATACAGCAGAGATTATCCAAACTCATGTAGTGTTTTCTTTTATGTTCGAACTAATTATGATGAACTGCAAACATGAACAAATGTTCATATCATCTGCTACAAACAAATGCCATGTATCTCAAGACTAGCAAGCCAATACAGCATATATCAGGCATATTTATTTCTGAACCAGGTGTTGTTTACCTTGTAGTAGCAGCCAAAGTCCACACAATGACCTTGTTGAAGCAGGCAGAAGCTTCTGTTTAGTGCGTGGAGTGTGTTGCTTAATACTGGTGCCGTCCTCATTACTGCATATCTGGAACAGAAATTTTGACTGCATCAGAAATCGAATAAGCACAATTTTGCAATATAAAATGCGAAAAGGTGCGACATATACATTGCAATGGTTTGTGACTACAGAACACCTGCAAATGTACAGTTTGTTCTAGGGTGCTTAAGCAGCATGGTAAATAAATATGGTTACTCTCCGTAAAATTGATGTCTGCGTAACTACAATGCATGTGAACAGCTTAAGTATAATTAAGATCACAAATAAGAACATTTGTGCGCTCGTTTATACACTAGAAGAGATCACACTGCTGATTTCACAAGCAAATAGATGAAAGACATGAAGCTATTAGAAATGATGCATTCTTTTTATGCGAAGCATATTACGAGAGTTCAACCCAGCTCCTCAGGCGCGGCGGTGTCGCCTTCAATGACCTTTGACCCCATGCCTTAGCACGTGACACCGTGACGTCACGACAGAGGAGAAACAGGGCTCCAACTCGCGCCGTCGCTCCCGGCGTCGCGGCGGTATATAAGCAGCTGCGCTTGTTTCTAGGTGGCGTTGGCTCAACTCTTGCAAGATGGGCTGGTTGGGAATCAAACCAGGGTCTCCGGAGTGTGATACGGAGACGCTACCACTGAGCCACGAGTAGGATGCTTCAAAGCGGTACAAAAGCGCCTCTAGTGAATGCGGTCGCTTGCGAAGGCGCACATTTCGTTGCCGCGCCGAACGCTGCGTTGCTCGACGCTCACCGCGTCCAATGCGGAGCGCGTAGTCGCTGCGCCGTAGCCCATTGTCTTTCAGCCATTTGCGGGTCGACAGAAACGCTATCGTGTTCCACTCTTGAAGGCAAAGCAGAGTAACGCATGAGTCGTTTCTTCGTCTAGCCGAACCAAATATAGCCAAGCAACAGCAGTTGACCAGGCTAAACAGTGGTTCAACAACTAAAATAAAGGCTAGTATGCTTCGCATCGTGGGCTTAACCTTAGCTAAGCCACAGCCATTTTTTGTGCATGAACGTGATGCCCCGCTTCACTACTGCAAAAATAGGTGTCCTGAGGTAAGCCAAACTGAACAGCAAGAACATTTGGAACCAACAGGTACGAAATATGGGTGAATTATCAGGTGTGAAACTGTTTAATACAGTAAATTCAGTACTTAAGCTTCAGTTTATCAAAAGGTTGTTCGGTTCTGTTAACGAAAGAAGTTGCCGGTGGACTCGAAAAAAAATATATTGATAAAGCAAATCAGTCATTTATGGCTACGGCTACAACGAGATGAAAAATGTGCCGCGCCTTCCGACATCGTTTCTCTTTCGTGAATGTGTGTAATGATGGCCTCGCAACTGAAAGCTTATTTCGGAAACAGCAACGGAGGGTCCTGACTGCCCTTGTGTAATGCAGCATCTAGTTCGTTAACTTACCTGCGCCTGTAAGTTAACGAGACGAATAAATTACATAGTGATTGAAGCAGTGATGTTAAACGACTCACCGGTTATTGCTGTCCCCAGTCGCAGCAGGACCCGGCTCCCATTTCGATGCAGACGTGTTCCACATGGCTCACGACTGAAATATAGCTTTCAGGCTTACACCCCATGTTAAATAACGCGAGATATCGAAGCGCAATAAACTGGTGTTAGCTCCAAATAACCAACCAATGTACGAACGAAGGAATCCGTACCGCGGTGCACGCGAACATACCGGTAAATATTTTAAATCCAGGCCAGAGCTCACGTGGGAGGTCGATGATGCTGAACGCTATTTTGCGTTCAAAATGACAAAAAACAACAAAGTTGGTAATGAAAAGTAGAATCTAAAATTAGTAATTATAATTTTGTAGTCTTTATCATGCAATAAAAACGCTTTGTTTACTGTTGAAGAAAGTTTGTAGGTTAAAATTGCGCTTACTACGGCGCCTCTTGCGGGAGATAATGTGCTCAAGGGGGAACCTTTTTCTTTGGTGTACTATGCCTGTTTCTTTAGCAGCGCCGCGCGGTCACTTTTTTCGCCCTCTGTGGCCATTTGTTGAACTTGAGAGTGTGCGGGGCATGGTGATGCATCCGCCGGGCCGGCGCCGGTCAGACCTCCTCGCTTCACAGTTGGGGAGCTCCTCTCCCCGGCTCCTGCGCTTTGACAAGCGTGGGCACCAACATGCACACACACACACACACACACGCACACACGAAGACACGTGGCATTGAAACATGCCTGGACGCGCATGGCAGGAGGCGTTGCGGCAGTGCTGAATGGGCCAAAATGTCCGCCGCTTTGAACGAAGCCCCGGCGTCCGTTGCACCCGCGCCGGCTATACCGCGCGTCGTAGGCGAAACGTAACACCGGCTATTTATCATTATCTTTGTCTTCTGCATAATAATCTTCGATCCCACTCTTATACTCTCTCTGTTAAGGTCATCAATAATTTGTTCTAACTCGTCTGCATTGTTGCTAAATAGAACAATGTCATCGGCAAACCAAAGGTTGCTGAGATATTCGCCGTCGATCTTTACTCCTAAGCCTTCCCGATTAATAGCTTGAATACTTCCAAGCAGGCAGTGAACAGCATTGGAGAGATTGTGTTTCTCTCTCCGACCCCTTTCTTTATAGGTATCTTCCTGGTTTTCTTGTGTAGAATTAAGGTAGCTGTAGAACCTCTGTAGATATTTTCCAAGATATTTACGTAAGCGTTCTGTGATCCTTGATTACGTAATGCCGCTACGATTGTTGGTATCTTTACTGTATCAAATGCCTTTTTGTAATCTATGAAAGCCATATAGAGAGGCTCATTATACTCTTCGGATTTCTCGATTACATGATTAATGACATGGATGTGACCCATTGTAGAGTATCGCTTCCTGAGGCCTACCTGTCCCCTTGGTTGACGAAAGTCCAGTGTTGCCCTAATTCTATTGGATATTATTTTGGTAAATATTTTATGTAATGCGGCGAGTAAGTGAATGGGTCTATAATTTTTCAATTCTTTAATGTCTATCTTTTTGTGCATTAGTATAACGTTTGCATTCTTCCAGTTTTCTGGGACTCTTGCAATCGATAGACACTTCGTATAAAGAGTCGCCAGTTTTGCAAGCATTATGTATGATACCTTCATAGTTACCTTTATCATATTCTGGCATCTGTTTCCTTATTGCACGTGTGTGGTTAACTGGTACCTTAATACCCAGTTGGAGCAGTCGGTGACCGCTAAAACTATCACGGAATAATATGGATCCGAGAGTTTCAGGAGCAGTAGTAGGAACGAAATCAAGAATGTTAGTGTCACTGGTTGGTTGGCCAACAAGCAGCGTGAAGTTGAAATCTAAGGTAACGTTGACAATTCCTCGCAACGTGCAGCAAGATAAAGACAATAAGGGCCAGTCTATTTTGGAATAATTAAAGTACCCTAAAAGTTATACATTTTCAGTAGGGGAGCTTTCCATCGCAATGGATATACTCTTCCTTAGATCACCTATCATGAATGAAGGGGGTGGATTCAGGTGGGCGGTTACAAGTTCCTATTAGAAGTCTGGTAGTCATAATGACCAGGAAGTCGAAAGCTTTTATAAAGACGTGGAATTGGCGATGGGTAAAGTCAAAACAAAATACACTATACTGATGGGCGACTTCAATGCCAGGGTAGGCAAGAAGCAGGCTGGAGACAAGTCAGTGGGGGAATATGGCATAGGCTCTAGGAATAGCAGAGGAGAGTTATTAGTAGAGTTTGCAGAACAGAATAATATGCGGATAATGAATACCTTTTTCCGCAAGCGGGTTAGTCGAAAGTGGACGTGGAGGAGCCCGAATGGTGAGACTAGAAATGAAATCGACATCATACTCTGCGCGAACCCTGGCATAATAGATGTAGACGTGCTCAGCAAGGTACGCTGCAGTGACCATAGGATGGTAAGAACTCGAATTAGCCTAGACTTGAGGAGGCAACGGAAGAAACTGGTACACAAGAAGCCAATCAATGAGTTAGCGGTAAGAGGGCAACTAGAGGTATTCCGCATCAAGCTACAGAACAGGTATTCGGCTTTAACTCAGGAAGAGGACCTTAGTTTTGAAGCAATGAACGACAATCTCATGGGCATCATTAAGGAGTGCGCAATAGAAGTCGGTGGTAACGCCGTTAGACAGGAAACCAGTAAGCTATCGCAGGGGACAAAAGATCTGATCAAGAAACGCCAATGTATGAAAGCCTCTAACCCTACAGCTAGAATAGAACTGGCAGAACTTTCTAAGTTAATCAACAAGCGTAAGACAGCGGACATCAGGAACTATAATATGGATAGAATTGAACAGGCTCTCAGGAACGGAGGAAGCCTAAAAACAGTGAAGAAGAAACTAGGAATAGGCAAGAATCAGATGTGTGCGTTGAGAGACAAAACCGGCAATATCGTTACTAATATGGATGAGATAGTTCAAGTGGCTGAGGAGTTCTACAGAGATTTATATAGTACCAGTGGCAGCCACGACGATCGTGGAAGAGAAAATGGCCTAGAGGAATTCGAAATCCTGCAGGTAACGCCAGAAGAAGTAAAGAAAGCCTTAGGAGCTATGCGAAGGGGGAAGGCAGCTGGGGAGGATCAGGTAACAGCAGATTTGTTGAAGGATGGTGGTCAGATTGTTCTAGAGAAACTGGCCACCCTGTATACGCAATGCCTCATAACCTCGAGCGTACCGGAATCTTGGAAGAACGCTAACATAATCCTAATCCATAAGAAAGGGGACGCCAAAGACTTGAAAAATTATAGACCGATCAGCTTACTGTCCGTCGCCTACAAAGTATTTACTAAGGTAATCGCAAATAGAATCAGGCACACCTTAGACTTCTGTCAACCAAAGGACCAGGCAGTATTCCGTAAAGGCTACTCAACAATAGACCATATTCACACTATCAATCAGGTGATAGAAAAATGTGCAGAATATAACCAACCCTTATATATAGCTTTCATTGATTACGAGAAAGCGTTTGATTCAGTCGAAACCTCAGCAGTCATGGAGGCATTACGGAATCAGGGTGCGGATGAGCCATATGTAAATATACTGGAAGATATCTATAGCGGCTCGACAGCCACCGTAGTCCTCCACAAAGAAAACAACAAAACCCCAATAAAGAAAGGCGTCAGACAGGGAGATACGATCTCTCCAATGCTATTCACCGCATGTTTACAGGAGCTATTCAGAGACCTGGAGTGGGAAGAATGGGGGATAAAATCTGATGGAGAATAGCTTAGCAACTTGCGATTCACTGATGATATTGCCTTGCTTAGTAACTCAGGAGACCAATTGCAATGCATGCTCACTGACCTGGAGAGGCAAAGCAGAAGGGTGGGTCTGAAAATTAATCTGCAGAAAACTAAAGTAATGTTTAACAGTCTCGGAAGAGAACAGCAGTTTACGATAGGTAGCGAGGCACTGGAAGTGGTAAGGGAATACATCTACTTAGGGCAGGTAGTGACCACGGATCCGGATCATGAGACTGAAATAACCAGAAGAATAAGCATGGGCTGGGGTGCGTTTGGCAGGCATTCTCGAATCATGAACAGCAGGTTGCCACTATCCCTCAAAAGGAAAGTGTATAACAGCTGTGTGTTACCAGTACTCACATATGGGGCAGAAACCTGAAGGCTTACGAAAAGGGTTCTGCTGAAATTGAGGACGACGCCAACGAGCTATGGAAAGAAGAATGATCGATGTAACGTTAAGGGATAAGAAAAGAGCAGATTAGGTGAGGGAACAAACCCGGGTAAATGACATCTTAGTTGAAATAAAGAAAAAGAAATGGACATGGGCCGGACATGTAATGAGGAGGGGAGATAACCGATGGTCATTAAGGGTTACGGACTGGATTCCAAGGGAAGGGAAGCGTAGCAGGGGGCGGCAGAAAGTTAGATGGGCGGATTACATTAAGACGTTTGCAGGGACAACATGGCCACAATTAGTACACGACCGGGGTAGTTGGAGAAGTATGGGAGAGGCCTTTGCACTGCAGTGGGCGTAACTAGGCTGATGATGTTGCTGCTGATGATGATGTAGATGATGATGATGATGATGGTACACAAGACATAGAGCCCAGACAATTTCAAGATATGAATTCGTTTGAACTATAGAAGATGGAATTGTCTTTTTAATGCCATGTAACGCGCCACTATCATTCGTTGGCGAGCGATCCTGTCAATATATTGTGTAGGGGTTCTTAGCCCATAGAATTTTATTGTCATTGGGTGCAACCGTGTCTCTGTGAGAGCAATTACGTCAGTGTCATTATCGTCTAGAAATGAGCAGATTTCGTCGCCTTTTGGATATAGGCTCCTGACGTCAGTGAAATGGAGTGATAGCGAACGTGTCTCGTGTGCTTTGGAAGAAGGACTCCCACGCGTGTGCACTAGCTGTGGAGTAGCTATGACACAGTATTAGTGGATGGATCGTACTTGTATGTTCTAATTTCTATTCGTAACTTGTCGACTGAGAATTTGAATGGGTGATTCTGTGCTTTGGCAAACTCAACGCACTTCCTCCTCTCTTGGCGCAATGCTTGCAAAACAATCTTCATGTATAAAAACCGAAATTTTTTAGTTTCTGTGCTGAAGCCAAAATTTTGACCCTGTCGTTAAAAAAATCCAAGTTTTGCTTTTATTGCCCAACATTTCTCAGTATTAAAGGGACCGAGCATATGCACATGTTCAAACTCACAACAGTTCATTTGAATACGTGCTGTTGAGAGCACAGGCGAGATATCTTTAGTTGGGGTGTTGTCTAGTGTTGTTTAAATTAATCTAGCATTCCAAAGAAAAGTAAGTTTGAGTTACCTATCTTGTTTTGATTGTTATAACACGTTAAATATATTTTCCCTAATTGTTCAGCAATCCTGCAGACACGCGAACTTATGTCGGACGTACCACCCGTACACATGGCAGACTCAAGAGTCAACACCCCATCACATAAGCAGCTTATTTTCAAGTCAGTAGTATCCTATTCTTAACACCTTTTAGCTTGCGTAGTGTGGTAATCTTCCAGTCTTAAATCCCGTGATCAGCTTCCAAAATGGAAGAAAGCGAACGTGAAAGGTCATCTATATCGGGACTAAGGTTCATTTTATTATACGCCTGCAGCGAAAAGGAGCCGGTTCATAAGAAGATAACGCAACCGCGACGGCAAACATAACACTCGCTTGGCATCATCGTACAGCTCAACCAGGCACGACACTGCTATTTGGCAACAGTTATCAGACTTTACACAAAGAGTATTTTTCAGGTAAATGAGCGTCAAATGTAAAGGCCGTAAGCGCACCATCATGGCGAAGGTGTCGTGCCCGGAGAACCAGGCGTCGGTAGGCGTCAATAATCCCGCGCCGCCTCAACTCATGTAATGGAGGATGGAAAAAGGTAGCCGAGAGCATTACGTGAGCATTACGTGACGCAGCCAGCCCTGGCAAGCGAACGCTTCGTGATGCCCATACATTTGCTCAGTGGTGGCCCAACACGTGAGCTTTTGCGTCAAGATCAAGGAGACGTTATTCGATGCGCGTTTTTTCTGCTGCCATATCGTGGCTCTGCCTGCAGAGCGGGAAGACTAAAACCAACGGCGCAGTTTCGCGTGCGATCACGTGTTAGGCCACCAGATGTAGCTTCAATCGCGTTGCGCGATGCTAAAGTTTTCCTTCCTCCATGACTGATACCATCCCAGATTTCCGTCGAAGAACCATGATGGGACGTAGAAAGTAGTCACGCTTGGTGGAGCGAAGGGTTCCGAAGCCAGGACTGTAGAATGGGCGCCCAAGAAGCACGGCGCCAACACATGAGCCGATCCTTCGAAGGCAAACAGGAGAGCAGTCTGAAAAATAACGGCGGTAACCGCAGTATCCTCGCGAAGATGTCATGCCCCTTCACCCTTAATTCAATATCATAAACTGACAATGAATAGTCCCTACACTAAATAGTTCGTAATCGCGAGTGTGGACTGTCGCCCTAAATTCACGATTGCGTTAAAGTGTCTGACAAAAATTGCTTTCTCGCGAAATCTCTGGTTTGTCTACTTTCGCTCAAAGGAGTTTACCTGCAGTTGCATTAACAAAAAGAAATGAACTTCAGTTGTGGTGGTATTACGTAATATGGAATGCAGTACAGTAAAAGCTCATTAATTCGAACCACAAGGGGAAGCCGCTTCAGTTCGAATTAACGAAAGTTCGAACTAATGAAAGTGAAGAGGGCAACAGTACACTGCGATTTGGAAGCAGTAGGGAATGTCAGAAATTTGGCGTGTCAGAAAGTGATGGCGTGTGCCTGCGGCACACGCCATCTTCAAGTCGAAGCTCTGGGTCCGACTGTGCCACACCACCGATGTCCACCGAAACGAACGTTAGCCGAGGCTTAACACCATCACAATGAATCGCGACGGCCGATACCTCCTAAGCTGAAAACAGAGGTACACAACCGATGAAGGCTGCCGAGACAAAGACGCCGAACATGTGAAGGTGGCAAAGGCCCTGATTCGTCGGTTCTTGATTGCAAGCGCAGCTGCGACGTACTTGATTCGCCGTGTTTTGGCGCTTGCCGTGCCATCTCCGCACAACATTAGCAGCTGTACAAAATTTGCAAGGCCTCCGAGATTCGCAACGGGCAAGAAGTTTCGGAGGTTACGTAGAACGGAGAGGCGGCAGCCGCCGCTGCCTTCTGGCTGACCCCGCGTCGGTTAGATTTTTTTCCGATTTTGCCTTCTCTCGCCGTTCTCTCCGTTTAGGAGGCAATACAGCCTTGTGTGTAGGCAGTAGGCGCGTTTCTCTGGCCGTGTGCCAGGCGAGCGTAGTTCGAATTATCCGTGAGGGAACCTTCTCGCGTTCGAATTAACGGACTTTTTTATACATAGACTTCTGTGGAGCTTGGCCGGACCAAATCGTGCATTTCGAATCATCCATAAATTCGAATTATTCAAGTTCGAATTAACGAGCTTTCACTGTAATTAGTTGCAATTCCATATCATCGTAACAATTTCTAGCTGCTCAGCAGCATTTTATGCCAAGCACATTAACCGTGTTATAACAAGACCCGATTGTGATTTACATAAAGACTATCAATATTGAAATAATTCATATGCGTGTTCAACCAATACCACACACTTCCAGATATTGAACAAGCTGTTTTCATAAATCAATAGTTTTTTTAGATTTTGCCTGAAATCTGAAGCATCAGCGCAGATACATTTCGCCACGTCTGCACGCTTATCCTCAAGCCTACATAGTTTAAAGATTTAGACACTTATTTCAATGAATCATTCAGTACTACGGCTGTTTTGTCACAAAATATGCACGCTACCACAGGGTTTCAACTATTCATGCCTAATAAATTGTTCCTATTGCAGATCCCCGAGGTACGAAGTGTAAAGTACTTGGTCGGTCCCCACCTGGCGCTTGGCCTAGGAATAGGTAAGTGCTCCTCCTCTTACGGCCATTTCTGGGTCCCACTGCAATATAACGCGACTTGAGCTGTTTAGTCATATTAGGTTGTGCTGTAGCTACACGCACTTGTAACGCCCAGGAGATCAGAATGCCTCAAAGCATGTGGTGGTAACCTATCTATACTTTCTTTTACCGGGACAGTGAAGGCAGATAATAAGTCGAGCTAGGTCACAGTGTTTGTGTCTAGAAATCTGTCGTCACTTTCTTTGTACAAACAGATCGTTTTGTTGCGTAGAAAATTGCTGCGACAGCTGGTCTGCTCGATTTGCAATGCCATCACCAAGACGGAGGAGTTTACGTAATCTCCACGTGACATTCATCTTTGCCGCTGTTCTTTAAGTTAGCTCTATATAAGATGCGTAGTGCTTGGAGGCTGTTTTGCTTGCGAGTCGCCCGGCTGCTCTGCTCGGGACGAGTGCCGCCTTAGCGTTTGTAAACAAAGAAAGCGACGCCACTCGGTGGTGAGCGGCGCAAGTGGTTCCGTCGCATATCAGAGCAATGCTGGTGGTGCCACTTCCATTTCATATTTTCATTTCCTCCCCTTCTCTGCTTTTTTACGAATGACCAATTAGTTATTACAGGAGCCTAACCTTTCAATGTAGCTTTACTTGGTATATTCCATTAATGTCCCTGTAAGGATACGATGGCCCCTTGGCCCAAGTCATATGTACGAAAGGTAAGGGTTAGAAGAAGCTGCGTAGAGCTAAATAAGTCTTTATCGGATATAAACACCAGTTATCTTAAAAAAATTATTATCGTACTAAATTTCTTTATCGCTACTTAGTACGTTTGCTTTCACCAACATAAAAAAAGAATATCCACTATATTGAGATCCTGTTGTTTGACATATGGCAAAGCATACCAAAGAGTAGCAACAAAATTTTCATTGATGGGCTATCCTTAAACCTAATATTGTTGTTCCTACAATGTCGAGTAATGGGGCGCTGTTCGAAGTATTGTGTAGCAAGTGATTCAAAGAGCTTCTAGCCAGCAACTCCAAGGACGCAAAGTGAATATCAACAACAGATATTGCGTCTATGACGTATATGAACAGGCTGTATTGATGTCATTAAACAAATAAAATTCAAAAAGCTAACTTTAGAGTAAAGTGTGGCACAAAAGAAACAAATGGAATAGTTTCGTTTCAAGTTAGACTGAACGCGACTTTCGTGTCCATGGTAGCGTTGACTTTACTAACCCCGTGGCCGTTTCGTCGATGTGGATTTTTGCGGAAGCGTAAACGTCATAATGAGTCGCAATAAATAAGGAAAGGTAAGGAAAGGGCGAGGCTAATGAATGGGCTGAAGAAAATTTTGTTTTCAGGTTAAGTAGCCGTGGTGAACAGGATCTGATTGTTCTTTGCAGCCAGCACTGATAACCGCCGTAATCTGGTCGTCGGTGTCATTGGCTTCTCTCGACCGCGCACAATGGGAAAGAAGCTTGGTGGGAGCAAGCAGGAAACGTTGTTGTGGATTGAAGGACCAGAGAATGTGGGATATTTAGGGTGTTCACCACAGAATCAGCACGGTGGGGGATCGTCAGGCAGGATCCACAGGAAAGATGCTGTGACACTGGTGTAGGGAATATGCCAGCCTGGGCCTGATGAATGAGTACACCCTGTCGCCGAGTGAACACTTTGCTGAACGTGAAAAACTTGCATCTACTCTCTTGGCAGAGTCGCAGAAGCAGAGGAGAAACATGTTACTGTATGGGCTATTCACTGGATGTCGAGCGCCGTGTTCAAAGCCTTGCTGGCCAAGTGGTGAGTTCCCGGCATCCGATCATGAAGAGCTGTCCAGACAACTTCTAAAGGACCCTGTAGATGCGGTTGCATAAGGGGAGCAGGTATGGACGGGGACATCCTTGTGCCCGGATTTCCTGAACGCCTCCATGCAGTCGGTAAATATGATTCTTGGGGGGGCTGAGGTGCAAGGGGGCATGTGTTTGATCACGACTGCGTTGACTGTCATCTCGGGTAAGGTCGGATCTGTCTCTGGGAGTACCTCCGTGTGTATAGTTTAGCGGTCGTTATTCACAACTGCTCTAGTGGGCAAGCGTACACATTTGGGCTGGTTGTTTTATGCCGCGCTAAAGTAGCGCGAACTGCCAGGACGTAAGTGTCTGTCCTTTTCTCATGTCCAGATTTCTTGCGTTGTTTCTGCTCGCGCTATAGTGAAGCCCTGGGCCCCGACGCTAGCATCGGTGTATAAAATATAAAGATGCCAAATAAACGGACACACACGAGAGAACGGGACAGGGCGCCCGCTTTTGTGTGTGTCCGTTTATTTGGTCTCTCTATATTTTATAATGATCAGCTACGAACTAGCCCAACAAGAAGTGCTTTCAATCGGTGTATAAGTAGGTGCCGTGAGGGTGTGTAGCTGTATACTTCTAAACTAGGCAAACCGCTCACGCCGCCTCTGCTTGTCTCGTTCGCGATTCATGTGGCGTGCAAGTAGGTCTAGGGTCAGTAGTTAGCGTCAAGCATAGGCGACGCTGGTGGTTGGTAACCAATGTAACGGAGAGTATATCTGCCTTGACATGAGTGATGTAGGCGGAGTTCTTTGCGATGTCGCTTAATACGGACTGGTTCAGTCACCATGCTACGGCAGCGCATGTCAAGGAAGCCTGAGAATTAGCTTCGTCACCTGCGGGATAAGTGAACAAAGACGATGTAAATCTTGCATTTCGTCGTTGCAGAATATCCGTCTCCTTCACTCCATAGGTTATGTTGAAGAACCTAAGCATCATGTGTAGCAGCTTTTCCTTTTGTCGGAGTAAATGCTGCAAGGTTATAACCATGTCCCCATCTTTCTGGATTTGGTGACTGAAGAGGTTACAAACTTTAGCGGGTGAACTGCCACGACTTCATTTACAATTTGTACGGTAGGCGTTGACATCTAGTACGGTGGACTAGAAGCAGCTCGGATTTTCCGGTGCACATCTAAGGTCAGTGGCCTGCTCGTCCTCATGTATCCTTTCCATTGGCCTCGGTAGAGTTTTTTGGATGTGTCTTGGTGAACCCCTATTGATCCAGATAGAGAGGTCCAGATCCTAGATTCCAATTTCTAGGCAGGTGGCCACGGGTCGCCTGCCTAGAATGTACATTGAATTTCAGGACTTTCTCCGAGAGAGCTATGGACCGCACACATGGCAAGTTTCAAAAGTGTGGGCGAGATCACTGAACCCTGCGGGATGCCCCTATGCAGATTGGGTTACTGCTGTGATATGAAGTGACCAACGCTTAGTATGAAAGGGCGACTGCGCTTGAAGTTCCTGATATAATTATAAAGCTTAGGCCCGCAGCCAGTAGCTTCCAGCTCTTGCGGCCTAGAATTGTGCTTCACATAGTCGAAAGCTTTTTTGGGTCCATAGGAAGAATAGCCTTTAGTTTGTATCTGTTTGCCTCCTTCGGGATACTTTCGTGTAGCGGCATCAGATCGTCTTCAGTAGATAACTAATGCCTTCAACCAATAAAATGATAGGGTAGGTGTTGAGACAAGGTGACTAAGAAGCAGTGCTGGTCCATATCAAAGATACGTGTATATTAGATACTATCTTAGATACTCTTTGCGTATCTTGTCTCTGTATCGTGATACGTCTGGCAAGACGTGTATCAGTATTTGTATATCGGTTTGTAACGTGTACCTCAAGGTACAAGATACAAGATATTGCTATAGCAACCAGTGGCGTAGCCAGAAATTTTGTTCATGGTGGGGGGGCTCACGTTGCAGCTCAGCCTCCTCCTTATAGAATTTGTCAACGGATCAAAAACAGGAATAATAACTGCATTGCCATTGCGAAATATGCTGCAAACAAATTCTTGAACGCTACGCACTGTCAAAACAAAAAAATATGTATCTTTTCATCAAACAACACACTCGTATGTCCAAAAAAATGTGTTCCAAATACCTGGTATCATATCTGGTATCAAATCCTGGTATCTCTCCGAAATAACTGG
Organism: Dermacentor albipictus; assembly: GCF_038994185.2. Classification (NCBI taxonomy): domain Eukaryota; kingdom Metazoa; phylum Arthropoda; class Arachnida; order Ixodida; family Ixodidae; genus Dermacentor; species Dermacentor albipictus. The sequence continues at coordinate 291,524,267 of NC_091821.1, forward strand.
TATCCAATACCTGCCATGTTTTTTTGCCTATTTAATAATTAAAGCAAATATTACATGAACTTTTGAACTATATCAGTCCAAAACCAGCAAAGCAGTGCATGCCGGTGATATGAAAAGTGTAACGGCCCTCGAATGAAAAAATCGAGGACAAATATTTTATAGAAACTTTGACATTCAGGAACCCTGTTTACATTTTTGTACATATGTAACGGCCAGAGAGAAATCTGAATAACGCTGTCGTTTGTTCCAATGTATTGCGCAGGAGCTGCTCTCACCGGTCATGTATTGTAATTGCACCGAAATTACAGTCGCAAAAGAGAGCACATATAAAATGCATGAGTTTTCCAAAAATGTACGAGTGCGAGTCAAATGAAAGTGATACAATGAGAATGTATGAAAAATGCGGTACTTTATTTAAAAGTAGTCTCCACGAGCATTTAGACATTTGTCCTACTGACTAGACTCGCGTTATTCCCGTTTTATAAAATTCCTTGGACTGCTGCATCAAAAAGACTAACTGACTCTTTTACGTCATCGTCCGACACGAATCTGGTTTCCTTGAGCTGTTTTTTGAATCGCCCACAAATGAGGAAGTCGCAAGGCGGCAGGTTTGGGCTGTATGGCAGATGTTGCAGCTTTTCCCACTTGAAGTTTGCCAGTTTTGTATTAACCACATCAGCGCCGTGGCCACGGGTATTGTCGTGCAGCAAGATGACCCCATTCGTCAATTTTCCACGTCGTTTGTTCTTGATTGCAACGCGCAGCCAATCCGGCGTTTCACAATATCGGAAACGATTGATATTCTCTGCAGGTGTAGCAAATTTGATCAGTAATGGCCCCTAACGATCGAAAAACAAAGTCAACACCACCTTTCCGGCGGAAATGACGGCCTTTGCTTTCTTTGGGGGTGGTGAATTCAAATGTTTCCACTGTGAGCTTTGCCGTCGTGTTTCAGGATCGTGATAGTGGCCCCATGATTCATTCCCGGTCACAACTGCGGACAAGAAGTCGTCACCCTAATTGTGTTACCAAATCAGATGAGTCAAGACGGCGCCGAACTTCATCTTCTGGCTGTGGTTCAACGTCTTGGACATCCGTTGCTCACAGAAGAGCCGATAACTGATATATTAATGAATTATGGTGTGAACCGAACCGTGACTGATGTTCACACGCTCTGCCAGTTCATCGATGCTTGTCCTCCGTTCTTGTCCACTCAGTTCAACAAGCTTTGCAATTGTGTTGGGGAGTAATACGTGTTGGGGGTCTAGTTGGTGCATGTTTTCAGAAGAGGGTTGTAGCGCCGAAAACCACAACACACAGCAAGCGAGACGGGACAGGCGCAACTTCCAACTGTTTATTCACCGCGTATGCGAATGAATATAAGGACAAATTAAGATGGGTAGCAAGAACCACACGTACGCCGAGGGGTTTTACAAAAAATCAGATAAAGATAGGTGAGACACACACGTATTTCACGCCCGTGTATCTAAAAAAGCAGTTTCATTTTTAGAAATGGAGATACATGGGCCGCTAACACAATCGCTACAGTTTCTTTCAATATAGAAGGCCTCCAACAGTTCACGGGCTGTCTGGTCCTTACTTCTGTTTATAACCTTTGCTTCTTTCAGTCTTGCCACACACTTAATCTTCCTTTCTTCTCCGCAGGCTTTACAATGATGCGGCACATGAAAACCGGTGCCATCTTGTAAATGTCGATTATGTTCCGATAATCGGTCCTTAATACAACGGCCGGTTTGTCCGATGTACTTCTTTTCGCATGTGAGAGGTATCTGATATACGACTCCCACGGCACATTTAACAAGCGGAGCTGCATGTCTCTATTTACATTCAGTTTTGTTTACCTTGTTGGGATCAGTTTTAACACACAAGCCAGCCAGTTTCTTTGGGGCGGAAAAAACCACAGGAACCTTATATTTTGTCGCTACATGCTTCAAATTGCGCGCCACCTTATGGGTGTACGGGATGACAACCGGTCTACTTTTGCTTTTGGTGACGTCATCCTGGTCGCCCTTTTTTCTACTTTCTTTTTTCAATTTTCGCAGCAAGGCTTCAGCTACTCAGGTTTAGATCGAGGTAGGTAAGCCTGCTTTTTCCAACTTCTGAATCTGGGTGTGAAAGCTTTCCTGTGCCTTATGGCAACAAATTTTCTTCAGCGACGCTTCCAGGCACATCTGAGCAATGGTGCGCTTTACTGTCTTTGAATGGGAGGAATCATAGGGCATTAGTTCTTTTTGTGCGCGAGGGTGATACATCCAGCAAAAGCATTGGTCATTAAGGGTGATGTCAATGTCTAAAAACTGCAAACTGTTGCCTTGGGTGAGCTCATGGGTGAAGTTCAAACCTTTTCCAAGTAGTTTAAAACCAGATAGAACTTCTTCCACTATTTGTGGGTAAGATGAGGAATCCTGTTTCTTTAAAATAATTAAAAAATCGTCAACCTATCTAAAAGTTTTCAGCACTTTGGCTTCGTCAAAATTATCCGCCAGTGACCAGTCTATCTGCGCGAGAAAGATATTACATAGCACTGGAGCGACGCAGGAACCAATGCAAGTTCCTTTTTTCTGAACAAAAAGCTGGTCTTCAAATAATAACAGCGCGCAAGACAAGTAGTACTCTAACATTGCTAAGAAATTCGCAACAGAAACACCGGCACAGTTCTGGAAGGAAATCGCCCCATTCTTTTCAATGCACGACTGTACAGCGGCTAACAGCTCAATCTATTGGATAGAATAGAACAAATCAACAACGTCAATGGAAAACATGTAACCTGAAGACTTATTGTCATTCAAAAATTTAACATCAAGACAGTTCCTGCAAGAAAATGGGTCTTCGACATCTAACCCATTAAGTTGCCTTAGCAGGAAACCACTAACATGGCTTTGCGAAGCGCCTCTTTCACCTACGATACATCCGAACAGTATTCCTTCCTTAGGTGTTTTCGCCGAAAAAAACACGTGTAAGCTATTCCTTTACAAAGCCGAATACCGTTAGCAATTCTGCCCAAGCCAATACTTTCACACACAGAAACCGCATTAGATTTCAGCTTTCCCATATTAACCACAGTCTTGCGGAAATTCATGTGCACAGCTTCATGAGCCTTCTCGTTGAACATACCAGACGGAATAATGACGAATACACCCTGCTTGTCCGCTTGAGTGAGTCGCAGCTTCTGGTCGGCGAATAACTTGACTACTCTTTTGGTGCTGGACTCATGTTTGGCTCCGTTGATGGGGGTGATTCATGGGGGTGATTCCATCATGAGGGTGGTTCATGGGGGTGGTTCATGGGGGTGATTGCATCATGGGGGTGATTGCGCGGTGGTTTGGCTCTCTCTTGGATCATCTTTGCTACTTTCACGTCCTTCTTTGAACCGTTTCCTCCAACGCTTCACAATGGCCAATGAAATGCAATGGTCAACGTACACGACAGCCATACGACGACCAATTTCTTTTTGGGAAGCACGTTCAGCTGTCAAAAACCTCACAACACTACGTTGTTCAACTTTTGGAATGTCCATTATGTTACCATGTTCAACACAGTGTATGAGAGCGTTAAAGAACCTTTATCCTTACACCTGTGTGTCGCTTTTGTAAATGAGCAATGCCTGTATTCTACGCGTATGCTTCGCAGATAACGAACAGAACTATTAGTGCGTGGGGCTGGTTGGCTCACTTTCATTTGGCTCGCCCTCGTACATTAGAAATCCGAAGATACAGCTTGATAAAGGGAATAAAAGTGTCACTGAAAACAAAGTTCACTGCACGTATGCACAACACCTCGCAACAAGATATTTAAATATACGTATAAGTCTCCAATGAATGTACGTATCTAAGAAAATGTCACGGCCTATAACGCGTCAAACAAGGCAAATGAACATGTTGCGCAATCACAGATTCACAGATCACAGACCCCTAAGGCCCGCCCCTCCTCCCTCCACTTCCCCCAATGTATCGCACGTTACGGAAGGCGGTGCGCTTCATCCCCACTTTTATCCCTTGCGCAAACAAGACTTAGCCACCACCATCGGCTCACCCACGCCACCCCCAACCCTTTCACTCTCATATACAGCATATGGCGCGCGGTCACGATGTTTTCGCCCTTGGACTTTACACGAACATGAGGGCGACGGCGACGGCAGGAATGCTCCTGAAGTGTCCATATAATTGCTATCGCAATAATGTAATAAGGATATCTGGCGAGTGAAGCGACTCGTGGCCTATTACTTTGTGCAAAAAAAGAAGTGAAAAAATCGTACTTTCACCATGCCACAATTCGCTGCGCAGCAACAATGCCTTTTTTTTGTGTGTGGGGTGGTGGCACCGAAATGCAAAAACGCAAAGGAAAGCATGTTAGCCACAAGCAAGTGCCTACTTTGGGCACATAATGCGGGTACCGAAGGAATATCGAAGAAAACGTGAGACATTTGGTCCAAAAAGAGCCATATGCATACTGCTCGGTATCCTACACCGGCGAGACAAGGCTCCAGAGAAGTTGCGCTGAAGCGAACGCGTTGCAATACGTGGAGTCCCCACAGTAACGGCGGCGAGCGACCAATGTTTCTTTTTCTCGTCTGCTAGCCAGAAGGCGCTTAAAACTCTGCCATGCAAAATTCATTCGACGAGTGAAAAACAAACGCGCACCGAAGTGCGCCGCGCGGTAGTCGGGGCAGCACGAGAAGAACGCATGCGCTCTGGCTGGCTCTGGCAGCCCGCGGGTAGCGAGAACCAGAAAATTGAAGAGGCTCAACGTGTCTTCGCGAATAAAAGTCGAAGTAGAAAAATAAATAAGATTGTAGTTACCTTTGCTGGTTTTATTGTCTTGGCATGGATGCTTTGGCGCAAAGTGAAAAGAATGTTGATATTTTTTCTACGACAGGACGGCACAAATGAACCACCACAACGCTTCGTCTCATTGCACCTCACTGCGTGCTTTGTCAACCTGTCTGATACTGTGTTCATTTGGCGTGTCTCGTTGTATATTCCGATGTATGACGTTACAAAATTCAATGCACCTTTCGTGCCAAATGTTTATAACAACATTAAACCCACAAAGTTCCGGAACTGAAAATGTAAAGTGCGGCTTTAGAAATGTCAGTGCACGTTTAACACCAAACGTTTATGAGGACTTTAAACCTATAAAGTTGCGAAATTGAAATACGTGCGCTACGTAGATTCCCCGGCCTCCGCGAGATTCCGCGATGAGCCCGCTCGCCATCAAATCGCCCTTGGAACTCTGTGCTCGGTCGGGGCTTCTTGCATTATCTCATTCCCTGGGCATTGCCTGGGCATCTCATTCCCTGGGCGTTGCCACGATATCCAGCCCGAGTTCGCAATGTACGCGCTGAGATGTTTTTCGAGCGTGAAAAAGACATTATATACAAAATCCAGAATGATTTCCGGCGCCGGGCGTTGCATGGAAAGCCCGAAAAAGTTTCAAGGGTAGGGGGGAGGCTTAAGCCAATGCACTTGATTGAAATTGTGGTCGTACTGCAGCCGTCTTGGCTGACGAGTTATCCGCCTAGACCGTCTTGGGATCGGTGTTGTAAGTTGAGTCGGGTTTGCGGGCACTCCAGTTGCGGATGTCACCGGCTGGTCGTCTTCGCTTTCCGGCTCATCGCTGTCGAGGTCGTGTCGGAATGGCTCACGCGTTGTAATCAGGTGTCTCCGATTCCGACGAAGTACTTCGTCACCTTCAGTAACAATGCGATAGGACCTAGGCGCAGCCGGTCCCATGACCTGCGCTTGGCGGGTCCATGCTTTATCTCGGATGCTCACCACATCCCCTTTTCGGAGTACTGGTAGGTCCTTTCTGTGTGCGCCAAGTTGTCTATGCTTAGACACAATTTTTAGGTTGCGAGCTGAAGTCTGGAAGCCTGGTTCGTAGTCTCCTGCCTTGCAACAGCTCACCCGGGGAACGACCGTGCTCCAGTGGTGTAGATCGGTAGCTGAGCAGGCCCAGCCAGAAGTCGTCGTGATTTTCTTGTGTTTTTTTGAGGATCCGTTTTACTATCTGGACGCCTTTCTCCGCTAGTCCATTGGACTTTGGAAAGCCAGGACTAGATGTCACGTGCTTGAAATCGTACCTCGACGCAAAAGTGGCAAACTCGTGAGACGCGAACTGGGGGCCGTTGTCACTGCATACTTCGACTGGGATTCCATATCGCGCAAAAATGCAGCTCAATTTGGAAGTGATCGTGCTCGACGTCGTGTCGCCCAGTTTTTCCACTTCCGGGAAGTTTGACTGCGCATCGAACACGCACAAGTACGAGCTTCCCCCATGCTGAAAGATATCAACGCCGACTCTGTACCAAGCGTAGCCCGGCGTTGGTCTGAGCATAAAAGGCTCGCTTGGTTGCCTGTATGCGCACTTTCGGCAGACGGCGCAACTTTTCAACATCGCTTCAATATCTGCTATAATTCCGGGCCAAAACACCAATCGTCGGTCTCGTGCTTTGCATTTGTTTATGCCCAAGTTCCCTTCGTGTATACGTTAAAGTATTTCGTTCCTCATCGACTTTGGAACCAGCACTTAATTTTGGTTCCTTTTAGCACCACTCCCTCTATTAGTGACAGCTCATTAGCAAAAGGTTTCATGCAGCCATCAAGATTGTCGCTGCCGCTGATATAGCGCATCAGTTTTAGTAACTCCGGGTCACTTGCAGTTGCGGCAAGTAAGCGGTCAAGGGTTTTTCTGCTTACCAGGTCCGAGACTGCACCAACTGCGTGAACCTCTATTTCTTCTGTCGAGCCACTCGTGTCTTCTGGGTGGTTGATGGGCGTCGATCTTGAGAGCATGTCGGCCAGCAGCAGTTGCTTCCCTGGTACAAATTCAAGCACATAGTCGTAGTTCAGTAAGCGCATGAAGAAACGCTGAAGACGCGGCGGCATGTCACCGATTCCTTTGGATGAAATGGCTAGCAGTGGTCGGTGGTCGCTCTATGATTATCTTACGCCCGTATGTGAAGTGGTGAAATTTTTCACACCCGAACGTTATCCCATTGCCTCTTTTTCGATTTGTGAATATCGTTGCTCAAGTCTCATTCATCACGCGTTATGCATACGCAACCGGCCGCCACCTGTCACCGTGAAGCTGTAGAAGTGCAGCGCCTAGTCCACTTTTAGAAGCGTCAGAAGAAATTTTAGTTTCCCTGGCAGCATCGAAAACAGCCAACACAGGTGCGCTGCTGAGCCATGTGCAGATGGCTGTCCATTCATTTGCGTGGTTGGCCGACCATTCAAACTTGGTGTCCTTTTTGATGAGACTGCGCAAAAGTTGTGTCTTTTCTGCCAGATTCGGAATGTATTTCCCAAAGTAGTTGGCAACACCTAACATTCTGTGCACTGCAGCTTTGTGCGTTGGTTGCGACAATTGTTTAAGGGACATGCTCAGTGTGGCATTTGGCCTTATTCCGTCTCGGCTGATGACATCACCCAAAAATTCAACTTCAGTAAGCCCGAACTTGCACTTGCTAGCGTTAAAAGTTAAGCCAGCGTTTTTTGCCAGCTGCAATACATTTCGAAGGCGTGTGTCATGTTCTTCTTTAGTGATGCCCCAGACAAGTACGTCATCTACATATACACGCACCCCCGGAGCCCTGTCGAAAATTTCGCTCAAGCTTTTTTGAAAGACTTCAGGAGCCGAGGCGATACCGAAGGGCAGCCTCAGAAAATGGTAGCGACCAAAGGGCGAGCCGAATGTGCAGATTTTTGATGTGGCGTCATCCAAAGGAATTTGGTGGAAACCTGAATTCGCATCGAGGCGGGCAAAATATTGAACGCCGGCGAGCTCAGCCTCAATGTCTTCACGCTTAGGCATCTGATAGTGCTCACGTTTCAGGCCTTCATTGATATGCCTAGGATCAATGCATACACGTAGTGTACCGTCCTTTTTCCGTACAATAACAAGCGGGCTCGCCCAGTCCGTTGGTTTTGTCACTTTCGTGATGATGGCGGCTCGTTCCATGTGGTCCAGCTCCTCCCTCAGTGGTTCTTGTAGTGTCAAGGGTACGCGCCGCGCTGGCTGGACTACAGGTATCGAACCAGTGCGTAGTACCATCCGATACTGGTGGGTGATACAGCCTGTTCCTTGGAAGAGTTGATGAAATTCCTGCAGTATTTCGTCGGCAGCGCTTGCGTTGACTGCATCCACCGACCTCGCGACCAGTCCGAGCGCCTCACTTGCAGATAGTCCGAGTATTGCCTGGTGGCCTTTTTTTACTATAAAGAAGTCGAAACTCCCAGCCTGATTTTTTATGGTGACTGGTAACGACGCAACACCGAAGTGACTGATAGCGTCACCGCTATAGGACCGCAGAATGGAACTGCTCGGCTTCAAACTTTGCATCCCTTTGCACTTCCGATAGACCGAGTAAGGCAACAAGTTAGCTTGGGAGCCTGTGTACTTTCAAGAAGGCATCCTGGCCGGCCACTTTAGCGTTTACGATCCAGTCCGTCGAGCTTCTCACCTTGCAAGTTTTTACATCAAGGATGTCGAAAGTGTTCTGCACGTTGACCACTTCGCTTGCTGTAGACCCTTTCTTGCAACACGCTGCAAAATGATTGGTGCCACCACATACAAAAAACGTCTTGCCGAACGCGGGACACCTACTACGTTCGTGCGAGCGGTTGCATTTCATGCATTTAAACGGACGCTTTTTTACCGACGCGACCTGTTTTTCCGCCTGAGCCCATGCCTCGTTCTGCTGGCTAGACAGTTCAGCAGCCTTGCAGATTTGTTCTGTCTTGGCTAGCGTCAGGTCTTTTACTTTGAGGAGCTTCTCCCGCAACTTGGGGTTATGTACACCGAATACAACCTGGTCGCGCATCATTGACTCCGTTAATTCAGCGAAGTTGCAGCTTCGGGACAGCTTTCGCAAGTCGCGCAGGAAATGCTCAAAGGGCTCCGCTTCGTCCTGGGTTCTTGACCGGAAAATGTACCTCTCATAGACTTCGTTTTGCTTTTCTTCACAGTACTCTTTAAACTTCCGCACGACCGTCGTGTGATCATCCTTGCGTTCCGCCTCAAGAAAGGTGAAGTTGTTAAACATCTCAAGGTCATCGTCGCCAGCAACACTCAGCAGCAGCGCAGCCTTGACAGCTTCTGACCTTGGTTCTTTCGTAGATGCTGTCGCTTGTAGGAACAGTTCGAACTTCTGGATGAACAGGTTCCAGTGCTTCGCGATGTTGTCGGATGAGCCGGAGAGTTGCAGCTGCTCCGATGGCTTGACTAGCTCCATTGCCCTGAATGGTTACGTTCATCCAGCGGCACCACTTTTGACACCATGTATCGTATGGACGGGACCCAAGAATGAAAAGAGCGTTTATTCCGGAAACACACAGGGTATATATAGTCGTCGGCATTCACAGGCACGTGTTGCCGTAATCTTCGTGCTGTCAGTCAGTTCAGGCCGATACGTGCGACGCATGCGTAGTCTGCACGATACAATGCCAACAGCAAGTTTCATGTTAGTAACGCTAGCAGTACCATAAGAATTGTTAAGAATGATTCGGACCGATCGATTTTGCACACTTTCAAGAATATTTACTAGAGTAGCATGCCCAGGGTCCCATATCGAGCATGAGTATTCGAAGTTAGGTCGCACATATGTGACGTAGAGTTTTTGCTTTAGTTTCGCTGGATCCAAAGGAAAGTTACGTCTGAGATGGCCAAGCATGCGCTTAGCTTTCGACATGATGTTTTCAGTGTGCCTTTTCCCTGAAAGATTGCTTGTAATATGCACACCGAGATATTTGTAAAAGAAAGTCTGGGTCAAGGGGAGTATCATTAGGTGCGTAGGCGGGGCAAGCTGACTGGTTATGGGAGTTTCCATTGTTTTGCATTTAGAAGTGTTTAGTTCCATTAGCCAATACTTGCAACATGCTGTAGTGTTATTCATATCATGCTGGAGTGTTGAAGTATCGTTAGCGCTTTCAATCTCTCGGCATATAACACAGCCATCAGCAAATAGACAAATGGAACTTGCGATTTCTTTAGGAAGACCATTGATATAAATTGAGAGAGTAAGGTTGCTGAAACAGAGCTTCGAGGTACCCCTTAACCGACCGGAACTTCATGAGAATCATTATCGTTAATGCTTAAATTCGTTATCTTTGCGCCAGAGCACCCAGCGAGGGCAGGCGTTGAGGTCAGCGCATCCGCATTCGTGGAGAAGAGTCATGTAGTGGAGTTAACGCCATCTCGACAAAAACAAGCGCACGAGCATCTGCGTGCAGCTGATCTTTTTTTTATTTCTTGTGTTTAGTTACGTCGGTGCAATGCTCGTAGCCACCGTACTGTGCTGCGCACGCCAATGCTGCGGCGTCTCTCGCGCAATTTCTGACGACGCTATGGTGTCGTTATCTAAGACTCTTTGCACCGTGCTTTGTTACGAAGTGTGAAGAATGTAAGAATGGGTTTGCCTTGCGTCTAGTGGCTTCCACGCATTGTTTTGTAATGAAAATACTATACCTTGAGTTAGAGGTACATCAATATTGAGATTCTAACAGACAGTTCATTCCAAACTCCGACCAAGCAAGACGAGGTTGGTCGAAGTTAAGAAATTTCTCAGCAAGCATTTTTGTGCGTACGCGTTTGCTGCAACATTATATAGACATATAATAAGAAATTTGCGAATATATCGAAGTATCTTGAGATACAAATGGAAAGTATCGTGTCGGGTACAATAAATGCGGTAGTATTTTGTATCTGTATCTCAAATATTTTTGCTTAAGTATCTTGTGTCATATCATAATTAAACTGCAAAGTATCTTTGCCCATCCCTGCTACGGAGTCCATTAAGCCCAACGTGCTCTATCAGCACACCGACACATGATGTTAGCGATATCGGACGCTTTTACACCATGTATGTAAAAGCGAACTGCTTTTGTTTGTAATGCCACCCATTCAGCACTTTCGCACACTTCGCCTCTACACGCATTATTTTTGCATGTTAATACCAAAATGACTCGTGCTTGTAATTTAATTTTCAGCTGGTTTTTCAGGTTCAGATTTTCAGGTTTTTTTCAGCTGACGTCGTCTGGTGGAGCTTCCTACGGGAACTATTGCTGTTTACCTGGTGCCACAACGTTGGATAAGTGCACAAAAATCCCGCAACGAGCATTTATATAGAATAAAATAAACATTTCCTCATTTCACAAAGCGTCTTGCTTCTTTATGAAATTGCACGTGGCACATATTGGATGGAGGCTTGTAAGAGCGTTCCCAATCAATTTTATTTATTAAACGATTTCACACGAATACCGGACGCGGTCGAGCTGTAGAAGCAAAAAAAAAAAAGCGCTGCCTGCGTGACGCGTATCAGCTAGCATTGAAAATGCCGCACGCAGAAAACCGAAAGTGTGGTTCAGGTATTAACGCCGACGGCTTGGTACGCTACAGTCAATTGGGCCGTTGGGCACTATGGGAGTGTCCGCTCTTGTTGAATCCTTTCTGTATAGTACAAGCATTCAAGTCTTATGAACCAATCCCTTGATCCGTAGATCAGAATCCTATGAAGGCGACTTAGCGCCGAGCCATCGTTGTTGAGTGTACTTGTTTTCAACACAAGCTCGCCTGATGAGTTGTATTCGAGATTCTCTATATTCGAAATGTCTTGTTCTTCACATCAATAAAACTAGGAAAGAACAGCGCCAACTAAGACAATCACGAGCGCGAGAACAACACAGGGCAAGCAGCAATAAAAGTATGAATTAATGAATCCATGAATAAATTGATTCATTTTTTGAGAAAGGATCGTACCGAACATCGGTGGAAGCATGTCACAGCACATTGGAAAAGGGGCGGGGCACATAAACAGAAAAAAAAAGATGCCAGGTGGCAGGCAAAGTCGCAATTAAGGGTCGTGGGAACACGAGCAGGCGTGGGTGCAACCAGTTGACTACCAGCATGGATGGGTGATGTGGCGAGAAAACGATTGGAGTCACCACCATCCGTACTTTGCCGTGGTATAGGCGCCCGCAGTTCATGGTAAGAAACATAGGCGGAAAATTTTCATTCTTCCGGGAGGGGGGGGGGGGGGGCTGGGGCCCTATCAGCCTTCTCAACCCGATATATATATATATTTGTATATATATGTATATGTGTGTGTGTGCGCGCATTTCTTGCACTTGAACAAACAAAACTTCTGGTGACCTCAAAGGATTGTTTACTGAAGTGACGGCCTTAAGAGAGAATTTAAAAGATCTCATAGTAGGAGTCCAGGAAGACCACGGGGAAGGCGGGAAATGGAAATTCAAGGCGATGAGCAAAACGAGCACAAGGTGAAAGCACGAGCCAACGTTTCGACAAGTGGACTTTTATTCTTTAAGGCAACATATATGCTTTCCTCGCCAAAGTATATATAGGTGGGGCTCTTCTAAAAGGGAGAGGGCGTGACGCGGGTGGGTGCGGCAATGGGCGAAGGTGTGTTAGCGCTGAGGGTGTGCAATCGAGAATGAAGGAGTGTTGTGCACAAGGCCAGGGACACGGCCATCTGTGAATCACATGTCAAGGCCCGTGTGTCAGCCGGTGTGTCAACGGCGTGCGAAGCAGCCCTCTAATGTTTCGCCGGTGGTCGTGGGTATCGTGTCTGCAAAAGAGATGATGGAAGGAGCGAAAGAAGCCGGTGCTCGTGAAAAAAAAGTGAAAGAATAGAAAATACCTAAATGGAATAAATAAATAGATAAAAGGGAAAGAACTAACATATTGTCGCGAAACGAGCATAGCGCGGGCCTCTTGTCTTCCGGGAATGTTGTGGGCTCCTCGACGCGGGGGGGAGAACCTTTGTACCCCGAATGATCTCGACGGCGCCGGGCATGTACTGCCGCCCGGCCGCCGCACCTGCTGTCACACGTGCACTTGACGCGTCCTCATCCCACGCTCGGCTGTCAAAAGCTGATTAGTGATGGTCAGAGTGCTTTTGTGTACGAAGTGTTGACGCAACCATTTCTTGACCCCTTGAACTCTGCCGCTTATTGGATGATATCGGCTTGCCTGATTGGTCGGAGTAACGAAGTAACCCATTGGTGGAGAAGCCTGCACCTCCCGCCGGTCCGCGGGTCCCTTGGATGCTGGGGAAACTTATTTAAGGAATAGTTTTAGGAGTGAGCAAGTAGACAAGCAGCAGACACGGCGCAACTTCACCAGGGGAGACCAGGCCGGTCAGGCAGGCCGACGACGACGGGTATGATTCTGTTTGTAAATATTTTTATACAGTGTTAATTTAAAGTAAATCTCAAGTAAATAAACCTAGTTGTTGAAATGCTACTTCTCGTCGTCGTACCTGTGGATTTGGACTTTCCCCTGCCAGAGCTCATCCCCATTCATCTCCGCCTCCCTGGTGAGCTGATGCGTCAGATATCTCACGGCTGCGTCACTTCGCTACAATATCAGCATACTGCTAAATGTCATGCTGCATGCTTTCTTTGCTGCAGGATACAAGTTTGAAGTTGGGATTTTTGTAATACAATATCAATTAGTACTATTTGCGACACCATACACGACACACCACAGTTCGCTTGCGACCTGTCCTATAGTAAAGATCTGAAGGACATCTAAAAATAACTGAATCCTGCGTCGTTCAAAGTCGCCAGTGTGGAAGCTACGCCGACCTTACGCTGACGCAAAGCTTCCAATTGATTACTTCGGTCTGTATGATGTACATGAAAATTCCCCCGTGTATGTGAATTAATTTGTGTATTTATGTCTGCTGTTTATGATACCTTAGCATGCGCCATGCGAACAAGTCGGTAGTACTATGCAGCCTATCACCATAGGGTAGGAATAAATGGGCTGTGCCTAAACGCTTTGCAAACCGGTTCATTGTAGCCAATCGATTCCCCCGAACCACTATAATTTTATATTTCTTCAAAGCGGAACTGAACTAGAACAAAATGTGAGCGTGTTGAACCGAATCTCGATCCGAATCGGTGTTTTGGTTTCACATCCTGCGGCCTGAAGCGCTCTTCAATTAGCATCATATGATATTACGCGGTAAATAACACAGCTAGACCTCAACATAACGCTTAATAATTGACCGACCTTCAAGCCAGGTTGTTACGATAAATCAAAACTAGAAAACATTGGAGTGCGAAACCGTGTTCAACGCTTGTGGAAATCTTTTCGCGGAATGTGCAGGTGTTGCCGATGTCTGTCTGATGCCACTGCTTGCGCTACGCCTGGAAAGCAGACAACTTGGCTCGTACGGTGCCGTGTACGCTGTCGTGGAGACGGCGGTCAGCCTCGCGTACTGCTTTGGTATGTATTATTGCAATGAGAATTTTGTGGATACTTCCGGAGAATTTCGGCCTGCGGAGTCGACGTTAGCTCACGTACGAGTGCGACGCACCCCGCGTGCTTTGGGTGCGAAGCGTTTGAGGGTGAGAAGGATGGCGGCGTCTTTGCGCGTGGCCTTCAATGCTTTTCTATTCACAAAACTGCGCCCGCAGTTTCACACAGGGACAGAAGCCGCCGCCAGGGTTGTTGCTGCTGGTTCTTCCGGGCGCACCGCACTGGGCTCCTGCACCGGTTCGAAGCAATTGTTTGATCAAACAATGCTACTATCACACATATTTAGCCTTGCATACAATATGGTTATTGAATGTGCACTTGAAGAAGTTACTTTCGCTAACCTTTGCAAGATAGCAAGGCTACGATGGAGGCAGTCATGCCGAGCAGCAGTATGTATCGTTGCAGCGCAGTTGCTCAGGCAGGGGAGCATGAGATTATTTAAGAACAGCTCGTTTGTTTGGGCTTGCAACACTGTGCAAGCCTAGGAAACTCGCCGACTCGGAAATTGAAGCCTCGCAGCGAGACTTCAAGCGGCGCCGATCGCTATTTTCATTGAGACTGTCTGCGCCGCGCGAGTGTGGCGCTGCTGCGTTACAAAGCAGAGAAGCTACTAGATTTGCCGCGTTTATAGTTTGCAAAAGATCACTCTGCTGCAGCCTATCGCAGAGAGCGTCGGCAGCATTTCAGAGCGGGAACGACGAAGCTTTCGCAAGGGTTTGTCGCGTGAATACGCGCTCATCACTAACCTAGCCTTAAGTGCGATTGTGCACCCACCGTCTGTTTATTTCCAACGTGTAAACTTGACAAGTTCATGTTACGTAGGCATTGCACGCGCGAAAGTGCGTCTCACTTTACGTTGTGTAGCTATGCAAGGCCACCCGTGCAGCTCTAATTCTCGCGTTGGTTGCGCTTTCACAAATGTCTCGCCTTCTATCACCTCCGCTCCAATTTGGCATGCTTCATTATGACAGCGTGTTTCTTGGACGGACTACGCTTGCATGGCGTGAGATTGCGCAATGGAGACTGGGCTGGGGAGGCTTGGTTAAGTGAAATGAAGCCGTGTTTCATGTCGCTAACCTAAGCAAAAATAAGCGCACGTGTTCACGAGCATGACGCTGCTCTACTGCCAATTTATTGAGAATGTGAACCCCATAATATGGGGCAAAATACCCCCAAGCGTGTCACGCTGAGGAGACACTAATGCCCATTTGATCGCAAGCTTCACTATAATGACAAATTCCATTACATATGTTCGTCACCATGACGCTGTTGCGCAAGAAAATTCACAGTGAACAAGGCAAGAATGCAAAATACATAATATGACGGAAGGCACCACAAAAAACAGCAAGCTACGATGTAGTTCTAATGAAGGAGCTTAAAAATATAAAAATGAACATGGTTGACATATTAGTGAATCAAAAGAGGAAAATGCATTTTTTTACGATTATCTATCGCATTGGGAAAAAGAAGTAAAAAATAAAAAAAAAACGGGCGCTTGTTTGCATGCCATTCAGCACATCATTTTCCTGCCCCCACCGGCTGGGCTTATTGCGGCGCTTACTTCCCGTGCAAGTTTGTTCTTCTCTCTGCGGCGATATCTGTGCGACGATATCTGAGCAAAAATGCACAATTTCTGCCGAGGTGCCTAGTACACCGGCAGATCTTCGAACAGCCAAGGAACGGCGCTGGGCAAGGACACAGCCTCTCCATTCACAATGAACATATCGCTTCGAACAATGACCGTGGTGTTAAAATCTTTTTTGCACAATCTAACGGGTTGAGAGTCGAAGGTAAAGCGGCCAGCTTCCTGTCGCGGTGCTGCACGTTTCCGCTTCTCGCGCTCATCGGCGTCACTAGGCAAACAAAACAACGCTACCTTTCGCTCGTAGCTCCGCCAGAGCGACAACGTGGTACAGATGAACAAATCATCTCTTTAAATGAGAAAAGCCGACTGCCGATGCCACCAGACTACTTGGGCGCCATAGAATAAAGAAACAACTCACGCAGCTTTCGTCTAGCCCCCACTTACCCCCACTGTGCTCCTAGCGCCGCTGCGTGGCAGCTGCGGTAACGTAGCAAGCTCTCCCATAGCGTTACGAAGTTTCGTGACCATCAAAGCATTCAAGGACTCTGGAGTGACCAAACGCTCGCCAGGGCGGCAGGTGCGTCTCCTCTTCTACTCCGGCCATGGCTGCGCGAGCGGTTGAGCGCGGGCTGTGCGCCGCATCTTGTCTGCAGCGGGTGCAAAGCGTAGACGGACAAAATGGTTGATTGCTTCACGTGAGCTCTTTTCCCGTGCACCTAGTAAAAGGTTGAGTAAACTAGTAAACGTCGCCTAATCTCAAGTGTCGGACACATGTTGAAGCTAGAGGCAGTCCGAGGCAACATCTCCAAGACAACGTGGCTTTTCATCATGGCAGCATGGACACAACGAGTGTTAGCGATGATCCACTGACACCTGCTCATGTTTGCGTGAGCACGTGTGACGCCGTGCTTAGTAAATGGTAAGCGAATGCTTGCGGCAAGCTAATAAAACTACAAACGTTACTTCTTGTACTTGTCTAATCCACTGCTATCGCCATCAGTGCGCCGCCTCTCGGGGGAAATGTCGGCGTTCTTTAATAATAATAATAATAATCATCATCAGCCTGGTTACGCCCACTGCAGGGCAAAGGCCTCTCCCATACTTCTCCAACAACCCCGGTCATGTACTAATTGTGGCCATGTCGTCCCTGCAAACTTAATCTCATCCACCAACCTAACTTTCTGGCGCCCCCTGCTACGCTTCCCTTCCCTTGGAATCCAGTCCGTAACCCTTAATGACCATCGGTTATCTTCCCTCCTCATTACATGTCCTGCCCATGCCCATTTCTTTTTCTTGATTTCAACTAAGGTGTCATTACCTCGCGTTTCTTCCCTCACCCAATCTGCTCTTTTCTTATCCCTTAACGTTACACCCATCATTCTTCTTTGCATAGTTCGTTGCGTCGTACTCATTTTAGGTAGAACCCTTTTCGTAAGCCTCCAGATTTTTGCCGCGTAGGTGAGTACTGCTAAGACACAGCTATTATACACTTTTCTCTTGAGGGATAATGTCAACCTGCTGTTCATGATCTGAGAATGTCTGCCAAACGCACCCAAGCCTATTCTTATTCGTTTGATTATTTCCGTCTCATGAACCGGTTCCGCCGTCACTACCTGCCCTAAGTAGATGTATTCCCTTACCATTTCCAGTGCCTCGCTATCTATTGTAAGTTGCTGTTCTCTTCCGAGACTGTTAAACATTACTTTAGTATTCTGCAGATTAATTTTTATACCCACTCTTCTGCTTTGCCTCTCAAGGTCAGTAAGCATACATTGAACTTGGTCCCTTGAGTTACTAAGCAAGGCAATATCATCAGCGAATCGCAAGTTACTAAGGTATTCTCCATTGACTTTTACCCCCAATTCTTCCCAATCCAGGTCTCTGAATACCTCCTGTAAACACGCTGTGAATAGCATTGGAGAGATCGTATCTCCCTGCCTGACGCCTTTCTTTATTGAGATTTTGTTGCTTTGTTTATGGAGGACTACGGTGGCTGTGGAGCCGCTATAGATATCTTTCAATATTTTTAAATACGGCTCGTCTACAGCCTGATTCCGTAATGCCTCCATGACTGCTCAGGTTTCGACAGAATCAAACGCTTTCTCGTAATCAATGAAAGCTATATATAAGGGTTGGTTATTTCCGCCCATTTGTCAATCACCTGATTGATAGTGTGAATATGGTCTATCGTTGAGTAACATTTACGGAATCCTACCTGCTCATTTGGTTGACAGAAGTTGAAGGTGTTCCTGATTCTATTTGCGATTACCTTAGTAAATAGTTTGTAGGCAACTGACAGTAAGCTGATCGGTCTATAATTTTTCAAGTCTTTGGCGTCCCCTTTCTCACGGATTAGGATTATGTTAGCGTTCTTCCAAGCTTCCGGTACGCTCGAGGTCATAAGGCATTGCGTATACAGGGTGGCCAGTTTCTCTAGAACAATCTGCCTACCATCCTTCAACAAATCTGCTGTTACCTGATCCTCCCCAGCTGCCTTCCCACTTTGCATAGCTCCCATTGCAAGGCTCTCTTTACTTCTTCCGGCGTTACCTGTGGGATTTCGAATTGCTCTAGAGTATTCTCTCTAGAGTGCAGCGGTGGCGTAGAGGTAGAACACCCGCCTCGTGTGCAAGAGGTCCGTGGTTCGAATCCCGGTGCCGGCAATTTTCCACCGGATTAAAAAAAATTACCGACGATTACGTTACTTCCTAATGCGAAATTTGAGCGCAGCAAATAAGCTGTTTCACCTTTTCGATAGATTGAGGCAAAGAAATCGAGCAACACATGTATGCGCTATCACAGAATTCTTTTTGTTATTTTTCACACGTATTCCTTTAACAAAGACTGCACTAACAGTTCTTGACAGTCATGAAGGAAGCTTTGTGGTCGGAGAAATAGACTGATATATGTTCGACTTGGTACACCAATGCTTGATTCTCAAAGACGAGATCTATACAAGTGCCTCGCGAGGTTGTCACAGCCGTGGGACGCGTTACGAGCGAGAGGAACGGGATGTTCTCCCGCATATGTGTTAGGAAATTGCTGTTTGTCTTTATGTCAACATTAAAGTCCCCCACTACTAACATCGGTGAGGATCGATGGACGGTTAATGCGAGTTGCAGGAAGTGCACGACATCTTTCGTGAGTGCGGTAGCGGACTCACGAAAGCGGTATCAGTCGGTCGCTGCTAGCGCTGGGGGGATGAAAGGGGGGCGGAGCTGGTTACGAGGCCGACGACAACGCCGACGACGACGCGAAACGCAGGAACGGACGCCAAAGAGCCATTTGTGTAGCCAGCCCTCCTCCACAGTCTCTCCTCCTCCCTTCCATCATCCTCCCTCGCCCGGAGAGCCGACAGCGCGCATGCGCGGCGGCGGAGCAGATTCGTCGGCGAGCAGGCCGACGACGACGCGAAACCCAGGAACGGACGCCAAAGAGCCATTTGTGTAGCCAGCCCTCCTCCACAGTCTCTCCTCCTCCCTTCCATCATCCTCCCTCGCCCGGAGAGCCGACAGCGCGCATGCGCGGCGGCGGCGGAGCAGATTCGTCGGCGAGCTGGTTACGAGGCCGACGACAACGCCGACGACAACGACGACGCCGACGACGACGCGAAACCCAGGAACGGACGCCAAAGAGCTGCGCTCTAAAAAATCTGCGAGCTGATAAAATTGCATAAACAGGCCCGGAGTGTGGTCTGATCCCGGTGACCAGAACCGGTAACGCACTCCCTCACCAGAACAGGATTTGCCACCCTGGTGCATAACTTGGCCACAACCTCCTATATGAACACAACAATCAATCCCCGGCCCCTCAGTCCCCAGCAGCTTCGAAGCAACTGACCACGGCGGCGGTCAGACCTTCGACGCAGCAGAGGGTGCTAAGAATCCCTGGCTCCGGACAGGCCGCCATTCGAACATGAACCTGGCAACGTTTAACGTTATTTAGTGAGGCGAGTCTAGCAGTGCTATTGGAGGTATTAGAGGGCAGTAAATGGTGTATAATAGGGCTCAGTGAAGTTAGGATGCAAAAAGAAGCATATACACTGGTAAAAAGCGGGCACGTCCTGTGCTACCGGGGTTTAGCGGAGAGACGAGAACTAGGAGTCGGATTCCTAATTAATAAGAATGTAGCTGGTAACATACAGGAACTGTATAGCATTAACGAAAGGGTGGCAGGTCTTATTGTGAAACTTATTAAGAGGCACAAAATAAAGGTGGTACAGGTCAACGCCCCTACATCCATTCATGATGACCAGAAAGTCCAAAGCTTTCATGAAGAAGTGGAATCGGTGACGGGTAGAGCAAAAACAAAATACAGCATACTAATCGGCAACTTTAATGCCAAGGTAGGCAAGAAGCAGGCTGGAGACAAGGCAGTGGGGGAATATGGCATAGGCACTAGGAATAGCAGGGGAGAGTTATTAGTAGAGTTTGCGGACCAGAATAATATGCGGATAATGAATACCTTCTTCCGCAAGCGGGATAGCCGAAAGTGGACGTGGAGGACCCCGAACGGCACGACTAGAAATGAAATATACCTCATACTCTGCGCTAAACCTGGCATCATACAAGATGTGCACGTGCTCAGCAGGGTGCGCTGCAGTGACCATAAAATGGTAAGAACTCAATTAGCCTAGACCTGAGGACGGAACGGAAGAAGCTGGTACATAAGAAGCCGATCAATTAGTTAGTGGTAAGAGGGAAAATATAGGAATTCCATATCAAACTCCAGAACAGGTATTCGGCTTTAACTCAGGAAAAGGACCTTAGTGTTGAAGCAATGAACGACAATCTTGTGGGCATCATTAAGGAGCGTGAAATAGAAGTCGGTGGTAACTCCATTAGACAGGATACCAGTAAGCTATCGCAGGAGACGAAAGATCTGATCAAGAAACGTCTATGTATGAAAGCCTCCAACCCTACAGCTAGGATAGAACTGGCAGAACTTTCGAAGTTAATCGACAAGCGCAAGACAGCTGACATAAGGATGTATAATATGGATAGTATTGAACATGCTCTCAGGAACGGAGGAAGCCTAAAAGCAGTGAAGCAGAAACTAGGAATTGGCAAGAATAAGATGTATGCAGTGGCGTAGCAATAGGGGGGCCCGGGGGGCCGTGGGCCCCGGGTGAAAGGGGCCTTAGGAGAGGGGGGGGGTGTCATATACGTCTGAAGACACCCCTCTTTCCACCGGCTACACAACGGGGGGGGGGGGGGGTGACAGAAGACCTATGGGCCCCGGGTGCCAGACGACCTAGCTACGCCACTGGATGTATGCATTAAGAGATGCAGCCGGCAATATCATTACTAATATGGATGAGATAGTTCAAGTAGCTGACGAGTTCTATAGAGATTTATACAGTACCAGTGGCACCCACGACGATAATGGAAGCGAAAATAGTCTAGAGGTATTGGAAATCCCACAGGTAACGCCAGAAGAAGTAAAGAAAGCCTTGGGAGATATGCAAAGGGGGAAGGCAGCTGGGGAGGACCAGGTAACAGCAGATTTGTTGAAGGATGGTGGGCAGATTGTTCTAGAGAAACTGGCCACCCTGTGTACGCAATGCCTCATGACCTCAAGCGTACCGGAATCTTGGAAGAACGCTAACATATTCCTCATCCATAAGAAAGGGGACGCCAAAGACTTGAAAAATTATAGACCGATCAGCTTACTGTCACTTGCCTACAAACTATTTACTAAGGTAATCGCAAATAGAATCAGGTACACCTTAGAATTCTGTCCAGCAAAGGACCATGCAGGATTCCGTAAAGGCTACTCTACCATAGACCATATTCACAATATCAATCAGGTGATAGAGAAATGTGCGGAATATAACCAACCCTTATATATGGCTTTCATTGATTACGAGAAAGCGTTTGATTCTGTCGAAACCTCAGCAGTCATGGAGGCATTACGGAATCAGGGTGTAGACCAGCCGTATGTAAATATACTGAAACATATCTATAGCGGCTCCACATCCACCATAGTGCTCCTTAATCAAAGCAACAAAATCCCAATAAAGAAAGGAGTCAGGCAGGGAGATACGATCTTTCCAATGCTATTCACAGCGTGTTAGAAGAGGTATTCAGAGACCTGGATAGGGAAGAATTGGGGATAAAAGTCAATGGAGAATACCTTAGTAACTTATGATTCGCTGATGATATTGCCTTGCTTAGTAACTCAGGGGACCACTTGCAATGCGTGCTCACTGACCTGGAAAGTCAAAGCAGAAGAGTGGGTCTAAAGATTAATCTGCAGAAAATTAAAGTAATGTTTAACAGTCTCGGAAGAGAACAGCATTCTACAATAGGTAGCGAGGCACTGGAAGTGGTAAGGAAATACATTTACTTAGGGCAGATAGTGACGGGAGATCCGGATCATGAGACGGAAATAATCAGGAGAATAACAATGGGCTGGGGTGCGTTTGGCATTCATTCTCAGATCATGAACAGCAGGTTGCCATTATCCCTCAAGAGAAAAGTGTATAATAGCTGTCTTACCAGTACTCACCTACGCGGCAGAAACCTGGAGGCCTACGAAAAAGGGTTCTACTTAAATTGAGTACGACTCAACGAGCTATGGAAAAGAAGAATGATGGGTGTAACGTTAAGGGATATGAAAAGAGCAGATTGGGTTAGCGAACAAACGCGAGTTAATGACATCTTAGCCAGGCTGATGATGATGATTCTCTCTTCCATTATCGTCATGGGGGCCACTGGTACTGTATAAATCTCTATAGAACTACTCAGCCACTTGAACTATCTCATCCATATGAATAATGATATTGCCGACTTACATACTGATATTGCCGCATACATCTGATTCTTGCCAATTCGTAGTTTCTTCTTCACTGCTTCTCGGTTTCCTCCGTCCCTGAGAGCATGTTCAATTCTATCCATACTGTACTTCCTTATGTCAGCTGTCTTACGCTCGTTCATTAACTTCGAAAGTTCTGCCAGTTCTATTCTAACTGTAGGGTTAGAGGCTTTCATACATTGGCGTTTCTTGATCAGATCTTTCGTCTCCTGCGACAGCTTACTGGTATCCTGTCTAACGGAGTTACCACCGACTTCTATTGATGACTTCTTTATGATGCCCACAAGATTGTCGTTCATTGCTTCAACACTAAGGTCCTCTTCCTGAATTAAAACCTTTTCTCTAGCTTAATCTGGAATTGCTCTATTTTCCCTCTTACCACTGACTCATTGATCGGCTTCTTATGTACCAGTTTCTTCCGCTCCCTCCTCAGGTCTACGCTTATTTGAGTTTTTTTTCCATCCTGTGGTCACTGTAGCGCACCTTGCTCAGACGTCCACATGTTGTATGATGCCAGGGTTAGCGCTGAATATGAAGTCTATTTCATTTCTAGTCTCGCCGTTAGGGCTCCACCACATCCACTTTCGGCTATCCCGCTTGAGGAAGAATGTATTCATTATCCGCATATTATTCTGTGCCGCAAACTCTACTAATTTCTCTCCCCTGCTATTCCTAGTGCCTATGCCATATTCCCCCACTGCCTTGTCTCCAGCCTGCTTCTTTCCTACCTTGGCATTGAAGTCGCCCATCAGTATAGTGTATTTTGTTTTCACTCTAGCCATCGCCGAGTCCACGTTTTCATAAACGCTTTTGACTTCCTGGTCATCATGACTGGATGTAGGGGCGTAGACCTGTACAACCTTCATCTCGTACCTGTTATTAAGTTTCACAATAAGACCTGCCACCACCCGCCGTGGTTGCTCAGTGGCTATGGTGTTGGGCTGCTGAGCACGAGGTCGCGGGATCAAATCCCGGCCACGGCGGCCGCGTTTCGATGGGGGCGAAATGCGAAAACACCCGTGTGCTTAGATTTAGGTGCACGTTAAAGAACCCCAGGTGGTCAAAATTTCCGGAGTCCTCCACTACGGCGTGCCTCATAATCAGAAAGTGGTTTTGGCACGTAAAACCCCGAATATTATTATTAAGACCTTATACCGTCTCGTTAATGCTATAGAATTCCTATATGTTACCAGCTATATTCTTATTAATCAGTAATCCCATTCCAAGTTCTCGTCTCTCCGCCAAGCCCCGGTAGCACAGGACGTGCCCGCTTTTTAGCACTGTATATGTTTCTTTTGGCCTCCTAACTTCACTGACCCCTATTATATCCCATTTACGGCCCTCTAATTCCTCCAATAGCACTGCTAGACTCGCCTCACCAGATAACGTTCTAGCCTTAAACGTTGCCAGGTTCAGATTCCTATGGCGGCTTCTCCGGAACCAAGGATTCTTAGCACCCTCTGCTGCGTCGCAGGCCAGAGCGCCGCCGTGGTCATTGGCTTCGCAGCTGCTGGGGACTGAGGACCGGGATTTGATTATTGTGTTCATATAGGAGGTGGTGGCCAAGTACTGCACCAGTGTGGCCAATCCTGCTCTGGTGAGGGAGTGCGTTACCGGTTCTGGTCACCGGGATCAGGCCACACTCCAGGCCTGTTTATCGAATTTTATCAACACGTGGATTTTTTTTTAATACTGTGGAAAATTGCGTGGCACCGGGATTCGGACCACGGACCCCTTGCACGCGAGGCGGGTGTTCTACCTCTACGCCACCGCTGCGCGTACGTTCTTTATTCACGTTCTTTATTCACGTTGTGCATGTTCTTTATTCACGTACCTGATAATGGAACACTGCATTTGTGAGCTCGGCTGTGTGGCGCCCGCTGCTGAGGCGAGCGTCGGCGCAACCAAGCGAACAAGTACTGCGAAAAATGAAAAAAAAAGAATGAACGCGGAGCGGGAGATGAGTGGTCCGCGAACGGCGGAGACCAATGAGAGCGGCCCCTTCAGAAACGTGAGCGCTGGAAACTGGTAACATGCGAACCCGCCGGACCACTCGATGCCTAGTCGTATCCGGTCTCAGCCGGACCATGCGTTTCGTGCTATCGTCTGCTTGCATCAGCTGTCGCTCGCACTTTTGTGTTTAGCTTGGTTCAGTCCCGAGCATCAAGTAATACGAAAGGTGATAGATTGAACGCAGAGCGGGAGATGAAAGCCACGAATGCCAATGAGAGCGGCCCTTTGAGAGACTTGCGTTTGGGAAACTGGTGTCATGCCAACCTGCCTCGCCACTCTGTGCGTACTCGTATCTGGTCTCAGCCAGACCACTCGTTTCATTCTATCGTCTGCTCCCGCCAGCTCTCTCCCGCGGTTGTGTGCTTTGCTTCGTTCGGTGTCATTCTAGCTTGATTCGAATGTCATGGTTTGCGATTGTTTTACAGCACAGCTCTTAGGCGTCCATTCGTGCGACGAGAACCGGCAGTGGCGGCGTAACGGAGCGAACCAACAAGCGGAGAGGAGGATGCGCCGACTATGGTTAGGAGATGGCGCCAAAGTAGCGCGCGTTGCCTGGTAGACTTCTCGGAGGCTGCTGGCTGTGATTCGCTCCCACGCATCACACACGCGCTTGCTCTCTAGATCTGCAGGTTAGAGGCAGTCAGGCCCCGCACACTCTCAAGTTCAACAAACGGCCACAGACCTAGGTAGCACAAAAGAGATACATAACGTTTGTATATCGTTTATCCGAGACGATAGAAACGATTTGAAGAAGAGGCGGGTAAGAAAACTTCGTTGGTAAAACGTCGTACATGCCTGCTAATCTCCGGCTTAATTACTTTTTTGAGACGATCTAGAACAGCACTTCAAAACGTATTCGAAAAGCTGGTCTTGAACTAGGGTTGAGGAAGGCACGAATAATCCCTTTGCCGGGGCTCTTCATATGTGATTTCTAAACGCTTTTAAGACATTATCTAAAAGCTCGTTTAGAAGTAGTCTTGAAAGGTTTACGATAATCTAAAGCTCGTTTTCGCGGTTTCCAAATAACTATAAGCGTTGGTGTCTAGTGCTACTGCGCTCCTGGAGCAGTGCCAAGCACTGTTGCCTGCAGAGCCGACGCATCCTCGACCAAGTCACCTGAAAGGGCACATGTCCACGAAAATGAATTCGCAAGGCAACTTTTGGTATGAAGCAACAATGTTTATCAAAAAGATCGGAATGACTTCCCGTTAAGAAATGGGCGCGTCTTGAGAATCAGTCAGGCCAGGATTTTTGTACCAAGACCACATGCAATGAGCCTGTCACTAACCAAAACTTTATTGCAATAATAGTACTTATGCAAGGTTTCTGCAAACTATATGACTAATTCAATGTAAACCGAATTAAAAGCGCATCAAGAATCACTAAAGCAGAAACAATTCTTAATAAACTAGAAATTGATCAACAATGGCTAGAACGTGCATAAAGGAAATTCGTAATGCGCATACACTGACGAACAGCAAGAGTGCGAAGTGTGCTAAAGTTTCTTACATGCTATCAGAGGAACAGACTAGAGGCATTTAGAAATTGGTATCACAGCAACTGCAAGAAGCAGAATGAAAATGCCAGATTTCATCGCATGGTATCTGCCTACAAGCTATGTTACCAATAATCTAGGAGCTTGAAAAGAACACAAAAAGCAATAACGACACATACGATCAAAAATCAATCCTGTGATAAAAACCAAACAACTGGAACATGTTAACCTTGAAAATATTGCCTGTACAGTACATCAAATATAGTAATGGTGAGAGAACTAAAAGAACCTTAAAACTAAAAGAACAATCTCGTGAATGATCATAAAGAATACTCAAATAAGGAAATCTGTGTAACAAGTGAGCAGCACACTAATGCAGAGTTCGATGAGACTGAGTAACGCTATACATGCCTAAAATTATCATAGTACTCTTGTACACGAGAAATGAATGTGCAAGCCTTATTATTACCAAATTGTATAAACCTGGCAATTTCCAGGCCATGGCGGCCGCATTTCGATGGTGGCTATATGCGAAAGCACACATGTACTTCGATTTAGATGCACGTTAAAGAACCCCAGGTGGTCCAAATTTTCGGAGTCCCCCACTACGGCGTGCCTCATAATCAGATAGTGGTTTTGGCCCGTAAACCCCCACAATTGAATGCTTTGGACCTGGAAATTAACTGGAATGCACAGGAAGCTGCGCTCCTGCCACCAAGGGAGCAATGTTCAAAATACATATGAATCCGTTTATATAAACACCAGTGTACAAAAGGCACATACGTACCACTCTCGCAAAAAAGGCATAAGGTCGCAATGAATCATCTGCACACACATGAATACATTAGTACACTAGCACACATCTCCAGTCTCCTAAAGTAAATAAAATATATTGGCTCACCACCCGGCCCTGCGAAAGTGGATGTCCAGCGAAGCTGTTTAGTACCACCACTGCTGTGAGGGTGTGCAGTGCTTTGCTGCTTTAGAGTGATGGTAATTTTGACAGCACGCCGCCGCCAGTAGCGGAGCAGCAACAACACTGAAATCAGGTGCTAGGCTGGTTATTTCATATACGCAAGGCTAGGGACATCACTTCCCACGTCGCAAGCTGCCATCGCCGCGGCAGCTTGCGCAGCAATAATCGTTATCGTGAGACGTATGCGGGAACGCTACGTGCTTCGCTGTTACCAGGCGCACCTTACTAATTATGTCGCTCGGATGCTTGTTTTGCGCTTGTTTATTAAAAGGTACGCTGTTCTATATGTTGCATCCGTGCTTCCAAATGATGATGATGAAGCAGCATTTACTGGGCCCTAAATAAATTGGTGGTGCACGTAGGCACCAGACGGGGTGGTTCCCTAGTTACGGGACCCATATGTTCCCAGCAGCTCCTGGCCCCTGTCTCAGTGCGAGCTGAATCGGTAGGGCGGAGCTGAATAACAAGGTCTCCCATCGGTCAAGGGGTTGGGGATTGGGGGTACTGGTGGGAAGGGGAGAAAGGGGGGGGGGTCTTGATTTCTGTGCACTCTGCGAAGACCAGAGTGCCCTTTTCTCTTCTGCAAAAAGGACAGATCATATCGTATTCTGCAGGGTACATGCGGTTCATCAGTACGGGATGCGCACGTGATCCCTGCTGCGCTCGACGCAGGTTCGTCTGTTGTTGTCTGGTGAGTTTGGGGTGCGGTTCTGGCAGTGTGCACCTTTCCTCTCGGTACATCCGGGTAATGTCCCGAAAGCTGGTAACCGGGTGCGGTAGCTCTACCGGCTCGTGCTCGGCCCGGATTAACATTTCTCGGGCATGGTAGTCAGCGATGGTGTTGCCTGCTAGCTACGAGGGAGCCGCGACCCACACGAGCTCTATGGCTTTTCCCGGAGGCTTGCGCTTGGATAGATTGTCTCGGGCCGCGGAGGAGATTACCCCCCTGCCAGTGGCGTAGCCAGCAATTTCGTTCGGGGGGCTCACGTTGCAGCTTGGCCTCATCCTTAAGAGGAAGCTTTATCTCGGATGCTCCTATCTAAATAATGTAGAAGGTGAATCAGTTTTTCTCGGCAACCAATGCACAAAATTTGATGAGGTTTGTTGCATTTTAAAGAAAGACTTAAATTCTACTGTCGGCTGGTTTGGAATTTTTCATTTAGAGTGTCATTTCTTGTTAAAAGTTGGCCCAAATTTTCAAATCCAAAATCTCAAATCCCAAAATCTCAAATTTTCAGAAACCGCAACTATCACGTTTAAAACTCTGTAACTCGACAATGAAATATAATATCACAATTCTCTGTATCGCATGTAATAGTACATCTACAGCGGACAAAATTGATGTGTTACAAATGAATCTCAAACAATGTAGCATTATCGAAATACGGCCTTTGCAGAACCCGTGTGCACCACGTAACTAATTCACGTAAGACACAAATTGACATAATGAATTTGTCCGCTTTGACTCTTATAGTAGATGCCGTTTGAAGAACCGCGATGTGTTTTTGGTGAAGAGCTTTTAATTTGTAAACGTCCTCCTTCTATTTTTTTCGCACTTTCAAATTTTTCAAAATATTTTAAGCAAAATTCAGGCCCTAAATCGAACTTCCGTTTCCAA
Source organism: Dermacentor albipictus (assembly GCF_038994185.2). Taxonomy (NCBI): domain Eukaryota; kingdom Metazoa; phylum Arthropoda; class Arachnida; order Ixodida; family Ixodidae; genus Dermacentor; species Dermacentor albipictus. The sequence continues at coordinate 291,553,077 of NC_091821.1, forward strand.
CACATACTAGAAGTAAACTTTCTCAAATTCAACAAATTCCATTAAAAGTGATCCAGGGGTTATCTCAGAAGAGCGTTTCTGCGTTTACACTTATTTGAATAGGCCGCGTCGGAGTTGGGCCCGAGCTAAAGCTTCGTCTTAAACGATTTCTTGAGAGATCAAATACATGAATAATAACTGCATTGCCATTGCCAAAAATGCTGCAAACGAATTCTTGAACGCTACGCACTGTCCAAACAAGTATAATATGTATTTTTAATAAAACGATATTTATTTATTTCAAATACCCTCATGGCCCTGCGGGCATTATTGAGGGGAGTGGAACAAGACATACAATAACACAGATAACAAGAAAGGTGAATACATTCAGGGGTCACAGCATTACATATCATTGCATTATAGCATAGCATTGCATACATGGCATTAAATAGCTCACTGCACTGAGTTTTACAAATATCAGCAATTGTACACATCCATGGAAAGCTAAAAAACGAGAAAAGAAAACAAGAATTAAGAACGCAGAGTTCGTGAGAGACGACGAAACGAAAGGCACGCATGTCATGAAGAAGAAATGCAGGCACTTAACTTATTCTTAAAATGCTCGAGATCGTCGGCGAGTGCCACAACTGCTGGCATATACTCGTATGTGCCAGAAATTGTGCTCAAAATAACTGATATCAATGCTTCCATGCATTTGTCTTTTTAATAAGTAAAGAATGTATCACACGATCCTTACAACTATATCAGTTCGAAGCCAGCAAAGCATTGCATGCCGCTGATATTAAAAATGTAAAGGCCATAAATGAAGAAGTTGAGCACAAATATGTGAATTAACCTTTGTCATTCAACAACCTTGTTTACATTTTTGTACATATGCAACGGCCAGTGAAAAATCTCAATGGCGCTGTGATCTATTCCAATGTATTACGCGCGGACAGCTGTCACCGGTCGTGTATCGCTATATAAAGCCGTTCTGCAAAATATACGAGGGCGAGCCAAATGAAAGTGAGCCAACGCAAATATATGACAAATGAGGTACTTAACTTAAAAGCAGTCTCGATGAGCATTTAGACATTTATCCCATTGACTAACGAGTCGGGTGATTCCCGCCTCATAAAACTCCTTAGGTTGCTGCTTCAACAAATCTGCAACTGATTCTTTCACGTCATCGTCCGACACGAATCTTTTTTTTTTCATGTGCCCCAAAAGGTGGAAGTCGCAAGGCGACAGGTCTTAGCTATATGGCGGATGTTGCAGCGTTTCCTACTTGAACTTTGCCAGTTTTGTATTAACCACATCAGCGACGTGGGGACGGGCATTGTGAAAAAATTGAAAATTAAATTATGGGGTTTTACGTGTCAAAACCACTTTCTGATTATGAGGCACGCCGTAGTGGAGGACTCCGGAAAATTCGACCGCCTGGGTTCTTTAACGTGCATCTAAATCTAAGTAAACGGGTGTTTTCGCATTTCGCCCCGATCGAAATGCGGCCGCCGTGGCCGGGTCTCGATTCCGCGACCTCGTGCTCAGCAGCCCAACACCATAGCCAGGTCGTGGAACCAGATGGCCCCATTCGTCGATTTTCCACGTCGTTTGTTCTTGATTGCGACGCGCAGCCGGTCTGGCGTTTCACAATATCGGAAACGATTGATAGTCTCTCCGGCTTTAGAAAATTCTATCAGTAATGGCCCCTGATGATAGAAAAAAAGTAGTAAACAACACCTTTCTGGTGAAAATGACGGCCTTTGCTTTCTTTGGGAGAGGTGAATTCGAATGTTTCCACTGTAAGCTTTGCCGTCGTGTTTCAGACTCGTAGTAGTGGCCCCGTGGTTCGTCCCCGATCACAATTGCAGACAAGAAGTCGTCACCCTCATTGTGATACCGGATCAGATGAGTCAAGGCAGCGTAGAACCTTCTTCTGGCGGTGTTTCAAAATCTTGGGCATCCATTGCGCACACAAGAGCCGACGACCGAGATGTTCACGAATTATGGTGTGAACCGAACCGCGACTGATGTTCACACGCTCTGCCAGTTCATCGATGTTTATCCTCCGTTCTTGTCTCATCAGCTCATCAACTTTTGCGCTTGTGTTGTGGGTGATTGCACGATAGAGTTGGCCCGGTCTTCGATCGTCTTTGCAACTTTCACTTCCTTTTTCAACCGTTTGCTCCGATGCTTCACAGTGGCCAATGAAATGCAATCTTCAACGTACACGGCAGCCATACGGCGAATAATTTCCTTTTGGGAAACACCTTCAGCTGTCAAAACATTCACGGCGCCCCGCTGCTTAACTTCTGAAGTGTCGATTACGTCACGCAACCATGTTCAATCCAGTGTATGAGAGCATTAAAAAACATTTACTCTCACATCTACCCGTCCCTTTTGTAAATGAAAGATGCCTGTGTGCTACGCGCATGCCTCGCAGATAATGAACCGAGTCATTTAGAAGAGTGGGTAGGCTCACTTTCATTTAACTCGCCCTGTTCATTAGAAATGCGAAGATACAATAGAATACACAAATGCTTGATAAAGAGCCAGAAAGTGTCACTGGAAAGAAAGCTCACATCACGTATACCCAAAACCTCGCAACAAGATATTTAAATATACGTATAAGTCTCGAATAAATCTACGTATCTAAGAAAAAGTCACTGTATATAATGCTTCAAACAAGGCAAATAAACGTGTAGCGCAATCACAGATTCACAGAATCCTTGACCCCGCCCCCATTGCATCCACTCCATCCATGCTTTCCTCCTTTGCGCACGCAAGATTGAGCCACCATCGTCGGCTCACCCATTCCACCCCCTACTCTTTCACTCGCACATACAGCAAGCGGCTCGCGCTCACGACGTTATTGCCCCGAGACTTCATACGAAACATGAGGGCGACGGCGACAGCAGGAATGCGCCTGGAGTCTTCATATAATTGCTCTCACAATAATATAATAATAGTATCCGGCAACTGAAGCGTACCGTGGCCGATTACTTTCCGCAAAAGAAGTAACAAAGTGTCACCATGCGACAATTCGCTGCGCCGCAACAATGTATTTTTTTTTCCTTTTGTGGGGCGGGGGCACCGAAATTAAAAGACAGGAAACGCAAAGGAGAGTTGTTGGCCACAATCCAGTGCCTACTTTGGGCACCTAATGTGGCTACCAAATGAATATCGAAGAAAACATGAGATGCTTGGTCCACCGAGAACGATACGCATAGTGCTCGGTATTTCACACCGGCGAGACAAGACTTTCCGGAGAGGTTGCGCTCAAGTCAACACGGTGTAAAGCGTCAAGTCTTCACAATGATGGCGGTGAGCGACCATTGTTTCTTTTTCTCGTCTGCTACCCAGAAGGCGTCCAAAACTCTGCCAGGCGAAAATTCACTCGGCTGGAGAAAACCACACGCGCACCGAAGTACGCGGCGCGGTGGTTTCGGGGCGACACAAGAAAAACGCATACGCTCTGGCTGGCTCTGGCAGCGCGCGGGTAGGGTAGCGAGAAAAAATTTAAGAGGCTCAATGTGTCCTCACGAATAAAAGTCAAAGTTGAAAAAAAATAAGAACGTATTTACCCTGGATGGCTTTAGTGTCTTGACATGAATGCTTTAGCGTAGGTAAAAGAAAATATTGATATTTTTTTATGCGATATGACGGCAAAAATGAACCACCACAACGCTTTGTCTCATCGTATCTTGCTGCGTGTTTTGTCAACTTGTCTGATAGTGTGTTAATTTGGCTTGTCTTGTTGTATGTTCCGATCTAAGTATTTAGTAAGGTCAATGCACATTTGGCGTAAAATGTTCATAACAACATTAAGCCCACAAAGTTCAAGAATTGAAAATCTAAAGCACGACTTTGGGAATATCAATGCACCTTTCGCAGCAAATGTTTATTAGATTATGCGTTATCGAATAGAACGGGACATGCAGGAGGAATTTTTCTTCAACTCTGAGGCTTTTCTTTCGAGGAACCCGTATGGGTTTTTTTTGTAGCCATTGCTACGAACGTGTGGATGTCTGATTTTCCCTTTATCAATTACTACTCTCCACCTTGCGGGTTTCCGCAGAACTACTTCGTCAAACACTTACCTTTGCTTCGTGTGTTGTCGACAAATTCGACTTCGCCCTGCCATCTGCCAGCCGCCTGGTTAGCTCAGATGGTAGAGTGGGCTGCCCCGGAAAGGCGGTGGTCCCTGGTTTGAGTCCCGGACCAGGACGAATTTTTTTCTACTCTGAGGCTTTTCTTTTGATGAACCCGTATGGGTTTCCTTTGTAGCAATTACTACGAACGGGTGGATGTCTGACTTTTCCCTTTATCAAAAACAGCATTCGGCCGATCATTGTCTTAATAGTAACACGACGAATCACATCAAAGTCTGTTTCCCTAACAAAGTTGTCATGCTTTTGACAAACAGATGTCAATACTTCGACGAGGTTTTCGTTTCGCTTTAAGGCAAGTCCCATGAATTGCAAATTTTGCTGTCGTGTATATTGCTTCAGCTCGATTATTTCACAGCGGGTGCTTTCAGGCTTACTTCGCAGTTCATTAGTTTCATTTTTTAGTAACGCCTGTTCTTTCTTGATATCATCAATCGTTGCCTAGAAACTTTCAAAGTGACAATTCAAGAAATTAGGGGATTGCATATTCTCTTGCATCTCATCTCTCGGAGTAGTTCCATGTGTGTCAACCTCGCCTGATAGATCAGTAAGTACCTTTGCCAATTCCTTAATTGTAGCCGGTGGCTTGTCCGTCAGTATCAAAGGCTATTCGCAGTGGTCAGACAGTAAAATGATGCATTAAAAGAGCAGTCACAGAGCGAGCAAGGCATTTCTGGTAGGTTATTGTGAAAAGATCCAGGTTGTCTACGTGAACAATTCGAAGAAAACGATTAGCACTTGCCGATGCTTCCAGTTGCCTGGTCCGCTCCGTACTGACGAATTTCGCTCTTGTTACAGCTCCTTTATAGTTGATTGGTGGGGGCGTCCATGACTTGACGATCACAGCACCATTCCATGACGCGGGCAGACTTGATTCATCTGTAGAAGGGACAGAGGAAATTTTGTTAGCTGTGACAAATTGTCAACGATCGATGAGAAAAGAGTACAGATATTGATGAACGATAGGATCAAGGTTAAGATTACTTAGTTAAAAAAGCAATGATGAGAAACCTTGTCAAACGCTTGAAAAAAAATAGGAATATACAGTCAACAATGGAACCCCTGTCATAAAGTGAATTTAGATCGCGTGTAAACAATAAAAGTTAAGTTTCACAAGAGTCTGATATTCGAAGTCCATGCTGATGACTTGCAAAAAAAGGACTGTAGGAATGATGCAAGGTGAGAGCAATTGACATGTTCCATATTTTTATAGGTTATGCAGGCAAAAGAAATCGCCCGATAGATATATGATGAAAGACTCCTTCCGGAATGACCTTCCCGACCTTCCAGTCTTCCGGAGGCTGCCTCAAGAGATCTACAGTACACTTACACCCTGATTAAAAACTTGGCATTTATATTATCAATGGCACGTGGTGAAGAAACTTTTAACTTTTCTATTATTCTCTCTATGCCAGCAATACAAAAAGAATAGGGTCCATCGCTAAAAAGTCAGTACCGAGATAGGTAGGGTTTACAGAACACACATCTTTAGAAAAAGCAGAAACAAATACAGAGTTCAGAACATCTGCGCAATCATCCATTTGGATTAGTTGATCGCTTGAGTCTTTAAGGGCGATAGCTGAGTTGTCTCTTTTCTTGACTACGCTTCAAAATTGCGTAGGTTTAGTAATTACAAGAGATGCTAACGTAATATTGAAAAACGAATCGTTGTTGTGCTTGAGAGCTTGTTTGGTATTCGGTAGCCACAGCTTGATAAGTAGTCTGACGTTCTTGAATACCGGTTAGTTTTTCAGAGCAAAAATGCGTTTTTTTCTTGTGATACAGGCTTTTTAGCGATTTAGTGAACAATGGCAATTGCCAGTTTGCCCCAATGACTATGCGTGGAGCGTATTTCTCGATGATCGATGACTTTTTTTTTTGAATAAATTCCAGTTAGTATTCACGAAGCGATCATGAATGTTGGGCAAGTAATCACCTAAAAAGGCAGAGAGCTTATAGTTAATAACATCATAATCAGCGTGTTTAGAGACACGGATATATATTTTGTGGTTACTCTGTGAGGCACTGCGCAATTTAAAGAAGAATGAAGCATTAAATAATCGTATAGCCCCGGTAGGTATGATATAGGATGAAAATATTCAGGCGCAGTGGTGAGTACTAAACCGAGGATATTAAAAGTAGAAGACGTAATTCGAGTAGCCTGCATTACAAGCTGAAACCAATTGCGAAAAATTCAAAAATCTGCTGCCTTCACTGGAAAAAGGATGACAATAGCAATGCACAGTACACCGCACAATATTCGGGAAATTAAAGTCATCTAGTAAAAGGAACGGGCTATTCGGATACCGCAGTGTAATCATATCTAAAATTATTGGGTTTAACGTGCGAAAACCACTTTCTCATTATGAGGCACGCCGTAGTGGAGGATTTCGGAAATTTTGACCACCTGGGGTTCTTTAACATGCACCTAAATCTATGTACATGGGTGTTTTTGAATTTCGCCCCCCATTGAAACGCAGCCGCCGTGGCCGGGATTCGATCCTGCGACCTCGTGCTCGGCAACCCAACACCATAGCCACTGAGCAACCACGGCGGGTTAGTTGTTATATGGGCGACATCATGAAGGTCGTCAGCAAAGGTGGTTAAACAGGGCGGCGGATAACAAATGCCCAATATCAATTTATTTTAGCACGTTTGTACTAGAACCAAGACAAGTTCTAAATCGTTAGTAAGACGTACGGACGGGAAAAGACAGCACCAGAGACTGCTACAAGCACGTCTCCGCCACACCGCTGTCTCACAGTTAAATGTTAAAGGTCCTCTTACAATTGAACAATTCGGTACTACCAATCTTCGCAGATAACTAGGTTTCAGTAGGACAGATTATGTCCGTGTCAGAAGTATCGATAGCAGTGCGAAGGTCGTCACGTTTTGGAAATATAATTCGGATATTTGTGAATAAAAGCAAAAGTTGGTTTCTGACCAGTAACTTTTATCCACTGCTCCTCGCGCCGTGCTATTCAGTGGCGGATGGCGCGGAAGCATGGCAAGATTTGACCGATGGCGCGAAGACATTAGAAATATCGCGCATGCAATTATCATAGAGATTGTAGGTGTAGAACTTTTTATTTATGTACAGTTTGTTGAAGCGAAGCTTCAGAGGGTTGTGTTTTGCCAAATTCGACGAATTTCTTCCCAGCGATAAAACAGTAAAATACGTTGTGGGGCTAGTTGGTGCATACCTTTCTTTAGGTGAAGCGCCAATAGTGACAGCACACAAGAAAGAATACGGACAGGACAAGGAGCTCCTGTCTGTATTCCTAGCGAAACGAGTAGCGGGCGAAGAGCCTTCATTAACGGTAATATTTACTTCCTTCAGCTTAGAGTTAATGAGGGGTATTTGCGGTTTGAGTTGGAAAGAAGGGAATTTTGTAATAATTGGTCTGCGCTTATTCGAAGTATACCCGACGAGCTTGTGTGCTTTGTCAAGAGATCCTTAGTTACATGGCTCGGTGAATTTGTTCATTGAGCGCAAGCGTTGCACAGATCAAAGGCAAGCGCAATTAATTTTAAAATAGCGCGTACAAACTCACAGCTCATAACAAGTGGCGCTTTCTGGGAGGAGAGTAATTTTCTGCCTGAGTGTAGTTATGCAAGTGAGACATCTGGTATCTTTTCACTGCTCACAAAAACGCTACGGCAAACAATGCCTTTGCTATCGCTGCTTGATGCGGTGATTGTACAGGCATGCCCCGAGATACAATTCAGTGATGACAAACGCAAAGCGCAAAGTACGTGGAGGCGAGAAAAAGCGAGGAGGAATACGCGGCAGCATTGCTGCTTACTAAAGAAGGAGATAACCTCTCTCACCTGTCTTGTGCTTTGTTGCCTGTAGAAGTTTTCGCACTTTCGATGTCTGCAATCTGCAAGAGGATCAATCAGTGCTGGGGTCGTGGAAATGGGTCGGACCACATAGAAAGACTAAGATACTTCCCGATGTAACTTAGAGGAGTGGCGTAAAAAATGCGCTACAACCAAAATAAAAACGAAACAAGGCAAGCTCGACGTGCATGGTACAAAAATTTATATGTAGTCAAATTGCGTTATTAAAAATGTTGCAAGGCTACATGACTGCTTGATATTTTTGCATTATTTGCATCGCTTTCCTCAATTCAATGTCACACCTTTATTTTTAGGGGAACGTGTATATATTTTATTCATGTCATGTCTTTGCATTGGCTTGTGTTCTTTATGCAAAAGTAAGTCAACATTTTTGTAGGCAACTGCAAAATCGTTGTAGCTTGGTTACCTACAAAATATTTACTAAGGTAATCGCAAATAGAATCAGGAACACCTTAGACTTCTGCCAAGCAAAGAACGAGGAAGGATTCCGTAAAGGCTACTCTACAATACGCCATATTCACACTATCAATCAGGGGACAAAGAAATGTGCGGAATATAACCAACACTTATATATTGTTACGTGGTCGTGACGTCAAAGAACACAGTAGCAATACTGTGAAAGGCAAAAACTAGCTTTTATTGGGCGAACCTGTGCCCACAAAACAGGCTACACTTAAAGCACAACGAGAACGGCGAACACAGTCTGCGATCGTCGTAAATCTGATCAGCGGGTCAAGCGCGTCGGCTTTTATAGAGCAGTCGTCGAATGTTCCAGACTAATCGTTTGGACTCGCGTGCCTTCCACAAAGTTCTACGCCATTCGTGTTACGCGATGAAATCAGATAACTCAAGGTTCGGCGACAACAGACAGCCGGGTAGAAGCATCGATAACTTTCCAGAAACGTCGGATACATGAAGGCGCGTCTCTCGCTGTGCGATTACAGTTTTTAAGCGGCGAAACGTGGTCGCCCGATAAAGATAAGTACACGTGTCAATATATAGCTTTCATTGATTACGAGAAAGCGTTTGATTCTGTCGAAACCGCAGCAGTCTTGGAGGCATTACGGAATCAGGGTGTAGACGAGCCGTACGTAAAAATAGCGAAAGATATCTATAGCGGCTCCACAGCCACCGTACTCCGCCTAAAGAAAGCAACAAAATTCCAATAAAGAAAGGTGTCAGGCAGGCAGATACGATCTCTCCAATGCTATTCCCAGCGTGTTTACAGGAGGTATTCAGAGACCTGGATTGGGAATAATTGGGGATAAAAGGTTATGGGGAATACCTTAGTCTCTTGCGATTCGCTGATGATATTGCCTTGCTTAGTAACTCAGGGGACCAATTGCAGTGCATGCTCACTGACCTGGAGAGGCAAAGCAGAAGAGTGGGTCTAAAAAATAATCTGCAGAAAACTAAAGTAATGTTTAACAGTCTCGGAAGAGAACAGCAGTTTAGGATACGTAGCGAGGCACTGGAAGTGGTAAAGGAATATATTTACTTAAGGCAGGTAGTGACCTCGGACACAGATCATGAGACAGAAATAATCAGAGGAATAAGAATGGGCTGGGGTGCGTTTGGCAGGCATTCTCAGATCATGAACAGCAGGATGGCATTATCCCTCAAGAGAAAAGTGTAGAAACTCTGTGTCTTACCAGTACTCACGTAAGGGGCAGAAACCTGGAGACTTACGAAAAGGGGTCTACTTATGTTCAGGACGACGCAACGAGCTATAGAAAGAAGAATGATAGGTGTAACGTTAAGGGATAAGCAAAGAGTAGATTGGGTGAGGCAACAAACTCGAGTTAATGACATCTTAGTTGAAATCAAGAAAACGATATGGGCATGGGCAGTACATGTAATGAGGATAGAAGATAACTGATGGTCATTAAAGGTTACGGACTGGATTACAAGCGACGGGAAGCGTAGCAAGGGGCGGCAGAAGGTTAGGTGGGTGCATGAGATAAAGTTTGCAGGGACGACATGGCCACAATTTGTACATGACCGGGGTAGTGGGAGGAGTATGGGAGAGGCCTTTGCTCTGAAGTGGGCGTAACCAGGCTGATGATGATGATGTCAACGTTGTCTTCTTTCACATCGACTTTAGTCGAAAGGCCTTTAGTTTTGACCACGAGGCCAAGTGGGCTGATCCCGAAGATAGAGAAGTCTGTGGTGTGATGTTCATTTTTGTTTTTTTACTAAATCGGTGTTAAATATTCCAGTACCTTTACTTTTACTAATCTGCGACTACTTCTCGCTTCTTGTCTTGTCTAGTTCTAAATGTAAATCCTTTGTGAGATTTGCTTCGAGGCTCGAAAGGGTCGATATTTATTTAATAAGAGGCCAGACGGATACCCAGATCTCAAGTCGCCCGAAAAATCGTTGTTTTCTTCAAAAAACAAAGCAAGCTAGTGCGGCACGCACCTGTCACCACTAATGTCCCTCAATCATTTAAAAGTACCGACAGGGTTTGATCCAGCCGACAACGCCTGTGATAGGCTGATCGGTGACACGTGATCTTGCTCCACCCCTTTGCCGCCATGAAAGTTCCTGCGCGCCGGGCAAAGTGCGCTTTCGCCTGTTGTGATATGCACATCGCTGCAATAATTTCGTTCCGGGAGGGCCGAAATGCCTTGTTGCTGTGCGGTTGGGTGCCGAAACCGGACGAAGCATAGCAAGAATTTATTTTGCATCGTGCGCGGCAACCAGAACGTAACCAGACGAAAAGTGTGGTTACACAGAATTGGACGGACGGACTTTAAACCGTCGGTAACAGCACGACTATACGAGGCAAGTAACATACAACGATACAAAGGTGCGATAGAAAGTATACACGTGCCTGTGTCGAGCGGTGACAGTATTTCACTCGCGTGCATGAATGTTGAGGGCCGAAGTTTATGGAGATTATTTATTTTGGTTCGCTGTGAGCCCGCTGAATAGATCGGTATGACCTAGGATGCGAAGGAACGAAATGCCTTGTTGCTGTGCGGATGGGTGCCGAGATCAGACGGAGGACGAGAAGAAGTTATTTTGCATCCCGCGCACCAAACAAAACCTAACCAGAAAGTAATTGTGGTTGATAGAAATGGACGGAAAGACTGAATCGTCGGTAACTGCACGACTATGCGAGGAAAGTAAAGTAGAGCGGTACGAAGGTGCGAGAGAAAGTATACACCTGTGTGTGCAGAGCTGCAGTATTATTCCATTCGCGCGCATGAATGTTGACGGCCGAAGTCTGTGGAGATTACTGATTTTAGTGCATTACGAGCCCGTTGACTTAGCAAGTGCAGTATAACCTAGCATGCAAGTAAATAGTGGGGCAGAAACGCATTAACTCGCGGACAAATATCCGCATTGCGTTACGTGCGATCAAAAATAAAATTCAGCAGGGAATTCTACTTTGACACTTTCCTGTGTTGGTGCGCGCATTGTTAACTGCGCTTTACAACATGTCCAAAAAGTAATATCCAATATCCTAACCGTATTTTGTGCATTGCATATGTGAATAAATATATTGCTAAGTGCCTGCATTACTCTGCTTTGAAAAACGAATACTGCATAGCCACAGCTACTGGCCGTCAAATAAAAAAGCGTAATACAGTACATCAAAGTACATTACATAAAGCTGCAAGCTCGTTCCTTCCAAGTTTCCCTTACACTCGAAGGTGTTTCAGTAATCGGCAATGCCATTTTACTGATGAAAAACAGACAACTGCAAATGAACATAAGAAAAACGCCACAAGCGATACACGTATTGCCAGCAAAACGCAGTGCAGTAGTAGCTGGGCCAATCCGCGTGCGTTTCGTATAAGGGCCCTCGGAGGCGAAAAGGGATAAACACAACACTGCGCGTCATGTTTCGAGTTTATGTGGCGACGTCGCACGGTTCACGAGAACAGTCAACAGCATTCACTCACGCGCGCACACTAAGCTTGATATTGGTGTGCCGCGAGATCAGATCGCGCTGGCAGCCCGAACACGATCGAGGAGACACGCTGACACGATCCATACCACCTCTTCATCATGTCGCGACAGTTGCACTGGCTCGTAGCATTGAACCACAAGACACAGCAGTCGTCGTGTTATCGCTACACGACAGACACACTCAGCGGCAAGAAGTCTGTTGGCGCACTCGTTTCCACATACACACATGATGTTTAGTTGCCGTGAGGGTCGCGCGCTTTGCGAGTCGCACGTTTGAGCGACGTTATGTCGAAAGTTTTTCAGTCCAAGCGACTGTCAGCCTTCATTTTTACACGACTTCTTCGTTCAATGCAACCGCTATGTGCACGCAGCACACTTACATGCATAAGATTTTAGAGAGCATACGGGATTAAGCGCAAGCAATCAGCAAGGCTCGCGCGGTGATTGAGCGCAAACGAACGAAATGTAAGCATGCGGAATCGAGGCGATCCAGCCCTCATTACGCTCCCTTGAGCTATCTTCTTGGAGCGCTCATATGAAATTAAAAGACTAAATTTAGCAGTTCGGGTCCTTCTTTCGTTTTTCGCCACAGTCAGGTACCAGTAGTTTTTATTTCCGCGCGTATGCAGATATTTTTTCACCTCGTGAATGCCGCGGCGCCGCAGTTTAGCGTGGGTGCCGTCTGCTACAGGAACTTCCTAGGTGGCGCGCGCGGCAGATGTCGCTACCTTGAAAATTATAGAGGGACCTTAGTCACCACCCTCTCTGTCGAGGTGCAGAAATTTTCGGACACCTTTATTCTTACTAACTCAGCTAATAACAGATGCAACCAGAGTAACCTCTAGCGGCGCAAACTCCCTTGATCTATTATTCGCAACTAATACAAACTTGTTATCTGACGCTGTTCATTTACCAGGAATCAGTGATCACGTTCTAATGAATTTAACTGAAACAGACCGCATCCTAAAACTGAAAAGGTAAGCGACATTATACTAGAATACAACAGAGCAAATTTTCAGGCCATTAAAAGCTATTTTGCTCCGTTTCTCGAGTACTCCTTAGAAGGTTTTCATAACAGGGTGGTTGAAGTTAACTGCGATTCGTTTAAAAACAAAGTGCACCCTATCACATATAACTACATCTCAAAGCGGAGCATCGCCAAGAGCCCACACGCCTATTGATATACTCACAACCTTAAGCGTGTATCGAGCAGGGAGAAAGGTTTTTATCGTTTAGCTAAACTACAACGAAATACCTCCAGGTGGGTCGCCTATAGTTCGCCTCAGAGGTTCATGCACAAGCGCTGAAATCCGCTAAGACTATTTATTTATTTATTTATGATACCCTCAGGGCCAAAGGCATTACAGAGGGGAGTGGTGTTAACATACAAGCAAAACGTACAAGAAAAATACAATATTCGCTCAATATACAATCTTAGCTATATCATTGGAAAAATTACGTAAAATATTAGCACAATAACATGAAAAAACAACATTACAAATACCTTGTTTATACATTGTTGGCTAGAAGATTTCGGAAGTGATGGTTATCACTGATAGATACAGCATCAGAAGGAAGGTGATTCCAATCGCGACTAGTCCTGGGCAAAAAGGAGTGAAAGAAATGCTTAGTGTTGGAAATGTCAATACCAACTTTCTGGCTGTGATCGATGCGATGGGATCGGTAAAGAGGCCTAGAGATAAATTGGTCGCGCAAAACAGGATTATAGTACAACTTATGAAAAAGAGTTAGTCTGGAAATTTGGCGGCGCGCAGACAGGGATGGAAGAGCAAGATTAGACTTCATGGCAGTAATACTAGTGGCTCTATTGTAGTTGCACAAAATAAACCTAACGGTGTTATTTTGAACAAGTTCTAGTGCCGTTACAAGCTTGTCCTGACTTGGATCCCATATCGAGCATGCGTATTCCAGCTTGGAACGTATTAGTGTTTTATACAGCAATAGTTTAAGTGACGATGGCGCTCTAAGAAAGTACCGACGTAGGTAACCTAACATGCGGTTTGCGTTGCTAATTATATGTTCAATATGAATGTTCCAGGTTAAGTTAGTGGTAATGTGAATGCCAAGGTATTTGTAGGAGATGACTGATTCTAATTGAACATTGTTAAGGTAAAAAGCAGATATCGAGGTCTTAGTGCGGGAAATGTGCATTGTTTTACATTTGCTAGTGTTAAGTTCCATGAACCATGTTTTGGACCAAGTAGCAACCGCATCTAGATCGGACTGTAAGTGGGTAGTGTCATTAACAGTTCTTATTTCGCGAAAGATAACACAGTCGTCAGCAAATAAAAGACCGTTAGATTTTAAGAGAGGCCCAAGTCATTGATATAGATAAGAAACAAAAGCGGTCCAAGAACCGATCCCTGCGGAACGCCTGAAGAAACGTGACTAAAAGCAGAGCAGCACTGATTCGCGACAACAAACTGTGAACGATGTGTAAGAAAAAATTCAATCCATTTTAACAAACCAGTGTCTAAATTTAGTTGATTTAGTTTATGAAGCAGTAATCTATGTGAGACCTTGTCAAACGCTTTTGAAAAATCTAAGAATAAGCAAACGGCATGAGATGATCCATCTAAGATTTGGTGCAACGCGTGAGTAAAGCACACAATATGCGTTTCACATGAATATGTTTTGCGAAAGCCGTGTTCAGCCGCGCTAAAAAATGAGTTTGATTCCAGAAAGTTAACCAAGTTAGTGTAGATTACGTGTTCTAGTATTTTACAACAGTTACTGGTGAGAGAAATAGGGCGATAATTACAAGGAAAGTTTTTATTGCCTGATTTGAAGATTGGAATCACCTTTCCTTTTTTCCATTTTTCGGGGAGCGTACCCGTGTCCAAGGATTGTTGGAATATTTTTGTTAATATAATAGAGCAGTAGGTACTGGTGTTTTTCAAACATTTGGTGTTAATACCGTCGAAGCCGGGAGAGGACGAGTGGTTTAACCCGTAGATAAGCTTAGCGACACCAGATACGTCGATTCGTACTGAAGGCATAGCTACGTAGTTGAACGCTTGTGTCAGGGGTAATTCATTTGAAGAAGCAGAGGAAAAATTCTGTACAAATGTTTGATTAAGAAGGGTCGCACAAAAATTGTCGGGTACGGGTTCGTCAGAAGAATCATGTAAGGTGATAGTGTCGTATGGTGGAGGACTAATGGTGCGCCAAAGTTTCTTTAGGTTAGAGGCTAGCATCGACGGAAGCACAGTAGATAAATAGTTTTCTCTGGCGTCTCTAATGGCTGCAAGATAAGCGTCAGATGCAGCCTTGTGCGCATCCCAACGTAAATTAGAAGGTGAGAGCCTGGCTGCGCGATAAAGACGTCTTTTCTTGTAGGATAGCCGTTTTAAATGAATGTTATACCATGATGCCTGCGAATGGGTGGTGATGACTCGCTTTGGAATGTATTTTTTTATTAGTTCGTGCGCTTTAGTTTCGAATGCGTCCCAATTAGCGTGCACTGAGTTATTGTCGAAGTTATGCAAGAAGATGTCTATGAATGCATGGAGTTCAGTATTGATTGCGTCAAAGTTTGCTCTGTTGTAGTCAAAAATTGTTTTGCGTTGTTTTGAGCGTTTTGGCGCGGTTGTTTCAATGTGAAAGTTTAGCAGTAGGTGGTCACTAATTGCAGGATAGCAAGTAACATCAGAGAGAAGATCAGGGGTAGTTGTTAGAATTAAGTGAAGTGTGTGGGGTGCAGTAGCCGATAATCTGGTTGGTTCGGAAACAGTTTGGGTTAACGAAAATGAAGAACATATATCCAAAAATTCTTGCGATTCGGT
Source organism: Dermacentor albipictus (assembly GCF_038994185.2). Taxonomy (NCBI): domain Eukaryota; kingdom Metazoa; phylum Arthropoda; class Arachnida; order Ixodida; family Ixodidae; genus Dermacentor; species Dermacentor albipictus. The sequence continues at coordinate 291,568,819 of NC_091821.1, forward strand.
TGAGTACGGAGTTAAAGTAGGAGGGTTCGTATTCCATATTATATTAGGGAAGTTGAAATCCCCTAAAAGTATGACGGGTGACGTGGGAAACCGAGTGTAAATCGTATTAAGGACGTCATGCAGTTCATTTAAAAAAACAGGAAGCGGAAGAAGGGGGTCTATAGCACACGCCAAAAATGAGTTTACGATGGTCAATTTTTACTGATGCCCAGACGATTTCGAGGTATGTGCTAACTTATATGCTCGATGAAGGAATATCATTTAAAATCGCAAGTAGTACGCCCCCACCTCGAGACGTAGTGCGGTCGCATCGGTATATGTTAAAATGTGAGGCTTCATGAAAGATTTCACAATCTTGTACGTCAGGAAAGAGCCAAGTTTCCGTTAGAGCAACAATGTGCGCAGAGCAGGAATCTATCGCCGATGACAACGAATCATGTTTGTTGACGATGCTGCGTGCATTGGTGTACATGATAGACAGTTGTGCGAATGGCCGTCCAGCTCCCCTCTCGCCATCCTAGGGCATAGCATTTGCAGTGTTAGTGACGGGCTCATGCCGCTCAGTGCGTTCATTGGTTTTAATTTCTTCGATGCTATCCGTCAATGTGTTGTAAGTGTAGCGTTTCTTATTAACAATGACCTTATTGTAGCTGAGTAGAAAGGATGGGGAACCAGGAAGGTTTTTGGCGAATTCGGTTAGTTTTTTTCGTGTGACACGGGTGGCGGGCGAGGAATCTTCAGATACTGTTACATTTTTTGATTTCAACAGCTTGCGTGCGGAAAGTAGCTGTTCCTTGTTTTTAAAGTTCACAAGCTTCACAATAACGGGACGGCATTTGTTCGGTGATAGAGTGCCCAGACGATGTGCACGTTCAATTGAACCAGCTGGAAATGAATCTACGACTTTACTTAGTACTTCATTAAATTTTGTTTCCGTTTCTTGCCATGTTTCCTTCGCATCAGGCAAACCACAAAATATTAGGTTATTTCTTCGTAACCGAGCTTCCATTTCGTCAACACGTGACTGCAAGAGGTTGTTCTGTACAGCCAGCAAGTCAGCAGTTGTCTGTATATGTGTAATTTGTGCACCAAGGTCGTCTATTGTACAGGATTTCTTTTCCAGGGCGTCAAGTCTCGTTTAGATATCGGATACTTTGACTTCAATATCTTTTGTCCAGATTTAATGCTTTATATGTCGGCTGCTAGTTCGGCTTGGAATTTTGTGCTCTGTAATGAACGTGTGTGAACATCCTTTAGCAAACGAAAAAGGGCACCCATTTGTTCAGCGGGGTTGTCTGGTAAAGATTCGATATCAAGAAGTGCATCTGCTCTAGTGGTGGGCCCAGGGTTAGATTCAATAACCCCGCAGCACAATAACAGTAACGCCATAGAAAAGCACTCCGACAAGGTTTCGCGCAAGACGTGTGGGCATGGGAACAGCAACAAACAACGATTGTCGCTTTTTTTCGCATACAGGGAAAAGAAGGTACACACCTGCAGGGCGATAGTTTGACGATTAGGAGCGGTGTCGAAGGCGCTGCTCCCATGCCCACTGAAGGAAACGCTGGCGAGCCTGCTGCTTAAATCGTCCCCGGTGATTGATGCAGTTGTCCATTGCGCTGTTGGGCAGTAGACGAGTTGTACAATTGCAGGTCCATCATAGTCAACCGTGCAGCAGGTCGCCGCAGCTGACAGTTCGTCCGGCCGGCCAATCCCAGGGACCGTCATTTACAGCGGGGTGAAAAAGCTTGAGCAGTCACTGACCACAGCCGATAACCATGGCACGAAGAGCACCTGAATGACCTGCATGGCGAAAGTTTGACGATTAGGAGCGGTGCCGAAGGCGCTGCTCCCATGCCCACTGCCCACGTCATGTCAACAACTCTGCCATCTCTCCTGCATGGCAATGTTAGAAAATTTTGGTGTCTCATCAATCCAGCACACGACCCATTAATTGTGCTTGAAAACCACAATGGTGATACCCTTCCTAGAAACCGATGTGCTGCAAAGTTAAACGACGCGTTTGGTAAAAGCTTTTGCCCTGTTTCAAATGCATAGCTTTCACATCTCTGCCATGTTGATTTTTCATTTATGTATCCCTACTTTTGTGATGTATCAGGTGGTGCTAAACCAATTAATTCATTATATTTATTTATTTATTTTTTAGTTATTTATTTACAAATACACCAGAGGTTCCCATCGGAACATTCAGTAATGGGAGAGGAAGTAAGTCTAATTCACATAGAGCATAAACAGGAGCAAGGTAACGTTAATAATGACAAGAAATACACAGTAACTCCTCTGGGAGTTGTATAAGTTTGCGCAAGCATTCTGCCACTTGCTCATGTCCACGCAGCCCTGTGCCTATATTAACATTATGAAACTTGATCCGGCAAGTACACACGACAGCGCTGCGGGGAGAAAAACTGATGCGGATGGCGCCGCAAGGAGGATTAATGATGCAAGCAAAATACTGCAGGTGGCGGCGCTAGTGATGACGTTCCGATCATTACAAGCCATTATCGCTGTTTAGCACCTTCCGCATTGAACCATTACAAACCGTCACCAAACGTACCCGGGCGGCGGCACCGCCTCGCGGACAGCACCTTGAACGCGATCTGCGATGCCGAGTACCCGACTGCTGATAGCTTCGCGCGCTGTGTTCTCGCCGCTTACTCAGCGTTGGGGAGAGACACGCGGGCCCGTATTGGCCTCGAGCTCCACCACTGGAAAAGCTGGCGCCACCGTCGCCGTGATGTGCTATTAGGGATCACGTGGACATTGCAACCGTGTCGGCTGCTTCGGTCCTCGTACGCTGCGCTCCTCATTTAGTGGCGAGATTTTCCCGCTTCGAGTGTCTCCTTTACAACGCTTGAAAGCACTACAATAGGTAGAGGCTGCCTTTGAAGGCGCGCAACATGGTAGGCTGGTGCTCGGTGCCGCAATGCCGGACGTACGCAACGAAGCCCGGTGTCAGCCTTATTCACACGTAGCCGGAGGACAAGCTGCGTGAAGCTTGGCTCACGAAACATAAAACTGGCGAACAGTCATCGGCTACAACTCGGGTATGCAGCAAGCACAGACGCGAGGAAGATTTCTGCTACGGCGCTGAGTCTGCGATGTTCGGAAAACGCGCACGGAGACGCTCGCCCGAGTCCGCTGCCCGACTAATGTCATGACGGTTTGGTCTGTGAACTAGTCGATGCTATAGATACTGGCAAGTTCAGTGGAGTGGAAAGGGAGCGTAAGAAGTACATTATAACAAAGTATGACATAAGGTCATGTTTGTGTTATTAATTAATGCACTGGCTTACAAAAAAGAAGCAGCGGGAAATCGCACGCTGAGAACACCGATAAACATACAGTGCGACGCAACCCGAGAAATAATATTGAAATGTCCAAGAATATAGAAGAAAAAAAAGATTGAATCGTCTCGATGGCACATCCCCGTAGGCATCGAAGTCTCTACAATGAAATTATTTGTGAACAGCTCTGATAACGCCCACGCAACAATGGTTGCTTGTATAATGTCAAATGCTCATATTCTGCGGCCTAAAGCTCATGGCATGGTGCGAAAACGCGCACGCTGCGAAAGCGAAACAGCGCGCGGACAAGCATGCAGACGCGCAGTCGGCCTCTTCGAATCTGTGCGATCGTTGCATTGAGGCTTCATTACGCTTCATTTAGTTATGCAAACACTATAAGAGCATATTTCACACTGTTTGCTCTCACCATTTACCTACCTTTCACGCAAGAAGCCGGTTCGGGATCCTCCATCGTGGCGACCACGCGCAGTGGCGTTCACTGTACGTATTCGGTAAAGAGATAGTGCCTGTAAACGATTCTGTGCTTTCACTTTGCCCAAGATTATTATTTAGACAGTAAAAAACTTCTCTCGTTCCGAAAGTACTTACAGAAATGTCCGGGAGAGCTCGCGCGTGGTGTTTCCAGTGAGCGCTGACAGCAAAACCTATGAGGAGCGCGCCGCGTGATCCCTCATACTACGCCAGCGAGGCGCTTCCGATAGATGGCGACTCCGTAACTCCTCGCCGCCAATATTGAAAGCGATCTCCGAAAGCGGCTGCATGCGGCGTGTGCTGAGAGCTCCGTGAGCGCCGTGTTCGCGCCGTTTCTTTGGCGTCGAAGCGAGTGGCAACGCGATGGTGAATTCGCTCGCTGCTGCGGGCGCTGTCTTGAAAGCGGCCTTTTACGGGGCGGATCGACAGATTTCTCGTTGGCCAGGCATAGAAATGCGCACACGTTTAAAGTTCTATACAATACTGAACAAATAGCTTTACGTGAAGGGAGAGTACAATCAATTTTTACAATCAATTTTTGCCAAAATTTTAGAACTGTTTTGTGAAGGAAAATCAATGGGGAGAAAGAGTTCGGAGCTTCAACTAACACATCGAGATTTTTTCAACTAGATCTGTGATGGTGAAAAAAACGCTGGTTTGTTGCCCTGGAATGATTCTGGTGTATGTATGAAAGCAAATTTTTTCAAAAATGTTCTCCTACCTACTTTTGCATATCAAGCTAACTTGAAATGGTTTTCTATAATAGAACAGTTCTTGACAAAACTCGGTGGTTTTGGCATGAAATGACTGAAATTACTTAAAAATATAATAAAAAGGAAACACTATCCTTGCTGGAACTATATCAAATACTCACTTAAAAATGTAGTGAAATATAAGAAAGCACAACGCTTTTACTCTGGATTGAGCAATGCAACATGGGCTTCTCAGGAGACTAGCGTAACATAAAGAAAATTGACATAAAAGTTTCAAGGCATAGAAAGGCACATGTGTACACTAGTTTGAGGAATCCAAACTGGCCTCTTGAGGAGACTAACATAAACATAAACGAACATAAAAATGCCGAGAGTTACAAAAGCACTACATTTGTGTTTTGATTGGAGCTGTCCAACGTTGACTCTTCAGAGGCTTTTGGTCCAACTGCAGAGCTGTCCAACTTAGAACCTTCAGAGGCGAGAACCAAGGCCAGAGTCCTTTACATAGGGCATGTTGGCACCAGGAAATTTTGGATATGTGAAGCCTGCAAAAACGAAAAGCCAGAACAAGTTTTATAAAGCAACTTCCATATGCAAGAGTGTGGCTTAGAATATGCCCTAGTTATAATGAAATCGATTTATGTATTTGTCTTGCTTTATTCCAACTTTCCACGGGTCCAGCTTCATAGCATGACCATTTACTTGAATAAATGTGGCACAGGACTCCACTTTGTGTCAAATACAGAAAAGGCCAAAGAGGAACAACGCACTGTAGCAAAATAACTATGAATATCCTCCATGTCGAAGATGTGAACGTTGCTTGCTTAGAAACAAAATGGTGAAAAAAATCACGTCGTTCATAAAGAAACTAAACAACTGACAAATAAATTATTTTTTGTAACTTCCATAATAGAAATTTCTAGCATTTCACTGTGCTTTTCCATGCTCCAAATAAAATACTGTCATGTCACTAGAATTAGGTGTGGCTTTATTTCAAGTTAGTTTTCATGAGTTCATATGCAATTGGAGTGCACTTCTCGCTTTACAATGGCTTAGGACTTTCTACATTAAATAAAATACTGCTTACAGCGATGCGTGTTTTCTGCCTCAATGGCCTAACGACTGTTATAATGAGGATTCTCTGTAGCTGTGCCCGAAGCTGGTTACCACGAGACATGCAGAATGTGACACATACGAAGAAATGCTCAGTCTTCTAAGAGCCACACGCCAGTGGACTGACTTCTTTAACCCTTTGAGGTTTACTGCCGTACATCTGTGGCTGCGACGGAACGTTTTGAAAAAAAAAATGTGCTTTTCAGAAAAAAGTGCTGCCTGGCATCACACTTGAGGTGCTGCAACCTTCTGGGACTTCTAGGAAATATTCTTATTGTGCTGTCACCCCTTCGGTTTCTATAAAAGTGATTTTTCACTTAGCTGCTTGGTGTCTATCATTGCAGTAGTTTGGGAGTCTTGCCACTTCACCTAGTTTGCTATAAAACGTGTTTTTCTAACTTTTATTACACAAAAAAATAATGCAGCTTTGTCCTGCATAGAAAAACAAAAGCTGTAAAAGTGCAAATGCTAAAAGGGTTTGCCGCTTTATTTTCACTTAAAAATATTTACCAGCTTTCTTTAAAAAAGTCACACTGAAGAATTTAAATCTGCAATAAAAAAAATACGGATCTGCGAATAGTTATTTTTGAGACTGAACCGAATAATGCCAGAAGAAAATTGAATAACAGATAGCTTCTGAATAATGAGCAGCTGATATCCCTATACTGTAAAATAATGTTCACATCCTAGTTTTCTTAAATTTAGCAAGTTTCTCTCATTGCACACTATGTTATGAAGAGCTGTTTATTAAAAGCACAAATGGAGGAGCAAAAAGTTCCTTCACATGCGCAGGACTCTTCAGTAAGCATGAATGATCGCTGTACAGCCTCGAAAATACATCTAGTTTAGTAATGTTGCCTCGTCTGCTATTCGTACAAGTTTTTACATTTTATGTCTATACTTTGTTCTTGTAGGCGAAAATTTGCCGTACTTTGGCTCAAATTTTACGTGTCGTTGTTGTTTTGAAATATTCGAATAATATTCGCATTTAGAAATAGTGAGCATTCAAAGACGAAATCGAATAGGGTGCTGTACACTTCGAATGTTTCGAGTATTTGCACAGCACTAAAAATAAACTCCTAAATTTGATACACATTTTTCCCCAAAATATCATCCTTAATGGGTTAAACAAGAGCGACGGGAAAGCCCATTCTTTTTGATAAATTTCAGCCCATAATCCACTTATCAATGGTTCATAATAACCCTGTAAACAGGCAAGTGAAGTAAGGAAGCAGGAAACAATTTCAAAATGGGAGTAGTGGACATATCCAATGGTCTGGAAGCAGCTTTATACAGTTGTCGCCAAGGGCCTATTTTCCATTTATTGAAGTATATGGGGAAAAGCCACACACACATATATATATATATATATATATATTTCATAGGTTAGAATACAAAGTGATGAAGTGCATGTTAATAAATGGGTTGGGTGCTTCAAATCAGTAAGCGTGTACTGAACATAGTACTGTTGACAGTGATGCTGGCAACACTGTCTGCGTTGTTTCTCTGATTGAAACAGCCAAAAGAAAATTGCCAAACAACTCACGTTCCCTCTTCTGAAAGGCTGCTGTCTGGCATGACATGGACCTCCTTCAAGATAAGAGCAACTTTAATTCAATGTGGTCTGGTAAAATTGGTGAAACTACTGTTTCACATTACAGAACCTAGAGAGCGGTTTTGATTGCTGAAATTCGGTGAAGGTGCTGCTCCTCGAGCTGAGCAGTAACCACACTTGAGCATAGCTTCTTCGCCATTCCAGTGTTAGAATAACACTTTCAGGCTACTTAAACATGTCCTCCATGCCACTAGAATTTCAGCGTGCTTCACAGACAACTAGTCATTGCAATGACAGCAAAGTAACACCGCTAATGCAGCTAATTTCATCTGGTATAGCCGCCAAAACCTCGCAATGAAGGCAGTGTTTAAATTTAAGTATTGGAGTATGGTGGCATTAGGCATTTAATGTCTTTAAAAAATTATACCAAATGGTAGGATGTTGTAGCACACAAGTGCAGGCGCGGGCTACTTGAAAGTCGTTTCTTATGCCAATGGCAAGTGGCTAATTTTAGATACAAAATGTGAATGTAAACATGCAACGAGAAATGATATATGGTACTTGCCTGTAACAGCGTTGACCTTGGTGGGGTGAAGAGCCTCTTGTGCACCTTGGTGTTATTTCCAAAGAGCAAATGGCACATGAGCTCCTCCTCTGTGAACATATGGTGAAGCGAAGCGCTTGTGAACTTTCCTCGGCCACCATAGTTGGCCTCGGTAAGCCGTGCAAGGATAACCTACTCAATGTGCACTCCTCCAACCCATGTCAGCCTGCATGTTTAAGTAAATGTTAGCAAACAAGTTTTAAGCCTTTCATGCACACTTACACAACAGCCCTACTGCAAATAAATCACAACAGTACCTGTTATAGATCTAGTAGGCCAAACTTACTTGACTTCCTACAAGCTTCTTACGGTGTCCGGATGCCAGATGTTTCAGAAAAACAAGGATTTATCTAGCACAAGCAAGAGAAATAATAAGTAAACCAAAGTATTCAAAACATCTAGTATTATTTAATGTGATTAGCATTGTTAGGAGAGTTCATATTTTCGGGTGTTTGCCTCTATTTTCCCACCCATTTGTGTCAATGGGTAGTCCATGGTCTATTAAGAAGAGATTGGGATGCTATGTTGAGAAAAGTGGTTTCATAATCAAACGTCAGAACAGCTTGGGTCACTGGGAACGTGATTCTGGGCATGTGTCACTTTTCAACGAATCCCTTTCATGCTATCTTGGGCAACTGCTGCTGCTTGTGTTGGCAAGCAGCATTAGGAGCTCGAAGAGGGACATGACTGTAGATCGTTACTAAGATTACGACTACACATCAGGTTCGCTTGCTGTGCTCCAGAAGCAGTATGCGAGAATCCGCTCTGCTGTTTGGAATGTACAGGTGCCGACAAAAATGATATACTCCAAGCAGTCCACGCAGCGGGAGCCGGAGAAGTGGCACACTGCATCGCGACGCCATCTGCAGGCGGCATCTGGGACCGAGACAGCCAATGGGTGCCCTTTATTATCGGCAGATATGATCCCAGATGCTGCCTGTAGATGACGTTGCGATGCGGTTTGCCACTGCTCCGGCTTGATAACTCAAAGGGAAGCTCATTACTTTTCGAAGCGAGATCAGGATGCCTTAGAACACGCACCTATAAAGCGAGATATAAGAAGGAAGAAGAAGCATGTGCTTGCTGTGGTAAAGCTAGGGAAACTACGGAGCATGTTTTATTAGAATGTCCAGACGTCTCCACTGGCCCACTTGAAGCCCTTGGGTTCAGAGGGAGCAGTGGTAAAGCAAACATGTCCGCAATAGACATTAGTAAGAGGCGACTGGAGGATTGGTGGAAGAAAAGTAGGGAAACGACAAAAGACGGAGACGTACAAAAGCACAGTTCGCAATAGGGGATCAGAAAATTTGGGCGTGGTAGTTCATAGTGTTTTTTGTGTCTTTTTTCATTGTTTAACCTAGGTAGAATATTAGGCAGTATAGTAGCAAGAGCTTGGTGGCGCAACCCACCGCCCCGTTCCAAAGGGGACGCTCATAACATCCATCCATCCATCCATCCATCCGTTGCTTCGGCTCCCGCTGCGTGGACTGCGTGGATTATACCACTTTTGTCGGCGCCTGTACACAGCCACAAGGACACCACCTCATCAGTTCAATCAATTGACTGGCAAAGCACAGGCTGCAGAAGAACACAGAGTGAACTAAGAAGTTTGTGGACAGTCAGTTGATGTCCACGTCAGGGACCTCTAGGGAGACTCGGTCCTTTCCTCAACGTGCGTCATCGTGCCCTCAAACACTGTATTACCATTCTGTCTGTGTCGTTAGTGCCACCGTTCTAAGAATAGGTATCATGTATCACCACTGATTAAAATATAAGTAGACATAACTACTCTGTATTAAATATTTATAGAGAATACTGTGAGCACGAGTTTATGCAGAGATAATGAATGCCACAGCTTAAAGGTGCACTAAAGAAAATTAAGTTATATCCTGGCGTTTTATGTGCGAGAACGACAATGCGATCTTGAGGCACGCCATTGTGGGGAACTCCTAATTAATTCTGACCACCTCGGGGTGCACGGTACACGGGTAGTTTTGCATGTCACCTGAATTAAATCGTGCTTGTTTGATCCTGTGACCTCATGCTTAGCGGTGCTGTGCAAAAGCCACTAAGCAACCACGGCATGAAAGCACTAAAGAGAAAATTATTTTCAGATGTATCTGTAGATGACTTTCCTAAAATTCATGAGATTCACTCGTACCGTGACAAGAGTCTGAGTAAACTGCAAAAGGTGCAAGAGGAAAGATTGGTGGCACTGCTGCGTTGAAGTCACCACACCAGCTTGCTGGGACGTCATAGATTTTGATGTTGTCTGCTCAGGCGTAGCAACTTTTTTTTACAAACAAAGGTGTTTTTCATTGCATTAAAAAAAAAAGCCGAAAATCCAAAATGAAGAATGGCCAGGAATTTTCAATGAACCAAAATAACCCATGTTTGCAAACATCCTTGAAATCCACGGTGTCACAATGAGGTGTCTGCACGAAGATTTTGGAGTAATAGTCAGAAAATTGAACTTTGACCTTTAATTTCTCTAAAAATCAGCCAACTGCCAAAAAGTTAAGAGAATTAGATATTTAAAACGAAGCATGTTTATTTTCAATTGATTTAGGTTGTTATTAGTGTTAATAACACAACACAACTCAACACAAGGAACACAACACACAACACAACACAAGGAATGCCCTAGGCTGCGTAACTGGATAATATGCATCACTGGTTCTCATTAAGGTAGGATTGTCAGTATAGCAGAGGGCATGCACTGGTTGCTCGAGAGGGGAGCTCTACCACCTTCCCTCAAACTCCCAATTTCGAATTGTTTCATAAGCAGTGATGCAATTTCTGTATCTTAAAGAAACATAATACCAAGGAGATTCATGCCATGCTGGCTACAATATGTCGTGACCGGCACTGGACGCCGTCCAGCTCGGCATCTATCTTTTTGGAATTTGGCCCTTGAAATGCAGAAAGCCCCGATTACTGCTCGTTCTTCAACCAACTTTCTCAATGGGTGCTGCTGTTTTGGTTTGATACCCCTAGCAGTGCACTGCTGTAGACATAGGTCATAATACGTTTATTCCGGTAAAACTACAAAGATGGCTGCTCATGTAGACTACTAATGAGCACACTATGTTTCTGAACGCTCCTCTTACATCAGTCATATACAGTGAAAAAGGCACATTCTACGTTTAATGTGGTCACAAGTTACACTGAAATTCACTCTCAGTCCCGGTGCAGTTGCAAGGTCTTTCAGCTGAGTGCTTAAAGGCACCATGTCTGCTAGAGAGGGCACTGTACACCAATTGATCAATGGAGGAAATGTTTGCAGTTGCATCAGCAATGTTTTTTTCTGCTCCCTGCAATACATTTTAAGGCATCACAGCATTTAATCATGGTGACGCAACAGAATGAATGACCAAAGAATGCACCGTTTGCGTTCCAGCTGGGTTGTCTTCCAGCTCATTTTGAATCTGGAAATAGATGTCAGTATTAAAACGTGCAGCCACAATGTGCCAAAAGCAACAATCAACAGAGCTACATGACGATTAGGCTGACATAAATGGACAGATATAAATGACTGATTGAAAACACTAAAGTGTTGCTGCTCTTGCTAATGGTAGCGTGAGCTTGTCAAATAATACATTTCTCATTTCTCTCCTTATTTAAAAAATATTTCTGCTCATCTGGCTTACTGCTATGGCCACATCTTAAAGGCAGCTCCTTCATATAAAAGCACAGTGTTGAATTTTTTTACTCCCCGTAGACCCGATGCCACTGAAGTTTTGCTTACTCACAAAGACAGTCTTTCACTGAACTGCTCCACCGACAAAGCGCCATTTAGTTCACAACGATGCACTGTTATTTCAATCTGTTTTCTCTATAGGGCTCGAATTCAAAGCAAAAATAGCTTTGTGACCAATCAAAAACAGCTAAGTGACCAGGCACTGGTCACTTAGAATGGACGCTGGTGTGAATGTAGGATGCGGATAATCATCGGTTGTTGCAGGTTCACAATTTGTAGGGACGTTTAATTGCCTCGTTCTCAAATACTTTAAATGTATGTATGTATGTATGTATGTATGTATGTATGTATGTATGTATGTATGTATGTATGTATGTATGTATGTATTTATGTATGTATGTATGTATGTATGTATGTATGTATGTATGTATGTATGTATGTATGTATGTATGTATGTATGTATTCAGAGACCTGGATTGGGAAGAATTGGGGGTAAAAGTCAATGGAGAATACCTGAGTAACTTGCGATTCGCTGATGATATTGCCTTGCTTAGTAACTCAAGGGACCAATTTCAATGCATGCTCACTGACCTTGAGAGGCAAAGCAGAGAGTGGGTATAAAAATTAATCTGCAGAATACTAAAGTAATGTTTAACAGTCTCGGAAGAGAGCAGCAATTTACTATAGGTAGCGAGGCACTGGAAGTGGTAAGGGAATACATCTACTTAGGGCAGGTAGTGACGGCGGAACCGGTTCATGAGACGGAAACAATCAGATGAATAGGAATAGGCTGGGGTGCGTTTGGCAGACGTTCTCAGATCATGAACAGCAGCAGGTTGCCATTATCCCTCAAGTAAAAAGTGTATATTAGCTGTGTCTTACCAGTACTCACCTACGCGGCAGAAACCTGGAGGCTTACGAAAAGGGTTCTACTTAAATTGAGGACGACGCAACGAGCTATGGAAAGAAGAATGATGGGTGTAACGTTAAGGGATAAGAAAAGAGCAGATTGGGTAAGGGAACAAACGCGAGTTAATGACATCTTAGTTGAAACCAAGAAAAGGAAATGGGCATGGGCAGGACATGTAATGAGGAGGGAAGATAACCGATCGTCATTAAGGGTTGCCGACTGGATTCCAAGGGAAGGGAAACGTAGCAGGGGGCGGCAGAAAGTTAGGTGGGCGGATGAGATTAAGAAGTTTGCAGGGACGACATGGCCACAATTAGTACATGCCCGGGGTTGTTGGAGAAGTATGGGAGAGGCCTTTGCCCTGCAGTGGGCGTAACCAGGCTGATGATGATGATGGCAGTTCGGCGCTGATAGTGAAGACACCGGACCGTGTGCCTGGTCGTTCTCCGATACATCAAACCGAAAGGGACAGTTGTGACAGTGATTGACTTTCTCTCGGCACTTTGGCAGATTTACAGCTGCCTTATTGGCAACGATGCAGGGCAAGAGGAAGGCGGAGTTCTCACGTATGTAGAGAGAGAAGGTCAGTGAAAAAAGGAAAGAAAAAAGAGAAAGAGAATAAAAAAGGAGAAAGCATACAGGAGGAGGGAGGCATGGGTCGGAGAGTGGAAGGGGGCGAGGAGTAGCGCCAGCTAGGTTCCCATTGACCCGAGGCAAGAAGGGAGAAAGAGGTCGCTGCGCAGCACCAATGCGCGTGCTGCCATTGTAGCGAGAGAGAGGGCAAGTTGAATCGGGCGGCGGGGAGCACAATAGAGAAGGAGCCCAGAAGGAAGACAGAAGAGCGGCAACTCGTGGAAGGTAACACAGTGTCACAGTACACATATACAAGGCACGGCCCGTTCCGGCAACCCTTGGTCCAGGTACGGTGCGAAAAAAAAACTAGTTCGAAAAATAATGTATGCGTGGGATTCGCCAACCAAGTGCGCCTCGGGGCTTAGGTTTAGGGAGCCGAGTTAAGGAGCATCCTTGTGGTCCAGTTTTTGAACGTTTAACTGACAACCGACATCGCGTCAGTTCGTGCGGATTCCCAGAAGGGGCAAGAGGTCACTCAGAATTACCATATCAGTGGCAGGGTGGAGGAAACTGGATTTATTAGTTTTCCGCTCGCCCCTGGTGGCGGACGCGGAGGGAGGAGCAAGTAGTGGCCAGTGTGTCAATATTACAGTACAGAACAAGTATTCGCGCTTTCTATGAACTCTCACGGCATATCCCGGAGGCGCATCAGCCGCGCCGGGCTCTCATTAATTCCTTTAGCGTACGTTCCATATTTACGGATGAAAAAAGATTCTCGCTGCTCGCGTGCACGGGTGTAAGACTGCAAGAGACTGCAAGAGCACTGTAAGACTGCAAGAGCACAACGCTCGCGCGTTCAAAAAAAAAAAGAAGGTTGATCTAGCAGTTGAAGGTGTCTGGAGAATGGTAAATTCTGGACAGTACTCAAATGCGCGCGGAGATTGTTGAACCGAAGGCGAAAAGGGGTCTTTGTCGGATATGTAGGAAACCTGGATGTGTGGGAAACCTCGTTGCAAGGTGTGTCGTCACATGACAACAGCAGACATGCCTGAGACATCCAACTCCTCCTTCATACATAAAATTAACGAAAATATTGACTGCGATACGAGTACCGTCGTGTACAAAATACGATGCGAGGTGTGCAAGCAGGACTGTGTGCAAACTCTCCGACTTATCGCTCCCTCCTCCAGTGTGCTTTCTCATTTTCTATTTTTCGTTCTCTTTATCTTTCTCTTTTCTTTTTTTTTCACTGACCTCCTTGCTCTACATACATGGGACTCTGCCTTCATCTTCCCCTGCATCGTTGCCAGTAAGGCAGCTGCAAATCTGCCGAAGCGCCGAGAGAAAGTCAATCACTGTCCCGACTGTTCCTTTAGGTTTGATGTATCTGAGAATGACCGGGCACCATTTCTGGTGGCTTGACTACCAGCGCCGAACCGCCATTCTCTTGCTTAACCCTGATGAAGATCGGTTCACCGGTCCAAACGGTTGAAATTACATACTGGTTCTGTTTACCTTGTAGCACCGTCCAAGTTTCTCCCGTGTGAAAGGCAGCCCGAAGAAGAATTCCGCTTCACCTACTACACACACACACACACACACACACACACACACATATATATATATATATATATATATATATATATATATATATATATATGTATATATATAAATATATATATATATATATATATATATATATATATATATATATATATATATATATATATATATATATATATATATATATATATATATATATATATATATATACATATATATATATATATATATAACCCGCCGTGGTTGCTCAGTGGCTATGGTGTTGGGCTGCTGAGCACGAGGTCGCGGGATCGAATCCCGGCCACGGCGGCCGCATTTCGATGGGGGCGAAATGCGAAAAAACACCCGTGTGCTTAGATTTAGGTGCACGTTAAAGAACCCCAGGTGGTCAAAATTTCCGGAGTCCTCCACTACGGCGTGCCTCATAATCAGAAAGTGGTTTTGGCACGTAAAACCCCAAATATTATATATATATATATATATATATATATATATATATATATATATATATATATATATATATATATATATATATATATATATATATATATATATATATATATATGTGTGTGTGTGTGTGTGTGTGTAGCTGCACGTTGCAGCTCAGCCTCCTCCTTAATGGTACGTTCACACTGAGGAATCCGGCGTCTACAGCGAATGGAATTCACCTGCCGCCGAAAATCGCGTAGTTCACACTGCTTGCGGGCCGCGCCGCCGGAAAGACATACAGCGCCATCTGCCCCATAAAATGCTAACCTCCAATCAAGCGCGGGATGTCCCGGATGTTCGTGCGGCTCGAAATTGCGCAGCAGTTGTCTGCTCGCGTCGAGTTCGTGTGTTTATGTTGCGCGTCTCCACCATTGCTTGGAAAGACAATGATGAACCCCGAGCAAGAAGAGGCAGTACTGCTCGGCCTGTTGGCAAGCACCTTTCTGGCGATGCATGACGCGCAGAAGCATTCGCGAAGAGACGGCGGCAGCGGCGTTGGTGGGTTCGCCCACCAATCTCGCGACCGATGTTGTGCCACAAGTCGACCTTCTGCACGTTGTCTTTGTGCTTCAAGTGGCGCTTATCGTAGAGGACTGGGTGGTTGCGCACCAGTTCGATCAACATTTCGGATGTGGATGTCGCGGCGGACTTTGATGACTGCGACGACTGCGACACGACGTGAGACTCGGCCGCCATCTTTGGAAGTTCTGTTGCGCGCTCCCCGATTGGTCAGCGCCGCGCGGCGGCGAGGCAATCCGGCGGCGGCTGCCGCAAAAATCGGTACGGGAGCGATCGGCGCGGAAGGGGCTATTCCGGCGGATCTCGCCGCCGCCGAACTGGGTTCCGCCGAACTGGGCGCCGCTCCGGACGCCGAATGTCTCAGTGTGAACGGGGCATAAGAGGAAGCTTTAGCTCGGGTGCTCCTATTTAAGTACATGTAGAAGGCGAATTCGTTTTCCCCTGCAACCACTACACCAAATTTCAGGAGGTTTGTTGCATTTACCAGAAAAAGCTTAATTCTAGTGACTACTGGCTTCGAATTTTTCATTTAGGTGGTCAATTATTTATTAAAAATTGGCCAAAATTGAAAATTTTCGGGAAACGAAACTATCAAGTTTAAAACTCCGTGACTCAACAATGAAAAATGATATCACAATTCTGCGAATTGCATCTAATAGTACATCTATAGCGGACAAAATAGACATGTTACACATGAATCTAAAAAAAAAATTTAGTATTGTGGAAATACGGCTTTTGCAGAACCCTTGTACATAACGTAACCAATTCACGTAAGATACAAGTTGACACAGCAAACTTGTCCGCTTTGACTGTTATAATATATGCCGTTTACAGAACCGCAATATCTGTTCTTCATGCATAGCTATTAGTTTGTAAACGTCGTGCTTCTATTTTTTCAAACTTTCGAATTTTCCAAAATATTTTAAACAAGAATCAGGCCCTAAATCGAAGTTCTGTTTCCAACAGACACTAGGATATAACTTTCTCTCTCAAATGCAAGCAATTTCAATAAAAGCGATTAGCAGGATTATCTCAGAAAAGCGTTTCTGCGTTTTACAAGTATTTTAACAGGCCGCGTCGGATTGGGCCCGAGCTAAAGCTTCCTCTTAAACAATTTATCGAGGGATCAAATAGATGAATAATAACTGCATTGTCATTGCCAAAGATGCTTCAAACGAATTCTTGAAAGCTACGCTCTGTAAATACAAGTAGAATATGTATTTTTTCATAAAATATTATACTCGTATGTGCCAAAAATTGTGCCCAACATAACTGATGTCAATGCTTCCATGTTTTTTGTCTATTTATTAGGTAAAGAAAATATCACACGAACTTTAGAACTATATCAGTTCGGAACCAGGAAAGCAGTGCATGCCGCTGATATGAAAGTTAAAAGGCAATGAAGTGAACAAGTTGAAGACAAATATGCCAATGAAACTTTGTCATTCAAGAACCATGCTTACATTCTTGTATATATGCAATGGCCAGTGAAAAATCTCAATGACGCTGTCGTTTGTTCCAATGTATTGCGCAGGAGTAGCTGTCCCTTGTCGTGTATCGTGAGTAATTGCACCGAAGTTGTAGTCGCGACAGAGAGCACGTATAAAAAGCAGGAGTTCTGCACGACGGTTTTGGCCCAGTCTTGGAATGTCTTTGCAACGTCCTTTGAACCGTTTGCTCCAACGCTTCACAGTGGTCAATGAAATGCAGTGTTCAACGTACACGGCCGTCATGTGGCGATTATTTTCTGTTTTGGAAACACCTTCAGCTGTCAAAAACTTCGCGACACCGAGCTGTTCAACTTCTGAACTGTCCATTATGTGACGCAACTATATTCAACCGAGTGTATGAGAGCATTAAAGAACATTTATCTTCACACCTGCGTGTCACTTTTGTAAATGAGACATGCCGTTCTCCTACGCGCATGCCTCGCAGATCATGAACCGAACCATTATTGCGCGGTTAGGGTAGGCTCACTTTCATTTGACTCGCCTTCGTACATTAGAAATGCAAAGATACAATGGGATATGCAAAATACGGCTTGATAAAGGACAAAAAAGTGTCACTGGAAACAAAGTTCACTGCATGTATGCACAAAACCTCGCAACAAGATATTTAAGTATGCGCATAAGTCTCCAATGAGTCTATGTATGTAAGAAGAAGTAACTGTATATAATGCGTCCAACAAGGCAAATAAACATGTTGCATAATCATAGATTCCCAGAATCCTAGATTCCGCCCCCATTCCATCCACTCCCCCCGATGTATTGCGCGCGACGGAAGGTGGCGCGCTTGCTCCCCGCTTTTCTCCTTTGCGCACACAAGACTGAGCCACCATCGTCGGCTCACCCATTCCACCTCCCCTCCTACGCTTTCACTCGCACATACAGCATGCAGCGCGTGCTCACGATGTTATAACCCTTGGACTTTATACGAAACATGAGGGCGATGGCAGGAATGCGCCTGGAGTGTCCATATAATTGCTTTCGCAATAATATATTAAACGTATCCGGCAACTGAAGCGTCCCGTCGCCCATTACTTTCCGCAAAAGAAGTATCACAATCGAACTTTCACCATGCGACAATTCGCTACGCCGCAACAATGTATTTTTTTTTTTCTGTGAGGCGGAGGCACCGAAATGAAAAAAAAAAGAGCGCATAGGAAAGTATGTTGGCCAGAATCTAATGCCTACTTCGGGCACCTAATGGGTCTAGGGAAGGAATACCGAAGAAAACATGAGACGCGTGGTCCACTGAGAACCATACGCATACTGCTCAGTATCCTACAGCGGCGAAACAAGACTTTCCGTAAAGGTTCCGCTCAAGGAATGCGGTACAATCGTTTGAGTCCCCACAGTGATGGCGGCGAGCGACCATTTTTTTTTCTCGTCTGCTAGCCAGAAAGCGTCCAAACTCTGTCCAGTTAAAATCCACTCGGCCAGAGCAAACCGAACGCGCACCGAAGTGCACCGCACGGTGGTCGGGGCCATACGAGAAAAACGTATGCGCTCTTGCTGGCTCTGGCAGCCCGCGGGTAGGGTAGCGAGAACAAAAAAAAAAAGAAAATTGAAAAGGCTCAATGTGTCCTCGCGAATAAAAGTGAAAGTAGAAAAAATAAATAAGAACGTAGTTACTTTGGCTGGCTTTAGTGTCTTGACATGGCTGTTCTGGCGTAGGTTAAAAAAAATGTTGATATTTTTTTATGTGACATGACGGCACAAATTAACCACCTCAACGCGTCGTCTTATTGGACCTCGCTGCCTGCTTTGTCAACTCGTCTGCTAGTGTGTTGATTTGGCTTGTCTCGTTGTATGTTCTGATGTAAGACTTTAGAAAAGTCAATGGACCTTTGGCGTCAAATGTTTATAACAACATTAAACCCACAAAGTTCCGCAATTGAAAATCTAAAGCACAGCTTTGTGGAAATGTCAATGCACCTCTCACATCAAGAGCTTATGAGATATATACCCATAAAGATTCGCAATTGATATCCATGCACTCCATAGATTCCGTGGCCTCAGTGAGATGCCGCGGCGAGCCCGCTCACCATCAAAGCGCCCTTGAAACTTTGTGCTCGGATGGGACTGCTTGAGGTTATGTGACTCCCGGTGTATGGGCGTTGCCACGAAATCCAGCCCGAGTTTGCAATCTTCGCGGTTAAATGTCTTTTCGAGCGTCAAAAAGACATTCTAGACAAAATCCAGAGTGATTTCCGGCGCCGGAGGTCGCTTTGGTCGGCGGTGCACGGACAGCACGAAAAAATTTCGGGGGGGGGGGCTGAAGCCCCATAAGCCCCCCCCCCTGGTTACGGCCCTGATATATATATATATATATATATATATATATATATATATATATATATATATATATATATATATATATATATATATATATATATATATATATATATATATATATATATATATATAATCATCAGCCTGGTTACGCCTACTGCAGGGCCAGGGCCTCTCCAAAAATTACAATTCTAACTATCGTTCTTCCAGTAAGAATTTCATGAACCAAGAAAGTCAAATTGCTGCGAGCTTAAACTTGTCCTCTAGCCAATCCGCCGCATTAGAGGCATTCGCAACCAAAAAACGGAAGGAAATCTACGCAATGAAAGCCAAGAAACTGTCCCGTGACGGTGTTGTGTGCTCTTCTGCAAGCCAGGACAAGGTACTCAACTCTGCCCCTTTCCAAACCAAACCTCTAGAAGTCTACTCCGGCACTTCTTCGTCATCCTCTGTTAGTAGGTTTGCCCATCAGGAGCATAATAATTGTTAATAATTCGGACATTCAGCTAACAGCTGGGGAGTGCAGTGTTCTACGTCGTGGTCTTAATTTTTGTCCAGCGACAGGTGGACGTAATGAATTTCAACTACTGAAAGGTTTGGATAACTTCGCCCGTGCTTGCGCGAATACTTCCATGACCGCTCGAATTCAAGCGATTGGAAACACGCCTTACCCTCTGGGAAGTGCTGGGTCCGTCCTACACAGCGCGATATATTCTTAGACATGTATATCAAAGCAGTACGAGACGTTCTGCAATTGGATCAAAAACAAGCACCCTTCCGCCGTAATTTGTCCGCCAGTGAAATGAAAGCACTAGATACCCTGTCCTCTCGCAAATACATCGTCATTAAGCCTGCTGACAAAGGTGGTGCCGTTCGGACTCACCAAAGAAGGTGAGTCTGATTACGCCGCAGAGGCCCACAGACAGCTAGCAGACGTGACGTTTTATAAACGCCTTGATCATGACCCCACTGAGCAATATAAATCTCTGATCAAAAGCACAGTGCTAGATCTTGTCAAGAAGAAAAAGGTGCCTGACAATGCGATTTATTCTCTAATTCCACTAAGTCCTGTTGCTGGTCGTTTTTACCTTTTACCTAAAATACATAAACAACCCAGGTCGTCCTATCATTTCTGGTATAGGTACAGTCACAGAAAATTTGTCCAGCTACGTAGATGCCTTGATTAGTAATATCCCAGCTACGTTTGCCTCTTACGTAAGAGACACTACCTTCTTCCTGTCGGATATAATCGATCTCATTGCTCCTCAAGGTTCTCTTTTGATCACACTTGATGTAGCATCTTTGTACACTAACATTCCACATTCTGATGGCATCATGGTAGTCGTCAGTTGCTACAAATGTGTATCACCCGAGAAACTCATCGATAGCGACAGATTGGCAACTTTGCTAGCCCTTATTTTTAAACTAAATAACTTCGAATTTGAAGGACAGCACTATGTGCAAGTTAGTGGGACGTCCATGGGTACGCGAATTGGCCCGAACTACGCCAATATATTTATGGGTCAGCTAGAAGATAAATTTTTTGCGAACCAGGACATTAAGACCTTTTTGTTACAAACGTTACATAGACGTTGTTTTTCTGATTTGGCCTCATGGGCAACAGGAACTGCTTTCTTTCATATCTGACTTTAACAATGCCCATCCATCCATATCATTTTCTCACACGTCTTCTGCATCTACTATTGACTTCCTAGACGTCAGCGTTTCAGTGCTAAATAATAAGCTATCTACTGCCCTATACAAAAACCGACAAATAGATGTCAATATTTGCACTTCGATAGCAGTCACGTTAAACATTGCAAGACTAGCATTCCTCAAAGCCAAGCCTTACGTTTTAAAAGAATTTGTCCTCAGCAATCAGAGTTTCAAAGGAATTGCGGTACCCTAAAAACGCTTTAGCCAAACAAAATTACCCACCGCAATTAATTGACGATGCAATAAAATGCGCAGACCTGCACGACCGAAAGACTCTTCTTTGCATTAAGAACAAACCGACTCCCTCACCCCAGACAAATCTTGCCCTAATCCACACTGCGCCAGTGTCAAGTGTTTCGCATGTGTTAAAGAAACACCACAATATTCTAATACAAAGTGAACGCCTCAAAAACATATTCTCTGATTCGCCTAAACAGTATACCGTAAAGATAGAAATGTTCGAGATATACTAGCACCATCATCTAAGACTGACTGCCCTGATGCCATCGGATGCCATCCTTGTCGAAAACCGCGATGTAAAGTATGCCCCTACATGGTCACATCGCAACAGGTTAATAGTACGTTTTCAAACTTTTGAAAATCAAAGGCGATTTCGACTGTGACACAAAAAACGTAACATACATGCTTGAATGTATGCTCTGCAAAAAACGGTACATCGGAGAAACAGAAGGGCCTTTCAGATTCCGCTTTAACAATCATAAATCCCACGCTAACACGTTGCCCAACCTGCCCATCTCAAGACACGCGCATCTTCCTGATCACTCATTTGATAAACTGAGAGTCACGTTGCTTGAATCTGGATTTCGTTCAAATTATGATAGAGAAGCCTGCGAATCCTTCCTTATTTATAAGTTTGATACCGTCGCATGTGGTATGAATGAATGTGTAGGAAAATTGAGTTGCCTGGCTTAGTAGCCCGTCACTTGTCCCTTCTTCTACTAGTACGTCGCTATTGCCCTTTTTCTGTGTCTGTGTTTGCTTGATAACATAGCACATATTGAGCATATATTGACGTTTTGTTGTCACGTGGCGATTGGTTTTTACAATTCATTTCGGTGCGTTTTTATGCTTTGTGTTTTAGATTATATGTTTGCAATCGCCATCGGTCTATACACGTGTCAGCTATCCTTTGAACGATTCGGATGCATTTTGTTCGCCCATTGTATCCGACGCATCTTGAGCGTTTCAAAAGTTCTGCAGTGCCGAATGACGTCGGACACAGAACTGAGGCTCTCCTTTCCAATAAGAAAATTGTACACATCCTCAGCCACTCCTTTCAGCAAATGTCCGACTTTATCTTCTTCCGACATGCGAGCACTGACAACCTTGCACAGCTTTAGCATTTCTTCGATATATGTTGTGCATGTCTCACCTGGTAGCTGCGCCCGTTGCGACAGTGTCTGCTCCGCACGCTTCTTTTTTGGCGACTGAGTCCCCAAAACACGCCTTTAACTCGTCAACAAAATGTTCCCACGTCGTAAGCGCGTCGTCATGGTTCTCGTACCACACGAGGGCGGTATCGGTCAGGGAGAACACCACATTGGTGAGCTGAGTGGTTGCATCCCACCCGTTGGATTTGGTCACTCGTTTGTAGTGGACGAGCCACTCGCCGGCATCTTCCCCCGCATTGCCTCCGAAGGTGGGTGGAACAGGGTAGTATGGCAGTGCGTTGCTAGGCGCTGCCCTCGGAGTGGCTCCTTCTTCTGGCATGTCGAAGACGGTCATGGCTGATGGCGGGAGGCCGGCAAGTCGACGGCTTCGACGAAGCTGCGGCAGTGACGGTTCCGTTGTTGTGAGCGGCACCCAGCACCTCCACCACTTTGTTACGGGCGAAGGAGACCGTTTAGAACCTTTACGGATGAAGGGGACCATTTACTTTAAGTCGCGAAGGTGAACGCAAGAGCGGCCAGCTGGTTGATCAACTGAGCGTCGTTCTCCTCTTCCTTCCCCCACTCGGGACCGCAAGCACGTTCACCGGTCTTCGTTTTCTTCATGCGTAACAATATGACTAATAAAAATGGGGCCCCTCCGTTAGTCCGGCTACATTGATGCCTTCAGGTAGCATATTTATTTATTTTAAATACTTTCAAGGCCCGCAGGCGCTACAGAAAGGAGTTTTACATATACACAGAAAAAGAATGCAGGTCAATGAATAAACTATTTGTTAGATGGCATGGGAAACAGCAGTCTTGAACCTGGATGAGTCTATAATAGTAGCGACCGATGCGGGGCGGTGGTTCCAGTCATTGCAGGTGCGAGGTAAAAAAGAGTAATAGTACGCGTTCGTGCGACAAGATGGCGCGAAAACTTTATGAAGGTGTACGCTGCGGGATGAAAAGTAGGAAGGAGGAGTAAGAAGTTTTTCTTTTAATACCGGGTTGTGGTAAATCTTGTGGAAAAGGCAGAGGCGACTGTATGCATGACGTACTGAAAGTTCCGGTATGTTAAGCGTTTGCATCATGAGTGTTACGCTAGCATGAAGAGAGTAATTAGATAGAATAAAGCGGGACACACGGTTCTGTATGGCTTCGAGGGAGAGGGTTAGTGATATTTGAGGGGGATCCCAGATGGCCGAGGCATATTCTAATTTTGTTCGAACAAGTATTTTGTAGAGCGTCAGTTTTAAAGATGCAGGAACAGCGTAAAAGTTTCTGCGTAAATAGCCTAGTGTGCGATTAGCCTTAGAAGTTATAAATTCAACATGCTTGTGCCATGATAGATCATGAGTGATGTAAAGGCCGAGATACTTGTCAAAATTAACTTGACAGAGAGGAGCGCTATTCAGAAAATAAATGCGTGTGTCAGTATTCGTAGAGAGGCGTGATATGCGCATATATTTACATTTATTTACGTTTAGTTTCATGTTCCACGCATTCCACCATATAGATAAATTGTTAAGGTCTTCTTGTAGTTTAGTGGAATCGGTGGGGTTACTAATCTTATTACGCAGTCATCAGCAATTACGTTAATTGAAGACGATTTCACGCAGTCAGAGAGATCGTTAATATAATTTAGAAAGAGCAGAGGCCCGAGGACGGATCCCTGCGGGACCCCTGATGTAACCGATGAAAAAGCAGAAGGAGCGTTATTGGCGGTTACGTACTGAGTTCGATTGGAAAGGAAGTCCTTAATCCAGGCTAATACTAAAGGATCAATGTTAAGCTGATCGAGTTTAAGGTTTATTAGATCGTGCGTTACGGTATCAAAGGCCCTAGCATAGTCCAAGAAAATACAGTCAACGTGAAAGTTATTGTCAGATGCAGGAAAAAGATCATTAGTAAAGCCAGCTAGTTGGGTTTCGCACGAGTACATTTTTCTGAAGGCATGTTGACAGGAATGAAAGAATGAATTATTTTCCAAAAATTCAACAAGGTGACAGTAAATGATGTGTTCTAAAAGTTTGCATGGGATGCTTTTCAATGAAATGGGGCGGTAGTTCTCGGGAGCATGCGCATTCTATGACTTTGGGACTGGAACCACCTTTCCTTTCTTCCAGTCAAGCGGGAGCGAAGAATACTGCAACGACTGAGCAAAAATTTTAGAAAGAACAACAGATGTAAGCACCTCAGTGCATTTCAATATTTTTATTTAATACTATCAGGCCCACTGGCAGAAGAAATCTGCAAATTATTGATTAGTCGGCTAATACCAACCCAGTCAATTATTATGGCATCCATCACAGGGCAGTTTGAACTTGGTGCACTCGGTAAATTGACGATGATATTGGCATTGAGGAAAGAGACAAACGCCTCATTCAAAACGCTGCAACATTGATTAGGTGGAACACTGGTGCCATCAGGGTAAGTTAAATGTATAATGTTTGTTTTAGTGCCATTAACAACACTCCAAAACTTGCGGGGACTCGTTTGAAGAAACGAGGGCAGTGTAACATTCAAGAAGGTAGTTTCAGCGTTACTAGTCATTTGGATGTACTCAGTTTCCACTTGACGGTACGTTGACCAATGAGCGGGGAGATTTGACTGCTTGGCCCGGCGGAATAGCCGTTTCTTTTTGCTGCGCAGGCTGCGCAGGCGTTTAAGAGAGCTGTTGAACCATGGCAATCTAGTGTTTGAGGGTATCTTTTGTTGAGGTATATAACTGTCAATTAAAGATAGTAGTTTATTTTTGAAAAGTTGCCAGTTATCCTCAACTGAGCGTTCGTCAAAACCGGGGATGTAAGCAGCTGTGAATGATTCCATTTCTGCCGTGATAGAAGCCGTATCAGCATGCTTGTAATCGCGAACAACCTTAAAGCTCTTTTTAGTAGAAACATGGGCACGCAAAATGAAATGAATAATCAAGTGCTCACTTAAACCAGGGATATAAGTAAGTTTGGAAGCCAGATCAGGTGTAGTAGTAAAAATGAGATCAAGGATATTAGCGGAAACTGCAGTAGTACGAGTAGTTTCATCAACAAGTTGTGCGAGGTTGAAATCGGAACAAACACCAAGAAACTGTCCGCATTCCCAAGAATTTTTTTGTGATAGTGGCGGTACCGCTGTACCATGAGATGTTTGGAAAGTTGAAATCTCCCAACAGAAAAAAAGGCAATGTGGGGTATCGCGTAACTATATTATTTAATACATCATGAAGTTCATCACAGAAAGAACGGGGTGCAGTTGGGGGTCTGTAACATACGCAAAAAAATGCAATACCTATTGTCAATGGTAATACACACGCACACCACTTCTAAAGCTGACCCGACTGGGACACTTGAGGAAGGAAACTCTTCATTAGCAGTGATCAAGACACCCGCACCGATACGAACATCGCGGCCATATCAATAAATAGCGTATTTCTCTTCACATTCAAAAATTTAACTGCATTGAAGTTTTGCAGAAAGCCATGTTTCGGATAGAATAACAATATCAGTGGAACATGAATCAATATGAGCCGAGAGTGCCGCTCGCTTTTTGACCACACTACGTGCATTGCTAAAATTAAGAGACACATCATTTGCGTGGCGGGAAGATAGGAAGATAGGAAAATAGGAAGATACTCAGACGAATTGCCAGTAGTGCTTAAAGGTGGGTCGCGATTACCATGTCACTCACGAGGGGAGTCAACTTCCCACGCGTTATCAGTGGATGCGCAGTAGATGTAGCGCTTTTTGTTGATGATAAGTTTGTCAAAGCGCAGGGAAAAAGGTTGGCCGCTAGATTTTCCGTAATGAATTAGTTTTTTTCGTGACAAGTGTGTTGATCTGCAGCAGTCTTTGCCTACAGAGGTGCCAGCTGTTTTATGCTTACCTTTCTCAGAAAGAACTCTTTGGTTTTAAAAGACGCAAACTTGACGATGACTGGGCGTGTCTTTAGTTCCACAAAGGAACCCAGCGTGTGCGCTCTGTCGATCATATTATCGGTAACGTTCAACTTAGATGATGCGACAGCAGATCTGTATTACAGTCTTCGGACTGTGCCCACGTCTCGTTAGCATTGTCAGGTATGCCATAACATAATAAATTGTCCCTTCGAGACCGATCTTCCAATTCGTCGAGCCTTGAGTTGAGTACGGCAACTTTAGTTCTAACAGTTTCAAGAACAAGGCGGTTAATTTCAGTTGGCGCCGACGCATTTTCAATAGATTCAACAACAGATTCTAAAGTTACCAATCTTTCTGCAAGATCTGAGACTTTTTGCGTAAGTGCCCCTTGTTTTTCCTTTAAATCGGCCAAATATTCCATTACTTCCGTATGACGCTTGTCAAGTTTTGTTGACACGGCAGTAATGGCATGAAGCAGTTCCTTGTGCGATTTGCTAGGGTCACGCTGGGGAGGACCAGGGTTTTTTTCTACGCCACCGCTTAGCATCAGAAGTTTAACGACAACTATACAGTCGTTCAAGGTATCGCAAACAACACTTGGGCACGGGAAGAGCAAGAGACACCGGTTGCTTGAACGTTTACAATAAAGAGACGGGTCTGCACCAACCTACATATGAAAGGAGAAGGGGATTTTGAGCAACAACATCGTCGCTGCTCTCCCGTGCCCACTGAAGGGTGAAAGCCGATGCAAGTCCGTTAAATCCCGGCGGCAGAATGCTGTCGGCGGCAGTGCTGATGCCGTGCTTGACCATGATGGGAAGCTGGCACCAGGGCAAAGCTCGTACACGGCATAATCGCTCGCTGTCACCGAATGTATCAAGGGCGGTGATGATAACGGCAACGGCGTCGATGCAGGAGCAGTTGGTCCAACCGCAAGCGCAGGCGCGGATAGCCGTCCGAAGAAGAAGGCGATGAACTGCATATGAAAGCAGAAGAGGATTTTGAGCAACAACATCGTCGTTGCTCTCCCGTGCCCACTCATGTGGGTTTATTGACCAGTCGCCCTCACCCTAATAGATCACGTTCTCGTGACGCCTGCGGCAAAAAGGACGTTCCACGTCCGACGCCAAGGCCTATGAGTGGTGGCGCTGGTTAACGCTCTCAGGGTACTACTGGGACACATAAATACCCAAGAAAGTGGGCGAGGAAACAGCGCCGCCGTAGCTCAATTGGTAAAGCAGCGCACGCGAAATGCGAAGGTTGTGGGTTCGGTTCCCACCTGCTGCAAGTTGTTTTTCACTTTAATTTCCATTAATATATTGTTTCATTATTTCATTTGTTAAGCACAAGTAATTTCCCCTATGTTGTCCTTTGTGTCAGTGTTTGTTGGCTTCATTTGATATGACTAATAAAAATCGGGCCCCTCGGTTAACCCCCTTTCTTCTCGCTTATATATATATATCCAGTCGGCAAACCCTTAATGACCATCGGTTGTCTTCCCTCCTCATTACATGTCATGCCCATTTCTTTTTCTTGATTTCAACTAAGATGTCATTAACTCGCGTTTGTTCCCTCACCCAATCTACTCTTTTCTTATCACTTAACGTTACACCTATCATTCTTCTTTCCATAGCTCATTGCGTCGTCCTCAATTTGAGTAGAACCCTTTTCGTAAGCCTCCAGGTTTCTGCCCCGTAGGTGAGTACTGGTAAGACAAAGCTATTACACACTTTTATCTTGAGGGATAATGGCAACCTGCTGTTCATGATCTGAGAATGCCGGACAAACGCACCCCAGCCCATTCTTATTCTTCTGATTATTTCCGACTCATGATCCGGATCTGCAGTGACTACCTGCCCTAAGTAGATGTATTCCCTTACGACTTCCAGTGCCTCGCTGCCTATTGTAAATTGCTGTTCTCTTCCGAGACTGTTAAGCATTACTTTAGTTTTCTGTAGATTAATTTTTAGACCCACTCTTCTGATTTGCCTCTCCAGGTCAGTGAGCATGCATTGCAGTTGGTCTCCTGAGTTACTAAGCAAGGCAATATCATCAGCGAATCGCAAGTTACAAAGGTATTCTCCATTAACTTTTATCCCCATTTCTTCCCAATCCAATTAGGCGGAATTAAAAAATATTTTAGTATCATCGAGCGACGGCAAACATGATTACCTTGTTTCTATCCAGCTACGTGGCATTCCCATATTTAAAAAAATTAATTATGGGGTTTTACGTGCGAAAACAGCTATCTGGTTATGAGGCACGCAGTAGTGGGGTACTCCGGAAATTTACACCACCTGGGGTTTTTTAACGGGCGCCTAAACGTAAGTACACGGGCGCTCTCGCATTTTGCCCCCACCGAAATGCGGATTCCGATCTTGTTAAACTCTGGCTAAAGATAGCTGGGAAACCGGGCATAAGAAAACGTGGGTGAATGAGGGAGAGTCTTGAAGAATCGCATCAACATTTCAAATAAAACCTTGAGGCAGCGACAGATGCCCTATCAGGTAGTCATATATATATATATATATATATATATATATATATATATATATATATATATATATTGTAAGGAAGAAGTGCGCCGTGCGGAGCTCGGCAGCCGTATCGCCAGTGCTACTGAAGTGGGGCTCGGGCTAGACGCTCCTCCTGGTGTGACTGGCTCAGCCTGTGCGGTTGCGTCTTCTTGTCCGCGTCCTTGGTGTCGTCCACAGCCGTGTCGGACGTCTTTGCCATAATTGGTGGAGGTTTGCTGGGTCTCCTGCAATCCTGGAATTGCGCAGCCAGAACCTCCCTTCCATCATGACCACCGAAAGCGCCACGAGCTTACCACCACCTGCTCCCCAGACTACCGTATGCCCCGGCACGTTCCGCCAGCGGGATCCTCCTATCTTCAGCGGCACTGACGACCACGATGTTGATGACTGGCTCTCATCATACGAACGCGTCAGTCGGAACAACAAATGGGATGACATCACGAAATTGACCACCGTCCCTTTCTACCTCACCGGAATTGCCCACTTGTGGTTTCGGAACCACGAAAGCGAGGTCTCAAGCTGGACGGTGTTCAAGACAAAGTTCAGCGAGGTCTTCGGCCGCCCTGCTGTTCAAAAGCTTCGTGCCAAACAGCGTCTGCAGTCGCGCTCTCAGCAGCCTGGTGAGAACTTTACCAGCTACATCAAAGATGTCATTGATCTCGGTAACATGTCGATGCATCCATGACCGAGGGCAATAAAATCAAGCATATCATGAAGGGTATCGACGAGGACGCGTTTCAGATGCTCATTTCAAAGAGCCCCTCTACTGTTGCCCAAGTTATTGAAGCGTGCCAAAGCTATGACGAGCTGCGCCGTCAACTCCTCGTCACCCGCCGTCCTGTTCCCCATCAAGAATCGTTGTCCAACATGACCTCTCCTTTTCCAGATGCCACCCTCATCTCGCAAATCAAGGCTTTCGTCCGGGAGGAAGTTGCTCGCCAGCTCTCCCTCATCTCCAACCCACCGGAGTCAAGTTCATCCCTTAGTCCGACCCTACGACACGTTATAGAAGAACAAGTGTCCGAGGTCCTTCCTCTGGAACGGGCGCCTCAACTCACCGCCCCATTGACTTACGCCGACGCCGTCGCACGACCGCGACCACCGACCTTCCGGGCTCCGCCTCCGATGCCTAGCCCCGTTTTTACCCCCACGCCGCCACGACCTCCAGTCCATCGAGTAATTAATCCCTGGCGTACAGCGGACAATCGGGACATCTGTTATTCGTGCGGTATTCCCGGTCGCGTTGCACGCCTGTGCCGCCGCCGTCCACTTCATCCACGCGACGACCCACGCACAGCCGCGTACGACCATCCGTTGCTTTACGCTCCTGACCGCGATTTACCCCTTCCCCGCCCAAGCCTTCGTCAAGTTTCTGACCGCCGTTCTCCTTCTCCTCGTCGTCGCTCGCCCTCTCCGATGCGTCGACGTCCCTCTCCTGCTGACACGGAAAACTAAGTGGCGCAGTTCATTAGGCAAGAACTGCGTCATCGCCGCAACGTTTAAGCCCTCTTCTTTCGCCGCCTAACGTTATTGATGTCGCTGTTGAAGTGCCTCTGTGCTTGCCCTCATTGGCACAGGTGCCGCCATATCTGTAATTGCCGAAAAACTTTGCCGCTCAATACGAAAAGTCACGACGCCTTTCTTCGGTCCTTTACTCCCCACGGCCACAGCACAGCACGTCAAGCCGGTGGCTGCGTGCACCGCCAGACTTGAAATTCAAGGAGTGCTCTACGCAGTCGAGTTCATCGTTCCTCCCCACTGTTCCCACGATATTATTTTAGGGTGGCATTTTCTCTCCCATCACCAAGCTGTCATTGATTGCTCCCGCGCAGAAGTAGCCTTCTCTTCGCTTGGCAATGCCATACGTGATGACGTTTCGCTTTTCTGCGCCAGGCGGTCCCTCACTGACGACATCCAAATACCTCCACACGCATCCGTTCTGGCACCTGTATCCTGTTCCGTGGCCTCCGACGCTACCGCACTCTTCACACCTTCGACTGCTTTCGTTCATCGCCACCTCTCTCCACTCCCAACTGCGCTGCTTGGCCTTCAAGCTCGCACGACTCACCTTCCTGTATACAATTACTTCCCATTCCCGATTACGTTGCTTCGCGGTGAATCTCTCGGCACTGTGGAGCCTTACACCACACACACACATATATATATATATATATATATATATATATATATATATATATTGTACTGAAGGCACTGGGCATGGTGCTTCTGAAAGTGAAGACGACGAGAATTGCTGACTTCCCCGTTTCGCCATAGTACCGACCTGGTTAAGCCTACCGCTACAACCTAGAACTAGTGCTGCTAGGCAAACACCCCCGTTGTATTAGGTGGAGCTGCTGGGTTTCTCTTCAAAATCCTCGAACTCCGCAGTCGGACGCTACCACCAGCTCTTTCAATGGATGAACCGCAACGGTCCCAGGTTGCTGCTCCCGTGGTCCCGCCCATCGTTTGCTCTAGTGTCATCCGGCAGCGAGATCCGGCCATATTTAGCAGCACAGATGACCACGACGTGGAAGACTGGCTCGCCGAATATGACCGTGTAAGCGCCTACAACAAGTGGGACGACCACGCCAAGCTCACAAATGTCATCTTTTACTTGACTGACGAGGCGAACCTATGGTTCCGCAATCATGAAGCCGATTTTACCGCCTGGTCGACTTTCACGACAACTTTGGCAGATGTCTTCGGCCGTCCCACCATTCGCCGGCTTCGCGCTGAGCAGCGCTTGCGTGGCCGAATTCAACGCCAGGACGAGAGTTTCACCAGTCATATTGAAGACACGTTCTCGATTTGCAAGCGCGTCAGACAAGATCAAGCACGTCATGAAAGGCATCGATGACCATGAATTCCAGATGCTCGTCGCGAAGAGTCCCCGGACGATTGCCGAGGTCATACAGCTCTGTCGACAGTACGACGCGCTGCGCAAGCAGCGTGCATCAACACGCGTTGCTCAGCAGGACTGCGCAGATCAATCTCCGTTGGATTTCGGCCGCGACGCTACCGACATCTCTGTTTTAATGCCAGAGATAAAGCAGTTCATCCGTCAGGAAGTCGCACGCCAGCTCACTTTGGCGAATAGCGCACCCGAGCCGTCGACAACCTTGGCTCCTTCGCTTCGTCACGTCATTCAGATGCAAGTTGCCGCGGCGCTATCTGCTCCTCCTCCGCAGCCTGAGCTGGACCGCTAACTTACGCTGACGTTGTCGCACGCCCTTACGCTCCTCCGGCTCCTGATGCCTACCGGACCACTGGCACCTTCCATGTGTCGCCGCCACTTTCGCGTCCGATTGCCATACCTTACTCGGCCGCTGGAACCCCTGTTGTCAACCCGTGGCGTACACCTGATAACCAGCCAATATGCTATTACTGCCATTTTCCAGGCCACGTAGCACGATTCTGCCGCCGTCGCAGCCACAGTTTACATGACGGTGGAGGTGCCTCAAGCTACAGGCCTGCTCAACTTCCGCGTCAGGACCCACCTAACCTTCCTCCGGACTCGTCCTACAGTTGCCACCCCTAGGATTCACGCCGGTCGCCTTCCCCAACGTCGCTGATCCATTTCCCCGATGGTTCGCCGACCCAGCCCAGCCCGAGAGGAAAACTAACAGTCGCAGTTCCAGATGCAAGAACTGCGTTCATGTCGAACATTTCAAGGCCTCATTCTGCCCCGCGGAATGAAATTGAACTGTCCGTAGACGGCGTCACCGTACACGCACTTATCGACACCGGAGACGCCGTTTCCATTATTAGTGAAAAGCTTTGCCGCCATTTGAACAAAGTGACCATTCCCCTTACCTCTCTTTCTCTGCGTACGGCAACTTCGCATCGCATTCAGCCTTCAGCGTCGTGCACAGCCCGGGTCGTCACTGAAAGCGTTATGTATGTTATCGAATTGGTCGTCCTTCATCGTTCCTCGCACGACGTCATCATTGGATGGAATTTCCTATCGGTCAATCAAGCTATTACCGACTGCGCTCGTGCCGAACATACGTTATCAGTACCGTGCTTTAACCCTAGCGACCATTATTCTCCTAGAGTTGTTGCCGCCTCTGACATCAATATTGAACCTTTCTCCGCCGCTCTGGTCCCTGTGTTATGAAACTCTGTTGGGAACTCATCTGTTCTGTTTACGCCATCGGCCACTTGTGCACGCCGCCGGAACTTTCTGCTTCCGTTTGCTGTCGTCACTTTTTGCGAAGGTTCTGCAGTCCTTTACGTGTGCAATCCGCCCGCCTGCCCATCTTCCCTACTCCGCGGCGAGTGCCTGGGTACCTCTGAACCTTTCGATTGCGTTCTCTCGGCCACCATGTTTGGTGATACGGAGTCACTTCCGATTTGTGCCGTCACTCCTCCCGCCGCGACCGATGCCCCTGTAGACGTCTTCGCTCGTGCCGACGACGCAGAACTCACACCTGGGCAGCACACAGGAGTCATCAAGCTTCTCCAGCGTTCTCGTGCCTCATTTGACATTGACCAACCATCCTTGGGTCGAGCGTCCGCAGTCGCTCACCGTCAACAAAAACCATTGCGCCAGCGTCCATATCGTGTCTCGGCTGCTGAACGCCGTATCGTCGACCAGCACGTTGACGACATGCTGGAGCGTGGCATCATCCAGCCCTCTAACAGTTTATGGGCATCTCCGGTTGTCCTCGTTAAAAAAAAAAATATGGCTCCATTCGGCTTTGCGTCGACTACCGCCGCCTTAACAGAATAACGCGCAAAGATGTCTATCCTCTGCCGCGGTTCGACGATGCCTTGGACAGTCTGCAGGGAGTGAGAGAGAGAACAACTTTAGTGAAAATGCCTGCAGAGGCGGTTAGGCTCCCTCCACGCAGGGAGGACAAGCTTTTACCACGACGCGGCCACTACGTCAGTCCCGTGCATTGTGCTCCTCGAGGTGCGCCCCTCGCTGGATGTGTACTCCGGGTACTGGCAAGTGCCAATGGCCGAGACCCATCGCCAAAAGACAGCCTTTGTAACACCTGATGGCCTATATGAATTTACCGTCATGCCGTTCGGCCTCTGCAACGCGCCAGCCACTTTCGAGCGAATGATGGACACCGTTCTTCGAGTGCTGTAGTGGAAAACGTGCATCTGTTATTCAGATGACATTGTGGTTTTTTCCACCGATTTTGCGTCGCACCTCAGCCGCCTTGAGCAAATCCTTGCGTGCCTCTCCACTGCAGGCCTGCAACTAAACCTGAATAATCGCCACTTCGGCGCTTCCACGCTTACTATTCTTGGCCACGTAGTTTCAAAGGACGGTATTCTCCCGGACCCCATGAAACTTAGCGCCGTATCCTAATTTCCTAAACCAACTGCCATGAAAGAGCTTCGCAGCTTCATCGGCCTTTGCTCATCTTTCCTACGCTTCGTCTGGTGCCCCGGGCACGAAGGCCTGCGGGGCAACGAAGAGGCGGACTGCGCAGCTCGAGGTCTCACTAGCCGAGCGGCAGACCACACCGTTCTTCAGCCCCCGATAGACCGACGAGCGACCCACGAGTTATTAACAATTCAACCAATACTACAGGACCCGCGTCTCCGAAGAACACAATACGCTTCCCCACACAAAGCTCTCAATAAACTCCAGGCAAGGGACTGGCGCCGCGTGCAAACTAACACATGCCCACATTTGTCTCGTCTACACACAATCTCCCCAGGCAGTTATACGTCCCGGACATGTCCCTGGTGTAGCAACCGCACAGCTACACTAACGCACATAACACACGAATGTACCGACCGTCCGGGCGACGCAATTTCGCCACGAGTCACAACACACACTCTCACTACTTGGTCTTGGGAGGCGAGACTCTCCGAACTGGACCTGGGAAGCCAACTGGCGACCCCGACCAGGCCCGGCGAGCCGCGATCGCCACCCAGGCAGCACACCAGCATTGGTCCAACCATGGCCCAATGCTGGCAGAAATTGGTACCAATGTTGGACCAATGTTGGCATATTGGCAAAGTGCAACCCAATCCAATGTTGGCCCAGCGTTCAAGCCAAGATTGGACCAATGTTATGCCAATGCAGCAGCCATTGTGCTGCCAGCGTAGGACCAGCGTTAAAGCCAAGATTGGACCAATGTTATGCCAATGCAGCAGCCATCGTAGGACCAGCGTTAAAGCCAAGATTGGGCCAATGTTATGCCAATGCAGCAGCCATCGTGCTGCCAGCGTAGGACCAGCCTTAAAGCCAAGATTGGACCAATGTTATGCCAATGCAGCAGCCATCGTAGGACCAGCGTTAAAGCCAAGATTGGGCCAATGTTATGCCAATGCAGCAGCCATCGTGCTGCCAGCGTAGGACCAGTGTTGAGCCATATCGTTACCAATATTAATGCCAGCTTTGAGCCAATGCCCTTTGCATGACGAATATTCTAGATATGCTGGCTTTAGAGCACGCACATATTCTTACCGCAAACATTTTGCTAGCGGCATTTTTTGTAGCAATTGTCCCCTTACTCTCTTCCTCAATAGTAGCTAGGAAAGCTCGACAAAAAGATGTCAAGAAGCAGAAGTCATATATGACTGCAAATAATAATAAAAGAATACTGAAATTGACGTTTATGACAGTTTATTTGCGAATAAATTTTCGCAAACAGGCATTTTCCGTGGACCTAGATGGGTGACACTCGGTTATCTTCAAACAGTTTATTTACAGGCACTGCCCTCAGGATAGGAATTGGGCAAGATGCCGAGGACGGTGGGCTGGCCAGGGGCTTCAGGGCATGGAGCTGACGTCGGTAGGCAGGTTTGTCAGTGCTTGGATGACAGCAGGCTTATCAGGCCCCCGAGGACCACGATAACGCGGTGGTTTCGTTGATATTGCCACCATATCCGATAGCGACTTCACCATTACTTGGAGGAAATGTTTGCACTGTAAAATGAAAAGAAACAATGTCAGAGATGTTGGTATGACAAATGTATGATGGAGAGTTTTCATTTGAAAAATCGCCATACTGCAACAATATTATAAGTCTGAGCAGAGAGTTCGAAGGGGTGAATCAAGAAACTTTCTTGCAAGAGATTTGTCAAGTAACACTTCCTAATATTTCGACATATATGGCATACCTTGTACAAGATGTAACGTAACACTTAGAACAGACATAAAATGCGCAGTCCGCTTTGTTTACAGCTCACACTTAGTCAGCGTAGCACTTTAAAATTAAAAATTGCAGCAAAACCTGCTGCAGCACAAAAAGCCTAGTTTCAGACAGTGTAGACACAATGCGGCCTTCGTGCGAAATTTTTAATGTGGAAACCAAGAAGTTCCGTCAAGAAACACTAGTAAAAGAAACATTTATTCGAAAAGAAAGAAATACTGTCAGCTGGAAATGATGCTTGACCTATACCAGTGAGAAGAAGCGTGGTTCCTCGGTATCACTAGCAGGATCAGGCCGCACGCGTGGCTTGATAAAATCATAGTCCTGGAATTTGGGTGAAATTCACAGAGATTTACACGTGGTTCTACTCCAGACACTATTCAAAGGCTGCAAATAAAAAGAGCTATTTAATTACAGGCATTCTACATTAGCCAGGCCTGTTTCAGTAATATATATACCGCGTGATATTGCTTGGGTGATATAGCTTGGGTGATATTGCTTCTGATAAAACTTATAACGTGCGCAAAACAAATGCACTCACCATTGTATGATCCATGCTTCTTTGTATCTGAGTTCATCCCACATCGAAGACGGTGCCCACGAGCGCCGACTTCTTTTCTAATTGTTGTTTCCCCTATATTAATTCTAACACTCACAAAAATTCGTGGCCACATTGCTGCGTATTTCAAGATGTAGGCTTCTCAGTAGGAATGACGACAGCAAGCGAGCATTTTTCACGAGAGGAGTGCGCTGGCAAGAACGAACGGCAAGCACTCAGGTGGTGTTGCACCCAGTCGGCGTGCTAGCGACACATAGAAAGAAAGAGTGAAAGGAAAGGGTGAACAAAGAATACGGCGTAAACGCCACTTTCCCCCGCTGGACCTAGCCCGAACGGGTTTTGGGGTGGCAGCGATGGAGGGCGACAAGGAGGACAATAGTGACCCCGCCGCTTTCCCCCATGCTTCCGAGAGCACCCAATTCGACACAGCAGCTTATGGCTGTCTGAACGCTTGACTGACAGCATTGACCAGGCTCACCTGGGTGCGTGAAGGAGAGGCAAGGGGGGTCTGAAGGACGGAAAGCTAGGCCGAAAAAAAAAATCCGGAATGCGCCGTGCCTACTAAAGGCAAAGACAAGAGGTTGTTGACACGCAAATGGCAAAACGTGCAATTAATTTTTTTTCTGTCAGGGGCATTCATACAAGGAGCTTACTACACATGCACGAACAAACAAATATATTAGAATAGGAGCATGATGTCGCCGCAACATGCCATGCATGCTAAACAAACAAACAATAGTTTCACTAATGCATATGCGCTCCATCTCGATGCAATATAAAACGGTTCCATCAGCTCTGAGGCACTGTAATTCTCGATTCTCCTCAGAATCCTGTCCCACTAAAGCCGCGGAGCGTACATGCAAAAAATACAATGCGCAGGCAAATTCGCAATACCGTTGCTTCTTATGGAAAGCTCAAGTTCTTATTCACGATCAATAAAGCAGTGGCTAAATTTATGCGACTTCCCCTGCTTGCTACGTGGTACACTGGCTTTTCTCTTTAGGGGACACATTTCGGTAAAGGAGAAGTGCAATAATGGCGGTGTACCATTCATGGAGTTGACATGGGAGAACATATTTTTGGTTCCTGCGCAGTGTGCCTGTGATCAGTGCGTTAGTTTTCAAAACACGTTGTCCAATCTCACCAAGTCGTAGAGCACTAAAAGCCGACAAGGCGAAAATTAGCTTATTACGGGCCAATGTCCTCCAAAGAAAGCCAACTACTAACCCATATTGGCAAATCCATACCAAAGTCGGTCCAATAATTCCCGCCTTGTTGAACGGCAGTGCCAATATTGTTTACTGACTGTGTAAAGTGGACCAACATTGGATCTCTATCAGAATGGCACAGCCAATATTGTTTACTTACTGTGTAAAGTGGGCCAACATTGGATCTCTACCAGAATGGCACAGCCAATATTGTTTACTTACTGTGTAAAGTGGGCCAACATTGGATATCTATCAGAATGGCACAGCCAATATTGTTTACTGACTGTGTAAAGTGGACCAACATTGGATCTCTATCAGAATGGCACAGCCAATATTGTTTACTTACTGTGTAAAGTGGGCCAACATTGGATCTCTATCAGAATGGCACAGCCAATATTGTTTACTGACTGTGTAAAGTGGGCCAACATTGGATCTCTATCAGAATGGCACAGCCAATATTGTTTACTGACTGTGTAAAGTGGGCCAACATTGGATCTCTATCAGAATGGCACAGCCAATATTGTTTACTGACTGTGTAAAGTGGGCCAACATTGGATCTCTATCAGAATGGCACAGCCAATATTGTTTACTGACTGTGTAAAGTGGGCCAACATTGGATCTCTATCAGAATGGCACAGCCAATATTGTTTACTGACTGTGTAATGTGGGCCAACGTTGGATCTCTATCAGAATGGCACAGCCAATATTGGCGCCACGCTGTTAACCTTAGGCCAACATTGGGCCAGGATCCAGAATGGCACTGCCAATATTGGAACCACGCTGTTAATCTTAGGCCATCATTGGGCCAAGAAGTGCCAATATGTTTCCAACGTTGGCCCAACCTGACGTGCCGCCTGGGCAGTGGAGCCCTGTCAGAGGGAACCACCCAGGAATAAACCGCGCAACGGCTTCTGCGACAATGAAGTTCTCCTCCTCTTTCGTCCTTAACTTTGCCTCTATCATCGCCCCCTTTACGCAGCTTCTCACCGGAAGTTGTGACCTGTCAGTCTGGACCCCGGCGTGCGATGACGCATTACAAGACCTGCGACGCGTTCTCACCTCTCCTCCAGTACTGCGACACTTCGTTCCCTCTGCTCCAACTGAGATCCAGACAGACGATAGCGGTGTCGGACTCGGCGCTGTTCTTGCACAACGCAAGGACGGCTTCGAAGAGTACGTCGTCGCGTATGCCAGCCGCACCCTTACCAAAGCCGACGCGAATTACTCGGTTGCTGAGGAGGAATGTCTGGCCATCATTTAGGCTATAGGAAAATTTCGTCCTTATGTGTACGGGCGTCCGTTTGACATCGAGACCGACCATCATGCCCTATGCTGGTTATCGTCACTAAAAGATCCAACTGGTCGGCTCGCCCGTTGGGCATTGCGCCTACAAGAGTACAACCTCCGCGTTGTTTATCGCTCAGGCTGAAATCATTCAGACGCATACTCTCTATCCGGGTCACCCCTGCATTCTGGTCCTGTCCACTCGTCTATTTCCACCTGCGGTGCCTTCGCCCTCAATATTTCGGATATGCAATCAGTGCAGCGCAAGGACCCATGGATCTGTTCGCTTAT
Source organism: Dermacentor albipictus (assembly GCF_038994185.2). Lineage (NCBI taxonomy): Eukaryota > Metazoa > Arthropoda > Arachnida > Ixodida > Ixodidae > Dermacentor > Dermacentor albipictus. Next base: position 291,608,148 of record NC_091821.1, read on the forward strand.
TCACTTCCTGTCTAGACAGTCGCCGGCACCCGTCTCTCGGACGCTCCGTCGTCAAGCCACGCACTTCATCATTCGGGATAACTTGCTGTACCGCCGCAACTACAATTCGAGCGGCCGCAAGTGCTTGCTTGTTTTACCCCGCCAACTCCGCTCCGACATCTGCGCTATGTTCCACGGCGACCCACAATGCGGCGACGCTGGTGTATTAAAGACAAACTCTCGCCTCCAGGTTCAGTACTACTGGCGCGGCATGTACCGTTTCGTTCGCCAGTATTTCGGGTCATGCTTCATATGCCAACGACGTAAGACGCGAACTCAACATGCCTGCAGCCCCTTGCAATCCTTACCATGACCCGCGCGCGCGTTCGACCGCGTCGGCTTTGACTTATACGGTCCGCTCCCCAACACTCCAAGCGGCAACCGCTGAGTTATTGTTGCTATTGTTACGTTTCGCCTACGACGCGCGGTATAGCCGGCGCCGATGCAACGGACGCTGGGGCTTCGTTCAAAGCGGCGGACATTTTGGCCCGATCAGCGCTGCCGCAACGCCTACCGCCAAGCGCGTCCGGGCATGTTTCAATGCCACGTGTCTTCGTGTGTGCGTGTGTGTGTTTGTGCATGTTGGGGCCCACGCTTGTCAAAGCGTGGCAGCCGGGGAGAGGAGCTCCCCAACTGTGAAGCGAGGAGGTCTGACCGGCGCCGGCCCGGCGGATGCGTCACCTTCTAGTCTCAATGTGTCCGCGCGGCGCCATCACGTGCGCCTCATCCCGAGCCGTTCCTTCTTGCCATTGACTCCGAGAGTATAAAAGCAGCAGCCCACGGACTCCGAGAGAGGCTCCGATTTCTTCCGTCAAGTAACGCGCTCTCCCCTCTCTCCACTTCGGTCGACCTGACCGGCCGCTCTTTTGCGATGCTATAATAAACAAGTTGTTCTGTTAGCATTCGACTCATCCTTTGCCAGGACCTTCGATGCTTCCAGCTATGCCCCAGGCCGCCAGGCCAACGCTACCCTTGGGGCTTACGACCCAGATGCAACAACTGGCTGCTAGCGGTGAGATCGCGACAACAGAGGCCAGCAGCGAAGATATGCGGTTGACTGTATGCTCAGCAGCACAACGACCATCCGGGAGCAGTGCAACGAGCCCTGTGTGATGAGTGGTTGCGTGCAGCGGAACGACTGAGCTGAATTCTTGGCTGCGAGGTTTCGTGAGTGCGGCACTTTCTTCTTCTGAGTTTTGCCAGGCTATTCTTAGTGTCAGAAACAGAGCTGGTAATTGTGGTTGTCGTTGCTGCCGGGTTAGCTAGCGGCAAGACAGTAGTAGGCAGTAGAGAAAGCAGCATTCAGAGTAGCCATGGATTAGAAGTCGTTGCGCAAACCGAAATTGCTGGAGCTTGCAAGAGAGTTGGGTCTGGATGTCTCAGACAAACTCAGAAAACCAGAACTGCTAAGGGCTATTCTTGAGTTACAAGCTGAGGATGACCAGCTGTCGGAAGGCCTTGTGACCACTGAGGAGAGGGAGACGGCAAAAAGACAGGAGCGCGAACGTAAAGAACAGAAAGAGAAAGAAAAAGAGGAGCGCGACCGTCAACACGCTTTGGAAATGAAGCGTCTCGAGGTAGAGATGGAACGCGCTCGTAATGGAAGTCAGGCACACGGTGCAGGAGAACGAGTATTATTCAAAATGACTGACCTGATGCGGCCGTTTAAGCTTGGAGATGACATTGGTTTGTTCCTGGTTAACTTTGAGCGAACGTGCGAGAAGCAGGGGTTCTCTCGGGAAACGTGGTCACAGCGCTTGCTCACTTTGTTACCAGGCGAGGCGGCCGACGTAGTCGCTCCCTTGAAGAGGGAGGAGGCAGAGGATTTCGACAAAGTGAAATCGAGTCTGCTAAAAAGTACAGGCTGTCAGTGGAGGCGTTCCGTCGGAAGTTTCGGGAAAATGAGAAAGGCAGAAGTGAGTCTTATACTGAGTTTGCCTACATGCTTATGTCAAACATGCAGGAGTGGCTCAAAGAAGTGAAAGCGTTCGGTGACCACGAGAAAGTTCTGCAGTGTTTCGGGCTGGAACAGTTTTATAGCCGGTTACCTGAGAACGTCCGGTACTGGGTCTTGGATAGGCCAGACGTTAGTACGGTGGCTAAAGCCGCTGAGCTAGCCGGACAGTTTGTGACGTGTCGGGCTTCGCGGAGCTAAGGACGGTTAAGCTAAGGACGGGCGGAGCTAATTCGGCTCCAAGTTTGAGAGGCCGAAGTTCACGCCCATGAGAGCAAGGGGGGACACATGTAGTGCGGATGCGAGTGAAAGCAGTTCGACCGAACGTAGGGAGACGGCGGCAGCCGAAGCCAAACGCGAAAGCGGTTCCAGACGAGGCAAGCGCGCGTTTGTTATACGTGCCAGAAGCCGGGTCACTTTTCGGCGCAGTGTCCAGAAACAAAAACAAAAGTAGTGTTTTTTTCATTATGCAGCACTGACGAGAACATGAAGCTTCTCGAGCCTTACATGCGAGACCTCCTCGTGAACGGGAAAGAGTGCCGAGTGCTTCGTGATTCCACAGCTACAATGGATGTAGTTCACCCCTTTTACGTAGAAACTGATATGTTCACGGGCGAGTTTACATGGATCAAGCAAGCCGTGGAAGCTCATAGCGTGTGTCTGCCCGTAGCAAAAGTGCTTATTGAAGGACCTTTCGGAGCACTTGAGACGGAGACTGCAGTGTCATCTATGCTGCCCGCCCCCCTCCCCAGTACTCGTGCGCATTTTCGAACAGGTCCGATCACCTCCTGCGCGCGAAGTGGCTTTTGTTTGGTGAGGCTACCGTTCAGGCCTTAACCAGATCGAGAGTTCGGGAGCTCGCTGCAAAGGCGGTAGTTGCGGGGCCGACGTTGTCGAACAATGAGAAAGGGTCACAGGCGCAGCAAGCTGATATTCAGAGCACGTCCGAACTGAATGAAATTGAGCCTGTAGCGTTGACGGCACCAGATACTGGAGAGGAAATGCCCGACACGGGAAAGTTAGCAAAGCTATCTGCAGATTAGCTCATCGCGCCTACGTCAGATGGACTTAATAGGTTGCTAAAAGTCAGCCGGTCTGCTTTGATAGCCGAAAAAAAGGATGGCAGCCTAGAAAACATGCGCTGCAATGTCAAAGAAGGTATCGCCAAGAAAAATGCTAGTTTTGTGGAAAGAAGTGGGGTCGTGTACCGGAAGTATCTAGACCGCAGGGGAATGGAGTTCGATCAGCTGATCTTGCCTCAGTGCTACCGTCTGGATCTGTTGCGCTTGTCGCATGGAGGTTCCTGGTCCGGACACCTAGGAGTTAAGGAGACTAAGGACCGTCTCTTACAAGAGTACTATTGGCCAGGGTGTTTTCGTGACGCAGAGAACTTTGTGAGGACATGTGACACCTGTCAGCGGGTGGGCAAACCAGGGGACAAATCGAGGGCGCCGTTGAAATTGGTACCTATCATTAGCGAGCCTTTTAGACGGTTCGTTATTGATACAGTGGGACCTCTGCCGGTAACAACCACGGGGTACAGACACATTTTGACTGTGATCTGCCCAGCCACAAAGTTCCCTGAAGCAGTGCCGCTTAAAGAACTCAGCTCAGCTGAGATGGCCAATGCACTACTGTCCATATTTGCGCGACTTGGTTTTCCGGCGGAAATCCAATCAGATCAGGGCACAGTGTGTACTAGCGCTTTGACGACAGCCTTTCTCGAAAGGTGTGGGGTAAAGCTGTTACACAGCTCAGTATACCACTCACAGTTGAATTCCGTTGAGAAGCTCCACTCCGTCATGAAGCGCGTGTTGAGAGCATTGTGGTTTGAACAACAAACTGACTGGGAGCTGTGTCTGCCTGGGGTGATGTTTGCATTGAGGACCGCGCCCCATGCGGCTACGGGGTTTTCGCCAGCTGAGCTGGCGTACGGTCGCACACTGCGGTCTCCGTTTCGCATGCTTCGAACAGATCACTGCCCCCTCCAATGGCTGCAGACCATCTCTTCCAAAAATGGCCGCCTCCTGCGCTGGAACCTCGCTTTGCAACAATATTTCTTTGAGGTGCGTTACAAAAAGGGGCTTCTCAGTGGTAACGCCGATGGCTTAAGTCGAGGCCCCTAACGTAGGAATCAGCCTCAAAGTTATTTGTTACTGATGTTTTCCTTCCTGAGGCAGGATTTTTAACATATTGCTTTTGTTTAGTGTTTCAAAGTCATGACGTGCTTTCTAGTGCAAGTTTCCAATTTGTGGACGCGTTCTGAGTGCTGCTAGACTACTGTAAGGAACCAGGCAGTAGTATAAGATAGGAAAGAGCCTGGCATGGCTTAGTGAGGGTTGTGTCGTGCTTGCTGACTGAGCGGTTGGGTTTCGGCGTAGTTTTAACGCTTGCAGGGAACGAGAACAAAAATGGCAACTCTCCCGAAGTCACTTTGCAGTGTCCTGTGTGAAGCTGAACGCGAGAACGAGGCTTTCTCTGTGCGCTGCGCTCAAGAAACACCGAGGGACGACCGACTTCGGTTATGAGCATCATCAAGTGACATCCCTCCGGACAGAGGATGCAGTCCCCTGACCATCGGGATCTCCTTTTCCCGGCGGGGCGGTCTGTTACGTTTCGCCTACGACGCGCGGTATAGCTGGCGCGGATGCAACGGACACCGGGGATTCGTTCAAAGCGGCGGACATTTTGGACCAATCAGCGCTGCCGCAACGCCTCCCGCCAAGCGCTTCCTGGCATGCTTCAATGCCACGTGTCTTCGTCTGTGCGTGTGTGTGTGTGTGCATGTTGGTGCCCACGCTTGTCAAAGTGCGGCAGCCGGGGAGAGGAGCTCCCCAACTGTGAAGGGAGGTCTGACCGGCGCCGGCCCGGCGGATGCATCACTTCTCGTCTCAACGTGTGCGTGCGCCGCCGTCATGTGCGCTTCATCCCGAGCCGTTCCTTCTTGCCCTCGACTCCGAGAGTATAAAAGCAGCTGCCTCCGGACGCCAAAAAGAGGCTCCGATTTCTTCCGTCGAGTAACGTGCTCTCCCGTCTCTCCACTTCGGTCGACCTGACCGGCCGCTCCTTTGCGATGCTAAAATAAACAAGTTGTTCTGTAAGCAGTCGACTCATCCTTTGCCCGGACCTTCGGATGCTTCCAGCTGTGCCCCAGGCCGCCAGGCCAACGCTACCCTTTGGGCTTGCGACCCATTTGCAACAATATCGACCGCCTTACGCATTACGCTGAAACTTCTGCGCTTGCGTCTGCCACAGCAAAAGACGTCGCCATTTTTATCCTTGAACACCTGATTTTACGTCATGGAGCACCTCGAGAATTACTCAGCGACCGCGGTCGCGTATTCCTCTCCGACGTGATTTCAGCATTGCTAAAGGAGTGTCGCATCATTCACCGCACTACCAGGGCAAACTAATGGAACCGCACCCTTAGTGACATGTTGTCCATGTATACTTCATCTGACCACTCGAATTGGGATCGCATTCTGCCTTTCGCCACCTACGCTTACAATACCGCCACTCAAAGCACCACTGGGTTCTCCCCTTTTTTTCTCCTGTACGGACACGAACCTTCATAGACTGTGGACGTGATTCTACCTTACCGGCCGGATGCTTCTGTGTGGACGACTGTTTCTAGAGCGGCTGCTTACGCCGAAGAATGTCGCCAGCTCGCCCATTCGTTCACATCCCAGGACCAGTGGCGCCAAAAGCATCGCCACAATTCATCCAATACGTCTACGTGCTTTGCTCCTGGCTCGCTGGTCTGGTTGTGGGTGCCCTCTACCCCCCCAGGCCTTTCCTGCTAGCTGTTCTCCAAATACCATGGTCCTTATCGGGTACTGAAACAAAAATCCGCGATCAACTACCTTAATGAGCCAATGGAAACGCCTTCCGACAAGCGTCGTCGCGGCCAGGAAATTGTGCACGTCTCCCGGCTCAAGCAGTGCCATGACCCTCCTGTGTTCTCCTACCCTTAGGTCGCCAGGATGGCTCCTTTTTCGGTGCGGAGTGATTTTACTGAAGGCACTGGACAGTGGGCATAGTGCTTGTGAAAGTGAAGACGACAAGAATATCTGGCTTCCCCGTTTCGCCATAGTACCGACCTGTTTAAGCCTACCGCTACAACCTAGAACTAGTGCTGCTAGGCAAAACGTGAATGGGGGCACATCCCCTCCACCACTCTCTCAAGTGAGGGAGGGGCCAAATCGCGTAATTTGAACTATAGGCACATTTACATGGTGACCGGAGGGCACTGTCCCCCTGCCCACTCGGTAGCTATGTCTATGGTTAAAGTAACGTGAAACATCGCCCTGTATATATGCAATGGGGATTAAGTGATCAATAAAACAATATATATGTGAAAAAGACGCACACATGCATATGTGCGCGTTTTTTCACATATACTTCGGAACCCAATATTGCTCAAAAGCCTCAATGTTATTCAACAATAAGTTAACAGCATTCAGTCATCGACTTATCGTTGTGAACACTCAACAATGGCTCAGTACTCAATATAATTCAACAATATATCAACATAATTTAGTCGACGACATTATGGTTGGGAACTAATGAACAATTGCTCAATAATACTCAATACTATTCAACACTGTATCTACAGAATTTATTCAGCGACTTATTTGTTGTGCACTTCCCAACAACTTTATTGTTGAATTCTCGGTCTGTGTTTTCAAAAATTTTTCAGGTATTGTTGACAGGCTATTCAGTCAACAATTAATCAAGAATATACCAGCAACATTTCAATAGTCATTTTTAAAGGGTTTTTTCGTGCGTTTCTTCGGAATTCAACTCCAGCTCCTTCCTGTTGGTGTAGATGGTGCCTCCTGTTATTACCAAGGTGTGCTTGGCACAGGCTCTGTTGGGCTGAACAGTGACACATGACACGCTACCGAGATTATCCAAACTCATGCACTGTTTTCTTTTATGTTCGAACGAATAATACTGAACTCTAAATATCAACAACCGTTCATATCATCCGCTACAAACAAATAACACGTATGTGAAGACTAGCGAGCCAATACAGCATATACCAAGCATGTTTATTCCTGAAAGAGGTGTTTACCTTGTATAGCAGCCAAAGTCCACATAATGCACTTGCTGTAGCAGGCAGCAGCTTCTTTTTAGTGCGTGGTGTGTGCTGCTTTATACTGGTGCCATCCTCATTTCTGCATGTCTGGAACAGAAAGTTAGACTCCATCAGAAATTGAATAAGCACAATTTTGTAATATGAAATGCGAGAAGGTGTGAAATATAGAATTGTAATGGTTTGTGACTACAGAACGCATGCAAATGTCCACTGTTTGTTCTAGTGTGCTTAAGGTGCGTGGTAAATGAATATTTCTACTCTCCATAAAATTTATGTCTGCCTAACTACAATGCATGTCAATAGGTTAAGTATTATTAAGATCACAAATGAGAACATCTTTGCAGTCATATATACACTAGAAGAGATCACACTGCTAGTTTCAAAAGCAAATGCATGAAAGACATGAAGCTATTAGAAATGATGCATTCTTTTTCTGCATGAACGTGATGCACCGCTTCACTACTGCAAAAATAAATGTGCTCAGGTAGACCAAACTGAACAGCAAGAACGTTTGGAATCAACAGGTACGAAATAAGGGTGATTAATCATGCCTGCAACTGTTTAATACAATAAATTCAATATTTTAGCTTCAGCTTATCAAAGCGTTATTCGGTTCTGTGGGCGAAAGAAGTTGCCGGTGGACTCGAAAAAAATATGTTGATGAAGCTACTCAGTCACCCATGGCTACGGCGACGCGCATTCTGATATTGCTTTCTCTTTTGCGAATGTCTGTCTAATTATGGCTTCGGAAGTAAAACTTTATTTCAAAAACAGCAACGGAAAGCCCTGACTGCCCATATGTAATGCAGCATCTAGTTCGTTAGCTTGTCTCCGCCTGTAAGTTAACGAGAGCAATATTGCATAAGGATTCAGGCAGCGATAATAAATGACTCACCGGTACTGCTGTCCTCAGGCGCAGAATACGGTTCCCGTTTCGATGCAAACGCATGGCTCACAACCGAAACATAGCATTCGGCTTACAAGTCGGCTTGCAAACACGCCACTTCACCACAAGTTATATGGCGCGAGATGTCGAAGCACAATAAACTAGTTTAAGCAACTGCAAAGCAACCAGTCGAAGTGTACGAACGAATGAATGTGTGCCGCCATGCAGTCCAAAAAACCAGTAAAAATTTTAGATCCAGTCCAGAGGTCACGTGGAAAATGGATGATGCTGAACGCTATTTTTGTTTATAATGACAAAAAAAACAATAAACTAGCTAATAAAAAGTACTCCAATTAGCAATGATAATTTTGTAATCTTTTTTATGCAATAAAAATGCTTTGGCAATTGTATGAGAAAGTTTGTAAGATAAAATTGCACCTATTACAGCGCCTCTAGCGGGATATATTGAAACTTACACGGGCCTCCCTTGAGTGCCCCTACTATGCTTGTTTTATTAGCAGCGGCGCGCGGTCGATTATTTTAGCCCACGGTGTCCATTTGTTGAACTTGAGAGTGTGCGGTGCCTGATGATAGATCATATTTGCGCTCTGCCGAGAACAAATGTGCTCCTTTTTTGGTGTGCATTAACGATCACTGCGCCTCTGGGCCTGTGCAACGCCATTAGCTCGCTGTGTGTTTCGTGCGCTGCGCCGTTGTCGACCAGTCGCGCTTTGTTTGTTCCCGGCTCATGAGAACCACTCTCGTATCGGATCACAGTGCACGGAAGGCGTTGAAAGTTGTGCTCTCCGCAATTGCACAGTCGACGCCGTTGGTGCAGTCGATGCGGCCTGAACGGTCACGAACGAGCGTTCGCCGAGTATGCCTCAAAAGGTAAGTTCGGCGCTTGGCGCATTCTTATGGTTCATGTAGTGTGCCTTTCCATGCGCAGCAGAAGATTATCAGTACAGCTGCAAAAACAATAAAAGTGATTTCCTAATGTGCGTTCTTCATGTCGCAGTGCGCATTTAGCGAAAAGTTGCACGCAAATTATCGTAAGACATATTGATGTTGACAAGAGCGTCATCTATGGTTTATTTGCTTTTTGTTATGAAGCATGCTAGCATCGAGGATTCCTTGGTCTGATCTGGCACAAAAATTTAAGCAGGGAATGTCACTGCTCTTATACGTAATTTCTCAGCAAGAAATTGTGTAGGCATTTCTAGAACTACGTTGATGCGTTATTTTCACAGCTAACGTCAACGCACGAGGGCACCTGATTGATCTGTCTGGCTCGTGAGGATATTTTAGCTTGTATGCAAATTTTTCTACTTATTCATTTTCGCCAAGGCAACCTGCATTTTTTATGTTGAGTGTTCTGTGTGTTTTCGTGCATTTCGCACATTATATAACCGCCTGTGATGTAAGAATGAGATATTTGCACAAGCGGATGCAGAGTCATGTGGCTTGCTGTACGAGATCTTATCACAATTTAAGGCGATGTTGTTAAATCTCAAGTTTGCAGTTTCAGCAGTGATTACAATAAGCTAAACATTTCCTATTGTTTAGGGATGCCACAATTTCCTGGAACGGAGGCACCTCTGCACCACATAGGAGCCTGCGGCACTAATGCAACCTGAACAGCACGACAAAGCATCTGATCTGTTTGCTTTGACAAAGTGCCTATGAAACGGTCAAGGCCACTTATGAGTTCTAGCTTCTGTTTGTGTATTTTGTAGTTGCCAACTATACTGAATCTCATGAAATTTACAATTCTTGCTCATCCTACAATTTTTAGAAATGTGCTATTAGGTCATGAGCAGGAAGTTCTATTAGTGAAAATATTTCAGAGCTGTTCAGAGAAGCGGTGGGATGAGATTGCGAAAATATGTTCAAAAGAGAAATTCTCATGGCACTTGTGCGGCTTTCTTAATTATTTCCAACGCAAAATCTCTAAGAAAATACCAGAGGGGCGCTTGCTTTAGGCAAGTTTATTAGGATACGTTCTTGAAGCAGGCTGAACTGAGAAAAACTCACTGACCTAAAAACCATGTTGTCAGTTTCTGCTGTTCCAAGTCTGCTGCTTGTGTGCTGCGTTTCAAGGTAAATAATGGTTAATAATGTATGTGCAGAAAAATGCGGGTGCTGAAGGGAAAGCTATGACAAAGTTAATTTTGTCTTTCCAACATAGGATTTGTGTCTAGGATTTTCGCAAAATATAAAGTGCACAGGCTGGTGCGTTTCCCATAAATATTTACAACACTTCTGCTTTAGATTTTATTGTTTTCAGTTCATAATGTCTCCCTAGTACAGCTTAGCGGTAAGCTCGAAGCTGATTTCTGATGTCACATGACTTGCAGGTTGTAATAAGGTGGTATCACAAACTTCAGGTCACGCATCTCCGTGAGCCTGGTGCAGTGATCGCAGGTGAGAGCATAACCGAAAGCTAGGTATGCTTTGCCCTTCTGCACACGACGTGGGAAAGAGTTCGAACTCTGCTATTGCTTTTCTTACAGTGGCACCATCTCTCTAACATTCCCCGCTTTATTATTCTGCCAACTTGCTATATCCACAACTTCTAGAAGTTTGGTTATGGTGTTGACTGCTGATCTTGGCTGATGTGAATTTCAATACTTTGCGGTTCCCTCAAAGTCATGCTGTACTTTGCATGCATTTTAAAAAGGTCAATTTGAAGTATGTAATTCTCTGTAGCGTTCTCGGAGAAACAAGGTTTTTCGTTGTGAATAATGCAGATAGTGTTATTCACATTATTTGCATTCGATCACCTAACAGAAGTCTTTTATGCATGTCATGCTCAATCCGTGCCGTCAGACAACAATTAAATTAAAGCTGCTATGTCAACAGCTACACATAATTGAAAGCGGCAAACAAAGGTCATAATAGACTTTAATTTGAAGATTAAATTGTTATGGCTACCTAAGGATTAGCCTTAGCCCTGTCTGGCGTATACAGCATTACTGCAAAGGGAGGCGTATGTCATAAACAAGCTTTTGGAATAAGTACAGACTGAATAGGCGCTTGTTAAGTTATGGAGGTAGTACCATAATGGTGGGTCCCCACCCAAAGCTTCATTCATTTTTAGTGCTCCATTTAGGCCATGAAGCCTTGTTTTTCTTTAGCCTGTGCAACTGCCTCACACTAGGGGAATCGCATTCATTTCTGCCTTTACAGTGACTCTTGTTATTCAGTTTCATGTTGCTTGGCATACAAAGGCACTTTAAGCAGGGTCGAAGATAAGTGGTTTGAATGTGTACAATATGAGTTGGGATACATATATCGCCGAATAAGCTTATTGATTTGGCCTTAAAGGAACACTAAAGAGAAATACTAAATGAATTCAGATGCATCGAGTATTTATTTTTTGGTGCAGATTTTCTGATGGGAGAAAATTTATAGAAGAGTGTGTGAAGGTCAAAGCTACATTTTCTGCCAAATTTTGCGTCATTACATAACTGCTGGTACGTCAGGGGGACATTATGCATTCCAGAGTATTTTCCTGTATTTTGGTTGTTGCGGCTCAGTATATTTGCTAAAGAATTGCTAAGTACAGAATTAGGCTCTGTAAGAAGGCTATATAGTAAATATTTGCAAAAAACGAATTAATTGGGAATTAGCAGTCGGTGACCAAGTGCGGGAAACTTATTGTGATTTTTATTTATTTATTTATTTATTTATTTATTCATTTATTTCAGGCATGCTGCCGACCTCTCACATGGGGCCTTAGGCCGGAGTGGGTTGTAACACAAAAAACAGATTTGAAAACAAAGAGGAACAATTCCAGAAGTGCAACAGGAAAATTTGCCAAAGAAAGTCCAATGCAGGTACTAGGGAGCACATAATTCATGCACAGGTACAAGAAACTGAAACGCAAGAAACTCGAACACTAGAAAATATACAATTCAAGGGCACAATAACGGCAACAGGCATCTCTTAACAAACATCTCCACAAAGGGTGAACATACCATAATCAGCGCAAGATAAACTTGTAAAACATTACGCCTTGCGAACACCGAAAGATACACATGACGCCAAGCAAATATTTTTAGCGCACTGAAAAAGTGCTAGCGAATAAAACGTAAATCGAAGCGTAGTGCGCGTGCCTTGAGCGTAGGCCAGATAGGGGAAGGGGGGGGGGGGGGGGGCATGTACGGCGAGGTAAGGTCAAGTGGAAGGTTGCCGCAGCTGTGCCATGAACGACTCAATAGTAGTTCAGTTTACTGTGTCAGCACAAAGAGCATTCCATTCCGTAACAGTGCGCGGAAAAAAAAGAATTTTTAAAAGCTCGCATCTTGCAAGAATACTCCCTCACTTTCTTTGGGCGCTCGGATCGCGTGGATGGCCGATTAACGGATTCTATGTGCGTTTCCATGTTTATGCGCAGCTTGTCATGATAAAGTAAAAGCATGCATTCCAAATGATGATGGCGTCCTTTTGTCTGCAATGCATCCAGGCTAGCCTTATTTAGAAGTGTTGTGGGAGATGGTAAAATAACTGTAGCGATTGCAAAGAAATATAATTGCTTTCCTTTGAATCATTTAAAGCTTTTTAATCTTTTATTCACTATGCGGATCCCAAACCACGGAAGAGTACACGAGGATTGGACGGATGTAAGTTTCCTATGAAATTTGTTTTAATTTTGGGGAGGATTTGAGCAGAGACCTTCTTTGAAATCCCAATTTCTGCATCGCTTTCTTTTCGATGTAGGAAGCATGCTCGTTTAACATAAATAAGCGCCAAGTATGACGCCCAAATACTTGTAAGTATCAACGAAAAATAGGTTTTGGCCATTAATAAAACAGTCGTATTTTAAGGGAGACCGTTTACGCGTCACGCTCATAGCCACCGTCTTCTTTTCGTTGACCTTCATTGCCATACTTCAAGCCAAGAAGATATTTTGATTGAAGCTGTGTTTCAGAGAGCCTGGTCGCATGGACTGCGTATTTCCTGGTAAAGGATGCAGTCATCTGCAAATAAAAATAATAGTAACCGAAATATCAAGGGTGATGCCATTTATGAATATTAAAAAGAACTCTAGAAGGAGCGACATTTGGGCGAGTTGGTACTGGTTGAAAATCCTGAAGGGGCAGCGCGAAAAGACGATGACAGAAGGCAGGAACACATAGGACAGCGCTGAACTCACAACTAACTTTATTCGAAGGCATACACACACTTATGTACACAACCCATAGCCACGTGCTCTCCCATCCATGGCGTCATTATCAGTGCGTAGGCAAAAACACGCAAACCCATTTAATCTAAGGCTACGCTATAAGGCGGCTTAAAAATTCAAATTCACTATCATGCAAATTTAACGATGGCGTGCGCACACAACGCCACCATTTTTTCCTGATATAGAAGGACTCAATAATCTCCCTCGTAGTCTGATTTTTATGCGCAGAAAGTATTGTGGTGTTTTTATATATTGGAGTGCACCCATGCTCAGAGCAATGCCGCGCGACATGCGAGTAGGGATTACCCGTTAGTGAGCGCCTATGTTCAGACAATCTAATATTGAGGCAAGGACCTGTTTGACCGATGTATACGTGAGCGCAGGAAAAAGGAAGCTCATAAACAACTCCCATTCTGCAGTGCACAAACGGGGAAGTATGCTTAACAGTACAGCCTTTCCCAGCATGAGTGGAGGCAGCCTGGGCCAATTTCCTATCAATCTTACCACAAATTTTGATCAACTTGTTAGGGGCAGAAAAAATAACTTTTATATAAAATCTGCCTACTACATTCCTGAGACTGTGTGATAGTTTATGCACATATGGAATTACAACCAGTTTTTTCTTCTTGTCGGCAGGCTCAGGATTGTTCATTCTTGTGGGTGCGCTTAATTTTACACGCTAAACAAGCTTCTGTACTGTCATGCGGATAGCATCCTCTCGAAAACCTGCCGCTCTCAAACGCTCCAGCTGTTTTAAGAAACTCTCAGACGTCTTGAGAAAACGCGATTTCGAAAGTGCAGAAAATAGAACCGAAAACGTAATGCCGTTTTTTACCACCTTGGAATGTGCGGAGTGAAAATTTAAAATTGGTTTTTCTGACCTTGGGCAATACATTCAGCACTCATGCGTATCAGCTAGCTTGAGCCTCGTATCTAAAAATTGTAGTTCGTTCTTATCTGGCGCTCCATGTGTGGAAACTAACCGTGAGCCACATTTGTGGAATACTTGAAGTCTATTATGAACCATTTGTTGGAAATTAGTACTCTTCACAGAGATCAGAAAATCATCAACATATCTTAGCACTTTCAATGTTCCGTCATCTAGGTTACTTTCTATATTTCTGTCTACGCTACCTAGGAAAATGTTAGTACCGGTGCAACCTTGGACCCAATGCCAGATTTCTGTCCGTATAAATTTTCTTTCCATTCAAGAACAGTTGAAGCTAAATAAAAGAGAGAATCTCGAGAAAACTGCTGACAGATATACCACAGCTGCGAGAAAATTTAAGCTCATCATTGTCCTCAGTGATACACAGTTTAACACTTATCATTAGTTCGTCATGTGGCATGTTATAATGCAGGTCTTGAACATGGATGCTGAAAATATTACAATCACCAGGATAACAAGTTGATCAAAATTTGTGGTAAGATTGATAGGAAATTGGCCCAGGATGCCTCCACTGATGCTGGGAAAGGCTGTGCGGTTAAGCATACTTCCCCGTTTGTGCACTGTAGAATGGGAGTTGTTTATGAGCTTCCTTTTTCCTGCGGTCACGTATACATCGGTCAAACAGGTCCTTGCCTCAATATTAGATAGTCTGAACATAGGCGCTCACTAACGGGTAATCCCTACTCGCATGTCGGGCGGCATTGCTCTGAGCATGGGTGCACTCCAATATATAAAAACACCACCATACTTTCCGCGCATAAAAGTCAGACTACGAGGGAGATTATTGAGGCCTTCTATACCAGGAAAAAAGGGTCGCGTTGTGTAAGCACGCCATCGTTAAATTTGCATGATAGCGAATTTGAATTTTTAAGCCGCCTCATAGCGTAGCATTAGATTAAATGGGTTTGCGTGTTGTTTGCCTGCGCACTGATAATGACGCAATGGATGGGAGAGCACGTGGCTATGGGTTGTGTACATAAGTGTTTGTATGCCTTCGAATAAAGTTAGCTGTGAGTTCAGCGCGGTCCTGTGTATTCCTGCCTTCTGTCATCGTCTTTTCGCGCTGCCCCTTCAAGATATTAAAAAGAACAGTGGCCCAAGCACTGAACCTTGAGGGATTCCTGACTTCACCGGTAGGGAGTCGGAGCACACGTTGTCGATAGTGACAGTTTGATTTCGATACGTGAAGTGGGCCTCGATCCATGAAATTAAGGTACCATTTTTCAGTATAGGCTTCATCATTATGAAACCGGCTGCACTACCGATTGCAAACTCAGGTTAATGTGTTCCTCAGCACGAGTTTGTGGACAACAGATGAAAGGGGGCCCATTGTGACTAGTGATCTTGACCAGATGTCCGTTATGTCAAGAAGTAGGAAAATCATTTGCATAGGTTAACAATTGTAAAGCAAATTTGTGCTATGGCTTGAAACAATACCATGCACTTGTCAATCTTTTAGGTGTAGCGAGGACCCGCACTGCACATCTAAGTTAGTTAAAAGAAAGTAAGGCAGAATGGGCCATATAAATGTAATGGCGACAATTTTGCCATAAGTAGATATTTGCTCAAATGATCAAACAATCTTTATTTTAGAAAGTATGAAAATCTGGTAAATGTAGGTGCTGCCAGATGATTCTACATAAGCATTGGTCCTTATGCGTATACTATTTGCCGTAAGTAAATTAAATTCTGGGGTTTTATCTGCACAAACCCCAGTATGATCATGAGGGATGCTTTAGTGGGGGACTCCGGATTAATTTTGAACACATGGGGTTCTTTAATGTGTGCCCAAATCACCTTAGGTTTTTATATTTTGTCACCATTAAAATGGGGTCGTTGTGGCCGGAATTTTGTTCTGCACTATTTTGTTTAGCGGTTCAAAGTCACAGGCACTACGTCACCACTGTTTTTACGTTGCTGGCGGAAGGGTAGTTTCTAAGTAATTTAGTTCATTCGACCTGTTTTTACATATTTGGCTTGTTATTTTGTTGCTTCAATACTAGTAGTTATTGTTGATCAAACAGTGTGTTAGTCTTTCTTTTTTTTACTGGGATAACACTTGTTTCAGTGGCCTGCTAACGTGGCAGCATATTCTACCACACTTATGCGTGTTCCTTTATGAGTCATAACCATTGCAGGATACGACCTATTCAAAATGAACTTCGTTCAGTATCCCATATGTTCTGAACGCTGGGGACTTATTACCATTGTAAATGTAGGCGAAAGTGCTCTTGCCTATGCATTATCTTATTGCATGAGCGAAATTTTGGCTTTACTTTTTCAGGTGACCTGCAAGCTCTCACTCAAGCAACACGTTCTAATGGTCATCCTTCAGCAGACAGGGTGCATCAGAGTGCTCTAGCAGTTCCTATAAACAAAGCTTGTGAGATGTATGACATGCTGTTGCTGAAATTCAGAGGACATCACTATTAATGAATACTTGAATGGCTGTGCAAAAGAGCCCGCGTAAAGCATACTCTTTTATGTACAAATACAAGTCATTACTTCATCTGACATATATTTCACCTCAAGATCACTCTTTACCGTAGAATTGCTAACAAATCATTACGGCAAGTCAACACTGCAGTAACGCCAGCACAAGTAATCATGCATGTTGTATCACTTACAAGAATTATATTTGCATTATTATAGTAAATATGTAAAGGAAGTGCCAATATTTTTGAGGGTTCATAGCGTTGCAGGTCGCACAGGCTCGTTCATCTTGTATGCATTCAGCTCGTACAAACTCGTTCATGGTGTACGAGAATCTCGTTCATTGGCAAGAACGAAATCTCGGACACACGTGTAGTACCAGAAATCCTTTAGTGGACGCGAAATCGTACAGTCGACGAGCATTCAATCAGTCTACGAGAAATCGTACAGTCTATAGAGCAGTAATAGCGTACAACATTTCTCGTACATTCTCGTTCACGTGTTTTTCTTCCTTGGGGACTGACTTTGAAGAGGGCAACGCTTTTCTGCACGCTGTGCAATCAACTGGTTTGGCCCACATACAGCGCAACGGAGTGGAGCAGCGCTTTCTCATTGACTACCTCGAAGGTAATCAATGAGAGGGTGCAGCCCTCCTTGCGATTCCACAGGTTCAGTATCCTCGTTTTGTTTTTGTCCAACAGGGCCCTTTGTAAGAAAAAATGGACCCATATTTACCAAACTGCTTATCTGCTCGAGACGCCAAACGAACTCTGTGACCACATTTTACGTGCTTGTCGCAATTAACCATCTTCCGGACACATGGAATTGACGCGCATGTTTGAAAGGATTCGTCGCGCTTACTACCAGCCACATATTGGAAAGAGTGTAAAGTAATAGCTTCGCACGTGTGACGATGGCCAAACACGTAAGAACGGCGAACAGGAATATTACAACCAATAGCGATTCCGCAAGCACTGTTTTAGCATACTTGTGGGATCATGCGTCACATCATTTAGAATACGGCTGGATTCTAGTTGCTACTGATTACCTCATCCAGTAGTGCTGCAGCAACAGACATCGCGTATTTTTACGTCTGTATCATCGGCCTCCTCCAGGGAGCCCCAGCGCTAATCATCACTGATCATGAGGCAGCATTCAACACAGAGATGCTACAAAAGATTTTGAAGCTGAGCGGCACCACGCACTATAGAACAATGGCGTATTATCAATGAATTAAATTATGGCGTTTGAAGTTCTAAGACAACGATATGTTTATGTGGCATGCCGTAGTAGGGGGCTCCTGAATAATTTTGACCACCTGGGGTTCTTTAATGCGCGCCAAAATCTCGGAACGACTAAAGAAGACCATCGTAGATATGCTGTCAATACACACTGCCATAGACCACAATAACGCGAGCGATGTGCTCCCTTATGAAACTGCCGCGTACAGCACTGCCGTTCAAGAAAGGACAAGCTTAGACCCTTTTCGCTTCCTTCATGGCCGAAGGGTTACAACAATGCTTGACGTCACGCTGCTTCCCGGCATATCCTGAATGTTCCATACCATTGCTGAATTAATTTTTTTTATTTACTTATTACGACGGACCAACATTCGGTCACAGCAGGGGATTCGAAAGGAGCACTAAGTTAATGGCAACAGCAACAACAGCAGCAAGAGGACAACACAATGGAACCCATATCCCCAATTAGGTAATTAATTTTGCAGCGCAACCTCCACATACGAACATCTCCGTGGTAGTGAATTCCAGTCTGTCACTGCTCACAGAAAATGCCTAGATTTCTAAGCATTAGTTACAGTGCTAAGCATTTCTAAGCATACGAGCGCTAATAATTGATCGTGTTTACTACGGCTTTGACGACGACGACGAAGTTCGAAGGAGGCTTGTGGGCTTTTATGAGTCCGTCTTTTTCGAAGCTTCCGAGCCTTTTTTGGTCACCTAGTGGTGTAATTTTGATATCATCGGATCCGTGAAGAAGAGAAGATCAAGCGGATACCTGATTTTGAGGTGGGCCACCCCTTTTTTGGACTTCATTGGAACTTTTGTGCTCATGCCACGCTGGCCGAGAGCTAGCGTCTGGTAGACCTAGCGCGGCATGGCAGCAATGCACGTTGAAGGGGACGTGCTCCCGGCGGAGGACTTTACTGAAGACCTGGGATGGCGGACAGTGTCCAACCGAAAATCTAGAACTACGACGAGGCATGGTTTGGGTGATGGCGGTTCGCCAAGTGAGATGCTTGAACGACGGGGCGCAGGTGAACGGCGTGGAGGCTCGGCAATCAAGAATCGCATTGTGAAGGCGTCGCGCATGCCACCGATGCCACAAGAACACATCAAAATAGTCATTCGCCCACGGGGTGGACTGAATTTGGAGAAAGTTAGCTCTACAGCGGTGGGCAAGGCAATCGTAGAGGCGGCAGGCCTCGGTATTGAACAGGTTCGGGAAGATGTTATTTGCCCGAACTATCTTGGTGGCTAGTACGCCAGAAAGGAGCAACGCTGAACGATATGTGAGACTCAGGTCAATCAGAGTGGCAGACAAGGATTTTGAAGTCAGTGCGTACGAGACGGCCCCACAAACTACGTGTAAGGGGGTCATTCACAATGTAGACATTATGGATGGCCCCGCGACACTTGAGCGGAACATTGTTAACGATCGCAATCCGCTGGCTATGGCGGTCAAACGAATCAAAAACACAGGATCAGTCATCATTGTTTTCGACGGGTTAAAGGTGCCCAATTTCGTCAGATATGGGCCAACTCTGGTACGGTGCTTCCTGTATCGAAAGCAGTTGGATGTATGTTATGTGTGTGGCAAGCTTGGACATCGGGCGGATGTCTGCCCAGCCCCCGATTGTTTTGAATGCCGAGGATGCGGGGCTCGGAACCCTGAAGAGGATCACAACTGTGTGCCTTGTTGCAAGCTTTGTGGTGGACGACACCTGACCGCGGATAAACAATGTAGACAACGATACCAGCTTCCCTACGTCGTGCGTATTCGACGACAGGAGAGAGCCAGGGCGGAGCTAACGGCGGAACAGGAGGCAGCCGAGATGGTGCAGCTGGTGAGCGCCCGCCAACGCTCTAAGGGACGCTCGCGCTCTAGGAGCCGCTCCAGGTCGAGGCAGCGGCCATCTTCTGGGACTCGTACGACCAGGAGCCGATCCGTTTCTATGGAGGCGCGGGTGCGCTTTCCTGCAGCTGGTGGCGGCGGCGGCGCAGCTGGGAGCCAGACCACCTGGGCTGACAAGGTCAAGGGTGGCATCAGCGCCGGCCGAGCGCGCGAGCAGCGCCAGGAGCATGTGGATGGTAATAAGGATAGGGATAGGATTGCGCAATTGGAGAGAGAGAATCGTAGTTTAAAAGCAGCCATTGACGGGCTTATCAAAGAGATAGCCGAACTTAGGAACGGCTTACCTTCCGGTAACAGCGATAGCTTAAGACAGACTAGGAAACATGATGACTCGGTTGAGGTACCCAGGTCTGTGGAGGTCGCGGAACAGAACATGGCGGACGAAGAGACGCCTGCTCCGAAAAAGAGGGCCTTATCCTCGACCGTAC
Organism: Dermacentor albipictus; assembly: GCF_038994185.2. Classification (NCBI taxonomy): domain Eukaryota; kingdom Metazoa; phylum Arthropoda; class Arachnida; order Ixodida; family Ixodidae; genus Dermacentor; species Dermacentor albipictus. The sequence goes on from NC_091821.1 coordinate 291,628,279, forward strand.
GGATTCAGGGCAAAGTCGGTTCCGAGCTTAAAGCAATGATGGCGACATTGCAAGAAAGTATAAATCAGATCATTGGTAGACTGGAGCGGATAGAAGAACGGGAAAATATCACGGATCAGAGATTAGGCAAAATTGAAATATATCTAAACGAGACAGTGGTCCCTGTTATGGAGCGGGGGTGCACTCGGCCGCTAGCCCAGCAGGGTAAGTCGCCGAGTGGACTTGAGCTCAAAACTAGTTCACCAAATTTCCGTGGTCAAGATGGCTCTATTAAATAGTTCATTTAGTATTTGGCAGTGGAATTGTAGGGGGTTCAATCATAAGAAGGCGTCTCTGCAGCAGTTTGTTAGAACGCATGGTGTCAAGCCTCAAGTTATCATGTTACAGGAAACACTGACGTCTAACGTCACCTTAACGAATTTCAAAGCGGAAGTTAAGGATAATGAACAGGGCAGAGGACTCGCTACTCTCATTAATAGGAGGTTGGCGTATATTAGACATGATCTTCACATGGCAGATTGCAAGATTGAATATATTATGGTGGAAGTAATCTTAGGTCGGCAAAGGTCATGTCAGAGGAGCGTTTACCTGCTAAACCTGTACAGTAGCCCCCGGGACACGAAGCAGAGTTTCAAATCTCTCTTGACCAAGGCAACCAATCTGGCTAAGGATGCACCGTTGCTTATTGGAGGGGACTTCAATGCACCATATCATGTGTGGAAGTATGCTTATAGCACTACTAAGGGGGAGAGACTATGGCAGCAAGCACTAGACTTGAATTTAACTCTGATTACAGACCCCTCGTATCCCACCAGATGTGGCACGTCGACATGTAGAGATTCGACACCTGATCTCACTTTTGTTCGGGGGGTGGTGGATTCGTCCTGGTCCAATTCTAATATAGATTTTGGGAGCGATCATTACATACTTATGATTACTTTGGTAGTGGCTAATAAAAGGAGCGCACATTCAGGATGGTTGACTGGGATGCATTTAGGAAAAGAAGAGCGCAGAGAATCGATGATGAGGGAAATGAGTTGACCTTCGAACAGTGGACTAGTCAGCTTAAAAGTGACGTTGAGGCGTCCACTAAAGAGGTTCAGACCGATATTGACACGAAACACATTGATAGTCGCCTGGCACATTTGTTGGAAGCAAAGCAGTCGATGTTAGCGAGATGGAAGGGTCAGAGATTAAATAGAAGGCTTAGAAAGCGTATAGCAGTGGTTAATCAGGAAATTGAAGACCATTGTCGGGTACTGTGCAAGCAGCAATGGGATGAAGTGTGCAATTCTATTGATGGTCGCATTAAGAGGGGAGGCGCCTGGAGTTTGCTCAGACATTTACTAGATGAGACAAACACTAAGTCTAATCAGAGGACTGTGATAGGTAAGCTGGTCCATCAGGCGTGTCGGGACTCCACGGAGCAGGAGTTGCTAAAGGATTTGGCTCAGAGATACCTTCCGTTGGAGACCTGGCACGATACACCTGATCTGGTTTTGGAATATAGTGGAGACGAAAATGCAGCTATGGACGCGGAATTTACTGAAAGTGATATAAGGATGGCGCTGCAGAATCTTAATGGTAGATCGGCAGCAGGGCCGGATGGCATTACGAATAAAATGCCACGGAATTTAGACGATGGGTCAATTGGGTTCCTTACGCGGCAGATCAATTGCCTATGGAAGGAAGGCTCTTTCCCGGAAGAGTGGAAACTGGCAACTACTGTTCTGATACCCAAACCGGGGAAGGCCATAGGGCTTGAAAATCTCAGACCCATTTCCCTGACGTCGTGTTTGGGAAAAGTCGCTGAGCATGCCATTTTCAATAGGCTAACGCGTTATGTTGAGGGCAATGGGGTCTTTCCGCACTCGATGATAGGATTTCGGCCCGGCCTCTCGACTCAGGATGCTATGATCAGGATTAAGCATCAGATCCTTGACCGGCGAACAAGGGATACTAAGGCACTAATTGGACTTGATGTGGAAAAAGCTTTCGATAAAATCCGACATTCTTTCATTCTACGGGTGCTATCGGACTTGAATTTGGGGCAGCGGCTTTTCAATTTTGTCAAGGCTTTCCTTACGGATAGAAAGACATGTCTCAGGTTTGGGGAGATAAAATCGGAAGTCGTTAAATTGGGTTGCTGTGGTACTCCACAGGGATCCGTACTCTCGCCTATGTTATTCAATCTGGCGATGTCGAAGTTGGCTAATAGACTGGACACTGTCCAGGATATTGGCTATTCTATCTACGCGGATGACATTACTATATGGAGTGTCGGTGGTAGTGATGGAGAGCTTGAGGCTAGGCTGCAGCAGGTGGTAACACTTACGGAGGAGTATCTGGGTCTCATGGGGCTCAAGTGCTCCTCGAAAAAGTCGGAGTTGTTGATCTTCAAATCTAAGAAGCTAGGTCGTAGGCCGAGGGGTTGGGTACCGGACGTTGAGCCTTGCATTAGAATTCATACTAGGGAAGGGTCGGTGATACTCAAAGTTGAAGCAATCAGGGTCCTGGGTTTTGTACTTGAAGCGAACGGATCGAACATTAGAACCATTCAGCGTATTACCAAGAAAACGGAGGAGGCCATAACACTTATAAGAAGGATCTCTAATAGGCATAGGGTTTTAGGAGAAGAAGGTGCGATGCGCTTAGTTCACGCATTTATTATGTGTCATTTCTCGTATGTGGCAGCTATGCTAAATTAGAATAGGGGGGAGAAAAATAAATTGGAAGCATTAATCAGAAAAGCCATCAAGGCTGCGCTTGGTCTGCCTATGACTACGTCAAACGATATGTTGTTACGACTGGGTTTGCATAATACTTTAGATGAAATTGCTGAGGCTCAACGTTCCGCACAGAGGGAGCGGTTGCTAGGTACACCACCGGGTAGGTATATATTAGAGTCAATTGAAGAATCGGTGGCTGTGTCGCACGATAGGGCGCCCCTACACGAGTTGAACGTGAACCTTAGGGCAAATATCATGGTTCGTCCATTTCCGCGGAATGTGCACCCCGTGCACAATGTAGGGAGGCGGGTCGCGAGAGCTAGGGCTTTGTTGCGAGAGGCAAAAGATCAGGAGAAGGAGTCTGCGTTTGTTGACGCCGCATGGATTAATGGTAAAAATGCTTATTCGGTGGTGGTAGTAGATGGCAAAGGGAGCGTTAGAAATGGTGCTTCCATTTGTACCAAAGATCCGGGGGTTGCTGAACAGGTGGCTATTGCTCTAGCACTAATTGATTCTAGAAGAGTTTTGGTGTTTAGCGACTCGCGATCTGCGATTACAGCCTTCTCGAGAGGACTTGTTGCGGAACCGGCTAACAGACTGCTGCAGGGTAGGGATATCACTTCGCATACCGTTACTTGGTTCCCGGCGCACATGAGGACAGTGGAGGGAGCCCCGCGTAACCTCAACGAGGTGGCGCACAGGGAGGCACGAGGATTAGTGTGCCGTGTACTCCCTGAAGGGGCTAGATCTCCCGCTCCTGAGTACAGGGACCAACTGTTAACCTACAACGAAATCACCAAGCACTATTACTTAGGGCGCAGGGCATTCCCGTTGCCACATCCTAAATTAAATAGGCCGCAGGCGGTTACATTAAGGCTTCTGCAGACATGGACGTACCCTAACCCTGTCATCATGAATAAAATTAATCCGGACTGCGGGGTTTCAGTCTATTGTAGTAAGTGTGGGGGCTTGCTCGATTTACAACACATGCTGTGGCGCTGCTTGGCGTTGGCCGGTGATGGTTCTCGAGGTGAACAGTGGTGGCAGCGAATGCTGCACAGTGAAGTGCTGGCGGACCAACTCAGGGCTGTCCAGAGGGCCCGTGTGATAGCAGAGGGGCTCGGCCTCTCTGTACCGACGTGGGAGTGGCCCGCATCAGTCCCAGACTGATCTTTCAGGACCTAAATAAAGTTCTGCATACCATACCATACCATACTACGGCTTTTTCTAGCTGTGGCTGGTTTGACGGAAGATAAAACATTTAGTGTGATTTTCCCCGAGAGAATTTCGTATAAAATTTTTAAACGGCTAACCTGCCTTCGAGTTTCTAAGAAATGAATGTTTTGCAATTGGATTCATGAACTAGTTGCGTCACGACTTGAATACTTCATAAATATGAATCTTACGGCTTTCCGTTGTGCTTTTTCAAGGAGTATAATGATCTTTTAAAGGGGTCCATATGATTGTCGCATATTCTAGTTTAGATGGAAGGAATGTTTTATAAGTAAAGAGCTTTTTTTTAGAGGCGACATTTTTTAACTTCCTTTTTAGAAACCATAGTTTCCTAAGTTCTTTACGAACATCTAATATGTGCGGTTTCCAATTAAGATTACTGCTAAGAGTAATATCTAAAAATTTTTATTAATCCACGTGTATCACTGGACAATCACGAAAGATGTAGGGAAACGTTTTCATTCTGCACAATGCATAGCAGTTTCTTTTTCCAGAATGCAGCATCGTGTCTCACTCTTTATGCCAATCATCCATGGCCAGAAGTGCTGCTTGTATTATACTCTGATCGCATGCTGACGATATTTCTTCGAACACAGTCGTGCACGAATCTTTACACCCAGAGGGTTAAGATCGGCTACGTCATTCATATAGATGATAAATACAGCAGACCCACGACGCTTCCCTGGGGAGCACCAGCGTTAACACGAAGCACGCTGAACTCAGTTTGTTATAGCAACAATCTGTTCTAGTACAACTATAAACACTTATCCAATGAACATGGGTATCCCTAGTCGCTGGACTTTATGGAATAGCTTTCCATGAAGCACTTTATTGAGTGCCATAAAGAAGTCCTAAGTCAGCTAAATACAGCAGTCGCCATTTCTCGAAGGAATAGTCAAGAACCGGCTGGGAGATGTACTTGTAAGACATAACTTTATCCCAGCTTTGAAGCTTGTTCTCGCCGAATGAAAATAAAAAGTTCTGTTTCCACTTGTTCCATGGGAGTTCAGCATTTTCAGAAGCCCGAAGCTCGTGCCAAATCTTTGCACTACCTCCGAAGTAAAGACGCACGTTCATAACGGTCGTTATCTTTTCGCCAGCAATTCCTGGCACAGGCGTATTCGTAAAAGTCAAGCCATTCCTGGGCACTTCCTGTGTACGACCAGTCATAGACTTCTGGACTCACAAGCTGCATGGGTGTCTTCCTCAATTGCCGAAAGTTTGCATGCAATAAAAATCAAATAGTTGCTGCTGGTGCTGGCTATTCGTTTGTTGCAATTTCATTATATCGTACATCAGCGCACTTGCACTGTGTTGCTCTAAATGCTAGTTACGAGAAGTTACTTCAGTTTTCGTGAAGACAGGATTTGCTGCAGTGGAACCGCGAAACTCGCAACAACGCACGGCTTCAGCTCGCCAGCGTTTGACTATAGGGAGTCAAGCTGCAGCAGTAAGAACTCCACGTGATGCTCACCCCAACAGGACCGCTCTTCATCGTAGACGCACTGTGAAACATTCACCGGCTTATCACGGGGCACTGTGACGTAGGTCACATTGTCCATGAAGAATTGGTGTGCCTCTGGCGAGTATCGCAATGTTCCGTATGCGAATGCGCCAAATTTATAACAGAACAGGTACCGTCAATGTGTATTTCAGCCCATCCAAGCCCCCCACTTCTTCGTCTTCAGAAGCACCTTTCTCGCTTCTTATCTTCAGCTAGGTTGCAAGAATATTCTTTTGTTTTACTTCTAAGAGTAAGCCAATTTTCGCGGGTAGTGGCACACCAAACTTGAACTGGCAGTTGCATCTGCGGGACTGGCCAAGGGCCCTAGTGCGCTTTTCTGTCAGTTTCAGTTATAATAATCCAGACGACATGCTGTCTGTTAGGCTGAGCTAAAATATCGACTGCTGATGGACCAGTGATACACTGATACAAGACACTGGGCAGTACTCAGATTTCCTGATACGTTAGGGAGGCACCGTACAGTAGTTTGGGCTCTAACAGTCATTTAGACAGGGCAAGAGTGCGGCACTGCTACCTTTATTGTTCCCTGTGCCATAGTTGAAGTACGCGGGCACTGTCTCCATAGCAAGGTTCATCTGCATAGCAAGGTTCATCATAACAAGGTTGTCCATCTTGTTTACATATCTTTCATTGAGCGCTTCATCATCACTGCCGATCACTACCCGAGAAACTTGACGTTCCAACGAATAACGGAGAAGGAAGAATAGCAGCCGATATAAATCCTTACTATCTATATCCTCTACCAAGATCTATATTTGCTGAGCGTACAACAGCGCTTTTAGTGCATCTTTACCTTAGGTACAGCCCCAAACTTGAACAACACTAGGACAGAAGGCCATATATGACACCAAATGATTGTCTTTATTTTGTTTTTACAACAGCGCTGCTTTAATAAAGTGAAAGACAGTCGAACGCGCCTACATCAAAAATGACCTGCATCAATTGTGTCCAGGCCGAACTCTCATGTTCATTGCGTATTGCGAACGCCTCTACAACTAAAACCACTGCAAGTAATTTTCCTGTAACCCCGAAAAATTCGGGCTTCCCCTTGTCGCCTCACAAATAAGGCTATGCGCCGCAGAGCGCTCCACAGACGCCTCATCCTGCGCTAACGCCGGCGACGGGCTCGACGTGCGCGCAGCGAAATAATAGGATTTTGCGCGCCGATTCGATTGCAGCGCACAGTCAGCACCTCGGAGTTATCACCCGGGCACGCGTACTCCCCCGCCGTGCGGCCGCCATCGAGCTCTTCGTCCTAGCCAGCAAGTCATGCTGTGCTGCTGCAGGAATCACTAAACTTGTTGGTCACGTGTTGTTATAGGAAGGGAGGCTATAATTACATTCGACGACCTTGCGTCGTTCCCATGTTTCGCGAAGCAGCATGCCCTGAACCTCGTCACAATAAGATCGTTTGCACTCGCACATTTTGTCAGACCGAGTGTTGCCAAAAAATGTGTGACTTAGTTCACTACGACAGTCTTCAATTTAAGTTAAACAAATGTTTTATCCTGTTGAATATTCCTATGGCCCTCTGTATTGTGGGAGGTGTGGTGCGCGATCTCTGTAACCAAGTGACTCAGATAACGATGAAATTTCAAGCCTCAAGCACTGCTTTATAATCGGCTGTAATCATCTAGTCTATATGTACATAATAAACAACCACACGCCTGTTGTCTTATCTGGTGTCTAGGCCCTGCAGCCGCTGGTCTCCTGCTCCAGACCATCGGCTTCTCGTGGCTGATGCGGGCCATAGCAGTCGCCAATTTGCTGTGTGCCGCGCCCCTGTGCTGGCTGCTTCACCGCGACAGTGCAAGTGTTTTTTAATGCGTTCCCATTCTTAAATATAGATAGATAGATAGATAGATAGATAGATACGTGCATAAATATCTCCCGAAATGTGAGTCGAGTATCGTAAGAATGCGTTCGCATTCTTACGATACTCGACTCATTTTTCGGGAGTTATCTATGCACGTATCTATCTATCTATCTATCTATCTATCTATCTATCTATCTATCTATCTATCTATCTATCTATCTATCTATCTATCTATCTATCTATCTATCTATCTATCTATCTATCTATCTATCTATCTATCTATCTATCTATCTATCTATCTATCTATCTATCTATCTATCTATCTATCTATCTATCTATCTATCTATCTATCTATCTATCTATCTATCTATCTATGTGTCTCTGTGTGTGTGTGTGTGCGTGCGCGCGTGTGGGTGTGTGCAGGAAAGAGGCGCGGCAACTATTTTAGAAGTAAGACATGTTTAGTAAAGGTGAACCAGCCGTCCTCAGAGTGCAATGCCACATGAAAAATTCTCACATAGCTTTAGCTCATACACGCCTTGAAAAAGACGACTCCATATATCGAAACGTTGGCTCTTGCTTTCACCTTGTTCTCGTTTTGCTCATCGTCTATAATTTCCATCTCCTGCCTTCCCCGTGTTTTACCTAGATACATAGATTTAATAGCACCACATCAAGAACAGAGGGCGCACCATGTGCCCTGACTAAACATTTCACGGCGAATCATAAATCATTATCAATAATAATAATAATAATAATAATATTTGGGGTTTTACGTGCCAAAACCACTTTCTGATTATGAGGCACGCCGTAGTGGAGGACTCCGGAAATTTTGACCACCTGGGGTTCTTTAACGTGCACCTAAATCTAAGCACACCGGTGTTTTCGCATTTCGCCCCCATCGAAATGCGGCCGCCGTGGCCGGGATAAAAAATCATTATCAATTCGACGCATATTAGAATACAGAACAAAATGAAATGCAGATATGTTCGGGATAAAATACGCAATACACAAACATGACTCTCAGGTAAGTGCGAGTGCACACCCTGATCCTGCCCAGGGAAAACAAAACGACGCCCATATACGCATGCATAGGCGTAATGTCAGCGCCTGAGAGCTCTAAGTGCAACGTCGAATTATCTAAAAAGGAGCAGTTCCACTACTCAACAACTTCAAGCCGAATGTGCGTCGAAAAGCCACATAAGCAATAGATAACCAAAAAGTTGGCACGAATAAATCATATATGCGTTACAATGTGTGGTATCTTCGTGCTCAGTCAAAAGTTACACAGGTTAGTTTTCCTTTTTTTGTCATTTATTCCAGACGAAACAGTGCAAAATTTATAAATAAGGCATGATTCGCTAAGCTCATGGTCATGGCTAGTAAAGAATCCACATTCGAGTATCGTTACTTTGACATTGGTAAAGGAGTGGAACGGCATGTAAACATGTTTCAAGAGTGGTAGGTTTGGTTTGGACTTGGCATGCGATCTGTGATTGTTAAAACAGATCCTGAGAGGTGTTTCAGTCTGGCCAATGTATTCCATGTGGCAAGTACCGCACTCAGTTAAGCACACGACTTAGAGGTATCACAGTTAAAGCTGTCTTTAATTGTGAACGGGGATTGGTTGGCTGTGCTGGTGGCAGTCAATGTAGGGGTAATATGGGGACAGACTAATTTGCACCGTTGTTTGTTGCAGTGGCTGCAACCGGTCGGGTTATAAGTGGTAATTTTTGAAGACGGACGTATGTCATCTGTCTTTTTCGAGCGCATATACACGACACCAGGTGGCTCATGAAAAACGGCGTTTAACCTGTCGCTTTGAGTAAGGATATTAGTGTTTACGGAGTATGCCTGAGACCTTAGGGTTAGACGCGGAATATGTAAAGTATGAACCCCATACAAGAGATCTTGCGCGCGACAGCGACGACTGTGGAGATGGCTCTCGCGTTCGTTCGTCGCCTCAAGTCATACGTACCCCATGCGAGTTACGACTTCGAGCGAGGGTTCGCTAGTGTTGCCGGTAGGAAGCCAGCAAATACACGTCGGAACTGGCGTGACGCGCCTTTATTGATTTAACTTGATTTGGTTTACTGTAGAAAGCAGCATAAACATTTCTGAAGGGCTTACGGTAGGTTCTTATCATGCACAAAAAAAAGAGGTGAAGCGTGCAGACAGGGCACAAGAGTAGAGAAGTGGACCGCAATAAGCTAGGTAAGGTATGCGCTGCCGTGCAGAGGAAAAAGGAGCAGGTAAAAGGCAAAAGAAGAATAGATATTTGTCCAGTGAAGCACAATAAGAAAAACAGGTTTACTGACTGTCGTATGGGTGTGGTTTATAATATTACCCTTAGCTGTGGCCAGTTCTACATAGGGCAAACGGGGCGGTGTATCAATCAAAAGCTAATGGAGCATAAAAGGTTGTTAATCGGTGGATCGCCTTCTAATCTTTCCCTGCATTGCCAAGATTGTAACTGCACGCCAGAGTTAGCTGAATGCGCGGTACAGGACAAAAGCGCGCGGCTCAAGGTAAAAAATTGGAGGACGCTTAAGCTTCGCCTTCAAGAGTGGGACGCGACAGCGTTCCCGTCGACCCGCCAAGGGGTATAAGACAATGCGCTACGGCACAGCGATCACTTACGATGCGCCCCGCATCGGACTTAGCGCCCACCTATCACGCGGTGAGCGTCGAGCAACGCAGCGTTCGGCGCGGCAACGAAACGTGCGCCTGAGCGAACGAAACGAACCAAAGAACTCGGTGTCTCGGAGGGGAAACGATCTACGCCAGCCAAACGTCGTGATCGGCACGGGCAGAGAGATAGATAGTAATCTAAACCGGGAGCACGGCGAAGCGTCGTCAGGGGAGAGGGAGTCCCGCGACGCGCCTGGCAGCGGTCCCAATGCGCGCGCGGCGCGCCTCCTGTCGGGGCAGCGCCGTACATTGAGAGGAGGGGGTCTTCTGTGTTTGCCGCAAGATGGCTCTGCGTGTGCGGAAAGCGCAGAAGAAATGCAGCGGAAACGCACTTCGCAACTCGTGTAATTGTGACTTCTGTACGTTACATGTTCATAATTACCGATATACACCGCAGTATAACTTTCCACGGCTCGTTTCGAAGGCAACACCGCATTCACTAGAGGCGCGTTTGCACCGCTTGGAAGCATCGAACTCGTGGCTGAGTGGTAGCGTCTCCGCCTCACACTCCGGAGACCCGGGTTCGATTCCCACCGGGCCAATCTTGGAAGTTGCTTTTTATTTATGAAGCGCCTGCCGTGATTTATCGCTCACGGTCAACGCCGCCGACGCCGACCCCCGACGCCGACGACACCGGCTTTTCTGCGACACGAGCTCCTTAACGCTATCGCGTTAATATACCTGGTAGCGAAGCTTCCATAGGAGCCCATACGTTCAAAACATGGCGGTCGGTTCATGGGGCTTAGTGCCATCTGTATGTGGCGGGAACACTTCCGGCGGAAGAAAAAATAACGTGACGCCATGTCCGTTAAAAGCAGAAGTGACGTCATTTTGTTTTCGAAGGCACGAAATTTGTTTTGTTGCTCTTCCTTTGGAGTTATATATTCAAGTGCCCCGCCATTCGACTCGATGGGCGTTTCGAGCTTTCAGCGTGGAAAGCGATGCAGGAAAAGGCCAGCCGTACGGTTGTCAAAATCGCATCCCTGCACAGAACACACTTTCTTTGGAGGCCGACGAAAGCTTTAGGTGTAGAGTGCTGATCCTATTGTGGGATGCCAAGCCCGTCGGTCAGCGCACTCACACGAAAACAACTACACAATTATCTGGCGGTCGTAACTCACTACTTTTGACTGAACAGACTAAGAAGCAATGAAGCTACCCGCGTCACCAAATTCAGACAAACTTCGACAAGCAAGAAAGCACAAATTGTAGAGGGGGGGCGTATTTCAACAGGTGATACGAGTGCGCCTTTCTGCCCATTTCAAGACGTGCATTGCACTGCGAGTGATAGTGGCGTCAACGCCCCCTGTAGCGATGGGCGCTGAAAAGAAATGCATTGATTAATAATAATAAAATTAAACGCATTTTCTTAACTCATCACGAATATATAAAATTGACTAGGAATATTATTTTCGTTGAATAAATCTGTGTCTCGTTTGAATTGAAACACGCGTTTTTCTTTCCCAATGTTTGTTCCCTCCAAACATAGCCGCGCTTCAATCGCTGCTCCCATAACCCCCCATGCTGATGTCGGCTACAGTCCGTACTGAACCGCTGAAGCTTCGCGACCTACTTGAAGCGACCTTGTGCGGCTCACGAGGGCGGGATAGCTCGACGCGCACTGCAATCCGACCGCGACTGGTTGCGATCAAAGATCCGATGCTAGGTAATGGTCCGCATCTAACAATTGGTAAAATCTTTCGATTCTTTCTAATGTGTTGCCGAATGTGTTGACTTGATTGGCTTTTAACATAAGCTACGTCACAAAAAATGGATGTATACGCAGCTCGTGTGGCGGGCCATTAAAATGTTCAGAAATCAACACCCTTTTTGCAAAATAACAAGTTTAGAATAATAGTTCATCATTGTTCTGCCCAATGGAAGCGCGCAATACAAAAGTCATTAATAGGAAAGAGTATAGTACAGTGTAGTTTCTGACAGAGCGGTAATAATGCAGGTAATTTCGGCAAGCACCCAACGCTTCTGCTCAATTTAACCGAGGTATGTGTTTGTTCCAAGTCTTCCTCAAACCATATTCCCAGGATTTTTTCACTCGTCCCTAGCTCTAACATGTGGCCTTGGTAGGAAACTCTAATGTTCAAATTTAGTGGCTTATTCTCTAGGGCAAATAACATGTACTTGTTCTGATTAGTGTTCAGGCATAACTTGGTGATGGCACAATAAAGCAAAACAATAAATATATTTAGGCTGATGAAGTATTCTTTCTAAACTGTATTGTCGTTAATTACTCGATAATAGTTTGATTGTTCGAAGAGTAAATGAAGTTGAAGCTTTTATTTTTGAATTTCGCGCCAAAACCCCAGCGCCGGTATCTCAGTTGGACGTCATGGATTTCATAATATTTTGTTCATATATCGGCCTCATCGGTTCAGTAAAATTTTTGCGAAACTTGCCACATTAATTATCAGGCTTCTTTGGAACACTATGCCGCCAATATTTATCGCTAAAGGATTGAATGGGCTCTAGCAGATGCTGCTAAAATTCATGGCGTCGCAATGTGGGAAGTGGGCGTCGCCAGCTGTACTTTTTGTTATCGGGCTTTCTTTCTGGCTTACCAAGCGCCTTCTCGCGGTAGGAGTGCTGTTTCTTGTGTTCCGGGAGAGAAATTTAACGACACCGAAGAAAACATTTTTCTCTTTTGATTCCCTTTATTCTGTAACGAAAAAGACGATTTAAAAAATAAACGAAGCGCCCACAAGGAGCAAACGGTGTCGTCTGTGTACATTGCTTGTTTGGAACGTCGCCCATAGGTCAGTTGCGTATTTACGAAAACCTTGACAGCGGTTATGCGTGCAATGATCGAGAAGCGTGGCCGTGCTGTGCTCGCGCGGACAGCAACCGTGAACAGCGGCGCTCCTCTTCGGGTCCCGCTCGGTACTTACGTCAGCCTGGCGAAGTAGCTACTCTGGCACGTATTTTTGTTACACACCGTCTGAGCAGCAATGGTCAACCTTGCTGTCGATGATTCGTCCTTCGTGATTTAATGTTTATCTTTAACGTAAATTCAATCCAATGCAATCCTGCCATATTCTAGCTTGGTAAAATGAAGGTATTTAAAGTGGCAAGTTTGAGCTCCAGAGGCGCGCATTTCAACTTGTGGTAAAAAAAAAAGAAATCTTCGGCGTGGCAGTGGCCAAATGTAGTCGACCTGATTTGAGCGGAAATGGTATTGCGAATCGTTATTCCTAAATATTTGTAACCAATGACTTGTTCTCTTGAAGAACTAACCATAAGTGGAGAGAAAATGATGTTTTTGTTCCCTACACGCAGTGATACAGGCTTTTCTGTGGTAAATTTGATCGATTATTCCTAATACCTCCAAAGCTGTTATTTAAATTGCTTTAATTTTCGTGACACACAAGCCTTTACTATATGACGAATTGATCATCGAATAGCCTAATGTGAAGAATGGTATATACGTATAACTGAATACACATATACAGATCGAGCTTTCCGGATGGATGGATGGATGGATGGATGGAGGGATGGATGGACGGACGGACGGACGGACGGACGGACGTCCGTCCGTCCGTCCGTCCGTCCGTCCATCCATCCATCCATCCATCCATCCATCCGTCCATCCGTCCGTCCGTCCGTCCGTCCGTCCGTCCGTCCGTCCGTCCATCCATCCGTCCGTCCGTCCGTCCGTCCGTCCGTCCGTCCGTCCGTCCGTCCGTCCGTCCATCCATCCATCCCTCCATCCATCCATCCATCCATCCATCCATGCGGAAAGCTCGATCTGTATATGTGTATTCAGTTATACGTATATACCGTATAACTGGATGGATGGATGGATGGATGGATGGATGGATGGATGGATGGATGGATGGATGGATGGATGGATGGATGGATGGATGGATGGATGGATGGATGGATGGATGGATGGATGGATGGATGGATGGATGGATGGATGGATGGATGGATGGATGGATGGACGATAAAGTCCCATAACCAAACTTTCTGAACCCCTATTGTGAACTTTGGTTTTGTACGCCTCACTTCTTTGTCGTTTCCCTACTTACACCCATCGTCGAATCAACTCTTACCAATCTCTATTGCGGACGTGTTTACTTTCCCCCTGCTCTCGCTGAACCCAACTGCTTCAAGGAGGCCAGAGGTGCCTAAATCGAACGCTGGGAAAGTATTTTCACATTCTAATTATGACGGACGGACGGACGGACGGACGGACGTCATATGGATGGATGGATGGATGGTGGGTGGATGGGTGGATGGGTGGGTGGGTGGATGGGTGGATGGGTGGATGGATGGATGGGTGGATGGATGGATGGATGGATGGATGGATGGATGGACGGACGGACGGACGGACGGACGGACGGACGGACGGATGGATGGATGGATGGATGGATGGATGGATGGATGCTATAAGCGTCCCCTTTGGAACCGGGTGGTGGGTTGCAACACCAAGGTCTTGTTATATTTCCTAATGTCCTACCTATGTTAAACACGAAAAAAAGAAAAGAAACAGAAATAAACCACGATAAAGTCCCATAACCAAACTTTCTGAACCCCTATTGTGAACTTTGGTTTTGTACGCCTCACTTCTTTGTCGTTTCCCTACTTACACCCATCGTCGAATCAACTCTTACCAATCTCTATTGCGGACGTGTTTACTTTCCCCCTGCTCTCGCTGAACCCAACTGCTTCAAGGAGGCCAGAGGTGCCTAAATCGAACGCTGGGAAAGTATTTTCACATTCTAATTAAACATGGTCCATCGTTTCCCAAGCTTTATCGGAATTGGAAAAGGAAAGCTCGGCGCTAAAGAAAGAAAATGCCGCGCTATCACAGGATTGCAAAGGATTAAAACAACAACTATCTGACCTTGAAGACCGGGTGACAAACCAAGAACAGTACTCGAGGAACCGGAACATTAAGATTAAAGGTGTTCCGGTAAGCAACGACGAGAACCTGCCTTCAATTTTGAGCAAGCTAAGCGACGTCATAAGTGAACCCATTTCTGACTCCGATGTAGACTTATGCCATCGTGTGCCACGGAAAGACAAAGGATGTCCTAACATTGTCGTGCAGTTCCGCTCTCGTGCGAAACGGGAAGCGGTGATTGAAAAGGCCAAGAAGAATCGAATTTTAACCTCTGATTTTGGTTACCAGAGTGCTGATGCTTCCAGTTCTCCCCGGTATTTATTCATGAACACCTTTGCCCCGCCTTGAAGAAACTTCTTGGACAAGTTGTTGAGCGACAGAAGAAAAAAGCATGGAAGCACGCATGGACAAAGGGCGGCAAAATTTTCGCGCGCAAAACGGATACTTCAAATGTACAGCGCATATCTTGCGTTGCGGACACCGATAAGATGAAATGAGGATCCAGGAATCCGAACATTTCTTTCAACCGCCATTCACATCGATGGCTAGTAAATCGCTGAACCCTGCAGATGTGACTAAAATTTATCGTAAGAAAACATGCACATCTTTCTTCCTGTTAAACACTCGGTCAGCGCGCAATAAGTCTTATGAGCTGTGTGCCTTGCTTTCATGTTCTGGCTTTCCATTTGATGTCATTATGCTCTGTGAAACATGGTACCGACACGAACACGAAGTAATACAGATACCGGGTTACACAAGACACTACTTAAATCGCTCAGTCAAGAACGGTGGAGGAGTACTTTTCATGGCCAGAGAAAGCTTCCAGTGTGATAAAATCGACGACTTTACGGCGGTCACACCGGACTTTGAAATTTTTGACCGTCATTCACAACAAAAGCATATTTTCTGTTTTATATCGCCCTCCAGGCGGGAACGTGGCAAAGTTTTTTCCATATATGGAAACCTTCTTATCCTGGATAAATGAAAACAGTTATGAACTCGTCCTGGGCGGTGATATAAACATTAACATGTTGAACGAAGCACAGCTGCGTACCGATTTCACTCGACTATTAGAAGCTAATGCATGTTTTAACGCAATTACTGCTTCAACTCACATTAGCAACGACTGTGAAAGTTTGCTTGATGTTTTAATTACAAACATTGATAATAATAATATTTGGGGTTTTACGTGCCAAAACCACTTTCTGATTATGAGGCACGCCGTAGTGGAGGACTCCGGAAATTTTGACTACCTGGGGTTCTTTAACGTGCACCTAAATCTAAGCACACGGGTGTTTTCGCATTTCGCCCCCATCGAAATGCGGCCGCCGTGGCCGGGATTCATACAAACATTGAATCTCGAACTATTAACTCCGGAGTAATCAGCGCTCATATTAGCGATCATTTGCCAGTATTTCTTCTCTTGGAATCGTATGTCTCGGCTAAACAACCGGAGCAGTGTCCCCTATTGACTATTCAAGATATTAATCCGTCTAACTTGATGAATTCCGCACAAAAATATCAAAAATAAATTGGGTCGAGGTGTACAATCAGTCTGACGTAGATGCCGCGTACGAGTCATTTTTGCGTCTTTTCAAAAAGGCTTACTCGGAATCTTTTCATCCTAAAACACCGAAGCCTAGAAAAGCTAGAAAACCTTGGATAACCAATGCACTTCTGAATCTAATCAAACAAAAAGATGCTCTATTCAAACGTTTTTTGGACACAAGATACACATGCCATCTATCCAAATTTAAGAAATTTCGAAATAAGTTAACTGCTACTCTTAGACAAGCCAAGAAAGATTACCTTCACAGGTTGTTTAATCCTGAAGCTATAAAGCGAACGGATATCACGTGGAGAAACCTCAGCACAGTGCTTAATATTGGACGTCAGCATTCAGAGGGCGTACGAGAATTGATAGTTAACGGGGAACGTTCATCAGGCACGCATTTAGCAAACGCTTTTAATAGTTATCTTGTGTCCCTCGTAAATAGTTTGCACAATCCACGCTCCGCAGCGTACCTCAATTCTAGAAATTGTGATAGTGCTTTTTTACTTCCAACTAGCACCGAAGAAATTTATCTCACGTTCTCCGCTCTGCGAAATAGCAAAAGCTGCGATACTGATGACCTGCAAATACGCCCCGTAAAACACGTTTTAGATCTGGTATGCCCAGTTCTTGAGCATGTCTATAATCTGTGCTTTGTCAACGGTGTATTTCCCAAGCGCACGCAGCTCGCAAAGGCTACAGTGCTCTTCAAAGCCGGTGATAAAAACAACCTGTCCAACTACAGACCAATATCCATTTTGCCTGTATTTTCAAAGTGCCTAGAAAAATTAATAACACTGAGAATGACCGCTTTCTGCGAAAAACACAATATTATTACTGACTGTCAGTTCGGTTTCCGGAAGGGTCCCTCGACAGAGTTAGCTCTACTAACACAAAAGGAACTAATATTACAAGCATTTGAGCACAATTTAGTGACACTAGGCGTTTGCATCGATTTTTCAAAGGCCTTTGACACAATTAACCACACCACTCTGCTAACAAAACTTGAAATTTACGGTTTCAGGGGCCCCTTCCTTGGCTTAGTCAAAAGCTATCTGCAGTTCAGGTGTCGAAGGATTTCAATAAATAACTGTATTTCCGATAACTTACCCATTCATTCAGGTGTACCTCAGGGAAGCATTCTTGGACCTTTGTTATTTAACATTTACGTAAACGACATTTATATTGACACCACTGCCCGATTCATCATATACGCTGATGACACTAGTCTGTTCTATACATCTGGTTGTGCAAGGGACCTGTTGGCTCTTGCGAACGCTGCTTTAGGTGAACTTTTTATTTAGTCATACTGTTGGCCCGGAGGCCGTTACAGGGGTGGGGTACAGCACAGAAAATGAAAAACATAATGTACATTATACACAATGCACGCAAATTATACATAAAACACTGCTTTTGAGCATACATTCATAAAAACCAGGAAACTAGTAAGAGCACAAATACAAAAGCAATATGCAGGGACAATAAACACAATCTGTGTTGGTGTAACATAATGCACATAATTTTGTTTAGGGCATGATTTGCCTCAGATTGTTTTCAAATTGTGTAACGGTATCACATTGAACAATGGCTTTTGGTAGTCTGTTCCATTCATTTATTGTTCTGGGGAAGAAAGAATTGGCGTATGCATTAATGTGGAGTTGAGATATCCGGAAAGTATGTTCATGTGTACCTCTTGAGGTTCTGCCTTGTTTTGGTGCTAAATAGGGAGTAGTATTTATGTTGAAATGCCCTTTCCAAAGTAAAAAAAGAAACTTAAGTCTGGCTACATGGCGTCGTTCTGCTAGGGAGGGTAAGTTAAGTAATTGCAGCATTTCTGTAACAGAATCAGTTTGCGAGTAACGAGACAGAATAAATCGAGCGGCTCTTCGTTGCACTCTTTCAATCATGGTTATCAATCCTGTTTTCATAAGGGTCCCAAACAATACTGGCGTATTCCAGTGTGGGTCTTACCAGATATAGGTAGGCAGTTAACTTAGAGTCTTTCGAAGCAAGCTTGAGCTTCCTACGCAAAAACCAGAGTTTCATTTCTGCTGTCGAACAAATGTTTTTAACGTGCTCCTTCCAACTCAGGTTCTTGGAAATAGTTACGCCTAAATATTTAAGGCTATCAACTGCGGCAAGTGTAAATGAACCCAGGGTGTAGTTAAAATCAACAACATGTTTTGTCTTGTTTGTGACGCGAAATACAAAAGTTTTATTTCTGTTAATTTTCATTTTTGAAATTTCACACCACTGTTCAACCACCTGCAGAGCTTCGTTAAGAATTTTCGAATCGTCCTGGTTGTTTATCTGTTTATACAGGAGGCAATCATCTGCGAAGAGTCGCACCCTTATGTCTTTGTTAATAGATTGCGCAATATCGTTAACATAAACAAGAAATAAGACTGGACCCAACACAGACCCTTGTGGAACACCCGATGTGACGTCTAATAATTCTGATTTGGAGCCATTAATTTCTACGTACTGAGTTCTGCCTGTTAGGTAGGCACGAATCCATTGTGTTACATTGTAGTTTACGCCAAGATGAACCAACTTATCAATGAGTTCTGAATGAGGGACTCTGTCGAAGGCTTTGGACATGTCAAGACAAATACAGTCAATCTGTCCCTTGTTATTCAAAGCCCTCGCGAAATCATCAGTTGTTTCAACCAGTTGCGTCACTGTCGAAAGATTTCGCCTAAAACCATGCTGATTGGAATATAGAAGTTTCTTGTCTTCCAGGTAGGTGTATATTGATTTTGATATTATATGCTCGAGAAGTTTACAGCATACACAAGATAAGGAAATGGGGCGGTAATTTTCAATTTTTTGCCGGTCTCCTGATTTGAAAACTGGGACAACCTTGGCCACTAACCAGTCATTTGGGACGCGTTTTTGTGCAAGTGACGCTTTAAAAATGATCGTAAGATAGTGTCCAATCCATTCCGCATATCTACGTAAAAAAGCATTCGGTATATCATCGGGACCATTAGATTTTTTTATGTTAATGTTTAGCAGGAGGGAAACGACGCCTTCGTACGTTACGTTTACGTCCGGCATTTCCGAAGAACGATGGCCAGGCATCTGATATTGCGACGCATCTCCACCAGACCGCGGGGAAAAAACAGACTGAAAAAACGTGTTATAATGTGACGCTATCGCTCCGTCATCGTGCAGAACCGAACCGTTCATGATAATACTATGTGGGTTATTTTCGGGCTGTGATAAGTGACGCCAAAAACGGTGTGGGGAGGAGACCATAAAGTTGGACAAGGTTTCGGTGTAATACTTTTCTTTGGCTGTGTGAAGCTTAGTTCGCAATTGCCGTGATAACAGAGCTATTTTTTCGTGGTTCCTTTTTTTCTTCAGTCTTTGGCGGGCGATCTGCCTCTTTAAATGAATTATTTCTCTGGTTACCCATGGATTTTGTTTCTTTTGCCTTATTTTTCGCAACGGTACAAACGTTGAGATACAATACGAGACAATATCTTTAAACCGCAGCCACAAGTCATTGACGTCACTTTCCGCTCTGAAACTGTCCAACGTAAATGATAAGTAGTCGATAATGCTCGTGTCATCGGCTCTGTCATACTGGCGAACAAGTGTGGTCTTTGCTTTATTTCGGGCAGAAGTAAGATCAGTTTTAAGTTCTACAGAAATAAGTTTGTGATCAGATAGTCCACTTTGAATTTGTACTTTGTAATTATCCAAACATGCATCAAGAAAAACTAAGTCAAGCGTAGACTGTGCTGATCCTGCTATACGTGTGTTTTCACGGACAACCTGCGTCAAATCATGATTGAACGCGATATCAAGAAGAACTTCACAGGAAGCCCGCTCTTTTGTATCAATTGTCAAATTATTCCAGTCAATACCCCCGAGGTTAAAATCACCCGCGAGAATCAGCTTACATTTCGAGGGTTGAAGTCCCTCCAAGTGGCGTTGTAAATCTTCTAAATATGATACGTGCGCGCTTGGTGGCCTGTACAATGCTCCAATAATAAATGACGAATTTTCAAAGTTTATTTGACACCAAACACTCTCGTGATTCGGAATGCCTTGCATCTGTAGGCACCGAACATTTTCTTTCACTATGATGGCTACACCTCCTCCTCGCGATTCTCGATCATTGCGAAATATTTTGTAGCCGGGGGGTATAATTTCATGATCTTTTATTTCGGGACGAAGCCATGTTTCACTAATAGTGACAATATGTGGATCATAGCTGGCCAGTAAGTATTCTAGGTCAGTAATTTTATTCGTAAGGCTCCTAGCATTGAAGTTAATTAATCGAAAATCAGAATACTTTAGGCTCACATGGCTTCATTCCGAGCCTTCGGCCGGTGGAGGGTTATTTTGGCGTATTCGTACTCGGCGGTTCTTAGAGTAATCCCAGGCAAACACGTCGCTGTTTATTGTTAACTTGTCATAATTAAGACGGACTCGTTTGCCATCATCACGTTCCTGTTTTGCCGAATTCCAGAGCAGCTTGCGTTTTGCCAGTGTTTCCTTGGAAAAGTCATCGCCAATCGAAATGCCGCTTCCTTTAAGTTTCTTGCAGTTTTGGTACAGTTTTGATTTTTCTCTGCAGTCATAAAGTCTCAAGATCACTGGTCGAGGGTGCTTACTATTTTTCTTGCCAATTCTGTGAATTCTTTCTACCGTGTTCAACGTCACACCAAGTTTTTCTTCAAAAACTTCACTTAGAACTTTTGTGTTAAGGTCATCAGCGGATTCATTTTCGCTTTCTTTGATTCCAAAGACCACGAGGTTGTTTCGCCGGCTTCTATCCTCTAAATTTATCAACCTCTCCTGTTGCTTCACGATGGTCTCGTTTAGTTCTTTAACAGTTTTTGTTAACTTGACTATGCTATTTGCTTGATCCCTAACGATTTGAATGCTCTTTTCTACACACTCGAGCCGCTTTCCGAGGCTATCTAGATCCTTTTGAATTGCTTTTTGTCCATCGCAAAGCTCCTTCAACAAAACCTTAGTGTCAGGCCCTGGATTTAGCTCTACATCACCGGACAACAAGAGGCACATAGATGCAAATTCGGAAAAAAGCACACTCGGGCACGGCAGCACTACAACAAAACGGTTGTCGTTTCTGTAACCAAATTTGGTATAGTAACTGACCTGCTCGAGGAACAAAAATCGCTGATTAGACGGCATGGCGATTGCGGTGCTGCCGTGCCCACTGAAGCCGACTCCCAAAGGTGCCAGCTTTGTAGGCTTGTCCCAGACAGTAGGCGTCGTTCCATGGCTTCCGGGTTTGAGGCTATCCAAAGTTCCAACGCTGATACCGGCCGCGTCAGCAGCCGATCCGACGATGCACATGTCCGGGGCTTGCGCTTGAATCGATGCGCAAAGCAGCAGTACCTGCTCGAGGAACAAAAATCGCTGATTAGACGGCATGGCGGTTGCGGTGCTGCCGTGCCCACTTAATCGATGGAGTTCATTGAATTCACTGTCTCTAAATAAAAACACGACAAAGGCTGTACTTTTTCAACCTAAAAACAAAAATGTCCACATTGACGGAAATTTTCTAATGGATTCCTCGATTATCAACATTGTGCTATCTATTAAATGCCTCGGTATCGTATTTCAAGAAAACTTACTTTGGAATCTTGATACAGACTCAGTTTCATTTCATTTCATTTCATTTTATTACCTTAAAGACCCCTGGATAGGGGTATTACATAAGGGGTGGGAATACATTAGTACATAATTTGCATAATACATAAGTGAACACGCAAACAACAACAAAAAACTGCATGTGCCAAAGGGTTACATACGTCAGCGCAAATACATAGAACTAAGTAATAAAAACTAAAGTTGCATGAGCATATAAGTCTATTAACACAAGCCATTTCTATTGTGAAAAGTGCGCAGTGACACTCTCCACGAACGTAGAAGGGCAAATGATGGTGGAGATTTGGTGGGGCAGATTGTTCCAATCTGTAGCGGCCTGGCAAAAGAATGAGGCGGAAAAGGTAACAGCGCGCATGCGAGGGCGGCCCACTTGAAAAGTGTGGCATGTGCGATGAGATGTTCGGGCTGCGGGAAGGATATATGGTGGTTGATTAAGCGAGCTGTGATAAAACTTATGGAAAAGTGAAAGGGTTCCAGTGCGCCGGCGCGTACAAAGGGGAAGTAAATTCAATTCTTTCTTTAAGTAAGATATGCTCACGTCATATGAATAATTAGAATGGATTAACCTTGTGGCACGGTTTTGACGGCTTCGAGTGCGTCAATGAGATATGTTTGGTGCGGATTCCATATGGCGGATGCATATTCCAATTTCGGTCGGACTATTGACTGGTAGGCCAGTAGTTTAACAGGTTTGGGGGCGCGTTTTAGATGACGCTTGAGAAAACCCAGCGGTTTGTTAGCAGATGAAATGATGTTACTGACGTGTGTTCGCCAGGATAAGTCGTTAGATATAGTAACACCTAGGTACTTGTAAGACTGTGCAGCACACACGGGAATGTTATTAATTGTGTATTGGTAACGAAATGGGTCGCGCCGACGAGAAAATACCATCAAGTTGCATTTCTTAGGATTAAGTTCCATCAACCACCGGTCGCACCATTGCTGTAAACAGTTAATGTCCTCCTGAAGTAAGTCTTGAATAGATGTGCTAGTAATTGTTCGATAAATGACGCAGTCGTCTGCGAACAAACGAACGTTGCAAGACACGTGCAGGGGTAGGTCATTAATGTATATTAAAAAGAGTAGAGGTCCAAGAACTGATCCTTGCGGTACACCGGAAGTCACTGGTAGGTGGTTAGATGCGCTGTTGTTAACTGTAACGAACTGAGATCTGTTTGTTAGGAACGCTTCAATCCATCGCAAAATGTCAGGGTGAAGGTTCGCAAGAGAAAGTTTTAGTAGCAGACGTTGGTGCGGTACCTTGTCAAACGCTTTTGCAAAATCTAAAAATATCGCGTCTGTTTGGAGGTTAGAATCTAAGTTAGTGTGAATATCATGCAGGAAAATGGCCAGTTGTGTTTCGCAGGAAAAGCCTTTGCGGAACCCATGCTGTGAAGAATGAAAGTATTTGTTCGAGTCGAGAAATTTCATGATTGCTGTGTACATGACGTGTTCCATGAGCTTACAGGGCACACTCGTTAATGAAATGGGGCGATAATCAAGCGGGCAATTCCTGTCACCTGATTTGTGGATGGGAACAACCTTCCCCACCTTCCAGTCATGTGGTACTTCACCAGTTGAAAGTGACTGCGAGAATAGCATACAAAGAAACACTGCGGTGACGTGTTTAGTATTCTTTAACAGTTTCGAGTTAATGTTATCCACGCCGGCTGACGATGTGAGTTTAACGTTGTCAATTAATGATGAGATACCATCTGGGGAAAATGTAATGGTTGGCATAACGCTTGTTTCGTTAGTACGCGAAGAAAAGTTGCTAACAACATCGCTCGTGTTGTGGAAATACTAACGAAACTTCCATTTTTTTCTTCCCTTGAGCGTCAAAAAATTGCTTTATAACTGTCTCTTCCTGTCCCATCTGAAATACTGTCATTTAGTCTGCGGAAACACCCCGATGTCTAACATCACAAAACGTATTCTATTGCAGAAGAAAACAGTGCGCGCTATCGCCAATTCTTCATATGACGCTCATACGCAGGATCTTTTTAGCGCCCTTAATTTACAACCGGTTACCTACATATATCGTAGTATTTTACTCCAGCGTTTCACTACTGCGGAAAAACAGAACGCGAAATTTTTCGAGCATTTATCTCTATTGACAATGAATTCTAACATTTACAACACACGTCACAGAGAAACATGGTACGTTCCTAAAGCGCGCACTAACTACGGTCAACAAATGTTACGCTACACACTGCCATCTTTGTTAAACTCATTGGAAACTCAATAGACACCTATCGCTCCTTTTAATACGCTCATTGTGTATTCCTTTTTTTTCTTTTTTTGGGTCTGGTATACACTGACGCCATGAACGCTTAACCAATTTTCTCTGCTTGTCAACAACTTATTATTTATAGATGTGAATTTCAAGGCTGTATAATTTGTGTCATTTCATACTATTCGCTTCCTGTAATACAATTTCTCGCAGCATTCTATTGTTGATTTCTTTACCCGTATGCAGTTCTGTTATACAATGTTCACTAATGTTCACATTTTTTTTCTCGTTTATCCATCATTGTATGTTTGTGTTCTCTTTATTTTGCACAGTGCCATTTTTGTAGGGGGTACAGACCCCGTCAAGCCGAATTCATTTGGCTTTTTGTCTGTACTCCTGTCATCTGTACATGTATAGGTGCAAATAAACTTGAATTAAGACTTGAATTGAATTGAAAGCACATGCTTGTTCTTCCATCTTACGAGACGGTATCCAAAAGTTTTAATTATCACCAAAAATAAAAATAAAAACATAGAATAGTCACTTGCACTAGTCAAAGTTAGTTTTTCTCCGCGTTGTCTCGCTCCAGAATCACACATTTTTACCAGTGTTTCTTCACCCATTTCAAACCCTCTTCGTAGGAGCCCTCCGCTTTGCTCTAAAACCACTGTTCCACCTCGAAAATGACATCCTCTCTGTCGTCAAATCGTCGACCAGGAAGGCGTGTCTTCATCTCAGGAAAGAGGAAGAAGTAGCTTGGTGCAAGATCAGGCGAATAAGGGGGATGCTGCAAAAGTTCATAGCCGAACCAGTGGGAGGCTGCAACGGATGCTTGGGTCATATGGACGGGTGCATTGTCGGCCAGGAGACGAATGCCTTTGCTGATTATGCCGCGACATATTTCTTTCAATTCATCCAGCAGTTTCTCCAGAAGCTTTCAGTAGCAATCGCTGTTCAGTGTCTCACCCTTCGGAAGATAATCGGTTAAGATTACCGGACGGCTATACCTAAAAATGGACAGCATCACCTTCCCGACATATTTCTGTACCTTCGCCTTTTTGTGTGGAGGGAGGATGAATGTTTCCACTCCATGCTCATTTCTTTGGTCTCCGGATTGCAGAGGTATACCTAGCACTCGTTCATATTGACGAGATGGGCCAAAAAATCGTCGCGATTCCACTCCAGCAGAGTCATATTCTTCTGGGAATGGTCGTGGCGAATTTGCTTTTGAAAAGGTGTCAACTAGCGAGGTACCCAGCGTGCAGACACGTTATTCATCTGCACTTCCTAATGAGTATTCCTCCCTGCAGTTTACCAACTTAGTCCAGTCGCCGCCATCACTCTTTCTACTGTCGATCTCCTGCCGTCGAGGATAACGGCCTCCACCTTCTTCACTATGGTAAGATCATCCTTGATTGAGGGTCTACCCGCTCGTGGCTCGTCTGTCAGGGACATGTGACCATTTTGACAATTCCTCTTCGATCTCACAACCGGGTCCTATAATTGGTTTTCATTCCATTAGAAAGCTTTCATTTCGCCATGGATTTGGCATGTGTTGTGTTGTTGCCCTTCAAATGGAGGAACTTTCCGACACTTCGAGCTTCAATTTGGTTCATCATGCAGGTTCATGTCGTCTACAGCCTGTGAAAAGAAAACAATTTTAGAGAAAGAATTGATATTTGCACAAGTATGCATGACAATGACAATGACAAAAATTTTATGTAAACCTCTCGTTGACTTCTTCATTATCATTAAAACTTTGGATACCCCTTCGGATATCTCGATTTATAAGCGCGTGTTCTACGGCATCCTGATATTGCTTCCAAAAGTAATGAGCGGCCCTTTCAGTTATCGCAAAACGTTTCTTTCCTGCATTCGTTTATTCCTCTTAAATACTTTCTCATGGTAGCTTCCTTTTCCATCACCGCCATCCATGAGATTATTGGAGCCAATCTGACTTTCCGCTGACATTCTTTGTTCCTGCGTTGCTCACCCTACATGCCGCATACTTGCTGGTCAGGTTCCTAGTTCTTTTCCTCCAGTGTGAATCAATGTTTTTCCTGTACAGATACCTCAACACTATCCCAGCCCATTCACATTCTTCTATATATATTCCTCAATCATTCTTCATAATCAATTTTTCTGTGAGCTTCTCTCACTTCAAAATTTATCCAGCCTATATCACCCTGCACAGCTTCATTTGTAGTCTTCCCGTGAGCGCCCAATGCGAGGCGTCCCACTGACCTTTGGTTGCCATCGAGTCCTGGTTGTAGCCCTGATTTCAAGCAAACAACCTTATTTCCGAAAGTAATTCCTGGAACCATTACACTTTTCCACATACCCCGGAGCACCTCGTACCTAATGTATCCCCATAGCGCTTTGTGCTCAATTATGACTGCATTTCTCATCCTCTTTACCATTATTAATTTAATTTTTCCTGTGTTTCCACCTATCTATTGCCTTAGTTCATCCATATACCAAGGTATATACATCCTTTTACCCAAAGTATTTCCACGCCCTGTGTTGCTCCTGTAGGTTCACTTTTTTAATTAAATACCATAACGCCTAATTTTCTAACGCTAAATTTCATACCAAAATTGTCGTCTTCCTGTCCACAGATTTTAGCCAGACGTTGAAAAGCACATGGCTTGTTAGCTAGCTACACAAGGTTGTCCGAATAAAGTCAGCCTGGAAGCTGCTGCTCGATTACTGTACCCGCCTGTTTGTATGAGAGGTTGACCCCAATATTACTTCCTTTTAGCGCCTTCTCCATTCTCACCGTGTGCATCATAAAAAGCAGTGGGGATAAAACATGCCCCTGCCTCAGTGCCTTATTTATTTATCAATTTATTTATTTATTTATTTATTTATTTATTTATTTATTTATTTCACATACCCTCAAGTGCCAAGACATTACAGAGGGGAGTGCGGCACATGCGAAAAACAGTAACTTCGATTACTACAAGTTTCAGTTTCAGGTTATTATGCTTTAAATACAATGCTTTGGAAAGATACAATATGCAGACGAGGATCCCAAGTCAAAGACTGCAACGGGGCCCTCTATAATGCAAGCGACATGTACAGTGGGCGTAATCATTTAGACATGAACTAAGGGGGATAATATGAGTTTTAAATTATTTTGACACGTGCACTTGTCTTTATCGGGTGACACGTTTCACCACCTAACAGATGTTATCGCACAGCGCAGGACGCGCCTGCATATATCGGAAGTTTCTGGAATGTTATCGATGGTTCCATCCGCTGTCTGCGACTGAACCTTGTGAAAACTGATTGCATGTGTGCGCGACGGGAATAATGTAGAACTTTGTTGAAGACGCGCGGGTCCCAACGATTAGTCTGGAACATTCGACGATTGATGTATAAAAGCCGACGCGCTTGACCCGTTGATCATGTTTTCGACGATCGCCGACCGTGTTCGCCGCTATCGCTATGCTATAATTGTAGCCTGTTTTGTGGGCGCAGGTTCGCCCAAGCAAAGTTCGTTTCGTCGTTCACAGTATTGATACTGTGTTCTTCAACGTCACCACCACGTGACACATGGTAGAGGTGATTTACGTTCACGTACCGGACACCCCCGACAAGCCGTAATCCAAGCCCGGATTGAAAAGACAACACCAACGTCGTCCCAGAACATCGAGCAAGCAGCCGGCTACAGCAGCTGCCCCGAAACACGGTCTTCTACCAGATATGACCAAGGAGACAGTCCAAGAAGATCGCCTAGAAACGGCCAAGAAGACATCCCCAATGGCAGCCGCAGTGGCCCCAATAATTCTTCAGCAGCCCAGGGAACCACCGATGATCCAAAGTTCCACATTTGAGGACCCGGAAAGCTGGCTGGAGACGTATGAGAGGATCACTACATTTAACAGTCGGGAGAGAGACGACAGGCTGCGACATGTCTATTTCGCGTTGGAGGACGCCACCAAGACGTGGTACGAGAATCTAGAAGCCACCTTGACGATGTGGGACCTGTTCCGAAGCGACTTCCTGCGAACATTTACAAGCGTCGTGCAAAAAGAGCGAGCCCCAGCTCTACTGGAGGCCAGAGCGCAGCTGCCGAATGAGATGATCGCGATTTTCGCTGAAGAAATGAGCCGTCTGTTCCACCACGCCGACCCGGAAATGTCCGAGGAGAAGAAAGTCCGCCTGCGTGGTGTAAAAGCGCAACTTTTCGCTGCAATGGTAAGATGCCCACCGAAGACCGTCTACGAGTTTCTTCGTGAAGTGACGAGCATCGAGAAGACACTGGAAATGCGGAACCGGCAATTCGACCGCCACACCAAGCCAATAAGCTATGCCGGGGTTCAATCACTGACTACCGACGACCTGCGCGAGACCATCAGGGCAGTCGTACGGGAAGAGCTTCAGAAGATCTTCCCTTCATCGCAACCTCAAGTGGCCTCAATCGCCGAAATTGTCAAAGAAGTCCAGCGATCGCTTGGAGTCCCCGAGGTGCAACCACAATTATCGCAGCCCCAGCCAGAAGAGATGACCTACGCCGCCGTCGCCTGCCGTCAAGGTCCCCATCCACGACGGCGCCAAGGCCCTCTAACGCTGCAATTCCGTCGACCGCCACCGCCACCGCCAGCACGCCCACCCGTCGCCCAGCGCAGCTACCCTAGGAAGACAGACGTCTGGTGGGCTCCGGACCCCCGCCCGCTCTGCTACAACTGCGGAGAAGCGGATCACGTCTCCCGACGACGCCCATACCGGGAGATGGGACTGCGAGGGTTCACCGTCAATGCCCCGCACCCGCAGCAAGGTGAACGCCCTCACAATATCGCCAACCACCTCGCCGATAAGCAGTGGAGCTCTCGATGCCCGTCGCGTTTGCCATCACCATGTCACCACCTGTCGCCACAGCGCCGTCCATACACTGGTCCAGCCCGAGGCCGGTCCGTGAGCCAATATCCGGAAAACCAAAAGCAGCAACCGATGGGATTCTGGTTGCTGTTCGTCGAACTGACGACGATCCTCCGCCACCTACGAAGATTACGAAGAGACTACCTCGACGACATAAGGACAGGCCGCCATCCTGACGACGACACATACCAGCCACAGGTTAACACGACGCAGCCGTTATCCGACGCCAAGATCCACCTGTAATGCAAGACAAAGAACCACCGACCTCGACGAGCTTCTCGACGGCCACGCAGCCACCGCCTTAGTCGGTATAGAGGCTGATTACTCCGTCATGAGTGGACACATCCCCACCCAGTTGAAGAAAGTTAAAACTACGTAGGAAGGCCTTCAAATTCGGACCGCTGGAGGACACCTCATAACGCCGACTGGAATGTGCACGGCAAGAATTACCATTCACGAACGGACTTACCCTGCCACCTTCGTTATCCTCCAACAGTGTTCACGATACGTCATTCTCGGCATGGACTTCCTGAACCAACATGGCGCAATCATCGACCTGAAGTCGAAGTCAATAATGCTGTGGGAAGATCATGTGGTACCGCCGGAGAGCCTTCCTAGTCACCGCGCCTTGAATGCGCTCGAAGATCGAGTGAGCATTCCGCCTAGCTCGAGCATTGTTAGTTCGGTTGGCACCGAAACACCCGCTGACGTAGACGGCGCCATCGAAGGCGACGAACGTCCACTCCTCGACCGTGAAATTTGCGTCGCAAGAGGGATCGCCCGACTGCACAGAGGAAACACGAAAATGTTGCTGACAAACTTCAGCCAGGAGGCCAAGCAGACCAACAAGGGCACGGCGATCGCATACATCGAGGAAATTCTGGAAACCACCAATGCGTTTGTCCTCTCGGATTCTGCCGCATCTATCCCGACGACCGTAGTTCCCGAGCCAGACTTCGACATAAATCCAATTCTACCTGTGATTAAGCAGCAACAGCTCAGACTTCTGCTTCGACGAAGAGTGCTTTTCGACGTCATCATGGATTCGATGAACCCCAGTCGCAAAGCATCGCATAATAACCGAAGAGTGCACTTGAGCACTCCGCCAGAGCCCTTACCGAGTTTCGACGCGAAAACGTTAAGCTATAAGGCACCAAGTCGATTAAATGCTGCGCGACGACATCATCCAGCCGTCCAAAAGCCCGTGGGCATCTCTTGTATTCTTGGTGAAGAAAAAGTGCGGAACCCTTCGTTTCTGCTTCGATTATCGTCGCCTGAACAAGATCATGAAGAAGGACGTATACCCCTTCCCACGAATAGGCAACGCATTGGATCGGCTCTGCAACGCTAAATACTTCTCGTCAATGGACGACAAGTGTGGCTATTGGCAAATAGAAGTCGACGACAGAGATCGCGAAAAGACGGCCTTCATCACCACAGATGGCCTCTACGAGTACAAGGTTATGCCATTCGGACTGTGCTCGATGCCTACAACATTCCAGCATGGGATAGACACGGTGTTAGCAGGATTGAAGGGGCAGACCGGTCTCGTTTACTTGGATGACGTCGTCTTCTTCGCCGGAAATTTCGACGATCACATCAGGCGGCTTGCGGCAGTACTAGATGCCATCAAGTCATCAGGGCTGAGTCTGAAGCCGGAAAAGTGCCGCTTCGCTTACGAAGAGCTTTTGTTCCTAGGCCACGTAACCAGCAAATCTGGTGTCCACCCTGACCTGCAAAAAACATCTTCCATCGCACAGCTCCCGCAACCCATCGACAAGAAGGCAGTGCGTAGATTCCTTGGCATGTGTGCCTACTACAGGCGCTTCGTCAAGGAATTTTCACGCATCGCTGAGCCGTTGACACGTCTAACGAAATGTGGTGTTGAGTTCAAGTCGGAAACGCCGCAGGCCGACGCACTTGAAGAACTCAAATGACGCATGCAGTCGCCGCCGGTACTTGCGCACTTCGACGAGTACACCGATACAGACATGTTTTTTGCTGCAGTTTAGGTCCTTTCGTAAGAAGATTTTTGCATCCTTAGGAATGCTGGCATTGCCCAGCAGCGCCAGGTCTTTCGTTGCTACTGTTGTCAGCTCTGTTGCCGATACAAAAATCCATACTGACGCCAGTAGCCTATAGGCATCGGTGCCGTTATAGTCCAGAGGAGAAATGGAGTCGAACAGGTGATAGCTTACGCTAGCCGTTCGCTGTCAAAAGCGGAATGCAACTATTGTACGACCGAAAAGCAATGCCTTGCCATCGTTTGGGCTACTGCTAAATTTCGCCCTTATCTATATGGCAGGCCATTCAACGTCGTCAGCGACCATCACGCGTTGTGTTGGCTAGCGAATATAAAGGATCCTTCAGGACGACTGGCGCAGTGCAGCCTCAGACTACAATAATACAACATCACTGTAACCTACAAGTCCAGACGAAAACACTCTGATGCCAATTGCCTATCACGTGCCCCCATTGACCCGCCGCCGCAAGATGATGAGAATGACGACGCCTTCCTTGGAATGATAAGCGCGGAAGACTTCGCTGAACAGCAACGGGCAGACCCGAAGCTAAATGGCCGCGTCGAGGATTTGGAAGGGCACACCAACGATGTCCCTAGGGCTTTTAAGCGCGGATTATCTTCCTTCATGATTGAAAACAATCTACTAGTGAAGAAGAACTCACCATTCCCCTTCCAACTACCTTCTTCTTGTTCCCTCGGCGCTGCGTCCAAAAGTACTGCGTGCCTTGCATGACGATCCTACCGCCGGGCACCTCGGCTTCTCCCGGACGCTACGAAGGATAAAAGACAGGTATTACCGGCCGCGCCTAACCGCCGACGTCGCTCGTTGTGTCAAGACATGCTGAGGCTGTCAGCGATGCAAGACACCACCCACAAGGCCAGCGGATTACTACAGCTGATCAAGCCTCCTTGCCGACCTTTTCAGGAGATAGGGATGGACTTGTTGGGACCGTTTCCGACGTCAAGATCCGGAAATAGGTGGATCGTCGTGGCGACGGACTACCTCACCCGCTTCTCTTGAACCTAATGCTCTGCCGAAAGGTAGCGCAGCCAAAGC
Organism: Dermacentor albipictus; assembly: GCF_038994185.2. Lineage (NCBI taxonomy): Eukaryota > Metazoa > Arthropoda > Arachnida > Ixodida > Ixodidae > Dermacentor > Dermacentor albipictus. The sequence continues at coordinate 291,660,535 of NC_091821.1, forward strand.
GGCAAAATTTTTCGTCGAACGCGTCCTGCTGCGACATGACGCCCCAGAAGTCCTCATCACCGACAGAGGAACGGCCTTTACAGCGGAGTTCACCCAAGCCATTTTTCAGTACAGTCAGACAAGGCACAGGAAGACAACTGCCTACCACCCACAAAGAAATGGTCTTACGGAGCTCCTGAATAAAACCCTCGCCGACACGCTAGCAATATACGTCGACGTCGAACACAAGACCTGGGATGCCGTCCTGCCGTACGTAGCCTTCGCTTACAGCACGGCGGTGCAAGAAACAACACAGATTACACCGTTTAAGCTGGTTTACGGCAGGAACCCGACGACGACGCTCGACGCCATGCTGCCGCACGTCACTGACGAGGAGAATCTTGACGTCGCTACGTGCCTCCAGTGCGCCGAAGAAGCCCGACAGCTCGCCCGCCTGCGGATCAAGAACCAGCAGCGTACCCACAGCCGACACTACAACCTCCGATGACCGGAAGTTGTCAGAGGTTGTCACCAGAGCTTGGTGACCATGTTTGGATTTCGACCCTGATACGTCGACGTGGACTCAATGAGAAACTATTGCGACACTATTTCGGACCCTACAAGATCATCCGACGTGTTGGCGAACTGGACTATGAGGTCGTGCCAGACGGCATTTCGCAGTCGCAGCGGCGCCGGGCACGATCTGAAGTGGTCCACGCAGTGCGTCTGAAGCCCTTTTACGCACGCTGACGAACTTATTTTGTTGTGTTCTTTTCGACGAGTGCTTTCTTTATTTGGTTTGTTTGCAGCATCGGGTTGATGCTGTTAAAGGGTGGGTATTGACTCGTGTACTTGTCTTGATTGGGTGACACGTTTCACCATCTAACAAAAGTTATCGCACAGCGCAGGACGCGCCTGCATGTATCGGAAGTTTCTGGAATGTTATCGATGGTTCCATCCGCTGTCTGTGGCCGAACCTTGTGAAAACTGATTGCATGTGTGCGCGACGCGAATAATGTAGATCTTTGTGGAAGACACGCGGGTCCCAGTGATTAGTCTAGAACATTCGACGATATATGTTAAAAGCCGACGCGCTTGACCCGTTTATCAGATTTTTGACGATCGCCGACCGTGTTCGCCGCTATCATTGTCCTATAATTGTAGCCTATTTTGTGGACACAGGTTCTCCCAACAAAAGTTAGTTTTGTCGTTCACATTGTTGCTACTGTGTTCTTCAACGTCACCACCACGTGACAATATGAACCTAGCGACACCTGAACTGGACAAAAGGAAAATACAGCGCTACAGCACATGGACAAATACAGCGCATGTGGTCACGTGGTCACAGTTGAAAAAAAAGCAACTAAAGTTTCGTGGAAAAGTGCGTTGTCTTCGATTGACGCGATATCATGAGGAAGGTGGTTCCAGTGATTCGTTATATGTGGAATAAATGAATATAAAAGCATGTTTGTGTGACAAAAAGTGCTCTTGCTTTATGACGGTGATCAACTCGAGAGGACAGATAAGTAGGTTTTAGAATGAGCTCACTGCTAAGGATATGATGATGAAATAACTGAAATTTAAGCTCAATTTAGGCTAACCCTCGATAAACTAAGAATCGATAACAATGTGTACACATACAATGCAGCGTCCGCCGCTGTAATCCCCCTACCCGATAGCAAAGACCTAGGCTGGGAACACGTGCCTTTAAGAAAAAACCCAATTCACTACACGAGCCTATCCTGTCCTCACACCAATCTATATCATCAACTAACATCCGTAGCATTCTTCCTAAACGCAATGAGGTTTCGTCATACTTAGACGACTGCGAATGTGATGTATTGGCACTTACGGAAACTTGGCTCAGCTCTGAACTTACGGATGGCGAAGTACTACCCGATTCTACTGTTTACACTATCTATCGCAGAGATAGGGACGACAGGAGAGGTGGTGCGGTATTGCTCGCCATAAAAAAACATATCCCGTCATTTCTTGTGCCGATGTCATCCAGTCTCGAAATTCTGTGGGTCATCGTAACATTTCTCCAATCGAATACAATTTATGGTGCATGCTACAGACCACCTGATAGCTCCTACAATTTCCTTTCCGAATTGCACGATAACATTACGTCTATTCGATCCAAATATAACAAAGCTGATATTTTTCTTCTCGGTGACTAACTTTCGAGAGATTGACTGGCAAAACTTGTGAGTTCGTTCAACTAACACTTGATTTTTCACTTGTGCAATTAACAAACCAGCCTACTCGTATCAATAATATTTTAGATCTTGTTCTATCATCCGCGCCCAAGGGGGTTAACGCTATCACTTTTACGGATGGGTTCAGTGATTACCGGTTGTTACAATTCACAGTTCATACACCTTCATGCTCACGTCACCCGAAAACTAATCAAGTATTTGATTACAAAAGAGCAAACGTCAGCGCTATTAACGATGGTATGGAAAGCTTCACGTCCTCATTCTTAGCAATTTTTTCTGAGCGGACAGTGAACGAGAATTGGTGCCTGTACAAAGAAAAGTTAATGGAATTAGCACATGCGCATATACCAAAGGTTTCATTTCGCGTTAACTTATTGAAACTATGGTTCACTAAAGCTCTTCTTACTCTAGAGAATAAAACGAAGCATCTTTACAGGACGGCCAAACGTGTTGACACACCTGCATCTTGGAGTAAACATAAGTCTTGTGATGCAGCCTACTGTAATGCCCTGCGTCAAGCCAAGCTAAAGTATTTCTCTTGCGATCTGCAATCACTGCTTCAAAACAACCCCCAAAATTTTGGAAAACGATCTGTCCCGTTAAAGATTCCGACATTTCACAACTACTTGATAGCTATGGCTTGCCGATTGCGCGAGAGCTTTCAGCATCTATCAAAATCAAATCAAATCAAATGTTTTATTTCCAACAAACTTTTTGGGGGTCCTCCAGGCGAAAAGGTGCGACATACAGCTTGAATGTGCCTGAAGGCCCTCACATGGCAGCAGTACAAATACAAGTACAATATACAAATACAATACAACGTATTGTTACAAATACAATGGGTTACATTTACAATAGTTACAAAGATCACATTTCAAAAATTTCTTTACAAAAATATGCTCTAAGCTGTTTTCGAGTCAAGGTATTTGTCATAACAATTTCTTTCCCAAATTTATTTAACAGTGAAGGTAGCGTGTGTCTTAGCGACTGCATGTACGTTAACAATTACTTCACGTCCGTATTTATAAAGGAAGACCATTCAAATACACCAACACCCATCGAACTCGATTGTACATACATGGCCCCCATCAATATAACAACCACTGGTGCTGCTGAGCAGATCAACAACCTCAAGATGTCAACTTCTTCCGGCATGGACGGTATGAACTCAAAAATCTTAAAATATACTGTAACTTCCTCTAGCACAGTCCTTTCCTGCTTGTTTCAACAGTCCCTCTCAGCAGGGGAAGTTCCGTATGACTGGAAGGTCGGTAAAGTTATACATTTCTTTTAATCTGGCGATAAAAGCGCTGCTAGCAATTACCGGCCAATATCACTAACAAGCGTTCCCGGTAAGTTACTAGAACACATAATCTTTTCAAACGTAGCAAATCACTTGGAAACTAAGAAGTTCTTTAAACATCAGCATGGTTTTTATAAAGGACTATCATGTGAAATGCAACTATTCGAATTGACTGCGGATATTTTCCTAAACATGGATAAGGGCATACAAACAGCTTCCATTTTCAGAGACTTCGCTAATGCTTTCGATCGCGTTGCTCATTGCCGTCTCATAGCTAAACTCCCATGCTTAAACATCGATTCCTTAACAGTATCTTGGATAAAAAATTTCTTGTCATTACCTAAGCAATTCACCGTCGTCGATAACTTTATTTCCATTATCAGCGATGTAACATCTGGTGTACCACAAGGAAGCGCACTCGGGCCATTACTTTTTTCTGATCTATATTAACGACCTGCCATCCGAAATAACGTCATCCATTCGCTTGTTCGCAGACGATTGTGTGACCTATCGTGAAATCTGCGCACCTTCCGATCACGTCGCTCAACAACGAGATCTTGACCGTATTAATAACTGGTGCTCTTCTTGGCAAATGACTCTATGCACTGATAAATGCAAACTAATAACATTCACCCGCAAAAAGACATTTTCCGCTTTAGATTACTCGCTTGATAAGAATCCCGTCACACGCACCAACTCATACAAGTACCTCGGCATTCTCCTTACACCTAACCTGTCATGGTCTGCGCACATCGAAAAAATAACCGCGAAAGCTTCACGTACGCTCGGCTATCTTAAACGCAACATTCGTGATGCTCCTGTCCTCACCAGACAAATCATTTATCAGAGTTTTGTAAGGCCACAACTGGAATTCGCAGCCCCTATCTTGTCACCTCGCCAAGCTTACTTAATCCCGCCTCTCGAATCAGTCCAAAACCGCGCCGCCCGCTTCATTGCTAGAGATTATCACCGCGACTCTAGCGTGACTAGCATTAAGTCATCTTTATCTCTCTCATCTTTTGAATCACGAAGAACCATAGGATTGCTTTGTCTATTTCACAAGATAATCCATAGCCCGCGACTGTCCACTCTGCCGCTCACTCGTCCATCACGTACATCTCGGCGTTTGCATAATGATCTCAGTTTCCAGCGTATCTTTGGCCGAACAAATGCTTTCAATTCTTCCGCGTTACCACGTGCCACTCAACATTGGAATAACCTACCAAACGACATAGTTGACATTCTTGACCCAGTATCCTTCAAAGCACGCTTATGCATATTATTTCCATAATTCGTCACAACTAAACCATACTGCGCACCTTAGTAAATACTTGTAGCGAAGTTGTATAGGTTTTTCTTTTTGTTTTGTTGGAATGTTTGTTTTGAATTGCTTTAACACTATTACAGACTTGTTCTTTCACCTTCACCTGCTACCATTTGTAAAATTTCTTGGTACTCCTTTTTGTTGCTTCACACAGTCGTTCGTTTCATTTATCGCGTTATTTATATTGTTAGATATTTGTTCTTTCATGTTTACTCGCTAACAATGTATAATTTCTTTTTCCTCCTTTCTTTTTGCAAATTCCCTGTATCCTCCCCTCACGCAATACTCCTTCGGGAGCCTGTGAGGTAAATGAATAACTAAATAAAAAATAGGCATAAGAAAAAAGCCTTTCTGCTTAGTGATAAAGATGGTATAGAGAATTTGCTTTTCATACAAGATATGCTAGAAGTACGATCGTAGTTTGCGTGGATGAAGCGAGTGCAATTATTCTGAACCATTTCAAGCGAACGAGAGTAGCATTGTATGTGTCCCAAATAGAAACAGCGTATGCCAACTTAGATCGAACTAGTGTTTTATGTAGTAGTATAGTTTCATTGATGAAGGGGATGTGCAAATGTTTCGCCGTAAGTAGCCTAACATACGATTTGCGTTATTGATGTGAACTTTCTCCTCGCTGCTCATCCCTTCCCATTCAACGCAAACGGTATTTTCTAGGTCAATCGCTTTCAAAGGCTGTATACAATCGTCGCCTAAGCATTCCCTTTCCTGAGTATTGCACAAAATGTTGCAGTCTACGTTGTCCTCCGCTCCTGCAACGTCTAAAAAGGCCACATAGAACGGTCTCGTTTCAACTCCTGTATTCAAATACACTGGGTAAGGACATGTAGGTTGTCATCCAAAATACCTACCTATTATGAAACCACTCTGAAGTTATCCCAAAATACAAATATTCTCTGCCCATACTGGCAGGTTTAACTTAATTGCATGCATTCCTAACCTGTATATTGAAATTGTAATGGTAAATGGTCTATGCGAGTGGATTCTATCTGTCTCCCCCACCTTTACAAATAAATTCATTCTACGTCGTGGCGAACTGTCTGGTATTCGCCTATCTTTTACACTTTTTCTACTGCTTTCACCACAGCTTCCTTACTTTTTCTCCTAGTTCATCAACCAGCCTAATGGGAACCTCGTGTAGCCCTGTGGCTGTGCGCTTAGGAATTTTCTCTTCGGCTTTCTTCCAGTTGAAATTTGTCAACACCAGCTCCTTTTTATCTGTTTCTCTTTCATGCCCCTTTATTCCTTAACTAGAACCTCATAGTTGTCTTGGAAAGATTCGGCTGTTATTTTCGGATGTAATTTAATGCCGCGTCCCCTTCCAGTTTGTTTCCATCCTTGTCAAAGATATGATGTGTTCAAAAATAACGTACAGCGCAAAGGACAAGGACAGTGATAGACGACATACACAGCGCTGACTTCCAACAAGATTTTATTGCGTCGCCACATCGTGTGTATATATACAAGAAGAGGCATGCGCAGAAAATATTTTCTGCGCATGCCTCTTCTTGTATATATACACACGATGTGGCGACGCAATAAAATCTTGTTGGAAGTCAGCGCTGTGTATGTCGTCTATCACTGTCCTTGTCCTTTGCGCTGTACGTTATTTTTGATCATGAATTACCAACTAGCCCAAGCAACCACCCTAGTTCACTTCATATGATGTGTTGTTCCAGACGGCCTGCCTAATAATTTTAAGTGATTCCAAAATCTTCTACATGCGGCCTTTTTTTCTCACGTATTTCAGACAACCAACGTTCACTTTCACCTTTTATTATTGCTTGCACCAGTATTTAAACTATATGCTTTTTTCTCTCGGTATATTTCCCATTTACTGGCCGCTTCATCCTACGGCAACTGCGAATTCTTCGCCGGCGTGTGCTCTTGGTATTCTTTCTTTCGTTCAGCGACCGATTCTCGTAGCTGCCAATTCCACCAGCTTTTCGGTTTCTTATTTCCTTTCCAACGCGCAGTGGTAAAAAGAGTGCTTTGCTTGATGTAGAGTAGAAAGGTACTTTTTATCTGCTTCATAATATTTCTCCCATGCTTTTGGTTGATCTCTAATCTTTGCTACCCGGAATAGACGTTTCTTTTTATTTTCAAGCCTTTTTAATGTTTTCGTAAACCATGGTTTGTGGCGACTAGCTCTGAAACTTACTTTAGGTATAAATTTATCGGTTAATTCCTTCAGCTTTTCTTTAAAACGTGTCCAGTCGGCGTCAACATTATGGTGGTAGAAAGTTGTCTCAAATGTGGGAAAAAATGTGCGAAGGCCCTCATTTATCGCTTTATAATCGCCTTTGTCATACAACTGTATCGTTTTCTTGTACATTTCGCACTTTGTTGGTCGAAAAGAAAAGCCAGCGTGAATTACTTCGTGGTCACTTATTTCCTTGAGAGAATGGATGTACGAACGACTTTCGGGGTTGTTGGTTAATATTAGATCAAAGATATTGGATGTATCCTGTGAAACACGTGTTGCTTCAGAAACCAGCTGCGTCATGTTAAAATTGAGGCAGATTTCGAGGAAGTTCCTGGCTTCGGTTAGCCCTGTCGAAGAACACAAATTGTCAGTGTGCCAGTCTATTTGCGGGAAGTTAAAATCGCCAAATATTAGTATGTGTGCATTTGGGGGAGCAGCAATAAGCTGACACATGGTTTGGTTAAGCTGGGTGAGAAATTCGGAAGTAGTGTGGGGAGGTCTGTAACAAAGGCCTAGTAGTACGGTGTGTGGGCGTGATTGGATAGTCACCCATAATATTTCCAACAGTGACCGAATAATGATTACTGCACAAGACAATCGTTCGTGGAATGCAATCAGTATAGCACCACCGCGCGTAGATGCACGGTCATTGCGGTACACACGACAGTTTGGTAGGTCCGATAGCACTTCAGTATCGCTCACGTCGTCAGTGAGCCACGTCTCGGTAAGTATTAGTAGATTACTGCTAGAGGACCATACAATGCTAGATATACGTTCACGTTTTTGAAGAAAACTGCGGATGTTAGTGTAAATTGCAGGAAGTGAAAGATCATCGGTAGAGACAGCATTGGCTCGGTTCTTTTCTTTCTTTTTTTGGTGCTTCGTCTGCTATGATAATTCTTTTATGCTGTTAGTACTGTCGTCAAAGACTTAACAATTTTGGTTCATATACAGAGTTTTGAAACGGACGGAAAATGGCTTGCTCTTGCTTTTCGCAAAAGCAATTAGTTGTTTACGGGCATTTTGAACTGGGCGCGAGAAATCCTCACCGATGCCATAACTTGTCTCTTTGCGCATCCGGCCATTTGACAGTATTGCAGCTTTGGTCTTGTGAAATGCAAGCTTTACTATTATGGGCCGGCAGCGACCAGCTGAGGGACGGCCGAGGCGATGCGCACGCTCTGTATCTCTTGGTTCCAAGGTTAGCTGTAAATTGTCCCGGCAAAGGTTTGCGACCAATCCTCTGTTTCTGTGAATGTTTCCGAGGAGGAGGGGTCGGGGATGCAGTAGAAGATTAGGCTATTTCGCCTCGAACGGTTCTCGGCGTCATCCATACGGGCTTCCAGCTCCGAAACTCGAGAGGCAGAGCGCTCTGTGCCGGTGCGCATGATTTCAATGTCTTTCCGCAGTGGTACCAATGCCAGATAATGATTTTCGGGATCTGTTAGTCTTTCCTTCAATTTCCCTATTGTTTTGTCCGTATTGCCGAGTTGAGCTTTCAGGCCTTGTACTTCTGCGATTACCTGCCCTTGGCCATTAGTCAGATTACGCAATTCCGCGAGAAGGGCTTCAGTAGAAGGGCCAGGGTTAGATTCAATATCTCCAGCTTGGAGTAGTAGCGAGTGCATTACATTAACACATTCAGCAATAATAGTAATACAGTACCGTGGGCTCGGCAGCTGTACCAGGCAATAATTACTCGTTTTTTGCAAACATAACGTAAGGTTCACCAACCTGCATAGCAAAAGTGAACTGACTAGTGGCCCGTGCACTGGCACAGTCACCAAGCCCACAGGATTGCGCCAAAGATGCTTGTTCCTTTATAGCTGGTAGACTCGTTGCTGTCGACGATGATGCGGCAGCCCAAGCTCTGGAGAGTTCCGCTGTCCAGCCTGCCCCATGCGGCTTGGGCAGGAAATGCAGCCTGCCGACAGGTAGGAGCCGGGCAGTGGGTCCGTAGCTTCCAGGATCGGCGGGTCCGCATTCCGATGTTGTTTGCGATGCTGCATGCGCAAGCGCACGCAGCAGCAGGCGCACAACGCAGTAAACCATCTGCATAGCGAAAGTGAACTGCTTAGTGTCCCGTGCACTGGGACAGCCACCAAGCCCACCTCTTCGCTCTTCCGCTATTCTTGCCATACCTTGCACTTAGCTTTGTCTAATGGAAACACTGAAGCCTCCAGAACACGTGCCTTCTAGTAAAAGCCGATACGCACAGTATCCAAATTCTTAGAATGCCGCAAAGTAATTATCGCCGAAGTTTTAGAAGCAATAAGTGCCGCACAGACATAATTTATGGCATGTCTTCGCACGTGTACAACCACGCGGCCACGCTCTCACTTTCCTACCAAAGCAATATTCTCGATACCAATGCACACACAGTGAAACCACCAATAGCTATTAGTCTTGCTACTTTGAAACTACTATTTAAAAGCTATAAAAATTTAACGTCCCACACGGGTGCAAGTGCCGAAGCACGTACCGTGAAAGGACGCTCCGACTGTCTCGCAAGACCAAATATACATGAAACACACCCGCGCAGACGAAAACAAAAGACAGAGAAAAGAAAGCTAGCCAATTATTACTTAATGGTTAAAAATCTACAAATCAAAAACACAAGCATCTTAAGGCATGCACAAAAAAACTTGTGTTTTCGTCGCCGCCACGCAACCCTAGGACGCCACACTCGGCCGCCACAAACATCACCTCATGGAAATCCTGGGTGGCGCGGCGCCTTTTTTTGACTAGTTTCGGTATGAACCTCCTCACAGTGAATGAATGGACGTATGTTATGAGCATCCGCTTTTTGAATGAAGCGGTGGGTTGCGCCACCAAGCTCTTGTTATATTTTTGCTGAATGTCCTACCTACGTTAAAACGAAAAGGAAAATAAAAAATTGGCAGTGGCTTAGCTCGGCTATGACAGGATATCCATAGCGAAAGCTAAGGCATAGCCTGGTAAGCCTTGGTAAAATTATGTCTTGTCATGTTAAACTAAGCCTTGCCCGCAAGCACTCCTGTAGTGTACGTAGTGAAGTGAAAAAGGTTTGCAGTCACTGACAAAGTTAGGCGAAAATAAAGACATTTCGGAACCCGTACGCACCCGTAAATGTCACTACTCGTTTTGTCCACCTGATTGTGAACAAGGAACCTGTACGGATTCCGAAATTCGTACGGGTTCCGAAATTTTCGTTTGACTTGGTCAGTGACTGCAAACCTTTTTCATGTTAACCAGACGTTGCAGATCACTTTGCTTGTTAGCTAGCAATACCATGTATGTCGACTACGTAAAACAAACCTGGAAGCTGCTGCTCTACTACTGTACCAGCCTGTTTGTATGAGTGATTAAACCCCATATTACTTTCCTCTAGCTCCCTTTCCATCCTCTCCATGTACATCATAAACAGCAGTGGGGAGAAAAGGCACCCCTGCATCAGTGCAAAACAACTGCAGGCTTGGACTGACGCCTGTTACCGGCAAGAGATGCCGAGAGTGGGTGGGGCAATACTAACCCAAGTACAACCAAATTAGGAAGGCCCACTATGCTTCAATAAGACACTCCCTCACCAGAAGAGGAATTCGTCTCCCTGGTACAGTATTCGGCCACTCACTCCCAAAGGAATCACTCAGTTATCCAATTGCCCTCAGTCCCCAGCAGCTGCGGAACACCTGACAGAGGCGGTGGTCCGACATGTAGCACAGCAGAGGGTGCTAAGAATTTCTGGGTCCGGACAGGCTGCCAATGGAAACAGACCCTTGCAACGTTGAACACCCAGACCCTCTCAAGTGAGGCTAGCTTAGCAGTCCTCCTTGAGTAAATATCAGACATTGTTCGGGATATCATCGGCCTTAATGATGTTAGAAGAACTGGTGAGGCTTATACATTGCTGAAACACAGACATGTCCACTGCTATAGAGGTCTCTTAGATAACAAGCAATACGGGGTTGGATTTCTAATCCATGCGGACTGTCAAAGCTTGGTGGTGAGGTAATTCGCACTCTCCGAACCGGAGGGGTTGCGGCGACAACAAACCCACCCCGCGTGCGTTTAGTGAGGGTTCGACTGCTCACCGGCGATAAGGTCCACGCCTGATCGACCGCAAACCAGAGGCATGAGACGGGAGGCGACGTAAAACACGCACATTCAATTTAATAAAATGAAATCATGTGCGAGACATCATGAAAGAAAAAGAACATACAACTACAAGTAGTGGGTCCTAGCTCGCGGAAGGCGTGCGGGTCACACAACACACGCCCTGACGCCACTCGCGCGACACTAAGCCCACCACGTGGGAAATCCTACACTCGCGAAATAACGAAAAATAATACGCGACAAAAATGAAAAATACACGTGACAATAAATAGGGCAAACACTACACTAACAGACCGTACAAGAATTAACACGCGATGGATAAATAAATGAAGGATTAAACGCGATAAAAAAAAGACAGTCCGGCGGAAAGTTTTGAGAGCGGTCTGGAACACGAGGCTTAACTGTGGCGTGCTTCCCGAGATCCCGGTCTGAAAAGCGTCGGGCTGCTGGTACCTCGCTGCCGAAGATCCTGACGGACTTGCACCGTCTGTCGGTGGAACGACGAAGACTTCGGCCTGGAGCATTCAGCCTGCCGACCACATCTTCAGCTGTCTCCCGGTGCACGACCAACCTGCTCCGTCTTCCAAGCCGCTCTGCCGCTCGCCGAACCGCCTCGTCCCTCCGTCGCGCTCAGGCGACCCACGTCACCAACCGGTCCGGCGAGCTCAGGGACAATGGGAAGCTCTCTTCCCCATTGCCGTGAAAGCGGCGTTGCTGCGGCAATGGCGGCCATCTTGAGAGGGGCGTGGGCATGCACTCTGTGACACGGACATAGCGGACAACATTGACAAATTCTACAACACTATAAAGAGGGTAGCTGTAGTCGTAATCAGTTTCAGTTTCAGTGTTAGGTTTAAGTGTATTGTTATTCTTTAAATACAATGAATTGGTAAGAGACAGTATACAAATGAGCGTCTCAAAGTCAAAGACTGCAACGGAACCCTCGGCTAAATATAATAAGAGGCATAGCTTAAACGCAGTACACGCCTACGCTCCAACATCCACTCACGATGATGAGGAAGTAGATCAGTTTTGTGTAGGTGCTGAATTAGCGATGAGGAAAGGGTAAGGTCAATATAGTGTAGTAATGGAGGATTACAATGCAAAAATGGGGAAAAAGCAGGCAGGTGAACATGCAATTGGCAGGTACGGCATCGATTCTAGGAACGCTAGAAGAGAGATGCTGGTAGAATTCGCAGAAAGGAAGAAGCTTCGAATAATGAACACCTTTTTCAAGAAGCATAGCAACAGAAAGTGGACCTGGAAGAGTCCTAATGTTGAAACAAGAAATGAAATTGACTTCATACTTTCGGCTGATCCCAGAATACTGCAGGATGTAGAAGTAATATGTAGGGTAAAGTGTAGTGATCATAGGTTAGTGAGAGCCAGCATTCATTCTAATTTGAACAGAGAAAGAGCAAAATTGGTCACGAAAAAAACAGGTAAACTTAGGGGCAGTAAGGGTAAAAGCAGACAAATTTAGGCTGGAACTTTCACACAAATATTCAGCCTTAGGACAGAGAGATGATGATGATGAAGAAGACATAGTGTTAATGAATAAAGCCGTAACGAGGCTGGCTTCAGAGGCAGCAATGGAAGTGGGAGGCAAGGCACCAAGACAACCAGTAGGCGACCTCTCCCAAGTAACAAAGGACCTATTAAAGAAACGACAAAGAATGAAAGCGTCCAACTCAAGAGATAATATAGAATTGGCGGAACTGTCAAAAATGATCAACAGGGCTAAAATAAGTGATAATCAAAACTAAAATGTGAGAAAGACTGAAGAAGCCGTTAAATGTGGACCCAACCTGAAATCAGTCAGAAAAAACTTGACATAGGACAAACAAAGACGTATGCACTGAAAGATAAGCAGGGTAGTAACATCAGCAATCTCGAAGATATAGTAACAGACGCGGAAGAATTCCATACTCACCTGTACAATACCCAGAGGAGTCAGGATACCTCCATTGAAAACAGTAATAAACAGGGTACAGAAACTACCCCTATAACTAGAGATGACATCAGAAGGGCCTTGCAAGACATGAAACGAGGAAGAATGGCAGGAGACGATGAAATAAGAGTTGATTTAATCAAAGATGGATGAGACATAATGCTCGGAAAACTGGCGGCTCTTTATACAAAGTATATATTGACTGCATGGGTCCCAGAAAACTGGAATGCAAGCAATGTACTAATCCAGAAAAATGGACACGTTAAGCAATTGAAAAATTATAGTCCGATTGGCTTACTCCCAGTAGTATATAAAATATTTACCAAAATAATCTCCAATAGTATAAGGGTAACACTGCACTTTAATCAACCAAGGGAGTAGGCTGGCTTCAGCAAGGGATACTCCACAATGGATCACATCAATGTCATTAATCAGGTCATCGAGCAATACGCAAAGTATAATAAGCTTCTCCACATGGCTTTCGCAGATAATGAAAATACATTTGATTCAGTTCAGATACGAGCAGTGAGAGGCATTAGGTAATCAACGATAACAGAACACTTACGTAAATACCCTGGAAAATATCTACAGAGGTTCTACAGCTGCCTTAATTCTACACAAGAAAGCCAGGAAGATACCCATAAGGAAAGGGTTCAGACAGGGAGGCACAATTTCTCCAATGCTAATCACCGCCCCTTTGCAAAAGGTATTCAAGCAAATAAACTGGGAAGGCTTAGGATTAAGGATCGACGGCGAATATCTCAGCAACTTTCGGTTTGCCGAGGACGTTGGTATATTCACCAACAGTGCAGGCGAGGTACAACAAATAATTGAGGACCTTAACAGAGAGAGTGTAAGAGTGGGGTTCCAGATTAGTATGTAGGAGAGAAACATAATGATGAATAGCCGGGCACAGGATCAAGAATTCCGGATCGTCGGTCAGCCTTTAGAGTCTGTGAACGCGCACGTTTGCCTAGGTCAATTAATCACAGGGAACCCTTATCATCATAAGAAAACTTATAGAAGAATAAAATTGGGTTTTAAAGTAGATATTGTCAGTTCCTGCCTGCAAGCTTACCATTATCAAAGAAAAGGAAGGTGTACAATCAGTCTCCAGTGCAAGAGACTTGGAGACTGCAAAGAAGGTTGAGAACAAGCTAAGGAATGGGCAAAGAGCGATGGAAAGATGATTGCTAGACGTAACGTTAAGAGACAGAAAGATACCGGTTTGGATCAACGAGAACATTGGTTTAGACAATATTCTAACTGACATCAAGCGAAAAAAACTGGAGCTAGGCAGGTCATGCAATACGCCGGTTAGATAACCATTGGACCAATATGGTTACAGAATGGGTACCAAGAGAAAGGAAACACACTCGAGGGCGGCAAAGGACTAAGTGAAGCGATGGAATTAGGAAATTCGTGGGCGCTATAGTAGGAATCGGCGAAGGACAGGGGTAATTGGAAATCGCATGGAGAGGCCTTCGTCCTCAAGTGGACATAATCGAGGCTGATGTTGATGATGATGTTAGCGACGTGGCCATGACTTAAAAGGGAGTTCGCATGGAATTTCACCCTTTAAGGGCCAATGACGTAAATATACGGCGCCTCGAACAGCTCCAAAGTTGTCGATGCGGTATATTCACGGCGCCGTCTGTACGTTTAAAAAGCGCGCCAATTTCTGAACTTTTTCTTTTCTGTCATGTGCCGCCACTATGTGCGAATACAGGGAATGTTTTCCGTGCGCCACCCCCTCTCGGTTTTCGTTACCTGGTTTGTTTTAGAGCTAGTTTACCCACGCACGTCTATATACTACCGTCGCGCACGGGCAGCTGTTTGGGTTTTGTTCCGCGGGCGGCTTCGGCTTCGTGCGCTACAAATGCGATGGCTATCTCGTTACTAATCGCTCAAACGGCGACCTCTTGTCTCTCGCTCTTTAGTCCTTATAGGGGTGCGCATAGGAAGGATGCCTCCGTGCACGTGTATCCGTAGCTTTTCTTTGGACACTGGCGAAAACTAATTGCCTCTAGTTGGCGATAACATGAAGATTAGCGGAAGGTTGTTGCACGTTTTGGTTTTTAGAGCGCAGCTCTTTGGCGTCCGTTCCTGGGTTTCGCGTCGTCGTCGGCGTCGTCGTCATCGGCGTCGGCCTCGTAACCAGCTCGCCTCCGCCGCCGCGCTCCGCCGCCGCGCATGCGCCGCTGCTCCGCCGCCGCGCATGCGCGCTGTCGGCTCTCCGGGCGAGGGAGGATGATGGAAGGGAGGAGGAGAGACTGTGGAGGAGGGCTGGCTACACAAATGGCTCTTTGGCGTCCGTTCCTGGGTTTCGCGTTGTCGTCGGCCTCATAACCAGCTCCGCCCCCCTTTCGTCCCCCCAGCGCTAGCAGCGACCGACTGATACCGCTTTCGTGAGTCCGCTACCGCACTCACGAAAGACGTCGTGCACTTCCTGCAACTCGCATTAACCGTCCATCGATCCACACCGATGTTAGTAGTGGGGGACTTTAATGTTGACATAAAGACAAACAGCAATTTCCTAACACTTATGCGGGAGAACATCCCGTTCCTCTCGCTCGTAACGCGTCCCACGGCTGTGACAACCTCGCGAGGCACTTGTATAGATCTCGTCTTTGAGAATCAAGCATTGGTGTACCAAGTCGAACATATATCAGTCTATTTCTCCGACCACAAAGCTTCCTTCATGACTGTCAAGAACTGTTAATGGAGTCTTTGTTAAAGGAATACGTGTGAAAAATAAAAAAAAAAATTCTGTGATAGCGCATACATGTGTTGCTCGATTTCTTTGCCTCAATCTATCGAAAAGGTGAAACAGCTTATTTGCTGCGCTCAAATTTCGCATTAGGAAGTAACGTAATCGTCGGTAATTTTTTGACGGGCACACAGCCACACAGATTTTTTGAGTGCGCTCACCTACGCTATGGACGGAAGTATTAGAGTAAGGGCAGGAACATTTGAGATTTATGAAGTATTCTCGTGTATGGATATCCTAAACCTTGAACTATACCAAGGCGTAAAATTTTAAATATTATGGGTTTATTTCCTGTTTTATTATTGTTATACATGAATGAAGAATACATATATACCAATGCAAACTATATTTTTCTCACTTTAAGGTCAGCCGAGAAAAATTACGGTGAATTATTTCGAAATAGGTCCCTAAGAAGAAATAGAATCTGCAATAAAAAAATCGAGGCTTGGAGCGAAAAAAATTGGCCCTAAAATTGTTAAGAGCAGTAGTTGAGGGCATGCGTGAACTTCACCGTTAGCAGCCTGTACTTGAAAGCGCAGCCACGTCGAAGCCATTGTTGGTGAAACAGCAGTAGTCAACGCGAAATTGACATCCACTGCTGGCAGCTTGCATGCCAAAGCATATTCACGTGGTTGCATTGTCTATTCTGGGTATGTGGCTCAGACAAGTAACGCGAATAACAGAACAATTATCATACATCATTAGCCTAGTGAGGCCGAAAATGTTCATTGAGGTAGCGATTAATAGCAGTAGTCGAGGGCACGCTTGAAAAGCACCGTTAGCGGTCTGGACTTGAAAGCGAAGTCATGTCGTAGCCATTGTTCTTAAAACAGCAGTAGTCAACGTGAAATGGACAGCCACTGTTAGCAGCTTTCATGCCAAAGCATATTCGCGTGGTTGCATTGTTCATTTTAGAGTTCTGCGTCGGGCAAGTAATACAATTAAGAGAACAATTATCAAACACCATTAGTTTAGTGAGGCCACATATACTCATACGGGTAGAATTTAATAGATGTAGCCGAGGGGATACTTGAAAGCCACCGTTAGCAGCCATCCCTACAAAGTACCGTCATGTCGTAGCCATTGTGGGTGAAATATCAGTAATGAATGCGAAATTTACAGCCGTTGTTGGCAGCTTGCATGCCAAAAGATATTCATGTGGTATCATTGTTTGTTTTGGTTATCTGACTCAGGCAGGTAATGCGAATTAGGGAAGAAAAAAACATCAGTAGCTTAGTGAGGCCGGAAATACTCATTAGAAGAACTATTAATAGCAGCAGTCGAGGGCACGCTTAAAAGGCACCGTTAGTAGTCTGCACTTCAAAGTGGAGTCATGTCGAAGCCATTGGTTTGAAAACAGCTGTAGTCAACGCGAAATTGAAAGCCACGGTTGGGTGCTTGCATGTCAAAGCATATTCATGTGGTTGGATTGTTTATTTTCGTTATCTGGATGAAGCAAGTAATGTTAATAAGATAACAAGTATGATGCATCATTAGCTTAGTTAATTCCAATATACTTATTCAGATAGCTAATAATAGCAGTAGTCGAGGGCAGGCTTGAAAGCCACCGCTAGCAGCCTGCACTTCGAATCACAGTCCTGTCGTAGCCATTGTTTTTAAAACAGCTGTAGTCAACGCGAAATAGACAGCAACTGTTGGCAACTTGCATGCCAATCCATGTTCATGTGGTTGCATTGTATAATTTGGTTATATGGCTCAGGAAATTAATGTGAATAAGAGAACAACTATCAAACATCATTAGCTTAGTCAGGCGCAATATACTCATTCGGGTAGCCTTTATTAGCAGTAGTTGAGGGCATGCTTGAAAGCCCCCGTTAGCAGCCTGTACTTCAAAGCACAGTCATGTCGCAGCCATTGTTGGGGAAACAGCATTAGACAACGCGAAATTTACAGCAATTGCTGGCAGCTTGCTTGGCAAAGCATATTGTCGCGGTACAACGCGCACAGAATACAGGGAGACGTTCTTCACGAACAACAGGACAATCTGTTCGAAAACCAACAGAGCAGAGACACCTCTTCTTCGTCATCACCCAATCTCCCTCTGACCCACTCGGCAGAGTCCGTTAGTGCTCCCATCGTCGTCGTCGTCTGCATAGAATACACGCGTCATTTGTCCCTTCCTACGAGAGCAACGTCCCGATGCTAGACAAGAAATGTCACTTGCGGAATTAAAGACCGCTAGCCTAGTCAATCGCTCGCATATGGCTTCATGCGGACAACGTGCACGCACAACATCAGGGCGGTGTGTGCGCTGCCGCGTACAGGTGGGATTATTGAGAACGACCTCGCAGGTGACATCACTGAGTCGCCCCAATGCGCGATATGGTCCGAAGTATCGCCTTAACAGTTTCTCATAGAGGCCTCGTTTCCATATGGGTGTCCAAACCCACACTCTGTCACCGACTTTATAGGTAACTATTCTACAGTGAAGATCGTAGAGGCCTGCGTCGTAGTCTTGCTGCTGGCAGATCCGCAAGCACGCGAGCTGCCGAGCTTCGGCGTGTTGCATAAACACATCGGCACCCGTATAAGTGTCGTCAAAGTCGTGCGGAAGCATCGCATCCAGCATCGTTCGTACATCCCGCCCATGAACAAGGGTGAACGGAGTCACGCGCGTCGTCTCTTGCTTCGCCGTGTTATATGCAAAGATGATATAAGGTGGGATGTTGTCCCAATTTTTCTGTTCAACGTCCACGTACATGGAGAGAATGTCTTCAATTGTTTTGTTTAGGCGTTCTGTTAATCCGTTGGTTTGTGGATGGTAGGCGGTTGACTTCCAATGAGCCGTTCCACTTAGTAGCAAGACGTGATCTAAAAGTGCAGCCGTAAATGCGGTTCCTCTGTCTGTTATTACGACGGTTGGCGCGCCGTGTCGCAACACCACATGCTGAATGAAAAAGTGCGCTACCTCGGCTTTTATTCTGCTCTTGATTGCCTTTGTTTCAGCGTAACCTTTGAGATAGTCGGTTGCGACGATAACAAGGCGATTCCCTGCAGTATAAGTAAGAAGTGGGCCCAAAATATCCATTCCGATTTGATCAAATGGTCTTCGTTGGTCCTGGACGGGTTGTAGGAGGCCGGCTGATTTCATCGCAGGTGACTTGCTCCTATGGCACTCGAGACAACTGAGAACGTGATGTTTCACGGCGGCGGTTAGTCTCGGCCAGTAGTACATTTGCTGCACTCTGGCTAATGTTCGGGTGTAGCCTAAGTGACGAGAAGTCACCTCATTGTGGCAAGCTTGAACTATTTCCGTACGAAGAGCTGCAGGAATGACAATCAGATAGGGGGACCCGGTCGAAGCAAAGTTTTTTTTTTTTGTAAAGGACGTTCGCCCGTAAACGAAACGACAACAGTCCTCTTGCGAAAACTTTAGGTGGTTTCGCAGAACTTCCCTCCAAGTAATTGATTAGTTCAAGCAACTCAGGGTCGTCCCGTTGTTGTTGCGCGATGGCGGATGTGTCCATAACGCAAAGAAATGCTGAGTCTTCTTCTTCGGGTGGAGCAGGTGACTCTATTGGCGATCGAGACAAGCAGTCAGCATCTGTATGTCTTATGCTAGGAGAATGCCAGCAAACTTTAGAGCAGGAAAAAATCGAGAGGCAGAACCAAGACAAAGAGACAGGAAGGTGGCTGGACTATAAGATATAGATAAGGTGTTGACCGTGTTTTTGTTTTGTTGTGCCTGCGCATGTTCAGTACGGACTTGGGGGACGTTGTTTTCATGGTTGTTAGTCCAGCCACCTTCCTGTCTCTTTGTCTTGGTTCTGCCTCTCGATTTTTTCCTGCTCTAAAGTTTGCTGGCATTCTCCTAGCATAACCATGTACCAACTAGCCCAACAAGCCACTCTCATGATCTGTATGTCGTTTACCCGACTTGTACGAGACAGTCATGTCAAACTTTTGCAACCTTAGGCTCCAACGCGCCAGTCGTCCAGAAGGATCTTTAAGGTTCGTCAACCAACATAGTGAATGGAGGTCGCTGATAACTGTGAAGTGGCGGTCATACAAATATGGGCCAAATTTCATCCCCACCCATCCCACGGCGAGGCATTCTTTCTCGATTCTGGAGTAATTAGCCTCCGTACGTGAGAGTGTTCGACTTGCATAGGCAAGCACTCTTTCTGTGTCCTCTTGACGCTCTGCACAAGAATAGCTCCCAAGCCAGCATTGCTGGCATCAGTGTGGAGCAATGTAGGAGCGGTCTCATCAAAGCGAGCAAGCACTGGATGTGTCTGGAGACGTTACCGCAAGTAGTTGAATGCACTTTGCTCTTCGTCGCCCCATACGAAAGCAACGTCGTCTCTCGTCAGGCGAGTTAACGGCGACGCAATGCGCGCTAAGTCTGCAATAAACCACCGGTAATAGGCACAGAGGCCGAGGAAGAGCCTGACAGCCTTTTTATCTGATGATACGGGAAACTGTGCGACGGTTGCAATTTTTTCAGGATCCGGCCAGGCACCTGCGTGGCTGACGGCGTGACCGAGAAACTGCAGTTCCGCGAAGCCAAAGTGGCACTTCTGCGGCTTCAGGGTGAGGCCAGCGGACCGTATGGACTGCAGAACCGCTTCAAGCCGTTCAAGGTGTTCTTCAAACGTTACGGAGAACACCATGACGTCGTCGAGATACACTACGAAGGTTTTCCACTTCAGACCCGAAAGTACAGTATCCACGAGGCGTTGGAACGTAGCAGGGGCAGAACACAAGCCGAAAGACAAGACTTTAAATTCGTATAGGCCATCTGGCGTCACGAAAGCAGTTTTTTCACGGTCTCTCGAGCCTAGTTCAATTTGCCAATACCCGCTTTTTAAGTCCATTGAAGAGAAGTAACGTGCCTGTCGAAGCCTGTCGAGTGAATCATCTATGCGGGAAGCGGGTATCCGTCTATGTTTGTCATCTGATTTAGCTTTCGGTAGTCCACACACAAACGCAAGCTGCCGTCTTTTTTCTTTACCAGAACTACAGGAGATGCACAGGGACGCGTTGATGGTTCGATCACGTCATATTCAAGCATTTTTGTCACTTGTTGTATGGCTTCACGTTCTGTAGGAGCCACACGATATGGATTTTGGTGAACTGGTCTTGCCGTATCCTCTGTAATTAACATCAAGTAGAGTAGCTAGGTCTTGCGTAGGTGCTTCTCCGAGTAGTGAACAGTAACCACGAACATCCACAACGCCATCAAAATAAGCCACAGCCGTGCCCTTGGGAAGGTACCGTCGCTCTGTGTTAAATTTCTTAGCAACAGGTTTGTGCGCCCGTCGGTGACAATCACGATTCCTCGTGCGACCGAGATACCGTGAGTAAACAACAACGTGGTTATTTGGTGGGCAACTCCTTCGCAAGAAAACGGCGTCTCACATGCTACCGAAACAAGAGCACAGGATCGAGGGGGGATGACGACGTCGTCTTCTGTTAGACGAAAGGAGTTGTGTTTCTGTAAATTGTTTCTGTAAGAGTGTATTTGCCGAATTGTGCATTGCAGTATGTTTTTTGTGACACATTTGTTGATTTCATATATGTATAATGTGCATTAGTAATTAGCGTTAATTATTTCGGTTTCGATTGTACGTGAGTGCTATACATTATATCATGCCCACACACTGAAACACAGAGACAGAAACATTTCAAAAATCTGTATCACTTACATATACCTTTGCACCCTGCCTTGATATTGGGCGATGACCCACTAGTGCCATTCACTAACCTGTTCCAGTTTTTATGTGAAACCGATTATCTGCATCGACTTTAAGGTAATACAGCTATAACTACCTTAACATTAGATCTTATACTGTCCTGTGACTGGCGCAGCATGGCCTTAGTCGCCTTTGCGCCATTAAACCCGAATCAACTAACTAACATATACATTCTGTTTCACTTGAATTCATTTTACACATATGTAAAATGTCTGTCACTCGTGTTATTAGGACTTAGGTAATTCTATCTTAATGTATCACACCTAAGCCTATGCTCTGTCACTGCTTGTTAAAAGGGGCTGCGGACCTTGTCAAGCCATGAAAGGCTTTTTGTTCGCGGTCCTCAACATTGTGGTGTTGAAAATAAAGTGAATTGAATTGAAAATAAAGTGTTGCGGCGATAAGCAATGGATTAAACCGGAGCATTTATAAAACGTCACTCTGCTCTCCGGGATGTTAATTACGGCGCCGTATTCTTTTAGGAAGTCCATTCCAATAATCAAGTCTTTGAAGCATACAGGAAGGAAGATGAAAGCGGCCACGAAAGAAGAATCCCCGATGTTAACTATAGCAGTACATCTTCCAGTAGGCATCAGTAATTGGCCACCTGCCGTCCATATGTGAGGTCCCGTCCATGTCGTCTTCACTTTCTTCCGGCGGAGGATAAGTTCATGGCTCATTATAGGGAAGTCGGCTCCAGTGTCGACTAACGCTGTCACCGGCTGCCCATCCACGAAAACATCAATGTCGGCGCTCACAATTTCTTCAGTGTTTAGCGGCTTCACGTCGTTCTGCAGCGAGAATGTTGGGGGCTTTTTAGTGTCTTGCGGCGGCCCTGCAACCTTGCCCCCACAAGTCATCGCCTTCAGTTTCCCCGACTGGGGCTGGGTGACCTTCGTCCTCGGAGCTCCGCAAAAGTACGTCCAGCAGATGAAGCCATCTGACGTGGAGGCGTTGGAGATCGCGACCGACGGCCGAAATCGGACCAATCGTTGGGCACGGATTCGTCACTTGGGTGCGCTATTTGGGGGTCCCTGAAAAGCAGCGTCTTCGCGGCGTAGCATGGAGTCGTCATGTGCACGTCGGCCATAGGACCACGGACGAAGAGGTCGCAATGATGTGTCACGAGGCCAGCATTGACGCGAAATATGGCCGGCGCCTCCGCACTGAAAACAGAATGGGCACCTATCGACAGTGCGCCATACGCCGGTTCTCCGAAGTAGCGGCCGTCCCGTAGCGTCGTTTTGCAACGGTGACCAAGACGCGGCGAACGACGGCTGGCGGTATGACTGATGTGGCATACCGGCTGCGCGCTTCGAAGCCTCCTCTTGCGGCGGTGACCAAGGAGCGGCTGTCGGAGGCAGGTGGTACGGCGATGTGGTTGCAACCGGTGGTGGACATCGGACAGCGGCGGCGTAACTTAGGGGTCGCTGGTGGTCTTGAAGATCGGTTAGCGGGAACGCCTGCCGGATTTCGTCACGCACAGCTTCGGCGATTGACGCCGTGGGTCTGTCTAGTGTCGGTGCCAGAATCTTTTGAATTTCCTCTCTGATGAGCTCTCTTACCAACTCACGCAAGATGTTTTGATACTCGGCAGTCACTGCGGCGGCATTGATTGTAGTGCTGGTGCACAGTCGATCGTATTGCCTGCATCTTTGATGAAGAACCCGCTCAATAGCCGTAGCCTCTTCGATAAGCTCAGCGACAGTGACTGGCGGATTGCGCACACGCCCCGCGAACAACTGCTCTTTTATACCTCGCAAGAGGTAGTGCAACTTCCTATCTTCGGTCCTGTTTGGGTCGGCTCTACGAAAGAGGCGGGCCATGTCCTCGGCGAACGTTGTGACCGACTCATTAGGTTGTTGCAAGCGCACCTCCATCATTTGCTGAGCGTGGTCGCGTCGGCCGGCACTCGCAAAGGTATCCGTGATCTTCTGCCAAAGGTCACGCCAGCCCGTGAAACTACCTTCGCGGTTCTCGAACCAAGTACGGCCACTGTGGTCAACGGCTAAATAGACGTGGGAGAGCTTTTGCTGCTCAGTCCATTGATTAATCTGTGCGACGCGTTCATACTTGTCCAGCCAGTCTTCAACGTCTTCGAAGAGTGCACGGCGATAGCGATCGGGAACCAGCGAATGCAGAACGGTTACCTGTTGTGGACTGGGAAACCGGCTGCTTTGGGGCGCTTGTGGTGGACTGGTTTTGGCCATTTCGAAATGTGTGTAGCTCCTGGAAAGAGTTAGTTGAAGAGCGGAGAACTCCGGGGCAAGGCCTAGCAGTCGATGACTAAAGCGATGCAGGGGTGTCGTAACTGGTGACAGTGCGTCCGGGCTATATGAACGACTCCCAGAAGGACTCCGACGCATCAGCCGCTGTCAGTACCCCGCACCTCCACCAGTGTCGTGGTACAGCGCAGACAGAACATAGGGAGACGTTCCTCACGAACAACAGGACAATCTGTTCAAAAACAAACAGAGCAGAGACACGTCTTCTACGTCATCACCCAATCTCACTCTGACCCACTAGGCGGAGTCCGTTGGTGCTCCCATCGTCGTCGTCGTCTGCATAGAATACACGCGTCAATATTCATGTGGTTGCATTGTTTATCTTGGTTATCTCGCTCATGCAAGTAATGCGAATAAGAGAGCAATTATAAAACATCCGCAGCTTAGTGAAGTCAAAAATACTCATTCGGATAGCTATTAATAAATGTAGCTGATGGGATGCTTGAAAGCCACTGTTAGCCGCCTGCACTTAAAAGCGCATTCATGTCATAGCCATTGTTGGGGAGACATCAGCAGTCAACGCGATATTGACAGCCATTGTTGGCAACTTGCATGTCAGACCATGTTGATGTGGTTGCAATATTTATTTGTTTATCTGGCTCAGGAAAGTGATGCCAATAAAAGAACAATTACCAAACATCATTAGCTTAATAAGGCCCAGAATACTCATTCTGGTAGCTTTCAATAGCCTAGAAGGATGTCTTGTTGGGCGAGTTGGTCAGAATTCAAATTTGGTTCTAGGCGCAAACAGACACAAGAAACAAGGAAGGAGACGGGACAGAGCGCCACTTACAACTGCTTTATTTGGAGGCGCACCACACAGTTATATAGCCGTCTTAGACCCAAGGGACACAAACAGATCAAGATTATATGAAATCTAACTGGTTAAATATTTCTTTTCAGCCATATATAAAGATAATGACGGGCTGTTGACGCACCAAGCTTCCTTTCTTTCCGATAAAGAAAGCTTCAATTACTTCCCGAGCTTTTGCAACTTTACTCTTTGCTCGAATCCGCGCCCCTGCAACACATGGCTCACAAGAGCGTGACGGGAAGGACTTAATGTGCTTGGGTATGTTTTGCCCTTCGTTATCTTGCTCTACATTTCTTTCATGTTCCCTAATTCAGTCGTTAACGCAGCGCCCAGTTTGGCCTATGTAGGAGCGGCCGCATGATTGGGAGATTTCGTGCACGGCAGCTTCGGCGCACATCTTAAACAGTAGCGCATTCATAGTGCCGCACACATTCTTATCTTCACATATGCTTTCGATACGAGAACAAAGGCTTCCGAGCATTCTGGAGGCGAAAAAAAAAACAACTGGCACCCTATGCCTGCTAGCAACCTTATTTAAATTGTGGGCCATCTTGTGTACATAGGGGACCACCACAGGCCTCACCATCTCCTCTCTAGGGGGATCTTCCCCAGCTCTCACAGCTGCACTCTTCATTTTTTTTTGGTAGGCTTTCAGTGACTGCCATCTCACTCGAATCAGGGAATCCACCTTAAGACACCCTGGCCAATTTGTTAGGGAAGATAAAGTGCATCCTCTGAGGACACGATTTTCCGACGGCGAATTTCAGCCAAAGTGAAGCAATCCCCCTTTTTATTAACTTCGAATGGGCGGAGTCGTATGGCAGGAGCCCTTTCTTTGCACGAGGCGCATATGCCCAAAGAATCTGATCCGCACAAAACTCAGTGTTTATATCTAGATACTGTAGGCAGTTACCCGCAGGAACATCAATGGTGAATTGCAAGCCATTTCCATGTTGTCAGAACATGGATAAAATATCATGCACATTCTTTTCGAAGTTCAAACTTCCGTCCTTGCTAAAAAATATAAAAAAAATTATCCACGTACGTATCTAAAAACTTTAAAAACGTGCCTAGATAATGTAACGTATAGTAAAATTTGATCCATTTGTGAAAGAAAATTATTGCACAATACTGGCGCCACACATATATATTTCACCAGTTCGCTTCGATATCAATCTTTATCTGATTGTGTTCTTTGCGTCTAAGATGGCTATATATGTGCGCTATATATGTGTGTGATATATATATCTATGTGTGTGCTCTGCTATCGAATAAAGCAGTTGTAAGTGGCGCTTTGTTCCTTGTTTGTTGTTTGTGTTCGCACCTAGTACTAAAGATGAATTGTGACCAACTCACCCAACAAGACTTCCTTTAAGCTACATTTCTCGTACAGTGGGCCTTTGTACATGTGTGACGCCTCCGTGTTTCATGGATCAGTGGATATCATCTGCTGTAGGATATACCTGTCGCGGAAGGAACATCGCCTTTTGTTTCAAGAATGGATTGGTACCAGCTGAGGTAAGTGCTCTTTTCAGGCCAGTTCTACCCTCGTGGGGACATGTGAAGCGCATAAGTAGGATCCTCAGATCTGAACTCTGGTGTCATATTTGCCTGCTAAACGATCTTCTACGCATCACCTGTCGAAAAGAACATCCTAACTGGCTAGTTGAGAAGAATTTTTGGTCCGTTAAGAGGTCAGCTTCGAGAATGACTGAACAGCTCGGGGTGTGCATGTTAGACAAATTGTTGCCGGAAAGAAGTAAGAAGAAAAATATAATGAGTGGGGGGTGGGCTGGTGGTTGAGGGGGACATTCCCCTACCCGACGATATGTCATCTATTCTGGAAACAGGCCCCAAGCATGGACTTGAACCGCTAGTGCGGCCGCATGAGCTGCTTGCCACCAATCGACGAATTACCAGCAAGGCCGAATCAGAGGAACAGGAGACGTGCCTTCTGGAAGGCGTTAACTGCCTTCTCAAGTCCGGCGACCGGGGTCGTTCACGTCACAAGGAAACTTCAACCGTTGCCATTGTGACGTACTTCATAAATAACCACTTAAGGCTCTTACAACCTGATAAGGAGGGAGGGTTTGTCGTGTTATCTGGAGGTAACATTGGGAAAGAGCTGCGCAGGCACTAGAGAAGAATTTTGCGCTTGTCAAAGTTAAAGCCACTAGATTTAAGAGTAAAGCTGTTGCACTATCTGAGCAGTTTGGTTTACACCCTCTTGGCAAACAGATAGGAAAAAGCAAAAATAATACCTTGAAAGACTTCTTTTCAGTTTATTTTATTTATTTATTTATTTAACAATACTGTAGGCCTTTGCACAGGCCCAAACAGGAAGTGGATTGTACAATATACACACACGAGCATGGGAAAAACAGGAAAAAAGAAAAAGAAAAAACATATAAAGCAAAAAAAATGCCATACAACAGCACTGGTATACAACGCAAGACACCCTATTTTTGTTTCACATGAATCAGGGAAAAGGTACTCAAAACAATTGCAATATTTGTCGTATAATATTCTTGTAGTTATTGTGGATCTATATAACACCACTACTCAGCACATTGCAATATTTACATTTGAAATGCAATCACACGTGCACTAGTGTCCAGTCAATCAACCAACGCATTACCTTTAAACTATGCGCTCAACTACTTTCATGAACAGCCAAAATATGACTCCAATTTTGCGACAAAGCCATCCACAGAACCTGAGTCTACAATTTCCTTTGGTAACGAATTCCAGATTTCAATTGCCCATGGGAAATATGAATAGCTGAACGTGTCGCACTGTGTCGGATATTGCCTGATGTGTTTATTATGACAGGTTCTATTGGAGTGTCGGTGTGGTGGCTGCACGTAATCTCGCTTATCTATATTAATTTTGTCATTACATAGCATAAAAAGAAATTTCATGGCAGCCACACGACGCCGACAAACAAGGGTAGGCAGTGCTGCCTGGCTTCTAAGAGCACTTACGCTTTCGTGTCGAGAATACTTATGGTAAATAAATCGCAACGCTTTATTTTGAATGCTTTCTAATTTCTGTGAGAGTCCTTCTGACGCAGTTAAAATGGATAATCAAGGTATGTCGTTTAGAACAATAGTTACGGAAAAAGGGTCGCGGCAGAAGCAGCTAAGCCAGTTCTTGTGCAAAATTTGAGTACACTTGAAGTGCACGATCCATTTCTTACAAAGAAATCTGACGAATTTCGTGACTTCCTAAAATCGCAATGTGATGTTGGGCGCGCCATTTCCGTGTAAGAGGTGGATTTATTTTACTCTGCTCCTCACGAGGCACTGTTTCCCACTGTTAATTCCCACCGGTTCCTTTCAGAACAATGTGGGAATTACCGTTGGCAATTTTAACCCTATTAGAGTTTTACTTGAAATCAAGTTTTTAAAAATTTGACCAGCAGTGCTTTCTGCAGAAAGCCGGCTTATGTATAGGATCCTGTGGGGCGCCAGTACTGTGCAATATTTCTCTCTCACAAATGGATCAAGTTTTACATCAGGTTTTATCGGCTAGGTACGTTTTTAAAGTTTTTACATACGTGGATGATTTTTTGATAGTTTTTAGCAAGGACGGAAGTTTGAAATTCGAAGAGATTGTGCATGATATTTTATCCAGATTCCGCCGTCATGGAAATGGCTTGCAATTCACCTTTGAAGTGCCTGAGGGTAACTGCCTACAGTATCTAGATATAAGTATTCAGTTTTGTGCGGATCAGATTTGTTGGGCATATGCACCTCGTGCAAAGAAAGGGCTCCTGCTATACGACTCCGCCCATTCGAAGATAATAAAAAGGGGGATTGCTTCACTTTGCCTGAAATCCGCCCTCGGAAGATCCTGCCATCACAGGATGCAGTTCAGCTTCCATAGCCAATTGGCCAGGCTTTCTTCAGCTGGATTCCCTGATTTGTTTGTGATGTTTGTCGCAGAAAGCCTAGTACACAAAAAATGAAGAGTGTCGCTGTGAGAGCTGGGGAAGATCCCACTCGAGAAGAGGTGGTGAGGCCTGTGGTGGTCCCCAATGTACGCAAGATGGCCCACAATTTAAAGAAGGTTGCTAGCAGGCATGGGGTGCCGTTTATGTTGTGAGCCCCGAAAAGTTCGGAAACCTTTGTTCTCTTATCGAAAGAATACGTGAACATAAAAATATATGCGGCACCAAGCATGGGCGACCGTTTATGAAGTGCGCCGAAGGTGCGTGTACGAAATCTCCCTGCCATGTGGCCGCTCCTACATAGACCAAACTTAGCGTTGCGCTAGCGACCGAATTAGTGAACATGAAAGAAATGTAGAGCAAGATAAAGAAGGGCCAAACATACCCAAGCACATTAAGTCCTGCCGTCATGCTCTTGCGAGCCATGTTTTGCAAGGGTGCCGATTTTAGCAAAGAGTAAAGATACAAAAGCTGTAGAAGTAATTGAAGCTTCCTTTATCGGAAAGAAAGGAAGCATGGTGCATCAGCGACCCGTCATTATATTTATATATGGCTGAAAAGGAATATTTGACCAGTTCACTTCAGTATCAATCTTGATCTGATTGAGTTCCTTGCGGCTGAGACGGCTACATAAGTGTACGGTGTGCCTCCCTCCGAATAAAGCAGTTGTAAGTGGTGCTCTGACCCGTCTTCTTCCATGTTTCTTGTGTGTGTTCACGCCTAGTACCGAAGTTGACTTTTAATAGTAGTTGTTCAGGGGATGCTTTAAAGCCACATTTAGCAGCCTGTATTTCAAAGCGCAGTCATGTCGTAGCCATTGTTGGTGAAACAGCACTAGTAAACGTGAAATTGTCAGCCACTGATTGCAGGTTGCAAGCCGAAAATATTCATGTAGTTGCATTGTTTATTTTGGTTATCTGGCTCAGGCAAATAATGCGAATAAGAGAACAATTAGAAACATCAGTAGCTTACTGAGACCCAAAATACTCAATTGGATAGCTTTTAACAGCAGTAATGGAGGGCCCGCTTGAAAGGCAGCCCTAGCAGTCTGCATTTCAAAGTGCAGTAATATCGTAGCCGTTGTTGTTAGAACAGCTGTAGTCAACGCAAAATTGACAGCTACTGCTGGCAGCTTGCATGCCAAAGCATATCCATGTGGTTGGGGTTGTTTATTTTTTCATCTGGCTCAGCCAAGTACTGCGAATAAGGGAGCAATTATAAAACATCAGAGGGTATTGAGGTCCAAAATACTCATTCCGGTAGCTATTATTAAATCTATCTGAGGGGTTGCTTGAAAGGCACCGTTAGCAGCCTGCACTTCTAAAGCGCAGTCATGTCGTAGCCATTATTTGGCCGGACACCAGTAGTCAAAACGAAATTGACAGCCGCTGTTGGCAGCCTGCTTGCCGAAACATATTCATGTGGTTGCATTGTCAATTTCAATTTTCTGGCTCAGGTAAGCTATGCGAATAAGAGAACAATCAACATACATCAATAGCTTGTGAGGCCCGAAATACTCATTCGGGTAGCTATTAATAGCAGTAGTTGAGGGCAGCTTAAAGGCACTGTTATCAGCCTGAACTTTAAAGCGCAGTCATGTCATAGCCATTGTTAAAACAGCTGTCTACAACTCGGAATTGACAGCCACCGTTAGCAGCTTCCATGCCAAAGCATATCCATGTGGTTGCATTGTGTAATTTTGTTATCTGGTTCAGGCAAGTAATGCGAATTAGACAATTATAAAACACTGGTAGCTTAGTGCTGCCCAAAATACTCCTTCGGGCAGCTCTAAAAAGCAGTACATGAGAGCATGCTTGAAAGCCGTTATTCGCAGCCTGCACTTCAAAGTGCATTCATATCATAGCTATGTTGTTGAAACACACTAGTCAACGCGAAATTGACAGCCACTGCCGGCAGCTTGCATTCGAAAGCGTGTTCATGTGGTGGCATAGTTTATTTTCGTTATCTGGCAGGAAGTAATGCGAATAAGAAAACAATTAAGAGCATCAGTAGCTTAGTGAGGCCCAAAATAGCTATTCGGGTAGCCATTAACAGCAATTGTCGAGGGCGCGCTTGAAAGGCACGCTTAGCAGTCTGTACTTCAAAGCGTAGTCCTGTCGTAGCCATTGTTGTGAGAACAGCTGTAGTCAACTCGGAATTGACAGCCACTGTTAGCAGCTTGCATGCCAAAGCACATTCATGTGGCTGCATTTTTTTATTTTGGTTATCTGGATCAGGCAAGTACTACGAATTGGAGAAAATTTATAAAACATGATTTGCTTAGTGAGGTCCAAAGTACTCATTCGTGTAGCTATTAATAGATGTACCTGAGGGGATGTTTGAAAGCCACCGTTAGCAGCCTGCACTCCAAAGCGCCGTCATGTTTCACCAGTGTTGGTGAAACAGCAGTAGTCAACGCGAAATTGACAGCCGCTGTTGGCAGCTTGTATGCCAAAACATATTCATGTGGTGTCATTGTTTAATAATAGCAATAATAATAATAATAATATTATTAACAACAACAATATTATAAATACTTTATTATTGACTTGAGAATGATACAATGGAAAAATCGGGCATGCTAAAGCCGCATTGGGCTTGAATGGCAGTGCGCGGCCGACAGTGACAGAGCCATCAGTAACACGTAATTAGTTTGTATACAACGCTGAGAAAACACACACACACACACACATGACAGGCTTCCATTGTGTAAGAGCCTTTCTGAGACCATAACAGGGGTAGCACACTCTCAAGTTCAACAAATGGCCACAGAGGGCGAAAAAATCGACCGCGCGCCGCTGCTAACAAAGCCAGCGCAGTAGCATCACTTCGGGATGCTTACGTTAGTTACAATATTTCCCGGTAGAGGCGTCGTAATAAGCGCAATTTTATCTTACAAACTTTCTCACAATTACCGAAGCATTTTTGTTACATAAGAAACAAGGAAAATTATCATTGCTAATTACATATTGTACTCTTTGCTAGTGAGTTTATTGTTTCTGCGTCATTAGAAACGCAAATAGCGTTCAGCATCATCGATCATTCACGTGACCTCTACCCTGGATTTAAAACCTGTACCGGCATTTTCGAGTGCACGGCGGCACGGA
Organism: Dermacentor albipictus; assembly: GCF_038994185.2. NCBI lineage: Eukaryota > Metazoa > Arthropoda > Arachnida > Ixodida > Ixodidae > Dermacentor > Dermacentor albipictus. Next base: position 291,692,272 of record NC_091821.1, read on the forward strand.
TTCATTCGGTCGTACACTCAGACTGGTTGCTTCTTTGTTTCTAAAACTAGTGTCTTGCGCTTGGATGTCTCGCGTTATTTAACTTGGGGTGAAGTTACGTGTTTGCAAGCTGACATGTAAGCCCGGAAATTGGGTTTTGGTCGTGAGCCATTCGGAACACGTCTGCATCGAAGCGGCAGCTGGATTTTGCTGCGGCTGACAACGGCGATAACGGTGAGTCCTTTAACCCCGCTGCTTGAATCGTTATATAACATCCATCTCATTACCTTCCAGGCCGGCACAAGTTAACGAACCAGATGCTGCATTACATATGGGCAGTCAGGATCTCAGTTGCTGTTTCCTAAATAAACCTTTACTTGCGAGGCAGTCCTTATACACACACAACCAGGAAAGAAGGAGCGATATCGGAGCGCGTGTCTCACTTTTCATGTTATTGTAGCCGTGGTCGCAGGTGACTGAGTAGCCTTATCAATATACATATTAAACTTTTTTTTTCGAGTCCGCCGGCAATTTCGTTCGTCCACAAAACCGAATAATCCTTTGGTAAAATGAAGTGAAAGTACAGAATTTAATGTATTAAACAGTTGCAAGCATGATTATTCCCCCATAATTCGTACTTGTTGGTTCCAAATGTTCTTGCTGTTCAGTTTGATTTACCGTAGGGCATTTATTTTTGCAATTGTGAAGTGGTGCATCACGTTCGTGCACAAAAATAATGCATCAGTTCTAATAGCTTCATGACTTTCATGCATTTGCTTGTGGAACCATCAGTGTGATCTCTTCTAGCGTATAAATGAACACACAAATGTTCTCATTTGTGATCTTAATAATACTTAAGCTGTTGACATACATTGTAGTTACGCAGACATCAATTTTATGCACAATAGCAATACTACTTATTTAACATGCTGCTTAAGCACGCTTAAGCACGCTTAAGCACAGTGTACATTTTTATGTGTTCTGTAGACGCAAACCATTACAACATATATGTCACACTTTTTGCATTTCATATTGCAAAATTTTGATTTTTCAATTTCTGATTCAGTCAAAATATCTGTTCCAGACATGCAGTAGTGAGGACGGCACAAGTATAAAGCAACACACTCCACGCACTAAACAGAAGCTGCTGCCTGCTACACAAAGTCGTTGTGTGGACGTTGGCTATTACTACAAAGTACACAACACATGGTTCAGAAATAAATATATTTCATATATGCTGTATTGGCTAGCTGTTCGCAGCAGATATGAATGTTTGTTCATATTTATGGTTCAGTATAATTGGTTCGAACATAAAAGAAAACACACATGAGTTTGGCTAATCTGTGCTGTATCTCATGTGTCACCGTTCTGCCCCAACAGAGTCTATGCCAAGCACATCTTGGTCATCACAGGAGCTCCTATCTGCACCAACAGGAAGGGGCTGGAGCCGAATTGGTAAGGCTTTTACATTACGAACAAAGAAGCGCACGCAGAAGAATATGAATGGGATATCAAGTCTGCAGACGACTGTGTTAAGACTGAAAAGAGCTTCAGCCACCATTCCACCAGCACGGACATTTGGCTGAATCATCCAGGAAACTGAAGAAGGACTTTCTAGAAATTCTTCGTCTTCATATGCACCTGCAACATCCGACCAAGCACGGACGACGCTGACCAAAAGATCGAATTCCGTCAGTTTGCCTTTAATCAGCTTCCTAGCCATGTCAATTCCGTTTGTGCCAAGTGTAATTTTTCTTCTATAAATGCAAGCTTTTTCATTGCCCAATTTGTTAAAGATCATTCATCCTCATGCAAACATATAGGTCAACCAATTCTTCGCTGATACTTAATACCAGTCACTGTCTAGTAGCCTAACATATCTGTAGCAGTATCTTCTAGTGTATGTTGCTATGCACAATTCCTCTCCTGAAATAGCTGATGCAGCATCGGTATATGTCTTGCAGTAACCTATGCACCATGTGCTATGCACCATTTTACTTTTCTTGATGTTTTTAGCCTTCAGTGCCCGCAGAACAGAGTGGCTTCTCTATCGAATGCAAGCTTTCTCATTTTCCATATTCTTTGACTCGTTGATGATTGCTCTTCTTCCTCGATAGCCTAGGTCTTTGCGCAAGCTACACTGAAGTGATTGATTGCAGAATCTGGTTTTGCTGCCCCACTTGGTTGTGGTAACTGTGTTACGTTTCTCGCATGTGGGTGCCTGGTCAGTTGCATTGGTAAGCAGTCCCTCGAGGTAAGCATTTGCTCCTGCAGTCCGCAAAGCCACATAGACTTCCAGTATACACACACCGTAACTGATGCTCCCCGTTCGTTATTGCCTACTGCAGCCATGGGCAAATTGTGCTTGTGGCCTATCTCGGTCATGATTTGCTCAAAACGGAGACCAGCATATGTGCTTACATGGTTCGAAGTGTATGAAGTTGATAGCCGTATGCGTGGAAAGGCCAGCAAAAATGGCTGCTGGAGATGAAGCCCACAAAAGAGACTTGTCCACATTGAGACAAAGTGGGACACAAAGTGTGAGCCACACATTAGCGGCCCTCGAAAGAAAATAAATGTGCAGGTTGGAAAGGAGTTAACGCTAGAATGACGGGTAGTCTATGTCGCTGTGTTGGTTGCGGCAGCAGATGCCTGCGTCACCTGATTGCTTCGCAATGGAAGTTGCTCATCTTCAATGGCAGCGGTTGGTTCAAATAGGTGCGATGCTCTGTCCAATCTGTTTGTACCGCTGGTCGTCGCACGTTATCAGACCACCTTTATGCGACGAAGGCAAGCATTATGCCTGTAAGATGGTTCGTAGCCAATGTATAATGTATTGTCTCAACCTCATGTGGTGACTGATTGCAGTTTAATTTTGCTGTTATGCCACTTGGTTACGGTTGCAGTGTTATCTTTTTCGAATATTGCGGCCTGGTCGGCTGCACTGGGAAGCAGTCTCTCGAAGTAAGCATTTGCTCCTGCAGTCTGCCCAGCGACATAGACTCCCAATTTATACACACTGTGATTTGTGCCCCTAGTTCACCTTTTCCTGCTGCAGCCATGGGCAAATTGTGCCTCTGGCCTTTCTCGGCTGCGATTAAGCACGAACGGACACCAGAATACGCGCTTACATGGTCGGACGTGCATAAAATTGGGTGGAAAGGCCCGCAAAAGTGGCTGACGAAGGTGATGTCCACGAAAGCGACTTGTCCATATTGAGACAATGTGGGACACCAAGTGTGAGCCATACATTAGCGGCCTCTGAAAGAAAATAAACACATGTTGGAAAGGACTCAATGCTAAAATGTTGGGTAGTCCATGTCGCTGCGTAGGCTGCGGCAGCAGATGCCTGCCTCACCCGATTGCTTCGCACTGCAAGTTGCTCATCTTTAACAGCGACTGTCGCTTCAAAGAGGTGGGACACTCTGTCCAGTCAGTTTCTGCTGCTAGTTGTCGCTCGTTACTAGGCCACCACGTGCGACAAAGGCAAGCATTACGCCTGTACGTGGGTGGCTGAATGTACCGTAAGAGATCCGTATATCTGAATGCTCACTGTTGCCATATGGTTCGTAGTCAATCTATAATATATTGTCTGAACCTTGTGTGGAGATTTATTTGTGTTTAATTCCGATGTTATCTTACTTGGTTATGGTCGCCGTGTTATGCTTCTCGAATGTGCTGGCCTGGTCATTTGCATTGGGAAGCAGTCTCTCGAAGTAAGCATTCGCTCCTGCAGCCTTCACAGCAACATAGACTCCCAATTTTCCTGCACCGTGATTCGCGCTCCCAGTTCTCCCTTTCCTGCTGCAGCCATGGGCCAATTATGCCTCTGGCGTTTGTCGGTCGCGATTAGGCAAGAACGGAGACAACCATACGTGCTTACATAGTCCGATGCGTATGAAGTTGATAGCCACATGGTTGGAAAGGCCCGCAAAAGTAGCTGAGGAAGGCGATGCCCACGAAAGCAACTTGTCCATATTGGGACAATGTGAGAAACCAAGTGTGAGCCACACATTAGCGGCCCCCGAAAGAAAAGAAACGTGCAGGTTGGTAAGGAGTGAACGGCTAAAATCCGGGGTAGTCCATGTCGCTGTGTACGCCCCGGCTGCAGACGCCTGCGTCACCCGATTGCTTCGCAATGCAACTTGGGCATTTTTAACGGCGACTGTCGCTGCAAACAGGTGGCACACTGTCCAATCTGTTTCCGCTGCTGGTTGTCGCTCGTTAACCTGACCACCACTGCGAAAGGTACAGTTTACCTTCTCTATGTTGGTTCTTTATTCTATGACCAAAATGACTTTAGGGACCCAAAAAATATTTGCTGGGACATAATAGTTACGGTGTTTTCGACCGTATTTCGTCTCACAGCGGGGTGTAACATAAAGATTCTTTGGTCTCAGGCAACAAACAGGTACATAAGGAATTTTATACTGGCCTATCCCAAAATGCTTTAATATAACAGACTCTAGCAGCAACGAGCTGAAATCAGGGAAATACAAAGTTTTCAACACATAAGATTTGAGGGAGACATCATAAGCAGCATGGTTCAGAATACCACGGAGGACGGAGTTGACCTGATTTACCAAATGTTGAGTGCCATGCTCTTATGTAGATGTCCCATAACGGATTACACTATAGCATAAAGGATGTACTACAAGCTTTCGGAAAAGCAACGGCATGTAATATTAAATATTATACAAAACAAAAGACACTGTGCAAAATTTTTGACTAATATATGCAAAATGAGAGTTCGAGGATAAATCACTGTAAAAATGCCAAGGTATTTATTTGAACAAGCGCATTGCCCAGGGTCATACGAACAGGAATTGCAATGGGATGTGTGCAAATATAATGGGGACGATAGGGTAACATGCTTGACAGAGTTGCAGAAACAAAATAGTTGAGTTCTGGACACACTGATGTCGACTACATTATTCCGAAACCAGTCTATTACTTTTGTTGTTGCCATTTGTACAGAAGAGGTGGCGTCACTGCTACTTCGACCATATGAAACAAGGAGAGTGTCATCAGCATACTGATATAAGTTGACGTTCACAACACAAGATATATCGTTGAAATATAAATTAAATAATAACTGACCTAAAATTCAACCTTGTGGGACGCCAGCCTCAATTCTTGTCAGGTTGCTACGACATTTTCTAATAGACACAAGTTGGTGCCTGTTAGATAAGTTTTTCAGCAGCCGCAAAAACGCTACCCGAAAGCCCAGCAAAGAAAGTTTGGTTAGTAGTATACTATGGCAGACGCTGTCAAACGCTTTGTGGACGTCAAGACACATTGCACAAGCAATCTGATTATGTTCAAACGCAGAGTTACGTGTACCCGAAAAATCTTCAAGCAGGAACTGCCTACCCCTATTTTGCACAAAGCCATACTGGCTAGGAGATAACACGCCATGACTGTTTAAAAAGCTGCTTATTATCTTGTGCAGCTGTTTTGCCAATATCGGCCCAATGTATGAAAGGATTGAAATAGGCCGGAAGTTTTCGATATTGTTGCGGGCGCAATTTTTAAAAAAGAGGACTGACCAGCGCATTTTGGAGACCTATCCTGGAGACCTATTTGGTTTTAGACTGAAAAGGTTTGATTTAGGATCATGTTCCGAAAACATGGGAAGAAAGGAGGATTCTGATATATTATTTGGCAATGTTCAAATATCTGGAAGAGATGCGGCCACACCAAACACTTTAAAAAAATAGGTTATAATCATCAGCGGTGGCAGTACCATTCGAAGAAAAACGAGGCATCAGATCAACATAGCGATTAGCGTTTAAATCTAGGGACCATGCTTTAAATTAGGGACCATGCTTTCCTGCTGTCACAATGAGCGTCCGAAAATTTTTCCCGTATGTTATTATGCTTTGCTAGACATATCATAGCATTGACCTTATTTCGAAGCTCTTTCAATCGAAGCCGCAAATCAGTACAATTAAGACTTGCCTTTGTCTGAACTCATAACAAGTCTTTTGCTTTTATTCCCGCGAGTATTTCTATCGACATTCATTTTTGGTCTAAGTTACGTTGTTTGATTTTACAGACCTATGATTCTGCAAGCCGGAAATCGGTGAACAGTGTTACAAAGTACTCATAGGCGTCGCCTGGAGCAACAATCATCAAAAAGTTATACCAGTTGTGATTCATTGCAAGTGTTTCGAAAGCCAAGGGGCCAAGAATGGAGATTTGTTTGACTTCGTTTGGAGGGACCAAGTCAGTAGTGTCGTCTGTTAGAGAGCAGCAGGCCATGTAATGATCAGCAAGTTTCGTTGCAATAACCGCAGATTTGACACACCTGTTATATGCACGTATATATATATATACATCATCTATGCAAGATGTGACAAGATGACCAGCAAGGAATTCTTCGCACGTAGGTTCACTGATTCGTGTTTTGCAAGCCCCATTTGGAAATGGCGTCCAGATAATTACTAACTGTTGTTGCTGAAGGGCGCAGCGTATCTATATCGACATCCCCAATTAGGCAAACATGGTCCATTGACGACATCGAAGCCAGGACAACATCCAGGAATATGCGACCATTGCAGCACGGTGGGCGATAAACCGCAAGCAAAATTAGTGACAAGATGTGTGCTCAAAGACCCACTGCCGCAATTTCAGCTTGGGAAAGCGAGAAACTCAGCTAAGTTATCCTCCATGTGTGTCGGATGAAAGCTGCCTCGCCTCATCCCCTTTTAATTGGCCTATTGTATGAAAAGACTTGGTATGCAATTATCTGATACTGATTGATGCAGGTGGACGCAATATTAATCTCGGTACGCGCGATCGCATCGAAATAGGAGTTCAAAGGAGTACTTGAGGCCTCAAAATAGTCCCAATGCTTTCTAATACTGCGAATGTTGACGTGAACAGCACAGAAGGCGCAACAATTAGAATTTAGAACGCATTGACTACTGCTCTTTTACCAACCATGGCTACGACTTGACGGCGCTTTGAAGTGCAGGCTTCTAGCGGTTAGTTTCAAGTCTGCCCTCGACTACTACTTTTAATAGCTACCCGAATGTATACAAAAGTAAGTGACAAGAAACTGATCGCCACTGTTGGCATCTTGTATTCTAATCCTTATTCATGTGGTTACATTGTTTTTCTATCTGGTTCAGGCAAGTATTGCGAATACGAGAACATTTATGAAATATCGGTAGCTTCATCATCATCAGCCTAGTTACGCCCACTGCAGGGCAAAGGCCTCTCCCATACTTCTCCAACTACCCCGGTCATGTACTAATTGTGGCCATATTGTCCCTGCAAACGTCTTAATGTCATCCGCCCACCTAACTTTCTGCCGCCCCCTGCTACGCTTCCCTTCTCTTGGAATCAAGTCCGTAACGCTTAATGATCATCGGTTATCTTCCCTCCTCATTACATGTCCGGCCCATGCCCATTTCTTTTTCTTGATTTCAACTAAGATGTCATTTACCCGCGTTTGTTGCCTCACCCAATCTGCTCTTTTCTTATCCCTTAACGTTGCACCCATCATTCTTCTTTCCAAAGCTCGTTGCGTCGTCCTCAATTTCAGCAGAACCCTTTCCGTAAGCCTCCAGGTTTCTGCCCCATATGTGAGTACTGGTAACACACAGCTGTTATACACTTTCCTTTTGAGGGATAGCGGCAACCTGCTGTTCATGATTTGAGAATGCCTGCCAAACGGACCCCAGCCCATTCTTATTCTTCTGGTTATTTCAGTCTCATGATCCGGATCCGTGGTCACTACCTGCCCTAAGTAGACGTATTCCCTTACCACTTCCAGTGCCTCACTACCTATGGTAAACTGCTATTCTCTTCCGAGACTGTTAAACATTACTTTAGTTTTCTGCAGATTAATTTTCAGACCCACCCTTCTGCTTCGCCTCTCCAGGTCAGTGAGCATGCATTGCTATTGGTCTCCTGTATTACTAAGCAAGGCAATATCATCAGCGAATCGCAAGTTGCTAAGGTATTCTCCATCAACTTTTATCCCCGATTCTTCCCACTCCAGGTCTCTGAATACCTCCTGTAAACATGCTCTGAATGGCATTGGAAAGATCGTATCTCCCTGCCTGACGACTTTCTTTATTGGGATTTTATTGCTTTCTTTGTGGAGGACTACGGTGTCTGTGGAGCCGCTATAGATATCTTCCAGTATTTTTACATATGGCTCATCTACACCCTGATTCCGTAATGCCTCCATGACTGCTGAGGTTTCGACTGAATCAAACGCTTTCTCGTAATCAATGAAAGCTATATATAAGGGTTGGTTATATTCTGCACATGTATCTATCACTTGATTGATGGTGTGAATATGGTCTATTGTTGAGTAGCCTTTACTGAATCGTGCCTGGTCCCTTGGTTGACAGAAGTCTAAGGTGTTCCTGATCTTATCTGCGATTACCTTAGTAAATACTTTGTAGGCAGTAGACAGTAAGCTGATCGGTCTATAATTTTCAAGTCTCTGGCGTCCCCTTCCTCATGGATTAGGATTATGTTAGCGTTCATCCAAGATTCCGGTACGCTCGAGGTTATGAGGCATTGCGTATACAGGGTGGTCAGTTTCTCTATAAAATCTGACCACCATCCTTCAACAAATCTGCTGTTACCTGATCCTCCCCAGCTGCCTTCCCCCTTTGCATAGCTCCTAAGGCTTTCTTTACTTCTTCTGGCGTTACCTGTGGGAATTCGAATTCCTCTAGGCTATTCTCTCTTCCACTATCGTCGTGGGTGCCACTGGTACTGTATAAATCTCTATAGAACTACTCAGCCACATGAACTATCTGATCCATATTAGTAACGATATTTCCGGCTTTGTCTCTTAACGCACAGATCTGATTTCTGCCTATTCCTAGTTTCTTCTTCACTGTTTGTAGGCTTCCTCCTTTCTCAGAGCCTGTTCAATTCTATCCATATTATAGTTCCTGATGTCCGCTGTCTTACGCTTGTTGTTTTACTTAGAAAGTTCTGCCAGTTCTATTCTACCTGTAGGGTTACAGGCTTTCATACATTGCTGGTTTCCTGTCTAACGGCGTCACCACCGAATTCTATTGCGCACTCCTTAATGATGCGCATGAGATTGTCGTTCATTGCTTCAACACTAAGGTCCTCTTCCTGAGTTAAAGCCGAATACCTGTTCTGTAGCTGGATCCGGAATTCCTCTAGTTTCCCTCTTACCGCTAACTCATTGATTGGCTTTTTGTGCACCAGTTTCTTCCGTTCCCTCCTTTGGTCTAGGCAAATTCGAGTTCTTACCACACTATGGTCACTGCAGGGTTCCTTGCCGAGCACGTCTACATCTTGTATGATGCCAGGGTTCGCGCAGAGTATGAAGTCGATTTCATTTCTAGTCTCACCATTCGGGCTCCTCCACGTCCACTTTCGGCTAACCCGCTTCCGGAAAAGGGTATTCATTCTCCGCATATTATTCTGTTCTGCAAACTCTACTAATAACTCTCCTCTGCTATTCCTAGAGCCCATGCCATATTCCCCCACTGACTTGTCTCCAGCCTGCTTCTTGCCTACCCTGGCTTTGAATTCGCCCATCAGTATAGTGTATTTTTTTTTTACTTTACCCATCGCCGATTCCGCGTCTTCATAAAAGCTTTCGACTTCCTGGTCATCATGACTGCGTGGAGGGGCATACACTTGTACCACCTTCAATTTGTACCTCTTATTAAGTTTCACAACAAGACCTACCACCCTCTCATTAATGCTATAGAATTCCTGTATGTTACCAGCTATTTCCTTATTAATCAGGAATCCGACTTCTAGTTCTCGTCACTCCGCTAAGCCCCGGTAGCACAGTACGTGCACGCTTTTTAGCACTGTATATGCTTCTTTTGTCCTCCTAACCTCACTGCGCCCTATTATATCCCATTTACTACCTTCTAATTCCTCCAATAACACTGCTAGACTCGCCTCACTAGGTAACGTTCGAACGTTAAACGTTGCCAGGTTCAGATTCCAATGGCGGCCTGTCCGGAGCTAGGTATCCTTAGCACCCTCTGCTGCGTCACAGATCTGACCACCACCGTGGTCAGTTGCTTCGCGGCTGCTGGGGACTGAGGGCCGGGTTTTGATTGTTGTATTCATATAGGATGTTCTGGCCAAGTACTGCACCAGGGTGGCCAATTCCTGCTCTGGTGAGAGAGTGCGTTTCCGGTTCTGTTCACCGGGATCAGGCCGCACTCCAGGCCTGTTTGTGCAGTTTTCTCAACACGCGGATTTTTTTGTATTTTCCGGTGGAGAATTGCGCGGCAGCGGGATTTGAACGACGGTCCTCTTTCACGGGAGGCGGATACTCTACCGTCTCCGCAGGAGTTAAGGTAAAAAATTAAATTATGGGGTTTTACGTGACAAAACCACTTTCTGATTAAGAGGCACGCCGTAGTGGAGGACTCCTGAAATTTCGACCACCTGGGGTTCTTTAAGGTGCACCTAATTCTATGTACACGGTTCTTTTCGCATTTCGCCCCCATCGAAAATCGGCCGCCGTGGCCGGGATCCGATCCCGCGACCTCGTGCTCAGCAGTCTAACGCCATAGCCACTGAGCAACCACGGCGGGTCTCGCAGGCGTTGTGCGCCTCATTTAACCTACAGTGGTGCCCTATTTGATCAGTCAAGGTGGACCAATCTGAGCTCGGTTATAACGCACGGATGGCACTCGGCTAGAGAACCTGGTATCTATGACCTGCACATGTGTGGCCATACATAATTGAGAATATATATATATAGTTTTTTAGGAGGGTTCCCGTACAGTGATAAAATAAAGGAAAATACATTAAAAAGAAAGAAAAAAAGAAAAGGGGAAAAAAGGAACATAACAGGTGATTTGAACTTGTGACCCTTGGAGGTTGCCCGTAAAGATAGCTCTGTCGGTTGGTTCGTCAGGCCCCAAGTTACCTTCAAGCGCCACAGCTCGTGCTCCGAGCTTCATACTTTGGTAGAAAGGGACTGATGTCCGCGATAGTCGCCTTTTAACACGAACTATAACACGGCAATCAGCGCTCGAATACGACGAGAGAAATTATTCAGACGCGGAAAATTCCCTTGAAATAAATACGGTTTGCGCGACAAATGCTTGTAAGTATTGAACCTCTTAAAAGATGAGGGGGAATATTCGCTCACCGAGAGGGCATCGTCCGCACGAGACCACGACCAGGCACCTTACTGAGACGTGGAGGGCTCTGCGGCTGGAACAAAGCCTCCCTCCTCGGCCGGCCCAGAGGGGAAAACGCGCTTTCCGATCGCTCAAGGTTGCGCGGACATTGCATAACTCGAGCGTCTAGGAAAAGTTTAAACAGGTGCGAGGGCGGCACGCATAGCGTGGGAAGCTAACCGCCAGAACAACTATCTCAAGGACTGCTGCTTACGAGGGCGACATACCTTCGTGTAATTATAATAACTCCGATAGGGCTATTTTCGAAAGAAAAAAAAGGAAACGGCCCAGAGGGCTATACTACGAGAGCTATGACTCATAATTTTCTATACACACACACACACACACACACATATATATATATATATATATATTGATCTCATCTATGGGATCGCATGCGCGCGCTGTTGCTTTGTCTCTGCGTGCAGTAGTTAAGAGAGCCAGTTTAAGGGCGGAGAAGAAGGAAGGAAAGGAAAGTCTCTGAAGCAAAATTGCCGCGCCTTGGTTTTAAAGCGCACCCGTGGTAGAGAAACGGAAGGCGATATACGCGTGCGTGGCCATGATACGCACACGACAAACTGCCTTAAAATATTTAGACTTGAGGGAAAGCTTCGTTAACAAACGATAGCACAGCAATCAGCACTCGAATGTAATTATAACCCTAATAATAAATGTAAATTCGGTAGCTTAGTGACACCCAAAATACTCATTCGGGTAGCTATTAAAGCAGTAGCGAAAGCGCGTTTTCCCCTCTTGGCCTGCGGAGAAGGGAGGCTTCGTTCCGGCCGCGAAACTCCCGACATCTCAGTAAGGTGCCTGGTGGTGGTCTCGTGCTGACGATGCCCTCTCGGTGAGCGCATATTTCCCCCCTCATCTTTCCCCCCCCCCCCCGCATTTTCCCAACAAATTATGCCTTCCGACTGTCGACTTCCGAAATCTACTGTCGCGGAAAACACCAGTCCCTTTCCAAGAAAGTATGAGGCTCGGAGCAGGAGCTATGGCGCTTGAAAGTAACCTGGGGTCTGACGAACCAACCGACTGAGCTATCTTTCCGGGCAACATCCAAGGGTCATGAGTTCAAATCACCTGTCATGCTCCTTTTTTCCCCTTTTTTCTTTTTTGTCTTTCTTTTTAATGTCTTTTCCTTTATTTTATGACTGTATGGGAACCCTCCTAAAAAAATATATACATCCTCAATTAGGTATGGCGACACATGTGCAAGTCATAAATACCAGGTTCTCTAGCCGAGTGCCATCCGTGCGGTGTAACCGAGCTCAGATTGGTCAACCTTGACTGATCAAATAGGGAACCACTGTAGGTTAAATGAGGCGTACAACTCCTCTGGGACCCGCCGAGGTTGCTCAGTGGCTATGGTGTTGCTGAGTTGCAGTGGCTATGGTGACTGCTGAGCACGAGGGCGCGGGATCGGATCCCGGCCACGGCGGCCGCATTTCGATGGGGGCGAAATGCGAAAACACCCGTGTACTTAGAATTAGGTGCACGTTAAAGAACCCCAGGTGGTCGAAATTTCCGGAGTCCCCCACTATGGCGTGCCTCATAATCAGCAAGTGGTTTTGTCACAAAACCCCATAACCTAATTTTTTAATTTAACTACTGCGGGGACGGTAGAGTATCCGTCTCCCGTGCAAGAGGACCGTGGTTCAAATCCCGGTGCCGCGCAATTCTCCACCGGAAAATAAAAAAAAACGTGTGTTGAGAAAATTGCACAAACAGGCCTGGAGTGCGGCCTGATCCCGGCGACCAGAACCGGTAACGCACTCTCTCACCAGAGCAGGATTGGCCACCCTGGTGCAGTACTTGGCCACAACCTCCCATATGAGTACAACAATCGAACCCCGGCCCTCAGTCCCCAGCAGCCGCGAAGCAACTGACGACGGCGGCGGTCAGATCTGTGACGCTGCAGAGGGTGCTAAGAATACCTGGCTCCGGACGGGCCGCCATTGGAATCTGAACCTGGCAACGTTTAACGTTAGAACGTTATCTAGTGAGGCGGGTCTAGCAGTGTCATTGGAGGAATTAGAGGGTAGTAAATGGGATATAATAGGGCTCAGTGAGGTTAGGAGGACAAAAGAAGCATATACAGTGCTAAAAAGCGTGCACGTACTGTGCTACCGGGGCTTAGCGGAGTGACGAGAACTAGAAGTCGGATTCCTGATTAATAAGGAAATAGCTGGTAACATACAGGAATTCTATAGCATTAACGAGAGGGTGGCAGGACTTGTTGTGAATCCTAATGAGAGCTGCAAATTGAAGGTGGTACAAGTCTATGCCCGTACATGCAGTCATGATGACCAGGAAGTCGAAAGCTTTTATGAACACGTGGAATCGGCGATGGGTAAAGTCAAAACAAAATACACTACACTGATGGGCGACTTCAATGCCAGGGTAGGCAAGAAGCAGGCTGGAGACAAGTCAGTGGGGGAATATGGCATAGGATCTAGGAATAGCAGAGGAGAGTTATTAGTAGAGTTTGCAGAACAGATTAATATGCGGATAATGAATACCTTTTTCCGCAAGCGGGTAAGTCGAAAGTGGACGTGGAGGAGCCCGAATGGTGAGACTAGAAACGAAATCGACTTCATACTCTGCGCGAACCCTGTCATCATACAAGATGTAGACGTGCTCGGCAAGGTACGTTGCAGTGACCATAGGATGGTAAGAACTCGAATTAGCCTATACTTGAGGAGGGAACGTAAGAAACTGATACACAAGAAGCCAATCAATGAGTTAACGGTTAGAGGGAAACTAGAGGAATTCCGGATCAAGCTACAAAACAGGTATTCGGCTTTAACTCAGGAAGAGGACCTTAGTGTTGAAGCAATGAACAACAATCTCATGGGCATCATTAAGGAGTGCGCAATAGAAGTCGGTGGTAACGCCGTTAGACAGGAAACCAGTAAGCTATCGCAGGAGACAGAAGATCTGATCAAGAAACGCCAATGTATGAAAGCGTCTAGCCCTATAGCTAGAATAGAACTGGCAGAATTTCTAAGTTACTCAACAAGCGTAAGACAGCGGACATCAGGAACTAGAATATGGATAGAATTGAACAGGCTCTCAGGAACGGAGGAAGCCTAAAAACAGTGAAGAAGAAACTAGGAATAGGCAAGAATCAGATGTGTGCGTTAAGAGACAAAGCCGGCAATATCGTTACTAATATGGATGAGATAGTTCAAGTGGCTGAGGAGTTCTACAGAGATTTATATAGTACCAGTGGCACCCACGACGATCGTGGAATAGAGAATAGCCTAGAAGAATTCGAAATCCCGCAGGTAACGCCAGAAGAAGCAAAGAAAGCCTTAGGAGCTATGCAAAGGGGGAAGGCAGCTGTTGAGGATCAGGGAAGAGCAGATTTGTTGAAGGATGGTGGTCAGATTGTTCTAGAGAAACTGGCCACCCTGTATACGCAGTGCCTCATAACCTCGAGCGTACCGGAATCTTGGAAGAACGCTAACATAATCCTAATCCATAAAAAAGGGGGCGCCAAAGACATGAAAAATTATGGACCGATCAGCTTACTGTCCGTTGCCTACAAAATATTTACTAAGGTAATCGCAAATAGAATCAGGAACACCTTAGACTTCCGTCAACCAATGGACCAGGCAGGATTCCGTAAAGGCTCCTCAACAATAGACCATATTCACACTATCAATGAGGTGATAGAAAAATGTGCAGAATATAACCAGCCCTTATATATAGCTTTCATTGATTACGAGAAAGCGTTTGATTCAGTCGAAACCTGAGCAGTCATGGAGGCATTACGGAATCAGGGTGTTGTTGGAACCTCAGTGCTGACACCCGTTATGGCAGTCGCACCGCTGGCACGAGTTGTTGCAAATGGGTCGCAAGCCCCAAGGGTAGCGTTGGCCTGGCGGCCTGGGGCACCACTGGAAGCATCCGTAGGTCCTGGCGAAGCATGAGTCGACTGCTAACAGAACAACTTGTTTATTCTAGCATCGCAAAAGAGCGGCCGGTCAGGTCGACCGAAGTGGAGAGACGGGAGAGCACGTTTCTCGACGGAAGAATTCGGAGCCTCTCTCTTGGCGTCTGGGAGCAGCTGCTTTTATACTCTTGGCGTCGCGGGCAAGAAGGAAGGTCACGGGATGACACCACGTGACAGCGAGGCACGGACGGACTGAGAGACATGTAGAGACGAGTGTAGTGACGCATCAGCCGGGCCGGCGCCGGTCAGACCTCCTCGCTTCACACTTGGGGAGCTCCTCTCCCAGGCTGCCGCGCTTTGACAAGCGTGGGCACACACACACACACGCACACACAAAGACACGTGGCACTGAACATGCCGGGACGCACTCGGCGGGGATGCGTCGCGGCCGCTCCGAACGGGCCAAAATGTCCGCCGCTTTGAACGAAGCCCCGGATTCCGCTGCATCCGCGCCGGCTTTACCGCGCGTCGTAGACGAAACGTAACAGACCGCCCCGCCGGGGGAGGGAGAACCCGATGGTCAGTGGACTGCATCCGCTGTCCGGAGGGATGTCGCTGGATGATGCTCATAACCGAAGTCGGTCGTCCCTCGGCGTTTCTGGAGCGCAGCGCACCGAGAAGGCCTCGTTCTCACGTTCAGGTTCACACAGGACACTGCAAAGTGACTTCGGGAGAGTTGCCATTTTTGTTCTCGTTCCCAGCAAGCGTTAGATCTACGCCGAAACTCAGCCGCTCAGTCAGCAAGCACGGCACAACCCTCACTAAGCCATGCCAGGCTCTTTCCCCTTTTATACTACAGCCTAGTTCCCTACAGTACTCTAGCAGCACTCAGAACGCGTCCACAAATCGGAAAATTGCACCAGAAAGCACGTCATCACTTTGAAACACTAAACAAAACCAATAGGTTAAAAATCCTGCCTCAGGAAGAAAAACATCAGTAACAAACAACTCTGAGGCTGATTCCTACGTTAGGGGCTTCGACTTAAGCCATCGGCGTTACCGTTGAGACCCCTTTTTGCAACGCACCTCAAAGGAATGTTGTTGCAAAGCGAGGCTCCAGCGCAGGAGGCGGCCATTTGTGAAAGAGATGGTCTGCAGCCATTGGAGAGGGCGGTGATCCGTTTCGAAGCATGCGAAGCGGAGATCGCAGCGAGCGACTGTACACTAGCTCAGCTGGCGAAAACCCCGTAGCCGCAGGCGGCGCGGTCCTCAATGCACACATCACCCCAGGCAGACACAGCTCCCAGTCAGTTTGTTCAAACCACAATGCTCTCAACACGCGCTTCATAACGGAGTGGAGCTTCTCAACGGAATTCGACTGTGGGTGGTACACTGAGCTGGGTAACAGCTTTACCCCACACCTTTCGAGAAAGGCTGTCGTCAAAGCGCTAGTAAACACTGTGCCCTGATCTGATTGGATTTCCGCGGGAAAACCAACTCGCGCAAATATGGACAGTAGTGCATTGACTATTTCAACTGAGCTGAGTTCTTTAAGCGGCACTGCTTCAGGGAACTTTGTCGCTGGGCAGATCACAGTCAAAATGTGTCTGTACCCCGTGGCTGTTACCGGCAGAGGTCCCACTGTATCAATAACGAGCCGTCTAAAAGGCTCCGTAATGATAGGTACCAACTTCAACGGCGCCCTCGATTTGTCTCCTGGTTTGCCCACCCGCTGACAGGTGTCACATGTCCTCACAAAGTGGTCTGCGTCCCGAAAACACCCTGGCCAATAGTACTCTTGCAAGAGACGGTCCTTAGTTTTCTTAACTCCTAAGTGACCGGACCACGAACCCCCAAGCGACAAGCGCAACAGATCCTGACGGTAGCACTGAGGCACGATCAGCTGATCGAACTCCACTCCCCTGCGGTCTAGATACTTCCGGTACAGGACCCCACCTCTTTCCACAAAGCGAGCATCTTCTTGGCGATACCTTCCTTGACAATGCAGCGTATGTTTGCTAGGCTGCCATCCTTCTTTTGCTCGGCTATCAAAGCCGACCGGCTTACTTTTAGCAACCTATTAAGTCCGTCTGACGTAGGCGCGATGAGCAAATCTGCAGATAGCTCTTCTAACTTTCCTGCATAGGGAATTTCCTCTCCAGTATCTGGTGCCTTTGACGCTACAGGCTCAATTTTATTCAGTTCGGGCGTGCTCTGAATATCAGCTTGCTGCGCCTCTGACCCTTTCTCATCGTTCGACAACGTTAGCCCCGCAACTACCGCCTTTGCAGCGAGCTCCCGAACCTTCGATCTGGTTAAGGCCTGAACGCTAGCCTCACCAAACAAAAGCCCCTTCTCGCGCAGGAGGTGATCGGACCTGTTCGAAAATAGGTACGGGTACTGGGGGGGGGGGGGGGGGGGGGCAGCATAGATGACACTGCCGCCTCTGTCTCAAGTGCTCCGAAAGGTCCTTTAATAAGCACTTTTGCTACAGGCAGACACACGCTATGAGCTTCCACGGCTTGCTTGATCCATGTGCACTCGCCCGTGAACATATCGGGTTCTACGTAAGAGGGGTGAACTACATCCATCTTAGCTGCGGAATCGCGAAGCACTCGGCACTCTTTCCCGTTCACGAGGAGGTCTCGCATGTAAGGCTCGAGAAGCTTCATGTTCTCGTCAGTGGTGCATAATGACAAAAACACGACTTTTGTTTTTGTTTCTGGACACTGCGCCGAAAAGTGACCCGGCTTCTGACACGTATAACACACGCGCATTTGCCTCGTCTCGAACCGCTTTCTGCGTTCGGCTTCGGCTGCCGCCGTCTCCTTACGTAAGGTCGGACTGCTTTCACTCGCATCCGCACTACGTGTGTCCCCCTTTTCTCTCATGGGCGTGAACTTCGGCCTCTCAAACTTGGAGCCAAACTCACCCTTTTGACCGTCCTTAGCTCCACGAGCCCGACGCGTCACAAACTCTTCGGCTAGCTCAGCGGCTCTAGCCACCGTACTAACGTCTGGCCTATCCAAGACCCAGTACCGCACGTTTTCAGGTAACCGACTATAAAACTGTTCTAGCCCGAAACACTGCAGAACTTTCCCGTGGTCACCAAACGCTTTCTCTTCTTTGAGCCACTCCTGCATGTTTGACATAAGCCTGTAGGCAAACTCTGTATATGACTCACTTTTAGCTTTCTCATTTTCCCGAAACTTCTGACGGAACGCCTCCGCTGACAGCCTGTACATTTTTAGCAGACTCGATTTCACTTTGTCGAAATCCTCTGCCTCCTCTCTCTCCAAGCGAGCGACTACGTCGGCCGCCTCGCCGGGTAACAAAGTGAGCAAGCGCTGTGGCCACGTTTCCCGGGAGAACCCCTGCTTCTCGCACGTTCGCTCAAAGTTAACCAGGAACAAACCAATGTCCTCTCCAAGCTTAAACGGCCGCATTAGGTCAGTCATTTTGAACAATACTCGTTCTCCTGCACTGTGTGCCTGACTTCCATTACGAGCGCGTTCCATCTATAACTCGAGACGCTTCATTTCCAAAGCGTGTTGACGGTCGCGCTCTCTTTGTTTCTCTTGTTGCTCTCGTTCTATCTGTTCTGTACGTTCACGCTCATCTTTCTCTCTCTGTTCTTTACGTTCACGCTCATCTTTCTCTTTTTGCTCCTTAAGTTCGCGCTCCCGTCTTTTGGTCGTCTCCCTCTCCTCAATGGTCTCAAGGCATTCCGACAGCTCGTCATCCTCAGCTCCTAACTCAAGAATAGCCCTTAGCAGTTCTGGTTTTCTGAGTTTGTCTGAGACATCTAGACCCAACTCTCTTGCAAGCTCCAACAATTTCGGTTTGCGCAACGACTTCAAATCCATGGCTGCTCCGAATGCTGCTTTCTCTACTGCCTACTATTGTCTTGCCGCAAACTAACCCGGCAGCAACGACAACCACAATTACCAGCTCTGTTTCTGACACTAACAAAAGCCTGGCAAAACTCAGAAGAAGAAAGTCCCGCACTCACCAAACCTCGCAGCCAAGAATTCAGCGCAGTCGTTCCGCTGCAGGCAACCAGTCATCACACAGGGCTCGTTGCACTGCTCCCGAATGGTCGTTGTGCTGCTCAGCATAGAGTCAACCGCATATCTTCGCTGCTGGCCTCCGTTGTCGCGATCTCACCGCTGGCAACCAGCTGTTGGATCCCACCGATGGCACCAGCTGTTGGAACCTCAGTGCTGACACCCGTTATTGCAGTCGCACCGCTGGCACGAGTTGTTGCAAATGGGTCGCAAGCCCCAAGGGTAGCGTTGGCCTGGCGGCCTGAGGCACCACTGGAAGCATCCGAAGGCCCTGGCAAAGCATGAGTCGACTGCTAACAGAACAACTTGTTTATTCTAGCATCGCAAAAGAACGGCCGGTCAGGTCGACCGAAGTGGAGAGACGGGAGAGCACGTTTCTCGACGGAAGAATTCAGAGCCTCTCTCTTGGCGTCCGGGAGCAGCTGCTTTTATAGTCTTGGCGTCGCGGGCAAGAAGGATGGTCACGGGATGACACCACGTGACAGCGAGGCACGGACGGAGTGAGAGACATGTAGAGACGAGTGTAGTGACGCATCAGCCGGGCCGGCGCCGGTCAGACCTCCTCGCTTCACAT
Source organism: Dermacentor albipictus (assembly GCF_038994185.2). NCBI lineage: Eukaryota > Metazoa > Arthropoda > Arachnida > Ixodida > Ixodidae > Dermacentor > Dermacentor albipictus. The sequence goes on from NC_091821.1 coordinate 291,711,958, forward strand.
TTGGGGAGCTCCTCTCCCCGGCTGCCGCGCTTTGACAAGCGTGGGCGCACACACACACACGCACACACAAAGACACGTGGCACTGAACATGCCGGGACGAGCTCGGTGGGGATGCGTCGCGGCCGCTCCGAACGGGCCAAAATGTCCGCCGCTTTGAACGAAGCCTCGGCGTCCGCTGCATCCGCGCCGGCTTTACCGCGCGTCGTAGACGAAACGTAACAGTGTAGATGAGCCATATATAAAAATACTGGAAGATATCTATAGCGGCTCGACAGCCACCGTAGTCCTCCACAAAGAAAGCAACAAAATCCCAATAAAGAAAGGCGTCAGACAGGGAGATCCGATCTCTCCAATGCTATTCACCGCATGTTTACAGGAGGTATTCAGAGACCTGGAGTGGGAAGAATGGGGGATAACAGTTGACGGAGAATACCTTAGCAACTTGCGATTCGCTGATGATATTGCCTTGCTTAGTAACTCGGGAGACCAATTGCAATGCATGCTCACTGACCTGGAGAGGCAAAGCAGAAGGGTGGGTCTGAAAATTAATCTGCAGAAAACTAAAGTAATGTTTAACAGTCTCGGAAGAGAACAGCAGTTTGCGATACTTAGCGAGGCACTGGAAGTGGTAAGGGAATACATCTACATAGGGCAGGTAGTGACCACGGATCCGGATCATGAGACTGAAATAACCAGAAGAATAAGAATGGGCTGGGGTGCGTTTGGCAGGCATTCTCAAACCATGAATAGCAGGTTGCCACTATCCCTCAAAATGAAAGTGTATAACAGCTGTGTGTTACCAGTACTCACATATGGGGCAGAAACCTGGGGGCTGACGAAAAGGGCTCTGCTGAAATTGAGGACGACGCAACGAGCTATGGAAAGAAGAATGATCGGTGTAACGTTAAGGGATAAGAAAAGAGCAGATTGGGTGAGGCAACAAACGCGGGTAAATGACATCTTAGTTGAAATCAAGAAAAAGAAATGGGCATGGGCCGGACATGTAATGAGGAGGGAAGATAACCGATGGTCATTAAGGGTTACGGACTGGATTTCAAGGGAAGGGAAGCGTAGCAGGGGGCGGCAGAAAGTTAGGTTGGCGGATGACATTAAGACGTTTGCAGGGACAACATGGCCACAATTAATACATGACCGGGGTAGTTGGAGAAGTATGGGAGAGGCCTTTGCCCTGCAGTGGGCGTAACTAGGCTGATGATGATGATGAACGTATGCATGAAAGCAACCGTGCGCAGACTCGGCTTCAAAGCGCAGTCTTGTCATAGCCTTTCTTGGTGAAACATCAGTAGTCAATGCGAAATTAACATCCATTGTCGGCATCTTGCATATCAAACCATAGTCACGTGGTTGCACTGTTCATGCTGGGTTGTCTGGCTCAGGCAAGTAAGGCGAATGAGATAACAATTTTCTCACATCAGTAGCTAACCTCAGTAGCAGGAATAAAATACCAATTGGGATAGCAATTAATGGCAGTAGTCGAGAGCACGCTTGGAAGTCACCGTTAGCAGCCTTCATTTAAAAGTGCACTCATGTCGTAACCATAGCTGGTGAACGAGCAGTAGTCAACGTCAATTTGTTAGCCACTATTGGCAGCTTACATGCCAAAGCGTATCTATGTTATCGCAATTTTAATTTTTTTGTCTGGCTCGGGCAAGTAATGCGAACAAGAGAAACATTATACATCACTAGGTTATCGAGGAACAAAATGCTCATTCCGGTAGCTGTTAAAGCCATAGTTGAGGGCATGCTTGAAAGCCATTGTAAGCAGCCTGCACATCAAAGCACAGTCATATCGTAGCCATTGTTGGTAAAACAGGAGTACTCAAGTCGAAATTAACAGCCACTGTTGGCAGCTTGCATGCCAAAGCATATTCCTGTTGTTGCATTGTTTATTTTGGTGATGTGGCTCAGGCAAATAATGCGAATAAGAGAACAATAATTAAATATCCGTAGCTTCATCATCATCATCATGATCAGCCTATTCATGTCCACTGCAGGACGAAAGCCTCTCCCTGTGATCTCCAAATGCCCCTGTCTTGCGCCAACCGATTTCGCATTGCACCCGCTAATTTCCTTATTTTGTCACTACATCTTGTCTGCCGCCGTCCTCTACTGCGCTTCCCTTCTCTCTTTACCCATTCTGTTACCCTTATGATCCAACAGTTATCTAGTCTGCGCATTACATGATCTGCCTAGCGCCATTATTTTCTCTTAATGTCATTAGAATATCGTCTATGCCCGTTACCTCTCTGATCCAAACTGCTCTCTTTCTGTCTCTGAAAGTTATGCCTAGCATTCTTCGTTACATCGCTCTTTGCGCGATCCTTAACTTGTTCTCAAGCTTTTTTGTCAGCCGCCAAGTCTCTGCGCCGTATGTCAGCACCGGTAAAATGCACTGATTCCATATTTTCCTTTTCAATGATAATGCTAAGCTCCCATTCAGGAGCTCACAATGTCTGACATATGCAAACCAACTCATTTTTATTCTTCTGTGAATTTATTTCACATGGTCCGGGTTCCCTGTGATCAGTTGAACTAGGTAAACGTACTCCTCCACAGACTCTAGAGTCTTACTTGCGATCTTGCACTCTTGTTCCCTTGTCAGGGTATTTATAATTATCTTTGTTTCCTGCATATTAATCTTCAGTCACACTCTTACACACTCCCTGTTAAGGTCCTGAGTCATTTGTTGTTACACGTGTGCACTGTTGCCGAATAGAACAATGTCATCAGCAAACCAATGTTGTTTGATGTATTCGCCGTCGATCTTTACCCCTAAGTCTCCCCAGTTTCATAACTTGAATACTTCTTCTAAGCACGCAGGGATAGCATTAGAGATTGTGTCTCCTTGTCTGACCCCTTTCTTTATAGGTACCTTTCTACTTTTCTTGTGTAGAATTAGGGTGGCTGAGGAATCTGCAGATATTTTCTAGGGTATTTACGTAAGCGGTCTGTACTCCTTGATTACGCAATGGCTTTATTACTGCTGGTATCGCTACGGAATCAAATGCTTTTTCGTAATCTATTAAAGGCTTACAGACAGGTTTATTGCACTCTGCGGATTTGTGGATAACCTGGTTAATGACATGGATATGATTCATTGTAGAGTAACCTTTCCTGAATCCAGCCTGCTCCCTGGGTTGAAAAAATTCCAGTGTTTGGAATTTCGGTAAATATTTTATATAATACTGGGCGTAAGGTAATGGGCCTACAATTTTTTTCTTTAACGTTCCCCTTTTTGTGGATTAGTACAGTGTTTGCATTCTTCCAGTTTTCTAGGACCCTTGCAGTCGATAGACACTTCGTATAGAGAGCCGCCAGTATTCCCAGGATTAGGTCTCCTCCATCTTTTATTAATCGACTGTTATTCCATCCTCTCCTGCCGCTTTTCCCCGTTTCATGCTTTGAAAGACCTTTCTGACATCATCTCTTGTTATAGGAGGAGTTTCTGTATGCTGTTCATTATTGGTTTGAATAGAGTGCTCCTGAGTACTCTGGGTACAGTAAAGGTCAGCATAGAATTCTTCCGCTGCTTTTACTATATCTTCGAGATTGCTGATGATATTACCCTGCTTATCTTTTTTGCCTACATCATGATTTGTCCTATGCCAAGTTTCTTTCTCACTGATTTCAGGCTGCGTCCATTTTTACGGCTTCTTCAGTCTTTCTCACGTTACAGTTTCAAATATCACTTTCTCCTTGCTGATCTGTTTCGACAGTTCCGCGAATTCTATCTTGTCTCTTTAAGTTGGACACTTTCATTCTTATGAAGTGTCTTATGAAGAAACTGGTACATAAGAAGACGATCAATGAGTTAGCGGTAAGAGGGAAAATAGAGGAATTCCAGATCAAGCTACAGAACAGGTATTCGGCTTTAACTCAGGAAGAGGACCTTAGTGTTGAAGCAATGAACGACAATATTGTGGGCATCATTAAGGAGTGTGCAATGGAAGTCGGTGGTAACTCCGTTAGGCAGGATACTAGTAAACTATCGCAGGAGACGAAAGATCTGATCAAGAAACGCCAATGCATGAAAACCTCTAACCCTACAGCTAGAATAGAACTGGCAGAACTTCCGAAGTTGATCAACAAGCGTAAGACAGCTGACATAAGGAAGTATACTATGGATAGAATCGAACATACTCTCAGCAACGGAGGAAGCCTAAAAACGGCGAAGAAGAAACTAGGAATTGGCAAGAATCAGATGTCTGCGAGACAAAGCCGGCAATATCATTACTAATATGGATGAGATAGTTCAAGTGGCTGAGGAGTTCTATAGAGAATTATACAGTACCAGTGGCACCCACGACGATAATGGAAGAGAAAATAGTCTAGAGGAATTCGATATCCCGCAGGTAACGCCGGAAGAAGTAAAGAAAGCCTTGCGAGATATGCAAAGGGGGAAGGCAGCTGGGGAGGATCAGGTAACAGCAGATTTGTTGAAGGATGGTGGGCAGATTGTTCTAGAGAAACTGGCCACCCTGTATACGCAATGCCTCATAACGTCGAGCGTACCGGAATCTTGGAAAAACGATAACATAATCCTAATCCACGAGAAAGAGGACACCAAAGACTTGAAAAATTATAGACCGATCAGCTTACTGTCCGTTGCCTACAAACTATTTACTAAGGTAATCGCAAATAGAATCAGGAACACCTTAGACTTCTGTCAACCAAGGAACCAGGCAGGATTCCGTAAAGGCTACTCAACAATAGATCATATTCACACTATCAATCAGGTGACAGAGAAACGTGCGGAATATAACCAACCCTTATATATAGCTTTCATTGATTACGAGAAAGCATTTGATTCTGTCGAACCCTCAGCAGTCATGGAGGCATTACGGAATCGGGGAGTAGATGAACCGTATGTAAGAATACTGAAAAATATCTATAGCGGCTCCACAGTCACCACAGTCCTTCATAAAGAAAGCAACAAAATCCCAATAAAGAAAGGCGTCAGGCAGGGAGATACGATCTCTCCAATGCTATCCACAGCGTGTTTACAGGAGGTATTCAGAGACCTGGATTGGGAAGAAATGGGGATAAAAGTTAATGGAGAATACCTTAGTAACTTGCGATTCGCTGACGATATTGCCTTGGTTAGTAACTCAGGGGACCAACTGCAATGCATGCTCACTGACCTGGAGAGGCAAAGCAGAAGAGTGGGTCTAAAAATTAATCTGCAGAAAACTAAAGTAATGTTTAACAGTCTCGGAAGAGAACACCAATTTACAATAGGCAGCGAGGTACTGGAAGTCGTAAGGGAATGCATATACTTAGGGCAGGTAGTGACTGCGGATCCGGATCATGAGACGGAAATAATCAGAAGAATAAGTATGGGCTGGGGTGCGTTTGGCAGGCATTCTCAGATCATGAACAGCAGGTTGCCATTATCCCTCAAGAGAAAAGTGTATAATAGCTGTGTCTTACCAGTACTCACCTACGGGGCAGAAACCTGGAGGCCTACGAAAAGGCTTCTACTCAAATTGCGGACGACGCAACGAGCTATGGAAAGAAAAATGATAGGTGTAACGTTAAGGGATAAGAAAAGAGCAGATTGGGTGAGGGAACAAACGCGAGTTAATGACATCTTAGTTGAAATCAAGAAAAAGAAATGGGCATGGGCAGGACATGTAATGAGGAGGGAAGATAACCGATGGTCATTAAAGGCGCATTCACACCGAAGGCGGGGCGGGCAAAGCGGGCAGGCGGAAAGCGGAAAGCGGCGAAAACCTCCTCGCCGAGCGCGCAAAGCAGGCGGAAAACGCGGCGGGCAGCCTGATCGCTCTCGCACCGATTTTTTCCGCCCCTCCGGAGCTTCCCGCTTTCCCGCAGCCAACCAGGGCTCGAAGAGACAAGCCGACTCAAAAGGCATCCACCAAGACAGCTGGATTTTGCGCTGCACTTTTGATCGACACCATTAAATGTTGCGCGATGCTATGTGACAAGAGACTCGACGTATTCAAGGACACTGAATACAAGCATCAAAGCACTGGCATGACCAATTCGCTCTCGTTCTTGCAAGGCGGGGCGGACCCACCAGCGGTGTTGGCGGGCGGTCTTCGAGCTTTCTGCTGCTCGTCTTGAAAAGCTCCTGAAGTAGCGGCGAGTAGAATGCCAACTATTTCGTCTTCTTCGTCCGAGCTGCTTCACAATTGCTTAGCAAGCGCGAGCGGCCGTCCAGACGACGGTGGCGCGGTGACGACGCTCGCGCGCGCGCGTTGAGTACGGGCGACTGGTGCCAAGAGATGGCGACACGTGTGCCACGAAAACGCCGGATGCTCCGCCTTCGCTGCCACGCGGGCCGCCAGGCAAGCCGTCCGGTCTGAACAGGCGCGCGCGCTCACCGCCTCGCCGCGTTGAAAATCCGCTTGGCCGCTTAGACGCTCCGCTTTCGGTGTGAATGTGCCTTAAGGGTTACGGACTCGATTCCAAGGGAAGGGAAGCATAGCAGGGGACGGCAGAAAGTTAGGTGGGCGGATGAGTTTGCTGGGACGGCATGGCCGCAGTTAATACATGACCGGGGTTTTTGGAGAAATATGGGAGAGGCCTTTGCCCTGCAGTGGGCGTAACCAGGCTGATGATTCTTTGTCGTTTCTTTATAAGGCCCTTTGTCACTGGGAGAGCTTGCCTACTGGTTGACTTGGTGCCTTGCTTCCTACTTCAATTGCTGCCTCTGAAGCCAGCCCAGTTATGGTTTCAATCATTGCCTCTATGTCATCATCATCATCATCATCATCATCATCATCATCATCATCATCTTTATGTTCTAAGGCTTCATATTTGTTTGCAAGTACCAGCCTAAATTTCTCTGCTTTTACTCTTTATGCCTCGGAGTTGACCTGTTCTTTCTTGACCAATTTTACACTTTCTCTGCTTAAATTGATGTGGATCCTGGCCTTCATTACTCTAAAATCTCTGCATTTTACGCTACCTATTACTTGAACATCATGCACTCTGCTGGGATCGGCAGAATGTAGGAAATCAAGTTCATTTCTTGTTGCACTATTAGGGAATTTCCAGGTACATTTTCTCTTGCTATGTTTTCTGAAGAAAGTGTTCAGTATTCTCAGCCTATTGCTTCTTACGAATTCAACCAGCATCTCACCTCTAGCGTTTCTAGAATCGACACCGTAGTTGGCAATTGCCTGTTCACCCGCCTGCTTTCTCCCCACTTTTGCATTCTATACCCCATCACTACTGTATACTGCGTTGGCACTTTTGTCACCGCTAATTCAACATCTTCATAAAACTGATTTACTTCCTCATCGTCGTGACGGGAAGTTGGAGCGTACGTTTGTACTATCTTTAATCTATTCATTTTATTGAATTTGATTACGTCTACTACTACCTTCTCGTCGATGCGGTAGAATTCGTCAATGTTGACCGCTATATCTTCATGGATTAGGAATCCTACCCCGTATTGCTTCTTATCCGGGTGGCCTCTATAGCAGAGGACATGGCCGTTATTCAGCAATCTTTAAGCTTCACCATGTCTTCCAATCCCACTAAGGCCGATAATATCCCAACCAATGTCTGAAAATTCATCGAAGAGTCCTGCTAAGCTAGCCTCACTCGAGACGGTTCGGGTGTTAAGCGTTGCAACGGTCAGTTTCCATTGGCGGCCTGTCCGGACTCAGATATTCTGAGCACCCTCTGCTGCGTTGCAAGTATGACCACCGCCTTGGTCAGGTGTTCCGCAGCCACTGGGGACTGAGGGCCACTTCGTTGAGGAGATCAATTCATTAGGGAAGTTCTGGCTGAATACTGCACCAGGAAGGCCAATTCCTGTTCTGGTGAGGGAGTGTCCATGTTCAAGCTTAGTGGGCCACCATAATTTGGTTGTACCTTGATTAGTGTAGACCCACTCGCTCGTGGCATCTTCGCTGGTGTAGGCGCCACTCCAAGCCTGCAGATGTAGTGCACTGGAGGTGGTCATACGTAGATACACCATCGTTTAAAAATAATAAGGAGGCGGATTTGAACTTCCGACTACCGCAACCGAACATTAAGATACATCTCAGTAGGGTAATGCCGCTGGCGGCTATACTACCTTGTCGCGACAAGTACGGCCCAGAGGGCCCTACAGGCGTAAGCGATCCGCTAATTTATCAGCCCTTCGCGGGTTTTTGCTGATCGGTATAGGTTGCACGACATAGTGTCAATTCTCGGTCGCCCTAGCCTCTTGCTTCCCTCATCTTTCGCAAGCACGCCAACTTGAGCGTGCCTAGGTACACGATAGATTTTTGTTACATTTGAACAGCGCTTAACGCTTGTGCGTAAAGATAAAAGGGAAAAGTTTTTCAGTAGCTTACTTTCAGTAGCTTCCAGCAGCTTACCAAGCGGCCCCGAGTGTCGTAAGATCCGCTGTGATAGGAGGATGTGCGCCTAGGCCTCAAACACACAGAGATGGCACAATGAATACAGAGAGGCTTTAATGACACGGGGACGGGACTAGGATAACGTACACGATAACACACACACAGTTCCTTTCATAAATGTCTGTCGCTTAAGTATAGTCACGCTCAGCGTCAATGTAAGAAGGCGTCCGATAGCGCGTCGGTATCACACACTCACGGCACAAAGACGCGCAAAGATGAATCCGGAGCGGCGAGTGGCGTAGGCGCTGGAGGCCGGGGCGGATGCCCGGCACACGACGAGCCACTCGCGCGACAGCTGGGTCGGGACGTCTGCCCGCCGCAGGGTAGACCGCTGTGAAGGTTTAGCTGCACCGGAACATCTCGGCGTCGGATGCTCACCCAGCAGTGGAGCAGGCCGGTTGAAGCCCAAGGACAGCCCGGCCTGTTCTGCCAGCACACCCAGCAACACCGGCCTTGGGTAGACAAACTGCACGGCTCGTTCGGAAGGCCAGCCCAGGCAGCTCAGGCAGATCGCATGGCTGCCGTCTCCGCCCAGGCACCAGCCCTTCTCGTCCTCTTCGTCCGTCGCCACCACACAGCAATCACGCGCATTCGGCCGCGACATTGAAACAGTCTAAACTCCTATCACATCCACCCGTCGCGTCTGTTCTCAGCAGCTTTGTTAGGCCCAAAATACTCATTCGGGTAGATATTCTAAGTAGTCGATGGCGTGCTTGAAAACGACCGTTAGTACCCGCCGTGGTTGCTCAGTGGCAATGGTGTTGGGCTGCTGAGCACTAGGTCGCGGGATCGAATCCCGGCCACGGCGGCCGCATTTCGATGGAGGCAAAATGAGAAAACACCCGTGTACTTAGATTTAGGTGCACGTTAAAGAAACCCAGGTGGTCGAAATTTCCGGAGTCCTCCACTACGGCGTGCCTCATGATCAGAAAGTGGCTTTGCACGTAAAACCCCATAATTTAAAAAACGACTGTTAGCAGCCTGCACTTCCAAGTGCAGTCATGTCGTAGCCATTTTTGTTAAAACAGCTGTAGTGTACGCAAAATTGACAGCCGCGGCTGGTAGCTTGCATGCACAAGCATATTCATGTTTTGCATTGTTTATTTTTGTTATCCGGCTCAGGCAAGTAATGCCAATAGGAGAACAATTATACATCAGTAGCTTAGTGAAGTCCAAATATTCCTTCGGATAGCTAATATAGCAGTAGTGGAGGGCATGCTGGAAAAGCACCATTAGTGGAGTGCACTTCCGAGTCGCAGTCATGTCGTAGCCGTTGTTGGCCAAACAGCAGTAGCCAACGCGAAACTGAAAGCAAACTGGGCATCTTGTATGCTAATCCTTACTCCAGTGGTTGCATTGTTTATTTTGGTTATCTGGCTCAGGCAAGTAATGCGAGAAAGAGAACAATTATCAAGCACCAGTTGCTTAGTGAAGCCCAAAATACTCATTAGGGTAGCTAATGAAGCACTAGCTGAGGGTATGCATGAAAGCCATTGTTAGCAGCCTGCACTTAAAAGTGCAGTCATGTCGTAACCATCTATTCGGTGACAGAGAAGTAGTCAAAAGGAAATTGACAGCCTTCATGCCGAAACATATTCATTTGGTTGCATTGTCTATTTTTGATTATCTGGCTCAAGCCAGTAATGTGAATAAGAGAACAAATATCATACATCATTAGCTAGTGAGGCCCGAAATACTAGTTTGGGTAGCTATTAACAGCAGTTGTCGAGGGCACGCTTGAAAGTCACCTTTAGCTGTCTGCACTTCTAAGCGCAGTCATGTCGTCGCCTTTGTTGGTGAAACAGCAGTAGTCAACGCGAAATTGACAGCCGCTCTTGGCAGCATGCATGTCAAAACATATTGATTTGTTTGCATTGTTTATTTTGGTTATCTGGCTCAGGCAGGTAATGCGAATAAGAGAACAAAAAACATCAGCAGCATAGTGAGGCCTAAAATACCCATTCGGATAACCAATAAATCGACTAGTCAAGGGCACGTATGGACGGCACTGTTATCAGTCTTCGCTTCAAAGCGCAGCCATGTCGTTGCCACTGATGTGAAAAGAGCTGTACTCAACGCGATATTGACTGCCACTGTTGGCAGCTTGCATGCCAAAGCATATTGATGTGGTTGCAGTGTATAATTTTTTTATCTCGTTCAGGCAAGTAATGCGAATAAGAGAACAGTTATAAAACATCGGTAGCTTAGTGAAGCCCAATATTGGCCTCGAGCTCCACCACTGGAAAAGCTGGCGCCACCGTCGGTGTGACGTGCTAGGAGGGATCACGTGGACATAGCGGCCGCGTCGGCTGCTTCGGGCGTGCCGAAGCGAGCTGAAAACGAGTTTAATTCCCTCGTACGCTGTGGTCCTCATTTAGTGGCGAAATTTTCCCGCTTCGAGTGTCTCCTTTACAACGCTTGAAAGCACTACAATAGGTAGTGGCTGCCTATGAAGGCGCGCAATATGGTAGGCTCCTGCTCGATGCCGCAGGGCCGGACGCAAGTAACGGAGGCCGGTGTCAGCCTTATTCACACGTAGCCGCAGGACGAGAAGCTGCGTGAAGCTTGGCTCGCGAAACATAAAACCGGCAAACAGTCATCGGCTACAACTCGGGTATGCAGCAAGCACAGACGCGAGGAAGATTTCTGCTACGGCGCCCGGTCTGCGATGCTCTGAAAACGCGCACTGAGACGCTCGCCCGAGAGCGCTGCCCGACTAATGCCATGACGGTTTGGCCTATGAACTTGCCGATGCTATAGATACTGGCAAGTTCAGTGGAGTGGAAAGGCAGCGGTAAGAAGCACATTTTAAAAAAGCATGGCATATGGTCATGTTTGTGTTATGAATTAATGCACTGGATTACAAAAAAGGAGCAGCGGGAAATTGCACGCTGAGAACACCGATAAACATACAGTGCGACACAACTCGAGAAATAATAATGAAATGTCAAAGAATTTCGAGGAAAAAAAAAGATTGAATCGTCACGACGGCACATCACAGTCCCCGTAGGCGTCGAAGTCTCTACAATGAAATTATTTTTGAACAGCTCTGATAGCGCCCACGCAACAATGGTTGCTTGTATACTGTCATATGATCTTATTCTGCGGCCTAAAGTTCATGACACGGTGCGAAAACGCGCGCGCGGTGAAAGCGAAACAGTGCGCGGACAAGCATGCAGACGCGCAGTCGGTTGCTGCGAACCTGCGCGATCGCTGCATTGAGGCTTCGTTCTATTACGCTCCATTTAGTTATACAACACTCTAAGAACATATTTCACATAGTTTGCTCTCAGCGTTTACCTACCTTTCACGCAAGAAGCCGGTTCGGGAGACTCCATCACGGCGACCGCGCGCAGTGGCGTTCACTGTACGTATTCGGCAAAGAGATAGCGTCTGTAAAAGATTGTGTGCTTTCAGTTTGCCCAAGATTATTATTTAGAGAGTAAGAAACTTCTCTCGTTTCGAAAGTACTTGCAAAAAAGTCCGGGAGAGTTCGCGCATGGTGTTTTCAGTGAGCTCTGACAGCAAAACCTATGAGGAGCGCGCCGCGTGACCCCTCATACTACGCCAGCGAGGCGCTTCCGATAGATGGCGACTCCGTAACTCCTCGCCGCCAATATTCATTCCGGTAGCTATTAATAGCAGTAGCTGAGAGCATGCTTGAAAGGCATCGTTAGCAGCCTTCACTTCCAAGCGCAGTCATGTCGTAGCCATTGTTGGTGAAACCGCACAAGTCAAGGCGAAATTGTCAGCCGTTGTACGCAGCTTGCAAGCCAAAGCATATTCATGTGGTTGCATTGTTTATTTTGGTTATCTGGCTCAGGCAAGTACTGCGAATAAGAGAACAATGATAAAGCATCAGTAGATTAGTGAGGCCCAAAATACTTATTCGAGTAGCTGTTATTTGCAGTAGTTGAGGGCACGCTTGAAAGGCGCCATTGGAAGTATGCACATCAAAGCGCGGACAGTTCCGTAACATTTTTCGTGCAACAAGAGTAGTCAACGCGAAATTGACAGACGCTGTTGGCCGCTTGCATGCCAAAGCATATTAATTCAGTGGCATAGATTAATTTCGGTATCTGGCTCAGCAAGTAATACGAATAAGAACAGAAAATTAAAGTATCAGTAGCTTAGTGAGGCCCAAATACTCATTCGGATGGCTATACAAAGCAGTTGTCGAAGACACGCTTGAAAAGTACCCGTAGCAGTCTACACTTCAAAGCGCAGTCATGTCGCAGCCATTGTTATTAAAACAGCTGTAGTCAACGCGAAATTGACACCCACAGCTGACAGCATGCATGCCAAAGCATATCCATGTGGTTGCATTGTTTAATTTTCTTATCTGCTCAAGCAAGTAATCTGATTAAAAGAACAAGTAGAAACATCAGTAATTTAGTGAGACCCAAAATATTCATTCGGGTAGCTAATAATAGTAATAGTCGAGGGCAAGCTTGAAACCAACCTCTGGAAGCCTGCACTTAAATGCACAGTCATGCTGTAGCTATGGTTGTTTAAGAGCTGTAGTCAATGCGAAATTGGCTTCCACTTTTGGCAGCTTGCGTGCCAAACCATAATCATGTGGTTGCTTTGTTTGTTTTGGTTATCTGGCTCAGGCAAGTATTGCGAATAAAAGAAAAAATTACCGACGATTACGTTACTTCCTAATGCGAAATTTGAGCGCAGCAAATAAGCTGTTTCACCTTTTCGATAGATTGAGGCAAAGAAATCGAGCAACACATGTATGCGCTATCACAGAATTTTTTTTTATTTTTCACACGTATTCCTTTAACAAAGACTCCACTAACAGTTCTTGACAGTCATGAAGGAATCTTTGTGGTCGGAGAAATAGACTGATATATGTTCGACTTGGTACACCAATGCTTGATTCTCAAAGACGAGATCTATACAAGTGCCTCGCGAGGTTGTCACAGCCGTGGGACGCGTTACGAGCGAGAGGAACGGGATGTTCTCCCGCATAAGTGTTAGGAAATTGCTGTTTGTCTTTATGTCAACATTAAAGTCCCCCACTACTAACATCGGTGTGGATCGATGGACGGTTAATGCGAGTTGCAGGAAGTGCACGACGTCTTTCGTGAGTGCGGTAGCGGACTCACGAAAGCGGTATCAGTCGGTCGCTGCTAGCGCTGGGGGGATGAAAGGGGGGCGGAGCTGGTTACGAGGCCGACGATAACGCCGACGACGACGCGAAACCCAGGAACGGACGCCAAAGAGCCATTTGTGTAGCCAGCCCTCCTCCACAATCTCTCCTCCTCCCTTCCATCATCCTCCCTCGCCCGGAGAGCCGACAGCGCGCATGCGCGGCGGCGGAGCAGATTCGTCGGCGAGCTGGTTACGAGGCAGACGACGACGCGAAACCCAGGAACGGACGCCAAAGAGCCATTTGTGTAGCCAGCCCTCCTCCACAATCTCTCCTCCTCCCTTCCATCATCCTCCCTCGCCCGGAGAGCCGACAGCGCGCATGCGCGGCGGCGGAGCAGCAGATTCGTCGGCGAGCTGGTTACGAGGCCGACGCCGACGACGACAACGCCGACGACGACGCGAAACCCAGGAACGGACGCCAAAGAGCTGCGCTCTAAAAAAATATAATACATAGGTAGCTTAGTGAGGGACAAAATACTCATTCGGGTAGCAATTAATAGCAGTAGTCGAGGGAATGCTTGAAAGGCACCGTTAGCAGAGTGCACTTCCGAGTCTCACTCATGTCGTCCCATTGTTGGTGAAACAGCAGCAGGAAACGCGAGACTGACAGCCACTGTTGGCATCTTGCATGGTAATCCATACTTCTGTGGTTACATTGTTTATTTTGGTTATCTGTCTTAGGCAAGTCATGCAAATAAGAGAAAAATTATCAAGCATCAGATTCTTAGTGACGCCAAGAAAGATCATCGGTAGCTATTAAAGCAGTATCCTAGAGTTTGCATGAAAGCCACCGTCAGCAGATTAGATTTCAAAGCGTAGTCTTGTCGTAGCCATTGTTGATGAAACAGCAGTAGCCAAATCAAAATTAACAGCCACTGTCGGCAGCTTCCATACCAAACCATTCTCATGTGGTTGCATTGTTCATGTTGGGTTGTCCGGCTCAGGCAAGTAAGGCGAATAAGACAACAATTATCTAACATCGGTTGCTTTGTGAAGCCCAAACTGCCAGTTTGCGTAGCTTATAATGGCAGTAGTCGATAGCACGGTTGGAAGCCACCGTTAGCCGCCTGAACTTCAATGTGCAGTCATGTCGTATTCATTGTTGGTGAAACAGCAGTAGTCAACGCGAAATTGACAGCCACTATTGGCCGCTTGCATGCCAAAGCATATCCATCTAGTTGCATTGTCTATTTTTCCTGCCTGGCTCACGCAAGTAATGCGAATAAGTGAAGCATCATAAAACATCAGTAGGTTAGTGAAGTCGAAAATACTCCTTCGGATAGCTTTTATAGCAGTAGTCGAGGGCTTGCTTGAAAGCAACCGCTAGTAAAAGGCAGTTCCGACTCGCAGTCATGTTGTAACCATTACTGGTGAAACAGCAATAGTCATAGCGGAATCGGCAGTTACTGCAGGCAGCTTCCATGCCAAACCCTAATTATGTCGCTGCATTCTTCATTTTGGTTGTCTGGTTGACGCAAGTATTGCGAATAAGATCACATATATCAAAGATCTATAGCTTAGTGAAGCCCAAAATGCTATTTCGGGTAACTATTAAAGCAGTAGTTTAGGGCATTTATGAAAGCCACTGTTATCAGCCTGCACTTCAAAGCGCAGTCATGTTGTGACCATTGTTGCTGAAACAGCAGTAGTCAACGTGATATTGACAGCCACTATTAGCAGCTTCGAATGAATGAATAGAATTTATTGATAGGAAAGACAGAGAGGTCGACCTGAGCTAGTGCGCTCTAGTCTGCTTCTTCGACTTTCGCATTGCTGCTGGTGCTGTCAGACACACCGCTTCTTGGGAGGGGGTTGTCACATCGTGTATGTACGTTTCATGAGCGAGTCGGAGCGGCGAAATCAACGATAGAAACTCGTTTTCACCCCACCGCGGCGAGTGCGCACAATGCCCTCTGGAGCTCCCTGGCCGTCGCCGCATTAGCCTCTTGTGAGCTGTAATTATCCGTGAGTAGCCTCAGAAGCACTGCATAAACTGCAGCGCCCTTCTACTAAGATGCGAGTCCAGAGGGGACGTAGATAGAAGTGTAGGGAGGAGAGAGGAGAAGAGGCAGTTCCCATACAAGGTAGGGGGGAGGTGACGTGAGAAGGCAAGCAAAGGCTACTTAAGGACGGTGGTTGCGTGGAAACTGGATAGGCTTAATTTCAAGGCAAGGTACAATAGGCTGCTGCTATTTCTGAAAAATAAACACAACGGAAATTTTGCAAGCAGACAAACTACGCATGGTGTGCAGAAGCAGTGCTGCATTAATTAAAGCGCACCGTAGAATCCAGGCGACATGAGGAAAGCGCTCGGCCGTCATACCAGCACAATTGTGCCAGCCGCGTTAGCTTCGCCGCTATGACATTTATAGAGGCCGTGGATTTTGTCGGAACCGCAGCAGCTGCATCTCAACGGGGGCGAAATGGAAAACGCACGCGCTCTTAGATTTTCGGACACTTTAAACAACATCACGGTGTCAAAATTTATTCGGAGTCCACCACTATGTCGTGCCTCATAATCCGATTGTTGGTATGGCACGTACAGCCCGATAATGCAATTCAAGTTTAATACTTCTGCCTCAATGTGATGTTCCATGTAACGCAATGGCTATGCTCAACCCTCTCAGAGGTTATGTAATATAGCGCACAACAACGCCTCAAGCAAACACTTCTCCTTGTGTGTTCTGTGTACTACGCAGACCAACAGCAGTGATGCCCACAAGGTAACCTCTAAGACAGACTGATCATAAGATAGTAAGGTCGTAAAATAGATAGTAACTTGGCAGCAGCTGGTAGCATTGTTTATCCAGAAACAGCTTTCCTCGTTAAGAATCCCCGATCCGTTAGCAATCTGTAATTCTGAGACATTTGTAAAATATTTGAGGGAAGACAAAACCAGTGCCCTCAGCATTGACGCACAAGCTTTATTTTACTCGATTCCCCACGCAGAGGTGTTAAAAAATGTTAAAATGTGTATTTGCGAAAATAATGATGAAGTAAAATTTAAAAATGAGAGCTTAGCACCCGTGGAAAGCTTTATGGAAGTACCATTATTTTATCTGAGCTCCACTTTTCTCGGTTGGAATGAGGGAATGTATGTGTAAAAATCAGGTATATGCACAGGTTCCAAGGTAGCCCCAATGCTAAGCGACATTTTTCTAGCTCGTGTAGACCAAAATATTGACGGTGCTTAGGAAGCTTGGCAAACATTTTACGATTTCTTGATGTTTTTTTTGGCTATTTTTGATGGGAATTAACATGGCTGTGATGTGGTTAATGTACTAAAAGTGTTACGCGAATGTGGACTTGGCCGTAAGCTTACCCATGAGACCGCCAAAGAAAACGGACTACAGTTTCTAGATTGGTCTCTGCGATTGCTACCCGACCACACATGCTGAATTTACAGCCCTAGATCAAGAAAGCCCATATTACAGTGCAAATCAGGACATCTGAATATTGTAAACAGCGGAATCGCGGTGTCTTGCCTTCGAGCCGCTTTAGTAAAATCTTGTTGCCACCGAATCAAAGAAAGCTTTGCCAATCAGGTAACAAGACTAGCATCAGTGGGATTCCCGGAACACATTATAGTGAGAGCGGCCGAAAAGGTAATAAATATAGTGAAGGGTGTACAATCCACAGATTCAAGGAACAGGCTAAGCATGAGCAAAAAGCGCCTTGCGCTTGTACCTTATGTCCATTATTATTTTCATGGGCTAAAGAATCTTGCCAGCCGGTATGGCGTTGAAGTGGTTTTCAGCGCTCCTAACAAGGTGCAAAAACTGTGCCAAGCTATTTCAATTAAGTTTGACAATAGGGTAAAGAAATGCAGCTCCAGTCTTAAGGAAGATCCAACATTCACAAAATGCAGAATAGGTATATTGTACCGGCTTCCGCTAACCTGTGGCAACATCTACATAGGACAACCGGTCGGTGCATAAACAGCCGTCTAAAACAACATGAACGTTCTATCGGTAAAGAAAACTATTCGCACTTGTCGAACCACTGTGATCTATGTTATTCTGATCCGGTATTTTTTAACGCTGACATTTTGTTTTCACATAAAAACAAGCTAGCACGTGAAATCACAGAAGTGGTTTACATAAAAAAGTGTGCTGAAAAATGCATAAGCCAACTATCGATTGCAATTCCTGAAAACGAATTTGCTTTTTTTAAATACTGGTTGAACCTTTTTAATCTCTTTCTATTTTACTGACTACTATTGTGGCACATGTTCCGCGCTGATAGTATGGGCTATATATGTTCTGTATCTTTCTGGAAATAAAACAGTTATGAGTAAGCGCTCGTGTGTCCCCTTTCACTGTGTCCTTGTCAATTGTGCGCGCTAAATATTTCACTATGATAGCCTTTAACATCAACTCACCACTCTCGTGTTAGACTAAACGTTCAAGAAATTAAGCTTTAGCCATGAACATCACCATTAACTATTGTCAATCAAAGCATTCAACACGGATTGCTTCGCTTACATCGATTTCCACAGTGCGTGGGGTCCGCACATTTTTTTTTTATCTTCAAATGCTTTTCTCCACTTCGATAAAAAGGGGTTCGGGGTCCCTTTTACAATAGCATTAGAGTGAGCGTCGTGTACTTAGGTAACTAGCCCAATTACTTGGATCGTAGATTTTATTGCGTGTTTTTCTGCTCGAGGAATTTAAGAAGCGTCTTGCGATCGAGCACGACATACCGGCATAAGGCATTTCCTGGCAGGCATTTATTTAGCCGTTTCTGTGACTGTGAACTGTTTTTTTATTTTGGTAAAAATGAAATATTACATCTGTAGGGCACTTTTGTTTGCCTTAAAACCACCAAGGATATAGATTTAAATCGTCATGACATGATCAAAAAGAGACGATAGCTACCTGTGACTTAACCCACATTTTGAAATGTCTATCGCATATAGCGAAAGATAACAGGTTATTTTTACATAAAGGGTTTTCGGCTTCATCAGTACCTGTTTTCTATTAGGCAAGTTTCTTGAGGTACCAAGAACCTTGTTCCCTAGGTGGGCCATTTCAAAAGAGAGCCCTTGTAGTGGAAGTGGTGGATGTTGTTCTAGGAAAGTGATTTGGTGGTGCAGGCCACCTACATCGGCCTGCCAACTCATACACTAGTGAACAAAATTACCTGATCTTCAGTGTATTTGGTCACAATGCACCACATCAAAATGTATTTTTGTTGCAGGTGGTGCAGGAACCTGGAGAAACAGAGATGAGCGCGTGTGATTCCTACACACGTTTGCCGGAACCATTGTCTACCGTATGACGTTGGTTCCCTGACATCGAAATTGGTGGCAGTTTTTAACTGATACTTAAGCTTTCGTGGCGCTAAAACAAGTGTGAGCTTCAATAAATTTTTTAAGACGTCGGAAACTTTGGCTCGTAGTAAAAGTGTAATGCTACTTATTGCTGCTATCCAGCACGCAAAGTTTATTTTGATTTCATGGTCCAGTTTGCATCAATATGTTCTGCACAGATGCAAGAACAAGAACAGGAACAAGGGTGAGATTGTGTGCCTTGAATACACGCTTGAGATATACAAGAAGGGTTTCTATGGGTAAAACATTTTGGAGTTTACGGGCAAGAAACAACGATATGATTATTAAGCTCGCCGTAGTAGGCGGCTGCTTAAGTTTCGACCCCCTGACCTTCTTTAACATGCACCAAAATCTCAGTATACGCTTGCTTTTGCATTTTGCCCCCGACGAAATGCGGCTTCCGCGGGCGCGATTGATGCATTCAACTTGCGCTCAGCAGCGGAACACCATATCCACTAAGGTGCCGCATCGTTTCTATACTTCCTGTTTAGGTCTATTAGTTGCCTTTTACTCCTTGGGGGTAAATCTCGGTGAGATTTGTTCACCAGAGTGAACAAAGGACAAGCTAAAATTGTGTAAGTGAAGCACACTCGCACAAATTACAACCGTGTGAACGATGAGAAAAACGTGAACAACGTGAATGCTGGGGCCAAAGTTTCGACAAGTGGACTTGTGTTTTTCAAGGCGACGTACGCTTTCCTCGCCACAGTATATATAGGTGGGGTTCTTCTAAAGGGGAGAGGGTGTTAGGCGGGAAGATTCGGAAACGAGGGGAAATTTGCTAGCGTGTCGAATTGAGAGTAAAGGAACCCTGTGCACAAGGTCAAAGCCAGGACACCTCCCCCCAACCCACCCCGGTCTGTCAACGCACGCGCGTTAGCCGGCGTGTCAAGGGCGTGTCTGACACGCCGGCTGAAAAAAAAGGAAAGGAAAGGGGAGAAAAAAAAGAAGGGGGGGATACGCAAAGAAATCAAACTTAGTGTTGTTGCCTATAGCTTGAAGTTTAGTATAGCGAATAAATTCTAAAGCTCCCGTTGAAACGTTTATGCCTATTGGTTGCAATGTCTTGAACTTATGGATAAGGTATGATTCTCTGTATTGTCTTTCTCGTTCAGAACGGAAATTTGCCTGTAGATGTAGAGTTTAAGTTCATCGAAGTTATGACCTGGTTGGTTGAAATGCTCGGCGAAGTCTTTCGGAAGCATCCGGGACTTTGGCAAGCACCATCCGAGACCTCAATGCTGCAGCACCACAGCGAATCACACATTTATTCATTCACTGCGGGACTAATGACCTTAACCACGACACCGGTGACAACACAGTTGAGGCCATGAAAACGCTCATAAACGATTTTCACACCAACAGACCAAACGCAGAAATCACCTTGACAACAGTACTTCCCACGATCGCAAACAAACACAGGCCACTTATTCAACAATCAGAGAGACTCCTAGCTCACGCACTGGGGACACGTAAACTCAATGATTTTCTTTTTGACATTGGAAACCAACACGAAAACGTCGATGTCATCCACCACGCTGAAATACACCAGGACCCTGACATTGCGCTCGCCCGGGACGGACTTCACCCCAATTATTTTGGCGTCAAAATAATGGCTAACAACATCAAGTACAGGCTCAGGCACTCTTTTAAATCGGCGCAACCTACAACACCAATAAATCCTGCGTCCCAGTTAGCTTCAACACAGGAACACCCGCCTGAAATTTTAGACACCAGCTCGCACGCACGTTCCACCGAAGCTAGAACCGAAGAAGCATCTACACAAACGGTGGACGCGGAACCAACACCACCTCTACAACATCCGCGCATACAGAAGCCCACAACCACCCGCGAAGCCTTCACGCAAACAGCTACATACACTAACAAGCAAACCGATACGCAGACAGACATCGGTGCAGGCCTCGACAAGAAAATTAGGCGTAAAAAGACACCACCTGAAAATTTTTAGCCCCGGAGATCTGCCCGAACCAAACATAAATGTCTACCACGCACTAGGGATAGCACACACAACAACAAATCTCGCCCTTTGCTCCAATCCCGCAAACTCGTCGCCAAACAAACAAATTACAGATTTCACCTAAATACTTACACTAGCTGCATTAAACAGAGGAAAATCCCAAAAGGTCTCAGAATTAAGGTAAGATGCACCCTCAGTTCTTAACCCTCCAGGATATTATTAAAGTGGAATGCTGTCCTAGAAAATGCATCGCTCTCCCTTATTGACATTCTCGAAGAACACTGCAAGGAACAACTTATGATAATCTCTCATCAACTCGACAGCATAAAGTTAACTGAACCGGAAAGAAGAGAACTAAAACAAGTCGTCCAAACTAAGGAGGAAAAATTACTAGATAAATACCAGCGCGAAGATATTAAAGCTGCAGATCCACCCAAAGAAACTAATGTAACCCCTGCAGCAGGTAGCTCACCGGACAGTCCTACAGGCGAACATCCAGAGCACTGCAGCAATGTAGTAGACATATCCCAGAGTCTAAGCCCCGAAGAAGTTGATCTCCTGAAATGTGGTCTGACGTTTTGTCCGACGAACAATGCAGGAAACGAATACGAACTCCACAAAGATATAACAGAGTTTTCACGACGTATGCGGATCAAGGAGTTCTTTTTCGGTAGACCAAATGTAGGAAAGGAAGATAGAGACTCTCTTAGACCACCTAGCACGTGGACACCGGAAACCGAACAGTGCCCAGACCTGGATTTATACTTAAAACTGATACCAAAGGAAATTCTAGAGTCAACGCGGCATTGCCGGAAACGCAAAAATTTGACCCCCGCTCAAAACCAAATCCTTAAAGAACTTGCGGAAAGGAATGATATTGTAATAAAACCAGTAGACAAAGGCGGCAGTATCGTAATCTGGCCTATAGAAAAGTACAAGAATGAGGCCTCTAAACAACTGAGCAACTACACGCATTACAGAAAACTCGACTCTAAGCCAACTTCAGATTACAGCAATATTGTGATAAGCACAATAGCGGAGCTCCTGTCCAGGGAACTAATCACGCAATCTGAATATCGCTTCATGATGCCCAAAAACAAAACAGCAGGCCGCTTTTATCTCCTTCATAAAATACATAAAGTTCCGGTCGAAGAAATACTTACAACAGAAATCCCAGGTCGGCCTACTATGTCTAATAACAGCACACCTACTGAGTCACTATCTAAATATTTAAATCACCACCTGTCAACAATACCCACCGCATTCGCCGCACTTCCTTTGAATTATCGACGGCATCAACACCAACCAAATCCTTTCCGACCGCGCTATTCTAGTCACTTTGGACGTTTCTGCTCTTTACACCATCATTCCCATGGTTGAGGGAATTGAAGCCGTTTCTAGATCCCTCGCAATCAATCTCCAAGCGCGCTCTCCTGAAGTTTACTTATCGCTCCTTCGGTTGGTTGTCACGCTCAACTATTTCGAATTCGATTCTATACACTACCTGCAAATTTTCGGCACTAGCATGGGTACGCCATTCGCTCCCACGTATGCGAACATTTTCATGGGACAGCTTCAAGCAGACCTGCTGAAATCCTACCCTTTAAAACCCAACACCTATCTTCGTTACATTGACGACATATTTACAATATGAGAACACGGCACAAGCGCCTGAACCGATTTAATTAGGCCTTTCAATAGCTTTCACCCGAGTATTAAATATACTGCTCACCACTCTCCTAGTCAGATCAACTTCCTGGACACGACGGTCTGCATAGAAAACGGAAAACTGAGAACGATACTCTACCGGAAGCCTACAGATAGCCAGGAATATTTAGACTACAACAGTCATCACCCGCGACATTGCAAGCAAGGAATTTTTGTCGGACAAGCAAAACGTATAAGAACAACCTGCAGCGAAGACCACGATTATATCCACCACCTAAATAACCTTAAATCAACACTAGCAGAAAGAAACTATCCCCAAGTTGCTCTCGATAGAGCTTATGATGCCGCGTCAAGATTGAAGAGACAGTCGGAATTGGCGAAGAGACAGCGCACATTAGAATCTGACAGACCGCCGGCCTTTATACCCAAATATTCTAATGCACTCCCAAACATAAACAGCATCCTAAGAAAATACCACCCAATATTATCAAGTAACGAGCGTCTGCGAAAAGCGTTCCCGGATGTACCCAGGGTTACCTATCACGGAAACAAGAATTTTAAAGACATGCTAGTGCACGCAAAAGTCAGCCAACAGCAATCCCCTGTAATAAAAGCATGTTGTCGCCCTAGGTTCAAAACCTGCAGGCACCTTCAAAGTGACATTAAAATTAAAAGCACCGCAAATAGTTATACACATGAAGTGAAATCTAGCTTCACTTGTACAAGTTCGGATGTGATTTATATGCTTAAATGTTCCTTCTGTAAGAAACAATATGTCGGTGAAACAGGACAGCCAATGAACGTCAGATTAAACGGACATCGCGCGGACACACCTAAAAAGCTTCCCAAAGCCATCGCCGAGCATTTCAACCAACCGGGTCACAACTTTGATCAACTTAAACTCTACATCTATCTTACAGTCAAATTTCCGTTCTGAACGAGAAAGAAAATACAGAGAATCATACCTTATCCATAAGTTCAAGACATTGCAACCAATAGGCATAAACGTTTCAAAGGGAGCTTTAGAATCTATTCGCTATGCTAAACTTCAAGCTATAGGCAACAACACTTAGTTTGATTTCTTGGCATATCCCCCCCTCCTTTTTTTTCTGTCAAGGGCGTTGGCCGCCCTTGACACGTCGGCTAACGCGCGTGCGTTGACAGACCGGGGTTGGGTGGGCGGAGGGGGGGGGGGTGCCCTGGCTTTGAACTTGTGCACAGGGTTCCTTTACTCTCAAATCGACACGCTAACAAATTTTCCCTCGTTTCCGCGTCCTCCCGCCTCACACCCTCTCCCCTTTAGAAGAACCCCACGTATATATACTGTGGCGAGGAAAGCGAACGTCGCCTTCAAGAAGACAAGTCCACTTGTCGAAACGTTAGCTCCTGCATTCACCTTGTTCATGCTTTGCTCATTTCGATGTTGTTATGATCGTCACGTTGCAAAGCGTGTGACGCGAGGAAGATGGAGGAGACGGTGCATGATGAGACACACACGACAATTATATTAGACGGCACGTAAACACGAAGAATACCTTAAACTAGCCCCACACATACACGGTTGTTCGTAAACGGGAAAAAAAATTGTCTCACGAGGTTGCGGTTGAAGCACGGAATGTGGTGAGGCGTAGAGTTCTTGAAATGGAACACTCGCTCGTCGAGTGATGACCGGCGTGGTGGTAGAGCAGACGCAGCAGCACGGGGCAGGAAAAGGTGGACGGCCCACAGCTCCGTGGACGCGAACAGCCCACTCTGAAGTCTCGAGCAGGCCCCAGGCGCTCGTTTCGATGACGGACGCCCGGTCACCCGAACCTCGCGCGTAGAAGCGGGTTCGAAGCTGCAGCAGGCCGTTCCGGGGTCTCGTGCAAGGCAACGACCTGAGGCGGTCCCAGTCCCGAAGACGGACGCCCGGTCAGGTGAACCTCGCCAGGAGATGTCGGTTCCGAAGGCCCGGTGGCCCTAGTCGCGCCGGCGTTCGAACGATCTCCGTTGCGCGAGCCCTCTTTTCATGCGCTCCACGAGCCTCCTTCGTCTTCCTTTTCCTCTTGTTGAGGACGGCCGCAATGTCGTCTGCTCTTGCGCTCGGTACTTTTTGTGTACTTCTTCATAATCACCCCCTACATAAGAAAGTTCTTTCGTTCAAAGAACTTGAGGGTACTCGCTATCTGCTGGTCCACCGTAGCACACACGCACCACAAAAGCATTAGCACTGCACCACAGTTCCGAGCACCGCACACTCGGTACGTTTGAGTACACATAAGTATTACCACAGTGCTACAGTTCCGAGCTCTGCACACTCGGTACGTAAGAGTACACATAAAAATTACTACAACACTAGTGTTTGGAGCACCGCACACTCGGCATGATGACTAAATTAACAACACACAACACCACGATAAAGGGTGAAAAAAAATCCACAAAACTAACATGCCAGGAAATGTTGTTCGACATTAAATTCACACTAGTTTGAAGTGCATGCTTTTAGAACATCATGTTTAAAACCCCATGAGAGGGCGACGCCGATAGATTCCCGTCGGCCGCCGATTCTTTCCCTTCAAACGGTAGGCATGATCATTTTCGGTGTCATCAGTCTGACAAGCAGCTGAGGCTTTCGTTAATGGCGGTGATATAGGCGGTCGTTCCTCATACTTTTTCAGTAAATTTATGTGGAACAGTGCCGTCCTTGTCCCGAGGTCAATGACGTAATCGACGTCATTTCTCCTCTCAAGTACAATGAATGGCCCTTTCCACATAAGAATCAATTTGTTGTTGTCCGAAGGCAGCAGTAGCGAAACCTTGTCTCCAACAGCTAAATGACGTGGTCTGGCCTTCCGGTCATAGTGTTCCTTCTGTACAGGTTGTGCTTTTTGAAGCTCCTCCTTGGCCAAACGACAAGTGGCTTCAAGACGCTTCCGTAGCTCAACTACATACCCGTATGAGGTTTTTGTGTCTTCCTCAAGATGATCACCTGTCCATAATTCTTTCAATATCGCCATGGGTCCTCTGACATGACGGCCATACAACAAGTCAAAGGGTGCAAAACCCAGGCTTGACTGAGGGACTTCGCGATAAGCAAAAAGCAATGGTGCCAAGTACCGGTCCCATTTTTTCGGGCTTTCTTGACACATTCGTCTTATCATTTGTCTAAGGGTGCCGTTGAATCTCTCCACAAGGCCATTTGCCATCGGATGATATGGAGTTGTTGGCAACTGCGTGAAAGAGAGAAGACGGCTTAGCTCCTTCATCAGGCGTGACGAGAATGATGTGCCTCTGTCACTGATTATCTTCTGTGGGACTCCCACACGAGAGAACATCTCTAGAAGTGCCTCAGCTATTTTTTCTGTTTCAATGCTTGGCAGTGCCACAGCGTCAGGATACCGCGTTGCCATATCGACCATTGTCAGAACGTACTTATTCCCTTTCTCTGACATAGGAGTTAATGGTCCCACAATGTCAATGGCAACTCTCTTAAACGGGGTATCAATGACGGGAGTACTTCCCAATGGTACTCGACCTATTAGATGTTTGGGAAAAGTCCTCTGGCACGTATCGCACGATTTAACAAATCGCATGATGTCTGATTGGAATCCAGGCCAGTAGAACTCTTCGCTCACACGGTCTGTGGTTCGCTTTATTCCTTGATGTCCGGCAAGGATCCCTTCGTGAGCCATTTTCATCACAAAATGACGAAGGCTTCTGGGTACGACAAGCTGTTCCATTTGTTTCTTTGACCGCAGGGTGGATCTTCGGTAAAGAATTCCCTCCTTTATAAAGAATTGGATGTCGGCGAACCTAGTCTTCATCTCTTTGTCCACTGCTTCAAAGCATTTACGTAGACTGCTGTCCTTCCTTTGCCTGCTTTTCAAGTCGATTGGGCTGATGTCTAGGGGGTTTATAACTGGTACTGGTAATGAAGGCGGACTTGATCTTGGCTGTCTGGTTGTCGCCGCCGCTTCCGAGTTGTCCCTGGTTTCTCTAGCAGACGACGATAAAGTGTCAGCAGAGATGGATTCGTTGCTAGAACAGTTTCCACCTTCTGCTCTAAATGATTCATCCGCAGCTCTCGGTGTATAAAGATGTCTTTTCCATTAATTGTCAGGATTGGAGGCATTCCGCACACCTTTCACATTTCCCAGGACAATATCATATAAAGGGTTGTCCATGCATAAAACCCGAGTCTTGCCTGTGAAGAAAGGTGACGCGATTTCCACGGTTGCTTCAGGTAGCTTCAACACTCTTCTGTCCAGAAGACAGACCGAGGAAATTTTTCCTGTCAGCTTACTGTCTGGCACAAGGGACCTCTTGACAATAATAGAGTCACATCCCGTATCTCGCAAGACAGTAGCGGGATGTCCTTCAAGCATACCTTCGGCAGTAGGCATAGACTTTTCATCTTGTTTACGCGTCTGCGTTCTTCCGCGTTCCAAACTTCCGGGAACTCGACGCAAGGTCTGTGTCTCTTCGGTTACTGCCTTGTACATGTCTACTTGTTGCATCGAGCACGAAGCCTTCTCAGTACTGTTGGTTTTTTTGGGGCAGTCACCTGTCTTATGCCCAGTGCGGCGGCACTTTCCACAGAAATATCTATTTGTATTTGGACCCTTCGTATTGGTCCAGCAATCAGCAGCTCTGTGACCGCGCTTACCACAAAGAAAGCAGCGTGGTCTTTCCTTCTCTTCTTGTCGCTCAGGAGTTCGAGCTTGACCTGGTGGCTTGCTAGGTTCTCTCTCGTTTTTACCTTTGCCAAGGTTGACTAATCCTTGCGCCTCCAGGTAGTGATCAGTAGCTTCCGCTATCTTGTCAAGTCCCTGACAATTCCTTTCTCTTAAAAAGACTGCCAGTTTCTCATGACAAGTCATCATGAACTGTTCTGAGACAATCTTGTCCCGCAGAGCATCGTATGTCCGGTCTGTATTGGCCATTTCTTGCCAGTGGTCGAAGTATCCCAATAGACGACCGGCAAACTGTCTACCAGTTTCGGAATTATCGGGTTTCGCCGACCGAAACTTTCTTCGGTAGCCTTCCTCCGTGAACCTGAAGCGTTGCAAAAGCGTCTGTTTTAGTGTCGCATAGTCCATGGCATGATCCGGTGCCATTCTGCCGACAACACTTAGAGCTACGCCTGTCAAACAGAGGCTCAGCGATAGGGCCCATTTGTCTTGTGGCCAGCCCTGGCTCGTTGCGACGCGCTCAAATCGTTGAATGTATGCATCCAACTCATCGCGTTCTTCGTTAAATGGTGGGATTAGCTTGTGCGGACTTAGGTAGCTCTCGGTAGCACCTGCGTGCACTCTCTCTGCAAGTTGCCCAGTAGTCATGCTACCTGCTGTCGCATCTAACTCCCTCAACTTTAACTGTAGCTCGAGCACTTCCCTTTCAGCCTTTAACCTAGCTAGCGCTTCGGCATCAGCTTCTTTTGCTGCATTGCGTTCAGTCAGACGTGCTTCACGCGCTTCCCTTTCGCGTGCGCGCTCTTCGTCTATCCATTGTTTCAGTGCCGGGCCAGTCAACCCCAGTTCTTTTCCGATTGCCGTAAGCTTGTCTGTCTCCATCCTCACCCGTCAGACACGCATATGCAATGTGCTGCTCTTCTCGATAGCGTAAGAGCAGTCCTGTCGCGGACGCCAGATATGTGATGTTGTTATGATCGTCACGTTGCAAAGCGTGTGACGCGAGGAAGATGGAGGAGACGGTGCATGAGGAGACACACACGACAATTATATTAGACGGCACGTAAACACGAAGAATACCTTAAACTAGCCCCACACATACACGGTTGTTCGTAAACGGGAAAAAAATAGTCTCACGAGGTTGCGGTTGAAGCACGGAATGTGGTGAGGCGTAGAGTTCTTGAAATGGAACACTCGCTCGTCGAGTGATGACCGGCGTGGTGGTAGAGCAGACGCAGCAGCACGGGGCAGGAAAAGGTGGACGGCCCACAGCTCCGTGGACGCGAACAGCCCACTCTGAAGTCTCGAGCAGGCCCCAGGCGCTCGTTTCGATGACGGACGCCCGGTCACCCGAACCTCGCGCGTAGAAGCGTGTTCGAAGCTGCAGCAGGCCGTTCCGGGGTCTCGTGCAAGGCAACGACCTGAGGCGGTCCCAGTCCCGAAGACGGACGCCCGGTCAGGTGAACCTCGCCAGGAGATGTCGGTTCCGAAGGCCCGGTGGCCCTAGTCGCGCCGGCGTTCGAACGATCTCCGTTGCGCGAGCCCTCTTTTCATGCGCTCCACGAGCCTCCTTCGTCTTGCTTTTCCTCTTGTTGAGGACGGCCGCAATGTCGTCTGCTCTTGCGCTCGGTACTTTTTGTGTACTTCTTCACACTCATCGTCTTGAATTTCCATCTCCCGCATTCCCCGTCTTTGATCTGAACCTTGTGAACGATCATATTCGTAATACAGCACTACAGAAACGAACAAAAGGGAAAAGAAGGGCAAGATCTGCTGAGTCTTTCGACAAATTCTGTTGAATGAAATGCGATAGCGTGTGTCCTGTCTCAAATTCTTTTCCTTGTGTAGTACTGCAGTTCCAGATTAACTTTCAGGAAAACTGGACAGAATCCGTATGCATATACGGAACGTTAACGGTATAGAAGCGGAAACATGTTACCTCTAAACTTGTTGTGATGAGTAGACAAAACTGTACAAGTCACTCAAACCCTAAGAGTTTAAAAGCATTATTTTATGCAGAAATTAAACTTCCTAATGAAGCATTCCTGTCAGAATCTGTCACTGCTTGAAAGGCTCATAGTGACGAAGGCTCACAGTGACTCACAATGAATAAGGCACACCCTTGGTGTATAAGCAGACATTATCTGTGATACCACAAAGGTAGTCAGTCTACCTTCAATATACAGCCTGTAATAAATGGCCAGCCAATGACGCTTTTAATGATACGATTCAATAAACACAGGTCACATGTAAAACTTTTGAATCTCACCTTATCATACCACCTTTCCTGCTAACCATTTCAATGACTGCATAGCGACAATATTGAAATGATGCCAATGCCCACACAACGAGGGGGAAATTCCTGAGTCCTATTGGCACATACTGCCAATACAACTCATTTATTAGGATTACGTAGTACCTCAACTAGAGCAATGGCAAAAAACCTTGGCACCAAAAAAGTTATTAAGTGTGCGATGGATTGGTGGCTCTCGCAATATCAAAACTATTCATCATCATCCTCATCATCAGCCTGATTACGGCCCCAGCAGGGCAAAGGCCTCTCCCATACTTCTCCAACTACCCCGGTCATGTACTAATTCTGGCCATGTTGTCCCTGCAAACTACGTAATCTCATCCACCCACCTAACTTTCTGCCGCCACCTGCTACGCTTCCCTTCCCTTGGAATCCAGTCCGTAACCCTTAGTGACCATCGGTTATCTTTCCTACTCATTACATGTCCTGCCCATGCGCATTTTGTTTTCTTGATTTCAACTAAGATGTCATTAAGTCGCGTTTGTTCCCTCACCCAACCTGCTCTTTTCTTATCCCTTAACGTTACACCTATCATTCTTCTTACCGTAACTCACTGCGTTCGTCCTCAATTTAAGTAGAACACTTTTCGTAAGCCTCCAGGTTTCTGCCCCGTGCTTGAGTACTGGTAAGACACAGCTGTCATACCGGTATAAACATAAAAGAAACATAAATATAAATAAAAACCTAAATGAAACATAAAAGGTCGTTAACCGGTGGATCGCCTTCTAATCTTTCCCTACATTGCCAAGATTGTAACTGCACGCCAGAGTTAGATGAATGCGTGATATCGTGCAGGCATAAGAATGACGATACGCGTCTTATGGTAGAGGCATGGCATATCTATAATAGTGGAAGTGCATTCGTGAGTCAGCGTTGAATTACTTTACATTAGGAAGAGATTAAGTGCTTTAACAGTTATATCTAAAGTAGACCGGCACCTGTACCCGACTGACACGTGGCGATACCATTCCTGCGCTTGCGCAGATGAGCTTTGTGCCTTCTTTCGTATTTCGCCTCAGTGCTCCCTTCAGTTGATAGTAGCGGTCGTGTTGTTCGCTTCTCTACTCTTGTGTCCTGCCTGCACGCCTCCCGTCTTTTTTGCATTATGAATCTCTGCCAGCTAGCTCAGCTTCCGGTCGTTCTAAGCTTCATTGCTTGAGAAAATATTCAATTCTATCCATGTTATACTTCTTTATGTCAGCTGTCTTACGCTTGTTGATTAACTAAGAATGTTCTGCCAGTTCTATTCCAGCTGTGGGGTGAGAGGCTTTCATACATTGGCGTTTCTTGATCAGATCTTTCGTCTCCTGCGATAGCTCATTGGCATCCTGTCTAACGGAGTTACCACCGGCTTCTATTGCCCATTCCTTAATGATGCCCATAAGATTGTTGTTCATATCTTAAACACTGAGGTCCTCTTCCTGAGTTTAGGCATAATACGTGTCATGTAGCATGATCCGGAATTTGTATATTGTTTCCTCTTTCCGGCAACTCATTGATCGGCTTCTTATCTACCAGTTTCTTTCGTTCCCTCCTCAAGTCTAGGCTAATTCGAATTCTTGTCATCGTATGGTCACTGCAGCGCACCTTGCCGAGCACGTCCATATCTTGTATGATGCCAGGGTTAGCGCACAGTATGAAGTCTATTTCATTTCTAGTCTCGCCATTCGGGCTCCTCCACGTCCACTTTCGGCTATCCCGCTTGCGGAAGAAGGTATTCATTATCCGCATATTATTCTGTTCAGAATCAGAATCAAAAATTTATAATTAGAAGTTGGGTAACATTACAAGTACTTAGTATGCAGAAGGAGGTCCCATAGTCAAAGACTGTATCGGGACCTCCTGTACAAGAACAATTATTGTAGTTATTATATAATAGCAACGACAGCATATAATAAGGAAGTATACAAGCAACAAGAAAAGAACGGTTACAGAACAAAATACACGATTGATTACAAAAAATAGCAAGGTTTAGCATACCTCATGGTAGTAGCAAAATTGTGCGGGAACAAAATACCAGCAATTTATTTACAACAACAAAAGAAAAAAAGAGGAAAAAGAAAAAGAGGAAAGAAAGTAAACAATGACCGACTACAGTAATCCTTGTCGTTAATCTGTCAATAAAGAATGCATTTTTAGTTCTCTTTTAAAATGTGATAAAGATCTTGCGTTTTTCATTGTGAAAGGAAGGGTGTTCCATATTGATATGGAAGAAAATTCTACAGTTTGTTTACGATAGTTAGCACGGATTCTTGGTAAACGAAAATTGTTATTCAACGCAAATCTGGTGGCACTATGAATCATCAGGTTAGAAGGCGAAAATAGGATCGATGTTACCTCATTATTCACAAATCTATAGATAAAAATACCTAGGTTGTATTTAGTGAGTCCAGATATGGTAAGTATGTTATTCTCACTAGAAGTATGGTATTCGCACTAGAAAAGCGTGGGCTGTAAGTAATTGTTTTTATGGTCAGGTTCTGAAGGGTCTGGAGAGATGTAGTATGGGTATTATAGGTGTTACCCCAACATATTATGCCATAAGTAATGTGGGAGTGGACAAAAGAGTGGTAAAATGAGAGTATTGCGGCACGTGTGAAGTGAGGGCGTGTTTTACTTAAGATGCGTATACCATAAGCTATCTTGTTTTTTATGTGAGCAATATGATTGTGATATTTCAAATTCGAATAAAGTAGAATACCAAGAAAAGACGAACATGAACTTGGAGGAGCGGTGAGAACCGAAAGCGATAGGTGGAATGGATAGTATGGTTCGTTGATGAGAAGAGAATACAACAAATTTAGTCATTTAGTCACATGCATTAATAAATAGCATGTTAACATGTGGCATACATATATATATATATATATATATATATATATATATATATATATATATATATATATATATATATATATATATATATATACACTAGATAAAAAGCGATTCTGGGTCCGGGTAAATGTTCACAGTCAAGTAGACACGCGTGTGAAGCGGTTTATTGACGTTCCGGCCGGTGTCCGGCCCTCATCAGAATGATGCAGGCCAGACCCCGGCCGAAACGTCAATACACCGCTTCATACGCGCGTCTCCTTCACTGTACGTATAACATATATATATATATATATATATATATATATATATATATATATATATATATATATATATATATATATGTGTGTGTGTGTGTGTGTGTGTGTGTGTGTGTGTGTGTGTGTGTGTGTGTGTGAAGCTTTCGACTTCCTGGTCATCATGACTGGATGTAAGCGCCTTGACCTGTACGACATTCAATTTGTACCTCTTATTAAGTTCAACAACAAGACCTGCCACCCTCTCGTTATTGCTATAGAATTCCTGTATGTTACCAACTATATCCTTATTAATAAGGAATCCGACTCCTAGTTCTCGTCTCTCCGCAAAGCCCCGGTAGCACAGGACGTGCCCGCTTTTTAGCACTGTATATACTTCTTTCGTCCTCCTAACTTCACTGACCCATATTATATCCCATTTACTGCCCTCTCATTCCTCCAATAGCACTGCTAGACTCGCCTTACTAGATAACGTTCTAGCCTTAAACGTTGCCAGGTTCAGATTCCAATGGCGGCCTCTCCGGAACCAGGGATTCTTAGCACCCTCTGCTGCGTCGCAGGTGTGAGCGCCGCTGTGGCCAGTCGCTTCGCAGCTGGTGGGGACTGAGGACCGGGATTTGATTATTGTGTTCATATAGGAGGTTGTGGCCAAGTACTGCACCAGGGTGGCCAATCCTGCTCTGGTGAGGGAGTACGTTACCGGTTCTGGTGACCGGGATCAGGCCACACTCCAGGTCTGTTTATTGCAATTTATCATTACCATCATTATTGCAATTCATCATTGTTATCATCATTATTACGTAGGGAGCAATGTGGCCGCTACGGTAGTGGCTGGTGGGGCTCGTCGCGCTGCTCGCTTGCTCGTCTTGGGTGCTTTGTTACCGCTTTTGGGGCGGTATTCTTGTGTGCGGTATTCTGACATGACTACAGATATCTTTATTATGTCTCCAGGTGACCGGGAGGCCTTGACTAGCAGAAAACACTTCAAACAAGTAAGCTTACATGGTTTATTCTCAATGATGAATGGAGCAGTATATGTCCACAATTTTCGCACAGGTCAGGTGGAGGTAATACTGTCAGTCACGAAGTTTACAACATACAGAAACACAGATAGTCATGTAAATATACAAATTGAAAGCTGAAATTGAGGTTTCTCAGCGCGTTTAACTAAACCAGGGAGAACGATGCTTCAAAAATCGTTATTTACCCTAGGCTACCCTTGGGTTTGTATTGTGTACAGTGCTGTTTTACGTTATTCATAGTATGCTGTCTATGTTCGACGATTCCAGATATACTAAAAAAGAAAGATGAAAAGTACTCGGCAAAGGCGTACCAAGGTCGATCCAAATAGGTTTCGAAGCTTCGGGCGAAAAGTGGTTGAATACAAATTGTCACCGACATCAGCAACCATGGGAGCAGCGATTGAAGTGCGACTACGTTTGGATGGAACAAACATTGGGAAAGAAAAAAGCGTTCTTAATTAGAGCGAGACACAGTTAGATTCATTCAACGAAAATAAAATTCCTCGTCAATTTTGTTTATTCGAAACGAGTAAAGAAAATACAATTTTATTTAATTTTATTATTGTTACTAAATATGTTTTTTAGCGCCCGTCGTTACAGGGGGTGTTGACGCTGCAATCGCTCGCAATGCAATGCAGCTCTTGAACTGTGCATAAATCGCCCGTAAACTTCACCTGTTAATCTACGCCCCCCTGACACGTTGTGCTCTTTTACTTGTCGAAGTTTGCCTGAATTCGGGGACTCGGGTAGCTTCATCGCATCTATACCTGTTCATTAAAAAGTTGTGTGTTATGACCGCCAGTTAATTGGTTAGTTGTTTTCGTACGACTGCGCTAGCCGACGTGCTCGGCGTCCGGCGATAGGACAAACACTCTACACTTAAAGCTTTCGTCGCCCTCCAAAGAAGGTATGTTCTGTGCAGGGGTGTGATTTCGACAACCGTACGGCTGGCCTTTCCTGAATTGCTTTCCGCGCTGAAATCTCGTAACACCGATCAAGTTGAATGTCAGGCATTTATATATATAGCTCTAAAGGCAGGTCACCAAAACGAATGTCGCGCCTTCGAAAATAATATGATGTTACTCAAGCCCGCCTACAAGCAACCATTTAAAGATATACGGCTGCATTCTCTGATCGCCGCATCGTACAAGGCTCCGAAACGTTTATCAATGCCTCAGCGGCGTGTTCTCTAGATGCAGCGACCACCACATAGCGTAAAACCCTTTATCGAGCTGCCGCCGCTAGTAAAGCCGTGTATCCGTGGCTATTCGCTTGGCTATTCGCTATTCGTTTGAAGATTCTCCCAGGGGGGTTTCCGGCACCACCACCAAGTATTCCTGCATATGCTCCTTCAGGGAGCAGAGTTGCGCATAGGTCCGGTTTATGATCGAGCTCTGCAGTGGAGCCACTCCTAGCGCGCGCAGGAGGCAAATGCCGCGTGGTGCTCCATTTGCTTTTCTGTCTGCTGGTCGCGAGCTACATGCGGCAACTGTACGCAAGTGCTTAGCAAGACGACACTTTTTAATGCAGGCTAAGCTCGAACGATTGGCGCAGCCGTAGAGGTGCCAATCCCCCGAAATATTTAGTTTGTGTGTACATAAATACACGCACATATACAAACACACACACAAATGTACATATAAGAGTAGGACCCCCCTCGTTCCCTCGAAATCCTGATTACGCCCGTGGCTCGAACAGCTCAAAAGGTCGCGTGTAAACGCGCATTACCTTGCAACAAAGAGCGGTGCAATGTTTTTCACAATGCATATAAATTTCTCGCGCGGAGGCGGAAGGGAAGAAATGTTTTAACGGGTGTTTAAGGAAAACTTCGCACACGTGTGGTAGACAATTATGTGAGCACATTTTGGCTGCCAAAACGAGACGAATAATGAATGTCGCCAGAAGAAGTTAACGCTTGGCCTGTTTTTGGACATGAGAAAGGCGTTTGATTCGATTGACCGCTATATCCGAACTAAAAAATTGGAAAGATACGGAGTTCGAGGCGTTGCAAATGACTTAATAAAAAGTTATATAAGTAATAGAAAACAGTTCGTGCAGCTGGGAACTACAGCATCTGACATGCTTACCCTACATCAAGGTGTCCCACAAGGTTCAAAGTTAGGACCATTACTATTTCTAATTTATGTTAATGACATTACAGATTTATCAAGTCCACAAACATTGGCAATGTATGCAGACGATACAAATGTGTTCTTTACAGCTGATAACACAACAGAATTACAGCAGTCTGTAAATGAATATACAATTTTGTTATCTTACTGGTTGGCGACCAACAAACTCCCGCTGAACGCAACTAAAACAACC
Source organism: Dermacentor albipictus (assembly GCF_038994185.2). Lineage (NCBI taxonomy): Eukaryota > Metazoa > Arthropoda > Arachnida > Ixodida > Ixodidae > Dermacentor > Dermacentor albipictus. Next base: position 291,747,918 of record NC_091821.1, read on the forward strand.
TACATTATATTTAGGGCGCCTAATAAAAGAATTGATGGTAGAATACAAGTAAAATTTAACAACTACCTCATTAAACAGGTCAAACAACAAAAGTTTCTGGGAATACATTTCAGTGAAGAATTGTCATGGAATACACATGTAAATTCCCTTTGCGGTGAATTATCAAAAACATCGGGGTAATCTATAAAATTGCACACCTGATCCCTCTATGGCTGAAAAAACAACTGTATAATGCACTTATTTATTCAAAGCTTTGTTACGGTGTATTGGTTTGGGGTACAACCACCAGAACAAATTACACGAAATTGATTACCTTACAAAAAAGAGTTATCCGTTTATATGAAAATTACTATGGCCGTTTTTCAGATCTAAGAACCGGTCCACTATTCCAAAAATATGATATTCTACGTGCGGACAGGATATATTATATGCAAATTCTTCTGGAAATCCGAAAAAGAAATCCAAGCACTCAATGTAGTGAATGTAACCTCTCCGGATACTCCTTGCGACACAGCTCACGACACAGACCAAAAGCAAGGACAAATTACGGGAAACAAACATTTCTCTATCAGTCAACAAAAATAATGAACAGTTCCAGTCCATCTGTATCCTTAAACACTTCTGTACATACATTTAAAAAAGAATAAGAGATTGGTTAGGTAGGGAAGACATATACTTTAAAATTGAATGAATGCGTGTAATAAAATGAAAAATGTTTCTGCCATGAATTACATATTTTTTTTTTCTTTTCAGGATTCACATATTTCATTTATTATCTATTGTTGGCTTTTGTATTAACACAAATATGTTTGCATTCACGTATTGTTCCCAGTGTTTTATTACTTTTGGAACAGAATTATGATGTTTCTTTTCTTTTTTTTGCGCATGTTGTTGCTCTATATTGCTCCATAAGTTAGCTGACGTTTATTTCATGTATAATTTTACAATTTTAGCATACCATTAGCATCTCAAATACTTACTTACACTTAGCCGTTGTTGTACATTGTACCACATATTTGAAGAATCGAATCACCATGAACATTGCTACCATGAATTTTCACAGTAACCAACCCTGTTGTAACGCGCAAAATTGTGTATATGTGTGTGACCTGCTGTCAAAGCTGTCGTTCGCGGGGGCTGAGACCTTTGTCAGGCTTTATGCCTTTAGTCTCAGACTACGCTCGTTTGAATGAACGAGCAATAAAATTCAATTCAATTCAATTCAAAGTATTAAGATTTGATAACATGTATGCATATTGTTTATTAGTGTCCTTGAAAAGTCAATTTAACAAAGGAAAGAATCATCTTACCTCCATAGCATGCTTAGAGCGCAGCACCTCGTCTCGACCTACTAGACAGAGCGATTATTGGAAGGTTCCTCGATATTCACTCCCCCACATACTAAACAAGTTCAATTTTTCATTAGAGCGATTACGCCTTCTTTCGCGACAGAATATGTCCAATCTTTTTTACTGACATGATGTACTTCTTGATGTGTTTTCTTGGAGCAAAAAATGCGGCATGAGATGCTGCATTTTTACGATTTTTTTGTTTGTCTTCTCGAGGAGTACAAATTTTTATGCGTTTTTCGTTTTTGTGTAGCTATATTTCCTTATTGTACCAATTTCACTATGTATTTATGTGCCTATTTACTTGTTTCAATGACTACGAATGCTGTCACTGTTCTGCCTTGTATTGCTGGGATGTGGGGTAAGTCAAGCTGCGTTTATGTCGCAGCTTTTTCCTCGCATTCCACACAACACATTGTATCTTTGCCTCATGTATGAATATGTAAACATTGAATCACTGTGCTGAAATAAACTCCAACTCCAATCCTCCAATCGCCTCTTACTAATGTCTATTGCGGAACCGCTTGCTTTACCACTGCTCCCGCTGAACCCAAGGGCTTCAAGGAGGCCAGTGGTGCCTAAATAGAACGCTTCACATTCTAATAAAACATGCTCCGTCGTTTCCCTAGGTTTAGCGCAGCAAGCACATGCTTCTTCTTCCTTCTTATATCTCGCTTTATAGGTGCGTGTTCTAAAGCATCCCGATCTCGCTTCGAAGAGTAATGAGCTTCCCTTTGAGTTATCATAAACGATTTGTTTCCTGATTTCGTTTTTTTTTTCCTTTTAGGTAGTTACTCATGACAGGTTTCTTTTCCACTGCCGCCATCCATGAGATTATTTCAGCCTCTCTGACTTTCCGCTTTACCTTCTTTGTTGCTGCGTTGCCCACCCTGCAGGCCGCATACTTGCTGGTAAGCATCCTAGTTCTTTTCCTCCACTGTGAATCAATGTTTTTCCTGTAGAGATACATGAACACTCTCCCAGCCCACTTACTTGCTTCGATATTCCTCAGCCGTTCTTCATACTCAATTTTACCGTGAGCTTCCCTCGCTTCAAAACTAGTCTAGCCCATATCATCCTGCAAGCTTCATTTGTAGTCTTCCCGTGAGCACCCAATGCGAGGCGCCCAACTGACCTTGGGTTCCCGTCGAGTCCTGATTGTACCCTTCATATAAAGCAAACAACCGCATTTCCAAAAGTAGGTCCTGGAACCATTACACCTTTCCACATACCTCGGAGGACCTCGTACCTATTGTATCTCCATAGGGGTCTGTGCTTCATTATGGCTGCATTTCTCTTCCCCTTTACTGTTATGGTTTTTTCCTGTGTTTCCATATATCTTTAATCAAAAGACTAGCGCAAATAACAGGGACACAGACGGAGGAAGCGACAGGACGACGCTCATGCTGTCGCTTCCTCCGTCTGTGTCCTTGTTATTTGCGCTAGTCCTCTGATTAATGATGTCGCACTAACTAGCCCAGCTTTCTGCCTTGATCGATATATCTAGTGCCTTCGTTTGTCCATATACCAAGTATCATATACCAAGTAAGTTATCATATGTATTTTTCTTCCATTATCAGAGACTTGTGTTGACAATGGCTACTGATATTGCAGACTTGAAAAGGGAATTCCGTAGGGAACTCCGGGAACTGAAGGGCAGTTTTGACTTCATAAACAAAGCCTTTGAGGATCTAAAAACCGAATGTAAAGCCCTAAAGACTGAGAACGAGACCCTCAAAGCAACGCAAGCGGTGCTTGTGCAGGAGGTTGAGGCACTGAAAAAGCAAGCGACAGCGCAAGATCAGTATTCCCGGAACAAAAACATCGAAGTGAAAGGAGTGCCGCATAACAAAACAGAGAATCTCGAGAAGCTACTAAATCAGGTTGGAAGTGCACTCGGTGAGCCTATCACGAAGGAGGATGTCGAGATTTGTCACCGCGTTCCTGTGCGCAACACCGATGCAGATCCAAACATAGTGGTCGTTTTCAACCACCGATCCAAAAGAGATGTTGTGCTTGAGAAGGCCAGAAAGACTAGGCTAACGGCAAAAGACATTGGGTTTACCATAGACAGACCAGTGTACATCAACGAACACCTTTGTCCTCAGCAAAAGAAACTGCTTGGAATGACCATCGCTGAGAAAAAGGAAGCAAACTGGCGTTTCGCATGGTTTAAAGGAGGCAAGGTTTTCGCGCGCAAGACAGAGGAGTCGCGCATAGTGCGAATTGCGTGTGAAGCGGATCTGCAAAAAATTGGTAACTAAAGACAGCTAGGAAAGCGCGTTCGGTCCAATTTTATCTTTTCTATGGTCACACCCAGGGACGTTGTTGCCCCTAAATACAGCGATTGTATTACCTTTCTACACTGCAATGCGCAATTTGCGTGTGCTAAGCATGACCAGCTCACTACATTTTTCAATGAATTTTCCTTCCATTTTCAAGTTATCATGATTACCGAGACATGGTATGCGTCTGAAAACGAAGTAATGTGCCTGCCTGGTTACAACACCTTCTTTGTCAACAGACCTTCTCGTCGCGGTGGTGGCGTGTTGCAGCTTGTGTCAGAGCGCTTATCGTGCAGTTTGCTTGATGACTTTTCCATAGCTACCGCAGATTACGAAGTTCTAGCACTAAAGTGTGGAAAATGCGTGTTTGTCACTCTGTACCGCCCGCCAGATGGAAACACCAACACTTTTTTTTTCTTTTTTGGAAAAATTACTCAGCTTTGTGTCAGTAAACGAACTGCGCCTTACTATGGGAGGAGACTTAAATATCAATTTTTTACGCCAGACACCAAAATCTTCTGAATTGAGAACGATTCTCGAGTCATATCACTGTACTAATGTTATTACTGAACCTACACGCATCGGCCATCTCTCTGATAGTTTAATAGATGTATTTGTAACAAATTCTTCTGAACATTGTACCGATTCAGGTGTGATTGTCACTAGTTTAGGTGACCATTTACCAATTTATATGTTCTGCCGTTTTAATCATTGTTTTAAAGATACACATCACGCTGATACATTTCTCGTGCAAGAAATCAATGGCAAAACATTAGGGGAATTTCGCACGAAAATTGAAAATATAAACTGGAGCTTTGTGCTTGAAGTAAGTGATGCAAACAACGCTTACAATACATTTATAAGCATTCTGAAGGAAGCGTATACTTGCTGTTTTCCGTTTAAACAAGTAAGAAGGTCCACTAAAATACGCAAGCCATGGGTTACGAATGAGTGCCTCAAAATGATTCGCGAGAAAAATTTATTATATGCTCAATTCGTGAAAACAAAGGCCACTAATGATCTCGCAGCATTCAAGAAATGCCGCAATGGTGTAACTAAACTTTTGAAAAACACAAAACGTGCATACTTTGAACATCGGTTTAATCAAGCAGATGGTAGAAGCGAAACAGTCTGGCGTGAACTTAACAAGCTTTTAAGACCAGACCGTGAAGTTGAGTTGGAAGTTACTGTGGGTGGCAAATCGTTAAGGGGCGAAGAGCTAGCAAACAGCTTTAATGACTACTTTACTTCTCTAGCCTCAAGCAATTACAACAAAACAGCAATTGAGTTTTTGGGTGTACTACCCAATAAAAGTTCAGCCTCTTTTGAGCCAACGTCTCCGGAAGAGGTTTTCTTAGTTTTCATGTCCCTGAAAAATAGCAAATCGCGTGATATTGATGGGCTGCAAATAACACCCATTAAATTTGTGCTCGATCTTCTGTCACCTGTCCTCACTCATATATTCAATATTGCTTTATCTACTGGAGTCTTTCCCGAAGCAATGCAACATGCCAAAGTTACTGTGCTGTTTAAATCGGGGAACAAAAACGAATTTTCAAATTACAGACCAGTTTCAGTATTACCTGTAATTTCAAAAGCATTAGAAAAAATTATCTGTAAAAGGGTTACATCATTTTGCGAAAAACATTCTATCATATCCAAGCAACAATTTGGTTTTCGAAAAGGAATGTCGACAGAGCTTGCTTTACTGTCACAAAAAGAATTCATTCTTAATGGTTTTGAAGATAAAAAGATAACAATAGGAGTTTTTATTGACTATTCTAAAGCGTTCGACCGGATTAATCATTTAATTTTATTTGATAAATTACGACATTATGGGTTTCGCGGCACTCCATTAGCACTTATACAGTGATATTTAAGACATAGAAAGCAGTGCGTCTCAATTAAATCCCACCAATCAACCCTTCAAAAAATTTTGCAAGGAGTTCCGCAAGGCAGTGTTCTTGGGCCAACATTGTTCAACATCTACATAAATGACATCGTTCATATAAGCAAAAAACACACTTCATAATTTATGCCGATGACAGCAGCTTGTTTTTCCAGTCAACTAGTCTGGCTTACCTTTCGAACCTGGCAAATAACACCCTGAGTAGTTTACTTAATTGGAGTAAAACTAACTCGTTGGAAATAAATAGTACGAAAACAAAAGCTATTCTGTTTGCTCCACCACAGAAAAAAATTGATAGAAACATAATGTTAACGCTTGGTGCGGAAAGGATAGAGCTTGTAAAAACAGTAAGGACTCTGGGAGTAGTTTTTAATGAGCATTTATTGTGGGATGATCACGTCGCCCGAGTTTCAACGTCTTTGGCCAGGGCTTGTGGCATACTATGCAAATTCAGACATGTTTTACCCCCTAAAATTAAACTTTTAATCTACAACAGCCTTCTTGCTCCTCATATAAATTATTGCAATCTCGTATGGGGAACCACTTCTCAAACGAATCTTCAGAGACTACTAGTCCTGCAGAAAAAAGCCGTTCGCAATATTGTGAATGCCTCTTACGATGCTAATACAGCTGCAATATTTCGCTCCCTTAATCTGATTCCCGTACAACACTCGTACGAAACAAACCTTGTTTTAAAGTGCAAAAACACTCTTCTATACAACAACACATTTTTCTTAGATATATGCAAATTAACTTTCCCCACACATGTACCGTACAATATGAGGCAAAAGAATGCTTGGCTACTGCCATTTTCAAGAACAAATTATGGCTTTACTAGATTAGAATATCGTGTACCGAAGTTACTAAACGCCTTACAGAATGTTGATATAACCCTAAATGATATTTCTAGGCGAACGTTGACAGCACAACTTTCGGAATACGGCGCATTTACGTGGAACCAGTGACGCAAACGGTTGAGAAATGATTAAAATGACTTATATAACGGTATTTTGCTTATATTTCTTGAGTATCCTTTGTACAAAAGCATGTTGCTGTACTAAATTATACCCTTATAAGTGGCTGTATAAATTACAATGGCGTGTTTTTGAAAAATGAATGTTGTCACAATGTTTAAAGAACAATGTTTCAAGAAAATGTTATAAATGTACTTGTCTTTTTTTGTATTGGTGAATATGTGCGCACTTCTATCTTTTTCTCTCTCTCTCTTATTGACAAATTAACAGAAAGCTTTTTGGTATGAGTGCGTGTATATGCATATATGTACTCTGAATGTCTGTATCAATGTGTGCCTGTTGCCAAGAAGAGGGGCAAGGACCTAGTCAAGCTGCTGTTTTGCAGCTTTTTGTTCTTGCCCTAGTGTTCTTTTTCTGCTGTAAAAAAGAATGCTGAAATAAAATGAAATGAAATGAAATTTATATTCTGTTACCCGAGGTATTTCTTGGCGCTGTATCTCCACTGTCTGTTCGCTGTTTTGATTGAATACCATAACACCTGATTTTCTAAAACTAAATTTCAAACCTACATTCTTGCCTTCCTGTCCACAGATATTAGCCAGACGTTGCAAATCACTTTGCTTGTTAGCTAGCAACACAATGTCGTCCGCGTAATATAAACCTGGGAGTTGCTGCTCTACTACTGTACCCGCCTGGTTGTATTAGAGATTAAACCCCACATAACTTCCTTCTAGCGCCCTCTCCATCCTCACCATGTACATCATAAACAGCAGCGGGGATAAAGGGCACCCCTGCCTAAGTCCCTTGTTGATATGCACTTTCTCCTCGCTCCTCATCCCTTTCCTTTCAACGCAAACGGTATTTTCTAGGTAAATCTCGCTCAAACGCTGTAGACAATCGCTGCCTAAGCCTTCTCCTTCCAGAATATCCCACAAAATGATGCGGTCTACGATGTCGTAGGTTCCTGTAATGTCTAAAAAGGCCGCATACAACGGTCTGCTTTCTGCTTTTGATATTTCGATACACTGAGTAAGAACAAACAAGTTATCATCCAAATGCCTACCTTTTCTGAAGCCATATTGAAGCTCTCCCAAGATGCCATTATTCTGTGCCCATGCTTGAAACTTTAATTTGATTGCCTGCGTTGCTAGCCTGTATATTACAGATGTAATGGTCAACGGTCTATACGAGTGAATTCTGTCTTTCTCTCTCTTACCTTTATAAATGAAATTCATTCTACTTTGTCGCCAACTGTCTGGTATTAGTCTATCTTCTAAAGTTTTTTCCACTGCTTTTATCAGAGCTTCCTTACATTTTGGTACAGCGGCACAATATGGTTTCAGGTCAGGTGTATCGACAGAGACAGCACTTCTACATCAAAAAGAGGTCATCTCAGGCAACATTGAAGCAAGAGAGCTCACACTAGGCGTATTCGTAGATTTTACAAAAGCGTTTGATAGGATTGATCACCAAACATTGTTAGAAAAATGGCCCTATTATGGCATCAGAGGCATTACACTTGACTTAATAAGGAGCTATCTTAGCGATAGGCACCAGTATGTGTCAATAAATAGGGAAATATCTAAGCCCCGAAAATTCAAACGTGGTGTACCACAGGGAAGTATATTAGGCCCTCTTTTATTTAACCTTCATATTAATGATATTGTAAACAGAGATCGATCAATAACATACATTATCCATGAAGTTCAGTGTTTGACGGAAGCCCGTCTGGTCGGGATGAAACATGGTAAAAAGTTAATGTAAAATAAACAAAGGTGCTCGAGCAGCTCGCTTAAATAGTCTTGAACACGTGACGCAGGCAGCGCGCATACACTGGCGGCAGATTGCCATCGCTCCTGTTCAGAGTGTGTGGCGTAGTCTGGATCATGAGGGACTCAAGATAAAGGCGTCGAGATAGCCCTTTTTTCCCTGGCAAGGACACGTGCCTTCCCCCAGTCGATTGCGTGGCCGCTTGAAGTGGCATGCTCAGCCAAAGCACTGGTTTTCACATTTTCTTTTTTGACGTCATAATTGTGCTGTTTAAGACGCCTTTCAAAGTGCAACCAGAGCCCCTGGTTTTTGTTTACCTTTTAACCATTATCTATGCAGATGACACGAGCTATTTTGATAGGAGCGAACCTAGATGAGTTGATTCAAGCATCTAACGAAACTACACAAATTATCCGAATGGTCTTGTCGTAATTGGTTACAAATCAACAGCTCTAAAACCACGGCCGTTCTTTTCCGCGCGAAAGGAACGGCTTGCAAGTACTCGCATAAACTGTTACTAAATAATTTCGAAATGGAACTTTCAGAGACTGTCAAAACATTGGGAATTATCTTTCATCAACATACGTCGTGGGATTCACACATTGATGAATTATGTATTAAGCTAACAAAAGCCCTAGGTATGCTAAGGAGGTGTCAGTCGTTTCTGCCAGTTCCCCAGAAACTTTATATTTACACGTGTACTTTTTATCGGGCGACCAATTCTCGCCGCCTAACAAATGTTATCGCACAGCGCAGGACGCGCCTGCATGTAAAACAAGTTTCTGGAATGTTATCGATGGTTCCGGCCTTTGTCTTTCACCGCAACTTGTGTTATCTGATTGCATGTGTGCGCCACGCGAATAATGTGGAACTTTGTGGAAGGCACGCGGGTCCCAGCGATTGCTCTGGAACATTCGACGACAGATGTATAAAAGCCGACGCGCTTGACCCGCTCATCAGATTTGGTTAGATGCGTTAGCGGCTCAGCGATGCGTGAAAAGTCCTTGACAAAGCGCCTGTAGTAGGAACACATGCCAACGAATCTACGCACTGCCTTTTTGTCGATGGGCTGCGGGAGCTTTGCGATGCCAGCTGTTTTCTCCGGGTCGGGGTGTAATCCGGATTTGCTGATGACGTGGCCTAGGAACAGAAACTCGTCGTAAGCAAAGCGGCACTTTTCTGGCTTCAGCGTGAGCCCTGATGATTTTATGGCCTCGAGTGCTGTCGCAAGCCACCTAAAGTGATCGTCGAAATTTCCGGCGAAGACGACGACGTCATCCAAGTAAACACGAGAGGTCTGCCACTTCAATCCTGCTAAAACCATGTCCATGACGCGCTGAAACGTTCCAGGCGCCGAGCACAGTCCGAATGGCATAACCTTGAACTCGTAGAGGCCGTCTGGCGTGATGAAGGCGTCTTTTCGCGATCTCTTTCGTCGACTTCTATTTGCCAATAGCCAGACTTGAGGTCCATCAACGAGAAGTATTTAGCGTTGCAGAGCCGATGCAATGCGTCGTCTATCCGTGGAAGAGGGTATACGTCTTTCTTCGTGATCTTGTTCAGTCGACGATAATCGACGCAGAAACGTAGGGTTCCGTCCTTTTTCTTCACCAGTACAACAGGAGATGCCCACGGGCTTCTCGACGGCTGGATGATGTCGTCGCGAAGCATTTCGTCGACTTGTTGCTTAATAGCTTCACGTTCTCGGGTCGAAACTCGGTAAGGGCTCTGGCAGAGTGGTTGAGTGCACTCCTCGGTGATTATGCGATGGTTTGCGACTGGTGTCTCTTGAATCCTTGATGACGCCGAGAAGCAGCCTTTGTATCGACGGAGTAGACTTCGGACCTGTTCTTGCCTAATCATGGGGAGACTTGGATTAATGTTGTAGTCTGGTTCGGGAACCATGGTCATCGGGAGATGCGGAGGAATCCGAGTGGCCAAACGCATTACTAGTTTCCAGAATTTCCTCGATGTACGCGATCGTCGTGCCCTTGTTGATGTGCTTGAACTTCTAGCTGAAGTTTGTCAGCAACACTTCAGTTTTCCTTTTGTGCAGCCGACCGATCCCTCTTGCGACGCAAATTTCACGGTCGAGCAGTAGACGTTGGTCACCCTCGATGACGCCTTCTACGTCGGCAGGTGTTTTGGTGCCGACGGAAATGACAATGCTGGAGCGAGGCGGGATGCTGACATGACTTTCGAGCACGCTTGAGGCATGGTAACTACGAGAGCTCTCCGGCGGTATCGCTTGATCTTCAGACAGGGTTATCGACTTCGACTTCAGGTCGATGACTGCGCCGTGTTGGTTTAGGAAGTCCATCATGAGGATGACGTCGCGTGAAAATTGTTGGAGGATAACGAAGGTGGCAGGGTAAGTCCGGTCATGAATAGTAATTCTTGCCGTGCAGATTCCAGTCGGCGTAATCAGGTGCCCTGCAGCGGTCTGAATTTGAGGGCCTTCTCATGCAGTCTTAACCTTCTTCAACTGGGCGGTGATGTGTCCACTCATGACGGAGTAATCGGTCCCTGTGTCGACTAAGGCGGTGACTGCACGGCCGTCGAGAAGCGCGACGAGGCCGGTGGTTCTTTGTGTTGCATTACAGTTAGGTCTTGGCGTCGGATCACGGCTGTGTCGCGTTGGCCTGTGGCTGGTATGGGACGTCGTCAGGTCGTCTTTCGTCGTCGTATTCTTTGCTTTCACACTTCGTCGGGACGGCGGCGTGTCGTTATGTCGTCGAGGTATTCTTCGGTGTCTTCGTCGGCGGCGGAGGATCTTCGTCAGTGCGACGAACAGCAACCGCATCTCCATCGGTTGCTGCATTTAGTTTTCCGGATATGGGCTCGCTGACTGGCCCCGGGCTGGGCCAGTTTATTGACGTCGTTGCGGCCACAGGTACCCACCTGGTGACGGCGAACGGGACGGTCGTCGAGAGTCGCACTGAGTGGCGGCTAGGTAATCGGAGATGTCACGTGGGCGCTCCACAAGCTGTGGATGCGGCGCGTTGACGGCGAACCCTCTCAGTCCGAAGTCGCGGTATGGGCATCGGCGGTTCACATGGCCGGCTTCTCCGCAGTTATAGCAGAGCGGGCGGTGGTCGGGGGCTCGCCAAATGTCCGTCTTCCTCGCGTAGCGGCGCTGGGGAACGGGCGGGCGGGCTGGCGGTGGCGGCGGTGGACGACGGAACTGCGGCGTCATAGGGCCCTGGCGGGGTCGTGGAGTGGGGCCTTGACGGCGGGCGACGGCGGCGTAGGTCATAGCTTCCGGCTGCGGCTGGGCTGATTCTGGTTGCAGCTGAGGAACTCCAAGCGATCGCTTAAGCTCATTTTTGACGATTTCGGCGATTGAGACTACTTCCGGCTGCGACGTGGGGTACAACCTCTGCAGCCCTTCCCGCACGACCGCTCTGATAGTCTCGCGCAGATCGTCGGTGGCCAGCGATTGAATACCTGCGTAATTGGTAGAGGTCGTGCGTCGGTTGAATTGACGGTTCCACATTTCGAGTGTCTTCTCGATGCTGGTGGCCTTGCGAAGGAACTCTTCTACAGCCTTCAGTGGGCTTCGTATCATTGCGCCGAAAAGTTCTTCCTTCACACCCCGCATGAGAAGGCCGACTTTCTTCTCCTCGGGCATATCCGGGTCGGCGTGGCGGAACAGACGGTTCATTTCTTCCGTGAATATGGCAACGTTCTCGTTAGGTAGCTGCACTCGGGTGTCCAGCATGGCTTCTGCCCTTTCCTTGCGCAGTGTGCTCGTAAAGGTGCGCAGGAAGCCACTCCGGAACAGTTCCCATGTTGCCATGGTCGACTCCCGGTTCTCAAACCACGTTTTGGCGGCGTCTTCTAAGGCAAAGTATACATGCCGCAGCTTATCGTCGGTGTGCCAGTTGTTGAAAGCCGCGATTTGTCTTCAGTCGCTGCTCCATGGAAGGTCGGTGGGTCCCGAGGTTGTTGTAGGACAACGGGGGACGCTGGGGCAGCCATTGGGGTTGTTTTGACCACGATCTTCTTTGTCGTCTCACGTAGAAGTCCGTGGTCTGGGGGCAGTCCTTGCAATTATTCAATTATTTACGACTGAAAAGGCAATTACTCTACGACTGAAAAGGAATGCCTCGCCACCATTTGGGCTGCAGCAAAATTCCACCCTTACCTCTATGGCAGGCCATTCAAAGTCGTCAGCGACCACCACGCGTTGTGTTGGCTAGCTAACTTCAAGGACCCTTCAGGACGTCTGGCGAGGTGGAGCCTCAGACTGCAAGAATATGACGGTAATCTACAAGTCCGGACGAAAACACTCTGACGCCGACTGCCTATCGCACGTCCCCATCGATCCCCCGCCAGAAGACGACGAGGATGACGATGCCTTCCTCGGAATAATAAGCGCAGAAGACTTCACTAAACAGCAACGAGCAGATCCGGAGCCAAAAGGCCTCCTCGAGTATTTGGAAGGGAACGCCGACGTAGTACCTAGGGCTTTCAAGCGCGGATTGTCTTTGTTCACTTTGCAAAACAACCTGCTCGTAAAGAAGAACTTCTTGCCAGCCCGCGCCAGCTACCTTCTTGTTGTTCCGTCAGCGCTCCGTCCAGAAATACTGTACGCCCTTCATGACGATGCAACCGTTGGGCACCTCGGATTCTTCCGAACGCTGTCGAGGATACAGGAAAGGTATTATCGGCCGCGTCTGACCGCCGACGTCGCCCGTTAGGTCAAGACATGCCAAGATTGTCAGCGACAAAAGACACCACCGAGAAGGCCAGCAGAATTACTACAGCCAATCAAGCCTCCTTGTCGAACTTTTCAGCAGATCGGGATGGACTTGTTGGGACCGTTTCCGACGTCAACATCCGGAAACAAGTGGATCGTCGTGGCGACGGATTATCTCACCCGCTTCACTGAAACTAAAGCGCTACCGAAAGGCAGCGCAGCCAAAGTGGCAAAATTTTTCGTCGAGAACATTCTGCTATGACATGGTGCCCCAGAAATCCTCATCACCGACAGAGGAACAGCGTTTACAGCAGAGCTCACCCAAACCATTCTGGAGTACAGCCATACAAGCCACAAGAGGATAACTGCCTACCAACCGCAGACGAATGGTCTCACGGAGCGCCTGAACAAGGCCCTCGCCATATGCTAGCAATGTACGTCGACGTCGAGCACAAGACGTGGGATGCGGTCCAGTCGTACGTAACCTTTGCTTACAACACGATGGTGCAAGAAACAGCACAGATCACGTCGTTCAAGCTGGTTTACGGCAGGAACCCGACGACGACGCTCGACGCAATGCTGCCGCACGTCACCGACGAAGAGAATGTTGACGTCGCGGCCTTTCTCTAGCGCGCCGAAGAAGCCCGAACACTTGCCCGCCTACGGATCGAGAGCCAGCAGCGTACCGACAGCCGACACTACAAGCACCGACGACGCTTCGTCGAGTACGTGCCCGGTGACCGTGTTTGAGTTTGGACCCCTATACGCCGAGGAGGACTGAGCGAGAAGCTCTTGCGTCGCTATTTCGGACCGTACAAGATCATCCGACGTATAGGCGTACTGGACTACGAGGGCGTGCCAGACGGCATTTCGCTATCACAGCGGCGCCGCTCACGACCTGAAATAGTCCACGTTGTGCGACTCAAGCCGTACTACCAGCGTTAATGAACTTTGGGACTTCGCGTAACCAATCTTTTTCTTTTCGTTGTTTTGTTACTTTTCTTTAATAAGGTTCCTTTTGTGTTTCGCTCTCTTATATTTGTAGCATCGGGACGATGCTTTTTAAGGGGGTGGTAATGACACGTGCACTTCTATATCGGGCGACCACTTCTCGCCGCCTAACAAATGTTATCGCACAGCGCAGGACGCGCCTGCATGTAAAAGAAGTTTCTGGAATGTTATCGATGGTGTCGTCCACTGTCTTTCACCGCAACTTGTGTTATCTGATTGCATGTGTGCGCGATGGGAATAATGTGGAACTTTGCGGAAGGCACGCGGGTCCCAGCGATTGCTCTGGAACGTTCGACGACAGATGTATAAAAGCTGACGCGCTTGACCCGCTCATCAGATTTTCGACGACCGCCCATCGTGTTTGCCGCTACCATCCTTCTTTGAGTGCAGCATGTTTTTGAGGGCACAAGTTTGCCCAATAAAACGCTGGTGCCGTTAATCACACTTTTGCTGCCTTCTCAACCGTCACTACCACGTGACAATATTTTTAATGCGCATTTTAGTTCCCACCCACGCTACTGCCAGTTGGTATGGGCATCTGGAACTCAAACATCAAGGAAAAAGCTATATACACTTCTGAAGCGTGCTTTATGGGCTGTTGCAGATTTAGGCTATAGAGATCATACATCTCATTTATTTATGAAGTTTATGGTTTTAAAATTCAGTGTTGCCTACGAGCATCAATTGTTGTTGTCATTGAGGTCTGAAATTCGCAGAAATAGCCTAACCTCAAGAGGTTTAGCGCATTTGCAGCCGAACATTTCATTGCGTCCCATCAGAAATTCTGAACACTGGCACATTCCCCGAACACGAACGAATTACGGTCTCCAAATGTTAAAATTCACCATTCCACACGTACTCAATACGTTCAAGTTTACAGAGAATCACTTACATGTCCTTTCAGAAAAGAGGCTATACAACATGCTCGCATAATCCGCTACAAGCCTAAAAAATTCTGTTGAAATAAAGCAGTCCTTTCTGTTTGCAGTATATCTTACTGTTATGTTACCTGGCAATAATGTTCTTGTCATTGATTTAGGTTGTTTGTGCGTGAATGAATGATGTACTTTTAGGCACCCAAGGGTGCATATATTTATGTCTACTTGACAATTATCGTACAAGTTTTATTTATTTATTTTGTTTCTTTTTCTCTCATACGTTAAGACTGTATGAAGTTTGCTGTGCTGTCGTTCTGCTGCCTTGAACGGATGAGAGGTGGGGCTAGTCAAGCTGCATCAGCGCAGCTTTTTTTCCACTTTCCACTCCACAACACGTTCTGTGTAAAACACACTCTATTGGTTGTGGTGAAAATAAACTTCAACTTCAGGTTATTTATCAGCCTAACGGGAACCTCGTCTAGCCCTGTGGCTGTGCGCTTAGGAATTTTCCTTCCGCTTTCTTCCAGTTTAAATTGGTCAGCACCAGTTCCTTTTCCACTTAGGTCTCTTTCATCCTTTTTCCTTCTTCAAATACAACCCCGTCATCGCCTTGGAAAGATTCGGCTGTTACTTTTCGGATATAAATTATTGCCGTTTCTCCTTCCAGTCTGTTTTCATCTTCGTCTAGGATATGTTTTTGTATTTTTATTCACTTCCTACCTAATATAGTTATGTGGTTCCGAAATATTCTAGATGAGGCCTTCTTTTTCTTGCGTATTTCTGGCTAGCAACGTTTGCTATTTCTTATAACAACGTTTGCTATTTCTGGCTAGCAATTTTGCTTGCACCAGTATTTGAACCATCGACGTTTTCTCCCGGTATATTTCCCATTTGCATGCTATTTCATCCTGCGGCAACTGCGCCTTATTTGCCTGCCTGTGCTCATAAGATGCTTTCTGTCGTTCGGCGATCATGTTGTCATACAACGAAAATATTGTTTCTCTTTCCGTATTTCTGTAGTTATTATACTTAGAAGCTCACCATATTCCCACTCTTTACTTGACCATTTGCCAAGTTCTTCCTCAACTCTAATAACTATATTTGCTATTTGTTCAGCGTTCAAATTTAGATTGGCAATTTCGCTCTCCTTGCTCTCGTTCCCAACTACATATCCTATTTTCAATATGATGCGTTTATAGTCACTCCCTATGCTGCTAAACCCTTCCTCATCGATGGCCATTTCTCTCAACTTATCATGAATTCCTTCTGTCATCAGACAGTAATCAATGGTCGATTGCCGGTTTCCCACTTCCCACGAGATCTGTCCTTCACACTTAGGCCCTGTATTCACGATAACGAGGTTATGTTGCTCACAAAGCATTAACTTCCCGTTATTTTCGGTATAGCCATGGAAATCCTGTATGTGGGCATTCATGTCACCTAATAGGACAATTTCAGCACCTTTCCCGAAACCCTTAAGATCAGCGCTTATGCATTCCACTAACACTTTATTCTTCTTTGTGCAATTTTTTCCGGTCCACAAATATGTAACGCCCAGCCAAGTTTTTTTCCCACTCATAGTACCTGATAACCAAAGATGCTTTTGACATTGTCAATTTATTATTTTCCATTTGGCTCTCTGATGGATGAGTATTCCGACTGCCCCTCCCTTACTTTACGACTTAGTTCTGTTGCACCCTTCCCAAACATAATTCTCAATAACTAGCGGCTCTTGTGGTGTCGTCTCCCTTCCGTCCTTGTTTGCTGGCGCTAAATAACTGGTGGAGGTGCGGGGTAATATAATCTATGCACCACACCCCTCCGAGCAGCAGGAGCTCCAGTCCCGTACCGGTTGTTATGCCTGTACACTGCGCCAACAGAGGGATCTGTGGACAAGCCCCTGAGTTTGCACTCCTCCCAGAGAAAATGGCAGCGCCGACCACGCCAACAGGTATGGAAGGCCCAACGCCGATTCATTGTACGCTACTGAATCCGCGAACGCCAAATCCCTTCCACGGCGCCATACATGAGGATGTTGAAGATTGGCTGGTCCACTATGAACGTGTTGCCGCGTTCAACAAGTGGGATGACGCAGGGAAACTGAAAAACGCATATTTCAGCCTTAACGATGGTGCACGTGTTTGGTACGACAGCCGTACAGATGTCCAAAATTCATGGGCAGAATTCCAACGCCGGATTCTTGAGACGTATGCGAGTCCAATCCCGTATACAAATGCCGAACGAAGGTGTCGCAATGTATGTCGAGGACATGACGCGTCACTTTCGACGAGCCGACCCCAGCATGTCGGAAGAAAAGAAGGTGCGGTACCTGATGCGCGGAGTGAAAGAGCAGCCGTTTGGCGGTCTCGTGCGCAGTCCTCCCAAGATTGTGTCAGAATTTCTTTCAGAGGCCGTCACCATGGAACAGACGCTTCGGCAGCGGGCACCATCATACAAACGCCGAGAGAACGCTGCCTCACCTACGGACTTCTTCGGAGCTCTCGGGGGCCACGTCAATTTCTTTCGAGTGTTCCTTCGTTCAGTAAACCACGAAGAACTCCGGAAGCTGTCGGTACCCTCACAGCCGACGCTTGTCCAACGATGCTTGTTCAGCATTCTCCGTGACGAAGTCCAGCAAGCGCTAAGAGAACCACCCTTCAACACAGAAGCTCGACCGCTAAGAACTGACAGCTCCCGTATGTCGTATGCGCAAGCTTTGAGGCAACCTGCCCCACCTCCCTCCTCGCTTCGCACCGCGTGCCCGGCCATGCTACAGCCCGTCCAAGCGGCCTCGTATTACCAGGACCACCGGCAAGCCCCAAGGAAATCAGACGTGTGGCGGGCACCTTAGCGCCGTCCCCTTTGCTTTCACTCTGGCGAAGCTGGGCACGTCTACCGGCAGTGCTCCTGTCGAGAGCTCGGACTACGCGGATTTTCAGCAAACTCGTCGCGACCTAGGTTCGGCCAGCGTCCTCCTGAAATTGAACAATACGTGGCCCAGCAGTGCGGATCCCCATCAACTCGGCACCAGTCACGCTCCCCTTCGCCGCGGCGGTTTTCTCCGACTCGCCGTACGTATTCGAGCGTGGTGCGGGGTCGGTCGCCCAGCCCGTGCCGCGAAAGCTAACCACAGCGGCCTTTGGGGGTGAGGCCGCTCAGTCTGGACGTGCTCAAGGACCCCCACTGACGCGTACGCGGACCAACGATACATCGACGACGACAGTACTTGCTGATTACAGAAAAATAATTTCCTTGGACATTCCTGTACTGCTCGACGGTCGTGAATTGACTGCTTTAGTGGACACTGGAGGGGATTATTCTATAATCAGCGAAAAACTCGCCACCCTTCTGAAGAAAGTGACGACGCTTTGGAATCAAACGCCAGTTCGTACAGCTGTCGAGCACATCGTCACCCCACTCGGCATGTGCACGGCAAGAATACAGATTCTCGGCTCTACGTTTGCTGCCAGCTTGAGCATTCTCCCTCAGTGTTCTCGAGACCTAATCATCGGCATGGACTTTCTCAGGGAGCACGGAGCTATCATCGGCATTCGACAACGCCTCATCACTTTCTCGACAAACAGCGCCGCAGCGACGACCAACACCATCCACCCTCGAGCACCTCTTCGTGTCATCGACGACGCTGTCACGTTACCACCACGTGCAAGTGTCGTGGTTCAGGTGGCATGTGACAGACTCTTACACGGTGAAGCGGTCGCAGAAAGCAATAGCTCTCTCCTGCTTTCTCAAGGTGTTTGGGTAGCAAGAAGCCTAATTGATCTCCATGATGGCCGCTGTGAGGTTCTTGTCACGAACTTCAGCTACGAACACCGGCACCTTTTACCCGGTACTGTCATCGCCTACGCCGACCCGATCGCCGATGTCACTGAGTGTTTTGTTTCAGAGGCAATCGACAATGCTGAACCATCTATACGCAACGTCGACATTAGTCCAACGCTTCCTGAAGAGAACAAACAACCTCTACGCGAGCTTTTGCTCTATTTACACTCTTGCTTTGCATGGTCGTCAAAGATACGTCAAACGTCCATTACGAAACACCGTATCATCACATATGACGACGTGCCCCCAATACGACAACAGCCTTATCGTGTTACCCCACACCTCCACTAGTTTGTAACGCGCTAACACAAGAGTAAGTGACAGTACGAGCAGCCAGAGACGAACAATGCCAAGCACTAAGCGACGGTTCACCAGCTGGCGCGGGGTCTTTGACTTCGTCGTCTTCTTCGCCGTGTGCATTACGAAACACCGTATCATCACCTATGACGGCGTGCCCCCCATACGGCAACAGCCTTATCGTGTTACCCCGCACCTCCACCAGTTTGTCACGCGCTAACACAAGAGTAAGTGACAGTACGAGCAGCCAGAGATGAAAAATGCCAAGCACTAAGCGACGGTTCTCCAGCTGGCGCAGGATCTTTGACTTCGTCGTCTTCTTCGCCGTTTTGCTGGGCACGCAATGCTGAACGTTCCCTGGCTCAAAACACCAGGTGGCAATGTGATGTGCTTTCGGCTCTTCTGAGTCTCTAAAGTGCATTTCTGTAACCGCATACACCCCTATTTGTTCTCTATGTAAATGTTCCTCAGTCTCTGCCCACTTTTCTTTTCTTCTGCCACCCTGCATCTTTAGGAAGCCTATTGCATGGCGAGTTCTTTTTCTTGCTTTACTACTTTTTCTGTTATCGACAGCGATGCTCTTCTGATGTTCCCCTAGGGGACCTTCTTCATTACTATCTACTCTGACCTTCTGAGCGACCGGGGGCCCGCTAATAAAGCAACAGCGTGCCACCAAGTCGCCAGCCCACTTCTCGCGCCAGCCTGTAATTGAAGTGGATCCCGTCTCGTTCAAATCCACCACAACTTCTGACTTCCCTGTTTACTTCGACAACCTCGAAGCCTTTCTCTCGGCTCATTTTCCATATTTTCTCATTAGCAGCCACTACGGCTCTTTGTACGTCACTGTCACGTACAGGCACCTCTGGCACCGTGCACACCACGATCTGAACCTAAGGGGATAGCTCGTGAAAGTCGTCCACTCCCTTCGCGAAGCGCCGGGCTAGTCCAGGCCCTTTCCTGTTTAGGACGTCATTTAGCCCACCTGCTACTATGAGAAGGTTGCACACGTGGGCATTTTGCGCGAGCTATTTTTTTGCTCGCTCCATGACAGAACCCAGTGTCCGCCCTCTAAATGTCCCTACCACCACTGTTTTGTCGCCTTTCACCATTTCCACAATTGTTTTTGAGCACCCAGCCATGTTTGATTCGCCAGCGAAAATCACCCTTTCACTCTCTCCTACCTCGCCCTGCTTCCCTTTGTCCTTTTCCGCGTGATTCGGACTCGACAAGGGGCATTGTCCGCTGGGCTCCTGCTTTTTCCGCGTGGGAACCTCAAGGTATCTGCCACTCTTTCCAGCTAACCCTTCATCACCCTGCATGCCTTCCACGTATTTCGATGACCCTCCCTTGCCTGTGGGGTCGTGGGTCTGCGTTCCAATGTCACGCACTTTCTCGTTCACAATGGCGGCCCTGTTCAGCTTTTCCTCGGCTGCTTCAAGTCTCTCTTCAACTACCTTCCGTGCATCAAGCTCCCTGTTTAGCTCATTTTTGAGCTCTTGCACCTGTTTGCGAAGCTCTTCCCGGAAAGCCTTCATTTTCTGCAGCCTATTATCCACATCACATTGGGCGCCGGTTGATTCGATGCCCCCTCCATTCTCATCCGTCTCCTCATCTGCCTTGAGGGACCCCCCGGATACGGCTTTGCTTTCCCGTCTTTCTCGCCTTGTATTTCATGGCTTCTTGCAAGTACTACAATACTGTAATAATGCTACTAGTGATACAAGTACTATAATACTATATCAATGCAGAGCGCGTGCCTTTTAGCAAAAACCGATACTCACAGGATCCCAGTCCTCAAGATGTGGCAAACCAACTCTCACCACTGTTTCAAAAAGAACCAATGCCGCGGAGACCGAAGGTACGGCACGCTATCGCACGCGCTCAACCACGCGGCCACGATCTCACTTTCCTACAAAACCGTTCACAGTAAACCCGCTAATAGCAATTTGTCTTGCCACTTCCAAGCTACCATTTAAAACCTAGAAACACTCAACGTCCCACACGGCTGCACGTGTTGAAGCACGTGGCACGAAACGATGCTCTAACCTTCCTGAAAAACCAAAAGTACCCGAAGCACACCCGAAATACGAGAGACAAAAAAGGAAAGAAAAAGAAAACCACCCAATTACTATCTAAAGGCAAAAAATCTGCAAATAAAAAACAGAAGCAAGCTTAAGGCATGCACAAAAACTTATGATTTCGTCGCCGCCACTGAGACCAGAAAAGCACGTCCATTCGCCACAAAAACCAAACAAGAAACTGAACCTCCACGGGCACTCGCCATCTATGGACATATTAAAAATTGACCAGATGTGGCCATCTGTGGCATATAAGGGCCATATATGACCATACGTTTCAAGTATTTCATATTTCCATACATAGGCAGCTTCTATGCTATATACAGCTATATCTACCCAGTATTTTTTATACCATATATGGCCATAGACCCGACCAATTTTTTTTGAACAGCAAATATATTTTTGATCTCGTCTTTGTTAATGGCAACATTTCTGTAGAAATGGAATACCACTGTGATGGTTTCGCAGCTGTGCCACCACACAGACCGCTAACCAGTTCATCCTGATCATGCAGGTTTTCGCCCGCATCATCGTCGACCTGCTCGTGTCTGCCGTCTTGATAGCCTCTTCTGCCACTTCGGGAAACTTCGTGCCTGCTACCAACGGAAGCGAACCCAGCGTCTGCCTCCTCCCTGTCGCTCATGCTTCAGGACGTTTGACAGCGCCTCCAGCCCCGCTGTGGATCATCGAAACTAATCCAGCTACCGTATCGCCGTCGACAACATCATATGCGCAATCTATAAAGCTGCAACCACCGTCCACCGCGCACTGTGGGCTTCGTGGCTGTGCCACCAAACAGACCGCTAACCAGTTCATCCTGATCATGCAGGTTAGTAGTTGGTATCAAGCTCCTTCTAAAAAATCAAGTGATTACTTTTTGGTGCAGCTGCCAAGCCCACAATGCTGCATTTTACTTATTTCTGAATGTATTGAAGTCATACGCGCTTTGCTACTGCTATCAGGGGACATAGAGACAAACCTCGGTCCTGAAAAAGCCGTCCTCGACGAACTAAAAAAAATTGTCTACTGGCCAGGCCACACTAATATCCGAGATGCAGAGCCTCAAAACCCAGCTAACGAGCACAAACTGCACTATTGCTAATCTAAGCACCCGCCTCACAGACTTAGAAAATCTCTGCAAAAATCTTTTAGCTCTCTGAACAGAAGTTGACGCCATTAGCACTAAGACCGGTCAACTAACCCATCGTATGTGCGATATTGAAGAGCGCCTTGACGACCTCGAGAACCGTTCTCGGCGCATCAATTTAATATTCTACGGTTTTCCTGACACTAACCCGAAGGAAACATACGTTCACTCGGAGCAAAGAATCGTAAGCCACTGTCTTGAACGCTTTGGTCTTATAGTCGAGCCCAAAGATATAGAGAGAGCACATCGACTAGGGCGTTACACCACTAACCGCAAACGACCCATCATAGTGAAGGTTTCATCCCTCAAAACTAAAGAGTCTATCCTCTCAAACGGTCCAAAACTAAAGGGCACAAATTTCAGCATTGGGGAAGACTTCACGCGTCCAGTTCAAACCGCCCGAAAACAGCTCATTGCCTTTGCTAGGAGCAAATCCGTACCATTTTCATTACGTTACACAACATTGCATATTGGAGCCCAGCGATATATCTTTGACACTGCATCAGGAATTGTCAAAGCCGTATCGTAGGGATCATGTCGCCGTCAGCAACCGCGCCATCAGCACCATAAATGCGCAAGAACGAATCTTTCATTTTCTGTACTTTATACTAACATACGTAGTTTTCTTCCGAAACGCGTGATCCTGTCTAATCTAGTACAATCAACCGGCAGTAGTATACTGATACTAACAGAAACATGGCTCAATGACGACATTTCAGATACGGAGGCACTGGCTGACTTGCCGAACTTTAACATTTTTCGCCACGACCTCAAAAATGCACGTGGCGGGGGCGTACTCATCGCCACTAACAAAGAACTATCATGCTCTCTAATCATTACATCTTCACAACTGAAATCGATTTGGGTAATGTGTCGTGCCCCTCCCGAAGCAATAATACTTCGGGTATGCTACAGACCCCCTCGAACTGATCCAGATTTCGCCTTCGAACTTAATGAAATATTATCCCAGCTTACTAAAAAACACCCCAATGCACACTTCCTCCTTTATGGAGACTTCAGCTTCCCTAGCATTAATTGGCTCAATCAGGCTTCACCAACTTCAGGAAATATTGAAGCAAGCGAATTTATCAATGTTTGTCTCAACTTTGACCTCATACCTAACAAGTAATCGAACCGACGCGCGTCATTTGTTAATCCTCAAACATTCTAGACCTTGTACTAATGAATAACCCCGAAAGTTTAAAATTTATCGCATATTTACGAGAAATCAGCGATCACAAAGTCATTCATACCACTTTAAACTTTATCCCCAAAACACGTCCCGTCTTCCGCAAAACAATTCACTTGTACGATAAGGCGAACTATGAAGCAATTAATAATGAATTACGAGATATTCTGCCTGTTTTCCAATCCAATTTCGGTTCCCGTTCCCTCAATGACAACTGGCTAGTGATTAAAGACAAAATTACTGACCTGACTAATAAATTCATCCCCACGGCGAGCTTTCTTGCCAATAAAAATAAACCATGGTTCTGTAAAAATGCAAAAAGACTCGAAAATAAGAAAAAGCGTCTTTTTCGTACTGCAAAATGTGATGGAAGTCCGAGCGCATGGGACAGGTACTATTCTGCGGAAGACGCTTATTACACTGCAATTCGGAAAGCGCGAGAAACATTTTATCATAACGACTTACCTAAAATTCTAAAAACTAACCCTAGAAAATTTTGGGCAGTCACAAACCCGCAACAAACACATGACGTCACACTTACAAGCGATAAAGACGAAATTATGAGCGACGCTGTTTGTGCTGAAACTTTTAACATCGCGTTTTCATCCGTGTTCACTGAAGAAGCCGACTTCCCTCTTCCTACGCCACCTACTGCGACACTGCCTATGATGACCCCTGTTGAAATTTTTGTCGCTGGCATTTCATCCCTCATTGACAAACTAAAGCTTTCATCATCGGCTGGTGTCGACGACATTAACTCAAAACTGTTAAAAAATACTAAAGAAATTATTGCAGTGTATTTTTCGATGCTCTTTTCACTTTCACTTGAAACAGGAATCTTACCAGACGACTGGAAAGAGGGCAAGGTCATTCCAGTCGACAAATCAGGTAACAAACAATCCCCGCTAAATTACCGCCCCATTTTCCCAACAAGTGTCCCATGCAAAATTATGGAACACGTCATTTACTCTCACATTATGCACTTCCTTGACACTAACAATTTTTTTCATCCTTCCCAGCACGGATTCCGTAAATCTTTATCTTGTGAATCCCAACTGGCCATATTTCTTCATGATCTACACTCTAATCTCGACCTCAACCTTCAGACCGATGCAATCTTTCTAGACTTCGCTAAAGCATTCGATACAGTATCACACAAACGCCTTATACTAAAACTCTCCCAGCTGAATTTGCACCCTAACCTTTTCGCATGGATCGTAGCATTTCTCAACAAACGCTCCCAGTTTGTTTCAATTAAAAGTAGCCGCTCCAGCTCCCTCCCTGTAACATCCGGCGTCCCCCAAGGATCTGTACTCGCACCCCTCCTATTCCTCATATATATTAACGACCTGCCTGTACATGTATCTTCCCATATCCGTTTATTTGCCGACGACTGTGTCATCTATCGCACAATTACAAAGATTTCTGATCAAATTACACTCCAACATGACCTTAACCTTGAACAACAGTGGTGTGATCTTTGGTTAATGAAGCTTAATCCTACTAAATGCAAGCTCGTTTCCTTTCATCGCAAACTTAATCCCCTATCATTCTCATACCTAATCTCCCACTCCACTGTCGAACAAGTTCAAACATACAAATATCTAGGCGTCACCTTATCCTCTGACCTTTCATGGAACGCACACATCAGTAATATCATATCATCCCCGAACAGATCCCTCGGTTTTTTAAAGCGTCATTTCCGTCACGCACCATCAGACAAAAAACTTCTCGCGTACAAATCACTCATCAGATCGAAACTAGAATATGCAGCACCCATCTGGAGCCCGCATCAAGCATACTTAAGAAACGAACTAGAATCTGTACAAAAGCGCGCCACTAGGTTCATCCATTCTTCATATTCATACGACATAAGCATATCATCCCTAAAACGTAAAACTGATCTTGCTAATCTTTCTGTGCGTCGCCGCATCGCCAGTCTTTGTTCCACAAATTATTTCACAGTCCATTCAATCAAGCACCGTATATCATCCCACCGGCGCGCATATCTTCCCGTACGTCCCATCCTTACTAAATCGCACGCGCACGTGCTCGCACCACTACATTTGCAGCCTCATTTTTTCTTCGCATAGATGTGGACTGGAATGGCCTTCCCCGGAACATTGCAGCCATCACGTATTCATCAACTTTTGCGGACAAATTAACTACATTTGTTTCTCATGAAGATCACTCTCTGTAACCTTCATTTGTAAACCCACCCCTTATGTAATACCCCCTAACTGGGGTCTTTTAAGGCAATAAAGTGATGTGATGTGATGATGATGTTTAGTAGCTCTAACGTGATGCTGCTAAGCACGAGGTCACTGGATTCAACCCTGGCTTCGGCGGCCGCATTTCGTTTGCGGCGAAATGCAAGAATCCCCGTATACAGTCAATTGGGTGCGCGGTAAATAACTCCAGTTGTCCAAATTTGTCCAGAGCCCCCAGCTGCAATGTGCCTCCTAACATTCAGCTTTTGACACGTAAAAGCCCCGAACAATTTTTGGAACAGCAAATCTATTTTTAATCTTGTATTTGTTAATGGCAACCTTTCTGTAGAAATTAAATGCCACCGTGGTTGCATATGGTGGATCTACACGACGGACGAAATCCGTCTTTTTCGCGACGGACGGCGCATCACGTGACTACGCGTCACGGATTTGTGCTGTCCGCGCATCGTCCGCGACCCCCACGGACGGAAAATTCCGTGCTATTTTTCGCATCCGGATTTTGGGGGTCGAATGCTGTGGATTTAGCCTAGCATGCTCTACAGTCTGGCAACAAGCGCGGCTTTGGGATCTTTCTGAAATAGCTTCGTCGCTGCTGACACCATTCGTGTCTGTTCGAGAGCGCGCGACTCGCACAAGAGCGACTGAAATGAACCTGAGCTGACGAGGCAACTTTGTTCTTACATCTCGTGGAGCAGTTCGCCGCGTCGTGGGACATGACTCTCACCGATTACGCGGACACGAGAGCGTAACAAGACCTCTTTCGATGAAACAAGCACTCGTCATCATCCAATTCGGACAAAACAACAGCCATTGCGGCCAACCGTCGTTTCCTTTCGATTGCCATTTTCATTCAGAGTGAAAAACACGTATGACAAAGTCTTTGTTACACCGATGGCGCCATCTAGAGTGAGTAGAAACAAGCAATCATAATAACTTACGTCCACTGAGATCCGCCCGGGCCGCCACAACATCTTCGAGGCCATGTTCAGCCAATACAGCCACTCTAAGCCTACACGCCGAGAATCTGAGTATCTCTTTCGGAAACGGTGCCCACTCGTCACGAACAGATTGCTGTCGAAGCTTCTGGAAACAAATTTAAACCAAATACAAGACTCCGTTTGAAAGTTACGGGCCACACAGTGGACGACGACGACTTGACAGGTTCGAGGCGGACGGCAGTCGCTTCGGGTGGTGCCGCCCATAGAGTTTCCTACAAGAATTACTAGAGGGAACTCTGGCGCTAGTGTCTACGGGAGCTGCAATGGCAGCGGTTGTCCCAGCATGGGAATTACGGAAAGTACATGGATTTGCCTAAACTTCGTCCTTTTGGCTTCAAACGGCTTTGTGACTTTGTAAACTCGTCATTTTCAACAGTTTATTGCGTAAAAAATAATTAAATAAACATCATTAAAACTACCCGACGGCAGGATTCGAACACAGGGACTCTAGTACATAAGCCTGATATTGAAACCATTAAGTCACCGATGCATATATCGACAAGCGAATGAAACGCACTTATGAACTTATCGCGGGCATGCCAGTGCTTTCAGACGTTAGAGACGCTTGGCGCGTTTCGATTTGGGCACATAGACAAGCTCAATCGTTGCAATTAATAGCAATTGTACGCGTTCCCGGCGTCTTTTGCACTTCGAAGAATATAGATTGCGCTGAAATATACGACAATAAGATTTATATAGCGTAATATACAAAGCCACAAGAACGTCTGAATCCATAAGCACGAAGATCAGACAAATCCATGTACTTCCCATCATTCCCATGGTAGGACAACGACTGCAGCGCCAAAGTTCCCCCTAGTAATTTTGTAGGAAACTCTATGGTGCCGCCATGTTTATTTTTCCGGCGCGGTCGTCTGCTCAGTCCGTCCGTCGTCTGGATGGGCTTCGCAGCCGGATGGGCGGCGGATTAAGCGTCCGCGGCACAGATTTGCGCTGAGCCGTCCGTCGTGTGGATACACCATTAGCAGGTTTAACGTGGCGCTGCTAAGCACGAGGCCGCCGTATTGAAATCCTGGTTGCGGCGGCCGCAGTTCTTTGAGGGCGAAATGCAAGAACCCCCGTACAGAGTGCATCGGGTGCTCGGTAAATAACTCCAGTTGTCCGAATTAGTACTGAGCCCCTAGCAACAGTATGCCTGCTAATATTGACATTTTGACACGTCAAAGCTTAGGGAATTTTTTTAATAGAAAACCTATTTGCGATCTTGCCTTTGTTAATGGCAACATTTCTGTAGAAATGTAATGCCACCGTGGTTGCTTAGCAGCATTAACGTGGCGCAGCTAAGCATAATGTCACCGGATGCTATCCTGCCTGCGACGGCTGCATTTCGTTGGGGGTGAAATGCAAGAGCTCCGTGTATGGTGCATCGGGTGCGCGGTAAATAACTCCAATTACTAATTAGTCCGCAGCGCCTAACTACAGTGTGCTTCCTAATAATAAGGTTTTGAGACGTAAATGCCCCGAACAATTTTTTGAACAGCAAATCTATTTTTCATCTTGTTTTTGCTAATTGCAACATTTCCGTAGGAATTGAATGCCACCGTGGTTGCTTAGCAGCTTTAACGTGGCGCTGCTGAGCACGAAGTTGCCGAATTGAAATCATGGCTCCCGCGGCCACAAATTTTTGGGGGCGAAATGCAAAAAACGCCGTGTACAGTGCATCGGGTGCGCGGTAAATACCTCCAGCTTTTCTAATTAGACTGGATCCCCCGCTACAGACTGGCTCAGATTATTGAGGTTTTGACACGTAAAAGCCCAGAATAATTTTTTGTTTAGCAAATCTATTTTTGATCTTGTTTTTCCTAATGGCAACATTTCTGTAGAAATTGAATACCACTGTGGTTGCTTTGCAGCTTTAAAGTGGCGCTGCTAAGCACAAGGTCACCAAATTCAAATTAGGGCTCCCGCGGCCGCATTTATTTGGGGGTGAACCATGCTTAGTTCAAGGGTATTTTCCATGTCTCAGTAATTTCTCTGGTTGTATTCGAGTGCTCATCGCCATGTTATCTGTGGATGAGGTAAGTATTTCTCAAGTCTCTATATTTATTAAGGCAGTTTGTCGCGCACGTACCATGGCCACGCACGCTTATATCTCCTTCCGTTTCTCTACCGCGGGTGGGCCTTAGAGCCACTGCGGTGCAATTATGCTCCAGTAATTTTTCTTTTCCTTTCTTCTTTTTTCCCTCTCTTATACTCGCTCTCCTAACTACTACACGCAGAAACAAGCTTCATCTGGAATTCCTCTATTTTCCCTCTTACCGCTAACTCATTCATCGGCTGATTATGTATCAGTTTCTTCAGTTCCCTCCTCAGGTCTAGGCTAATTCGAGTTCTCACCATCATATGGTCACTGCAGCGCACCTTGTATGGCACGTCCACGTCTTGTATGATGCCAGGGTTAGCGCAGAGTATGAAGTCTATTTCAGTTCTAGTCTCGCCATTTGGGCTCCTCCACGTTCACTTTGGCTATCCCGCTTGCGGAAGAAGGTATTTATTATCCGCATATTATTCCGTTCCGCTAACTCTACTAATAACACTCCCCTGCTATTCCTAGAACCTATGCCATTTTCCTCCACTAACTTGTCTCCAACCCGCCGTGGTTGCCCAGTGGCTATGGTGTTAGGCTGATGAGCACGAGGTCGCGGGATCGAATCCTGGCCACGGCGGCCGCATTTCGATGGGGGCGAAATGCGAAAACACCCTTGTACTTAGATGTAGGTGCACGTTAAAGAACCACAGGTGGTCAAAATTTCCGGAGTCCCCCACTACGGCGTGCCTCATAATCAGAAAGTGGTTTTGGCACGTAAAACTCCCGTATATTATTATTAACTTGTCTCCAGCCTGCTTCTTGCCTACCCTTGCTTTGAAGTCGCCCATCAGTATAGTGTATTTTCTTTTGACTTTACCCATCGCCGATTCCACGTCTTTATAGAAGCTTTCGACTTCCTCGTCATCATGACTGGATGTAGGGTCGTAGACGTGTACAACCTTCATCTTGTACCTCTTATTAAGTTTCACAACAAGACCTGCCACCCTCTCGTTAATGCTATAGAATTCCTGTATGTTTCCAGCTATATTCTTATTAATCAGGAATCAGACTCCTAGCTCTCGTGTCTCCGCTAAGCCCCGCTAGCACAGGACGTGCCCACTTTTCAGCACTGTATATGCTTCTTTTGGCCTCCTAACTTCACTGAGCCCTATGATATACCATTTACTGCCCTCTAATTCCGCCAATAGCACTGCTAGACTCGCCTCACTAGATAACGTTCTAGCGTTACACGTTGCCAGTTTCATATTCCAATGACGGCCTGTCCGGAGCCAGGGATTCTTAGCACCCTCTGCTGCGTCGCAGGTCTGACCGCCGCCGTGGTCAGTTGCTTCGCAGCTGCTGGGGACTGATGGCCGGGGTTTGATTGTTGTGTTTGTATAGGAGGTTGTGGCCAAGAACTACACCAGGGTGGCCAATCCTGCTCTGGTGAGGGAGTGCGTTACCGGTTCTGGTCACTGGGATCAGGCCACACTTCAGGCCAGTTTATGCAATTTTAGCAGCACGCGGATTTTTTTCTTTTGTTTAATTCCGGTGGAAAAATGTGCGACACCGGGATTTGAACCACGCACACCTGGCACGCGAGGCGGGTGTTCTACCTCTGCGCCACCGATACACTCTATATGCGGATAATGAATACCTTCTTCCGCAAGCAGGATAGCCGAAAGTGGACGTGGAGGTTGGCGAGACTAGAAATGAAATAGACTACATACTCTGCGCTAACCCTGGCATCGTACAAGATGTGGACGTGCTCGGCAAGGTGCGCTGCAGTGACCATAGGATGGTAAGAACTCGAATTAGCCTAGACTTGTGGAGGGAACGGAAGAAGCTGGTACACAAGAAGCCAATCAATGAGTAAGCGGTAAGAGGGAAACAGAGGAATTCCGGATCAAGCTACAGAACAGGTATTCGGCTTTAACTCAGGAAGAGGACCTTAGTGTTGAAGCAATGAACGACAATCTCATGGGCAACATTAAGGAGTGCGCAATAGAAGTCATTGGTAACGCCGTTAGACAGGAAACCAGTAAGCTATCGCAGGAGACGAAAGATCTGATCAACACATTCGGCAGCAGTGGCGGCAACTGGTTCGTGGGCCCTGTTCTCATCACTTGTCATACGCAGGATCATCGAAATTCTGGGCATCAACGGCGCAAGCGCAAGCCTCCACCATCAAGCTATCGGTTGCATTAGCGGCTTCTGGAACACGTGTGACCAGTTCCCCGGAACCGCCCCTTCGATTCGCCTTTAAAAGCGAAGACCGTGCTGGCCAGCTTCACACATTCGGCAGCAGTGGCGGCAACTGGTTCGTGGGCCCTGTTCTCATCACTTGTCATACGCAGGATCATCGAAATTCTGGGCATCAACGGCGCAAGCGCAAGCCTCCACCATCAAGCTATCGGTTGCATTAGCGGCTTCTGGAACACGTGTGACCAGTTCCCCGGAACCACCCCTTCAATTCGCCTTTAAAAGCGAAGACCGTGCTGGCCAGCTTCACACATTCGGCAGCAGTGGCGGCAACTGGTTCGTGGGCCCTGTTCTCATCACTTGTCATACGCAGGATCATCGAAATTCTGGGCATCAACGGCGCAAGCGCAAGCCTCCACCATCAAGCTATCGGTTGCATTAGCGGCTTCTGGAACACGTGTGACCAGTTCCCCGGAACCGCCCCTTCAATTCGCCTTTAAAAGCGAAGACCGTGCTGGCCAGCTTCACACATTCGGCAGCAGTGGCGGCAACTGGTTCGTGGGCCCTGTTCTCATCACTTGTCATACGCAGGTTGGTTATTATTATTTGAACCTAACCTGTATTTCTTTTCATTTCTGTTGCTGCCCCTGCTGCAGTTATTGCTGCCTCTATTGCTGCCTTCACTGCTTTGAATGCTATTATGACAACCGATACTTGTCTTTCGTGTTGTGAAGAACTTTCAAATGATGAGGAATCCATGAAATGTATTGAGTGTTGTCAATACTACCACCTAGGCAAATGTTCTGGCATAAGTGAACGCGCATTCAAGACGAAAACTGAGGAAGCAAAGAACGCATTGAAATGTCCGACATGTCGCATGACCGCTTCGCGCAAAGTGCACCGTAACAATGACTTACCTTCAACTGTCCTTAAGCAACTTGCTGCAATTAATGGCAGTCTGGTAAATCTAACTGCCAAAGTGGAAGACTTGTCAAACCTAAAGGAAACTGTCGGTAACATTGAAAAGTTTGTTCAACATGTGTCAGACAAGTATGATGCTCTCCTACAAACGTCTGACAGACATGAGGGGCAGATCGAGAACCTTAGCAAGAGAGTAGAAGTCTTAGAGGCACACCAAGACAAAAATGAAGTTGCAAGGCTAACTAAAGAACTAAACGAATTGCAGCAATACAGTAGGCGTCACAACATGGAAATTCACGGTATATCTTTCACCGAAAAAGAAAACCTTCTCGGAAAACTGAATAATCTTGCTCAGAAACTCGAGCTTCCCCTGCTGAATGAGTGTGATGTGGACGGTTTGCATCGCCTGCCAGCACGTGTTAACAAAGTGCCTATCATTCTCATAAGGTTTTCCCGCCAATCTGTGAAAGAAAACTGGCTTGCAAAGAGTAAAGTTGTGAAGAAGTGTGATAAAGACATTTCCTTTTTCGATAACCTGACGGCACTGAACAGAAAGCTTTTATGGCTTGCCAAATCAAGAGCAGGTGAACAAGGCTACCAATTTTCATGGTGTTCCGATGGAAAGGTCTTTGTAAGGAAAGAACCTGGCGCAAGGGCAATAAGGATTGCCTCTGAACAAGACCTTGAGCTAATTGCTTAAGTTGGTTTCTTTTTTATTGCTGCTGTTATTGTTAACCTTCACGATGTATTATACTAGCGACTCCCTTAACACGTTCATAAATGAAAATAGCGATTGCAAACATTTTTCCTTATATCATTTGAATGCACAAAGCCTCAGAAATAAGATTGCTGAAATTGAGGCTGATCTCGAGCTCATAAAATGTCACTTTGACATAATTGGATTCACAGAAACATGGTATATATCAAATAGCGATGTTACACAGTTAACAGGTTATGACAACGTCTCTGTATTTAGAAAAGAAAGACGTGGCGGTGGCGTATCTTTGTATATAAAGCAAGACATTGATTATGGGGTTCTTCCGGAATTCACCGTAGTTTGTGATGACTTTGAGACAGTTGGTGTGACCAATCAGAATACAATTATACTTCTCACGTACCGACCCCCTCACGGATTAGTCAGCACCTTTCTTACTTACGTTGAGTCCATTCTTGAATATGCTACCTTCACTAAACGACATGTTATTATATTTGGTGACATGAATATTGACTTATTAAGAAACAACGCTAGCCAGGTGCATCTCCTCGAGTTGATGTTATCATATGGTTGTGAAAATATTGTAGATAAGCCCACACGAATCAGTCAACACTCTGAAACGCTCATAGACTTGTGCTTCACTAATTTACCTTTAAATAAAATAACATCCGGTGTAATTTTGACGAGCTTAAGTGATCACCTTCCTTTTTTTGCCTTCTTTTCCTTGGTGAAAAAAATGGATCGAACTAATTCCCTCCGACGAATAATCAATGAGAATAACATTGCGCAGTTCCATTCATTGATGGCTGACGTAGTCTGGGATGATATATATAGTGAAAGCAACCCGTGTAAGGCATATAACATTTTTCTAGAGAAAGTGCTTCGCCACTATAACAGTGCTTTTCCACTCGTGGCTATAAAAAAGCACAGGAGGATAAGAAAAGAGTGGATTACTCCGGTATTATACAGACGTATAAACAGAAAAAACTGGCTGTTTGCTCGTTTCATAAAAACGAAAAATCCGGTTCATTTCACGGAATTTAAAAAATTTCGTAACAACTTAACTTCAGATCTTAAGAAAGCAAAATCAGCTTACTACAACAAATTTTCCACAGTTATGAACAGCCCTAAACTATTGTGGCAAACAGCTAACAACATCATAAAAGGTGGCAAAGCACGCATTCCGCTGGATTTTTACATCGACGGTACAAGATTTTCAGGGGTACCACTTGCAAACAAGTTTAACGAACATTTTCTCAATGCAGGTTCGCCACATTGCTCACGCATGAGCCAAGCGTTAACGCCTATCACTTCATATGTTCCTTCCACTAATAGCAATTCACTGTTTCTGATACCTACATCGGAGGAAGAAGTTGTAGGTATTGTAAAGGCAATGAAGGGTGGGTGCTCGCCAGGAAATGACGATATTAGTGTACGCCCCATCAAGGCCGTACTTCCATTACTTGTGGGTCCTCTAGTACATATTTGTAATCTCATATTAGAGACCGGTATATTCCCTGAAAAAATGAAAGTTGTACGCGTAACCTTAATATTCAAAGGAGGAGGAAAAAATGATCTAAATAATTATAGACCTATTTCTGTTTTGCCGCTCTTTTCTAAGATCCCCGAACGCATAATATACACGAGGTTAAACAAATTTTTAAATGCTCATAATATAATATGTAAACAACAATATGGATTTCAGGCTGGAAAATCAACGGAGACCGCACTGCTATTCATAAAGGACCGTATTTTGGAAAACTTTGAACAAAAACTATATACACTGGGTATTTTTCTTGACTTCCGAAAAGCCTTTGATTCTATTAAACATGAAATTCTTATGGAAAAACTGGGAAAGTATGGTATCAGAGGAATAGCACATGAACTGATAGACAGTTATCTCAAAGGAAGAAAACAATACACTAGTATGAATCAATTTCTGTCAGATATAGGAATAATTAAGTACGGTGTACCGCAAGGATCTATTCTTGGGCCTTTGTTATTTATTTTATACATCAATGACATCGTTAACATCCCCCTGACACCTGATATTATCCTTTACGCGGATGACACTAATGTCTTCTTTTCTGGTTCAAATCTAGCCTCACTTGAACAACATGCAAATCAGTGGCTGAGTCAGCTACAGATCTGGTTAAACACCAATGAACTTGACTTAAATATAAAGAAAACACAATATATTATTTTCCGTCCCAAAAATAAGCCCTTGAATCATCACGTCCAACTACAGATCTATAATACCAATCTGTTGCCAACAAATTCTTGCCGCTTCCTGGGCGTCTGTTTCAAATATGACTTAACATGGACAGATCACGTGGATCAGGTCCGTTTGAAGGCATCTAGGTCCATCGGTTTGTTGCAACGCGTAAAATATCTTTCACCTCTGTGCTTGAGAAAGCAGATTTATTTTTCCGTAGTTCACTCCTACTTTATGTACTGTCAGCTAGTTTGGGGTACATGTAACAAATCAGATTCAGACCGCCTTTTCTCGCTTCAGTTCAGGGCGTTGAAGACGGTATTCCGTTCCGCACCTGTTGTCAAGGAATCCCTGTACGACGCAGTTAAGGTACTGCCGTACTATCAACTTTACAGCTTCTCATTGGCTGTACTCATTTTTTATTACATTAAGCAAGATTTTACATCCTTCCGCACTAAGTACTTAAACAGGAACCTTACCCATAACTTGCGCACTGTATCTATGGTTTGGTCTAAGCCACGCACAAATTAGGGTACTCGCATCATAGACAACCAAATAGTTACACTCTGTAACACTTATCCTTCAATGATCAACTGCATAAATGATTGCCAAACCCTTTCTCAATTTAAAAAAAAAATGAAAATGATGCTTTATTCTCCGGCCTCTTTTGCTTAGAATTGTACCTTTCTTTTATTTTGATCAAGTGCTATTTGAATGATTCTCTACACTATTGTTTCCGTGAATTAGAATGATGAATTCAATGTATAATATTAAATCATAGGATAATTTGTCATATGTGACAGTTTTGTATTTCTGAACTTCCACTGATTTCTTTGACTTTGCAATGTAGTGAGATCTGCAGAATGCAGTATTTTGTCGTGCCGACCTGCTGTCATAATGTGATCCCGAGGTGAAGACCCTGTCAGGAGGCATTGTTGCCTCCTTTTGTCGCGCCTCGTGGACATTCTGTACTATCTGTATGTCCGAATAAACTGAATTGAATTGAAAAAAAAGAAATGCCAATGTATGAAAGCCTCTAACCCTACAGCTAGAATAGAACTGGCACAACTTTCTAAGTTAATCAACAAGCGTAAGTCAGCTTACGTAAGGAATATGGATAGAATTAAACATGCCCTCAGGAACGGAGGATGCCTTAAAGCAGCGAAGAAGAAACTAGGAATAGGCAAGAATCAGATGTGTGCGTTAAGAGGCAAAGCCGGCAATATCGTTACTAATATGGATGAGATAGTTCAAGTGGCTGATGAGTTTTATAGAGATTTATACAGTACCAGTAGCACCCATGACGATATTGTAGGAGAGAATAGGCTAGCGGAATTTGAAATCCCACAAGTGACGCCGGAAGAAGTGAAGAACGCCTTGGGAGTTATGCAAAGAGGGAAGGCAGCGGGGGAGCATCAGGTAACAGCAAGTTTGTTGAAGGATGGTGGGCACGTTGTTCTAGAAAAACTGGCCACCCTGTATACACAATGCCTGATGACCTCGAGCGTACCGGAATCTTGGAAGAACGCTAACATAATCCTAATACATAAGAAAGTGGACGCCAAAGGCTTGAAAAATTATAGACGGATCAGCTTACTGTCCGTTGCTTACAAAGTATTTACTAAGGTAATCGCAAATAGAATCAGGAACACCTTAAACTTCTGTCAATCACATCACCAGGCAGGATTCCGTAAAGGCTGCACAAGAACACTCCATATTCACACTATCAATCAGGTGATAGAGAAATGTGTGAAATATAACCAACCCTTGTATGTAGCTTGCATTTATTACAAGAAACCGTTTGATTCAGTCGAAACCTGAGTCATCATGGAGGCATTACGGAATCAAAGCGTAGACGAGCCGTATGTAAATGTACTGAAAGACATCTAAAGTGGCTCCACAGCCACCGTATCCCTCCACAAAGAAAGCAACAAAATCCCAATAAAGAAAGGCGTCAGGCAAGGAGATATGATCTCTCCAATGCTATTCACAGCCTGTTCACCGGAGGTATTCAGTGATCTGGAATGGGAAGCATTGGGGATAAGAGTTAATAGAGAATACCTTAGTAACTGCGATTCGCTGATTATATTGCCTTGCTTTGTAACTCAGGGGGCTGATTGCAATGCATGCTCACTGACCTGGAGAGGTAAAGCAGAACGGTGTGTCTAAAAATTAATCTACAGAAAACAAAAGTAATGTTTAACAGTTTCGGAAGAGAATAGCAGTTTACGATAGGTAGCGAGGCACTGGAAGTGGTAATGGAATACATCTACTTAGGGCCGGTGTGACCTTTGTTTGACCTTATATTCATTCGCATACGCGGTGAATAAACAGTTGGAAGTTGCGCCTGTCCCGTCTCGGTTGCTGTGTGTTGCGTTTTTTTGGCGCTATAACCCTCTTATGTAAACATGCACCAACTAGCCCCCCAACAAGTATTACTTAGTGACCACGGATCCAGATCATGAAACTGAAATAATCAGAAGAATATGAGTGGGCTGGGCTGCGTTTGGCAGGCGTTCTCAGATCATGAACAGCTGGTTGCCACTATCCCTCAAGAGAAAAGTGTATAACAGCTGTGTCTTCCCAGTACTCACCTACGGGGCAGAAACCTGGAGGCTAACGAAAAGAGTTCTGCTTAAGTTAAGAATGACGCAGCAAGCTATGGAAAGAAGAATGATGGGTGTAACGTTAAGGGATGAGAAAAGAGCAGATTGGGTGAGGGAAAAAACGCGGGTTAATGACATCTTAATTGAAATCGAGAAAAAGAAATGGGCATGGGCAGGACATGTAATGAGCAGAGAAGATAACCGATGGTCATTAAGGGTTACGGACTAGATTCGAAGGGAAGGGAAGCGTAGCAAGGGGCGGCAGAAAGTTAGCTGGGCGGATGAGATTAAGAAGTTTGCGGGGACAACATGGCCACAATTAATACACGACCGGGGTAGTTGGAGAAGTTTGGGAGAGGCCTTTGCCCTGCAGTGGGTGTAACCAGGCTGATGATGATGATGATGAAATGCAAAAAACCCCGTATACAGTGCATCGGGTGCGCGGTAAATATCTCCAGTTGTCCCACTTTGTCCGTAGACCCAGCTACAGTGTGCCTGATATTATTGAGCTTTTGAGACGTAAAAGCGCAGAATTATTTTTTGTTTACCAAATCTATTTTTCATGTTCTTTTTGTTAATGGCTAGATTTCTGTAGAAATTGAATTCCACTGTGGTTACTTGGCAGGTTTAACGTGGCACTGCTAAGCACAAGGTCGCCGAATTCAATTCGTGGGTGCCGCAGCCGCATTTATTTCGCGGCGAGATGCAAAAACTCCCGTATACAATACATCGGGTGCGCGGTAAATAGCTCCAGTTGTCCTATTTTGTCTGAACCACCAGGTGCAATTTACCTCATATTATTGAGCTTTTGACACGTAAAAACCCAGAATAATTTTTTTTGTTTAGCAAATATATTTTTGATCTTCTCTTTGTTAATGGGAATATTTCTGTTGAAATTGAATGGCACCGTGGTCGGTCAGCAGCTTTAGCGTGGCGCTGCTAAGCACAAGGTCGCCGAAGTGGGGAAATGGGAAATGGGAAAGGGGAAATGCAAGAAGCGCCATAAACAGTGCATTGGGTACGCTGTAAATAACCCCAGTTGGTCCAAATTAGTCCGCAGCCCCAGCTACAGTGTACCTCACATTATTTAGGTTTTGACACGTAAAAGCCAAGAATAATTTTTTGTTTATCCAATCTATTTTTGATCTTGTTTTTGCTAATGGCAACACTTCTGAAGAAACTGACTGCCACCGTGGTCGGTTAGCAGCTTCAACGTGGCGCTGATAAGCAATAGGTCGCCGAATTCAATTGCATGCTGCCGCGGCCGCATTTATTAGGGAGCCAAATACAAGAACCCCCTAGTACAGTGCATCGTTTGTGCGGTAAATAACTCCAGTTCTCCTAATTAGTCTGGATCCCCTAGCTACTGCGCGTCCTATTATTGAGGTTTTGACACTTAAAACCCCAGAACAGTTTTTAGAAGAGCAAATCTATTTTTGATCTTGTTTTTGCTAATGGCAACACTTCCGAAGAAATTGACTGCCACCGTGGTCGGCTAGCAGCCTTAACGTGGCGCTGCTAAGCACGAGGTCGCCGAATTCAATTCCTTGCTTTGGCGGCCGCACTTATTTTGGGGCGAAATGCAAGAACCCCCCTTTAGAGTGCATCGGGAGCGCGGTAAATAACCCTAGTTGGTCCAAATTATACCGCAGCCATCAGCTACACTGTGCCTCCTATATTGAGGTTTTGACACCTAAATCGCCAGAACAATTTTTTGAATAGCAAATCAATTTGTGATCTCCTCTTTGTTAAAGGCAACATTTCTGTAGATATTTATTGCCACAGTGGTTGCTTGGCAGCTTTAAAGTGGCGCTGCTAAGCACGAGGTCGCGCAATTTAAGTCGCGGCTGCTGCGGCCACATTTATTTGGGGGCGAAATGCAAACCCCGGTATATAGTGCCTTGGGTGCGCGGAAAATAGCTCTCGTTGTCCAAATTAGTCAGCAGCCCCAGCTACAGTGTGCCTCATATTATTGAGGTTTCAACACGTAATAAGCACACAATGAGGTTTTGTTTAGCAAATCTTTTTTTGATCTTGTTTTTGCTAATGGCAACATTTCCGTAGAAATTGAATGCAACCGTGGTTGCTTAGCACCTGAAACGTGGCGCTGCTAAGCAAGAGGTCGCCGAATTGAATTCGTGACTTCCGCGGCGGCATTTTTTCGGGTGTGAAATTCAAAAATCCCCCTATACAGTGCATCCGGCGCGTGGCAAAGAGATCAAGTTGCCCTAATTAGTCCGGACCCCCTAGCTACTGCGCATCCTAACATTGAGGTTTTGACACCTAAAAGCCCAGAACAATTTTTTGAATAGCAAATAAATTTGTAATCTTGTCTTTGTTGAGGGCAACATTTCTGTAGAAATTTAATGCCCCAGTGGCTGCTAGGCAGCTTTAACGTGGCGCTGCTAAGCACGAGGGCGCCGAATTAAAGTCTTGGCTGCCGCGGCCACATTTATTTGGAAGCGAAATGCAAAAGCCGCCGTATACAGTGCATCGGGTGCGCGATAAATAGCTCCAGTTGTTATTATTTGTCCGGAGGCCCAGCTACAGCGTGCCTCATATTATTGAGGTTTTGACAAGTAAAAGCCCAGAATAATATTTTGTTTAGCAAATCTATTTATGATCTTGTCTTTGCTAATGGCAACATTTGTGTGGAAGTTGAATTCCACTGTGGTTGCTTAGCAGCTTTAACGTGGCGCTGCTAAGCACGACGTCGCCGAACTCAATACGTGGCTGCCGCAGCCGCATTTATTTAGGGGCGGGATGCAAAAACCCGTATACCGTGTATCGGGTGCGCGGTAAATAGCTGCAGTTGACCTACTTGGAGTGGAGCCCCAGCTGCTGCGCATCCTAATATTGAGGTATTGACACCTAAAACCCAGAACAATCTTTTGAATAGCAAATAAATTAGTGAATTTGTCAATGTTAATGGCAACATTTTTGTAGAAATTTAATGCCACAGTGGTTGCTTAGCAGTTTTAACGTGGCGCTGCTAAGCAATAGGTCGCCGAATTCAATTCGTGGCTGCCGCAGCTGCAATACATTTGGAGCGAAATGCAAAAACCCCGTATACAGTGCATTTGGTGCATGGTAAGTAGCTGCAGTTATCCTAATTGGACTGCAGCCCCAGCTACAGTGGGCATTATATTATTGAGGGTTTGACACCTAAAAGCACGGAATAATTTTTTGTTTAGCAAATCTATTTTTGATTTTGTCTTTGCTAATGACAACATTTGTGTGGAAATGGAATTTCACTGTGGTTGCTTGGCAGTTTTAACGTGGCGCTGCTAAGCAATAGGTCGCCGAATTCAATGCGTGGCTGCCGCAACCGCATTTATTTGCGGACGAGATGCGAAAACCCGTATACCGTGTATAGGGTGCGCGGTAAATAGCTGCTGTTTTCCTGATTGGACTTGAGCCCCAGCTACAGTGTGCCTCTTATTATAGAGGTTTTGACACCAAAAAGCCCGGAATAATTTTTTTGTTTAGCAAATCTATTTTGATCCTGTCTTTGTTAATGGCAACATTTCTGTAGAAATTAAATGCCACCGCGGTTGCTCAGCAGCTTTAACGTGGCGCTGCTAAGCACGAGGTCGCCGAATTCAATTCGTGGCTGAAGCGGCCGCATTTATTTGGGCACGAAATGCAAGAACCCCGCTATACAGTGCATGGGGTGCGCGGTGAATAACTCCACATGGTCCGAATAATACCAGAGCCCCCCGATTACAGTGTGCCTGCTAATAATGAGCTTTGCTTTTGACACGTTAAGGTCCAGAACAATGTTTTTAAATTGAATCTATTGTTCATCTTGCCTATGTTAATGGCAAAATTTCTTTACAATATCAATGCCACCGCGGTCGGTTAGCACCTTTAATGTGCCGCTGCAAGCTCGAGGAGGTCACCGAATTAAATTCGTGGCTGCCGTGGCCGCATTTATTTGCGGGCGAAATGCAAGAACCCCCGATTACAGTGCATTGGGTGCGCGGTAAGTGACTCCAGTTGGTCCAAATTATACCGGAACCCCCTGCTACATTGTGCCTCTTATTATTTAGGTTTTGACACATAAAAGCCCAGAATAATTGTTTTAAAGCGAATCTATTTTGGATCTTGTCTTTCTTAATGGCAACATTTCTGTACAAATTGAATGCCTCCGTGGTCGGTCAGCAGCTTTAACGTGGAGCTGCTAAGCACGAGGTCGCC
The DNA here is from genome assembly GCF_038994185.2 of Dermacentor albipictus. Classification (NCBI taxonomy): domain Eukaryota; kingdom Metazoa; phylum Arthropoda; class Arachnida; order Ixodida; family Ixodidae; genus Dermacentor; species Dermacentor albipictus. The sequence goes on from NC_091821.1 coordinate 291,789,482, forward strand.
GAATTCAATTCGTGGCTGCCGCGGACACACTCATTTTGGGGCGAAATGCAAGAACCCCCGTATACAGTGCATCGGGAGCACGGTACATAATGTCATACCAACTAGCCCCTCACTGTACGCTTCTAAATAACTCCAGTTGTTCCAAATAATACCGGAGCCTCCAGCTACAACGTTCTCCTAGTAATGAGGTTTTGACCCGTAAAAGTCCAGAACATTTTTTAAAGCAAATCTATTTTTGAAGTTTTCCGGCAGCTCATCGTCTTGTCTGTGCGCAGTTCGTGGCGGTCATCGACGTGCAGCGGCCCACCCTGACGGAGCGCGAAATTCAAGACTTGGAGCAACCAATCTGAGCAGCTACCCCAGCGCCACCAGCCTCTGCTCGCCGGCTATAAAGACAGGCACTTCTTGGCATGTGGCACTCGGCAGCGGGGTTGTGGCAGTGTTCCGGCAGCTCATCGTCTTATCTGTACGCAGGTTGGTTGTGGCTCACTGAAGCCTTTCCTGTACGTGTATTTCCCTGCCGCACCTGTGCTGCCATTTGTTGTTAATTGTGAGGTGCTAGTTCATGATGCCGACGAACGCAGAACTTGCGAAATCTGTTGAAAGTTTAACAAATGAGGTTGAGGAAATGAAGAAAAGCCTAACCATGTTCAATGAGCTTTACGAGGAAATGAAAAGTCGGCATGCCGCCCTCGCGAAATGGGTTGACCCGGGCAAACCAGCAGCTAACACTGCGCGTGGCTGAACTCGAGCAACAACAACATATAAATAAAAGGTGTTCCTTCGACACAGGGCGAGTGCTGCAGCGGAATACTTAAGCAAATCGGCGAGAAGGTTGGTTGTCTGGTCAAAGATTCCGACATTGACAACGTACACCGTGTTCCGGCCAAAGAAGGACCACACATTATTGCCCGATTTTGTTCGCGTGCCAAAAAAAACCGAGTTTACTGCAGCAGCAAGAAAGGCGCGACTAATGGTTGGAGCTATTGGTTTCACAACACAAAACAACAATCTAAAGCCCGTCTACATTAACGAACACTTGACCCCCGAAAACAAGAGGCACTTTGCCCAAGCACGTGCGCTAAAACGAGAGAAACATTGGGAATTTCTCTGGACTGCTAACGTCAGAATTCTAGCTCGGAAGTGCAAAGACAGTCGCGTGCACCGGATCTCGGGTGTCAACGATCTTTCCATCTTCACATGCACAAGCAACCTTCAGATAACCAACCTTACACTTATTACAGCGTAGATCAACTAAAACAATTACACAGGAAGTCGTCCGCATCACATACGTCTATCATCCATTTTAACACGCGCAGCTTACCCAAACATAAAGATGACATAATAAATTTTCTAACTCTTTCTACTCATATTTTTTCTGTTATCTGTCTCTCGGAGACATGGCTATCACCACAGGATAATAACCTAGAATAACCAGATAATAACACAATATAATGTTAGGATGCGGAATACGACCACCGAAATAGTGACCGCCATGGTGGTTCTGCCATTTTTATCTCGAAAGAGCTTTCCTACAAACGCCGCTTTGACATTACATTAAACCTTGATAAAGTTGAATCCGTGTGGGTTGAGTTTGACCGCACTTCTTTTCCGTCTAACAAAAGCACTATCATTGCATCCATTTATCGTTCCCCGTCGTCATCGTACGTGAACTTCTGCGCAGAACTCGATAGCATTTCAACCCGCTTGAATCACGAACGCAAAAATATAATTATCGTTGGTGACATGAATATAGACATTACAGATATCACGAGCAGCTGTTGTGCAGAATACTTAAACTGCTTTGTCGGCCATGGAATGGAATCACTGTTACAATCGCCTACAAGCTGCATGTTACATAGCCCAGGTACTCTCATTGATCATGTTCTAACAAACGTCATTTCGCCTAAGATTGCTGGCGTTGTTAACTTTGATATTACGGACCGTTACCCCATTTTCTTGTTGGCCGAATCGCACAACATATGCAAAATAAAAACTTCAAAAAAGGAATTTCTTCGACGCGAAGTTGTTCCCAGAATTTCACACATTGACTGGAACGTTTTTATACATGAACCGAATGTTGAGGCAGCTTTCAACAATTATAGTGCTAAAATAACGGAAAAAATTAGCTCATGCTCGTCATTCTCTCTTTTTTACAAACGGTACTCGCCACCTAGAAGCCCATGGATCACGAATAACTTACTGCGGTGTATTCGTAAAAAGGATAACCTACATAAAAAAGTTAAATTCAGACCATTTTGTGGCTTTGAAAAATCGCTTCAAAAATACTCTCACACATTATCTAGAACTGTAAAAACCGCTAAATGAGATTATTATCAAAATCAGATTATTAAAAATGGGAACAATAATCGAAAAAATTGGGAACTAATAAAATAATTTTTGAACATGCCTAAACAACGACCTGTAGCAAATGAACTTCTGAACACGGCGGACCAGTAACTGCCGTGACATTGACGGGAGCCTTGTTCTTCGTTGTGCAGGTTGGTTCCGATACAAGCTCCTTGAGTAGCGATTATCGTGGTGCTATGGTCCTGCCGTGCCCACGGCGATGCATTGCTATGGCGTATGAATGTCTCGTTGTGTGTAAATTGCTACTTTGCGGTGATGTTGAAGTAAATCCCGGCCCTACAAAGACCGAGATGCTTAAGCAGTTATTAGAGGGGCAGGATACTCTTCGTAACGATATACAAGAACTGCAAACGCATTTCATGAAAACTGAGAAGCTGGTTTTGGAACTTTACAGCACGCTTAACAAAATGCAGATGAAAATCATGCAAACAATTGATACCCCAGTAACAAACACCCATAGTTTAGTCTATTGAGCACTTGATCAGCTTCCAGGCTAAAAAGCTTACAGATCTTGAGGATCGCAGCTGACGATCAAATCTGATAATTCATGGGATACCTGAAATACCAAATGAGACAGAAAATGCACTCAAGGATAAAGTTGTTAAGGATGTATTGAAAGAAAAATTGAATGTACAGTGTGATTCTGTCGGTCGGATTCAGATTAGGAAAGCAAGGTGACAAGCGAGCAGTAATTCTGTATCTTCAGAGTTTTAATGAAAACAAAGAAATACTGCAAAATGCAAATAAACTCAAGGGAACTAGTATTTTTCATCCAGAACGACTACTCGCAATCTACCTTAAAGAAGCGCAAGCTTCTGTGGGAAAGTGCAAGAAACGATAAACTTCAAGGAAAGAAGGTTTCACTTATACACGACAAGCTCAAAGCAAACAGGCATGTTTTCTTTTGGGACGAATCGCAGAACAAATGGGTAAAGGTGGCGAATAGTCGCTCTCGGCAAACGCAGTCGTGAAACAATGAACCTTCAAGGAATAAGCAACTGCGATTATTGAATATTAATGCTTGAAGTATTGTAAATAAAGCAGATTCCTCAGAAATACTGTTACTTCAACACGACCCTCACCTTACTGTTATTACCGAAACTTGGCTTCGCGAAGATATTAACGACCAAGACATCTTTTCTCCCTGCTATAGTGCTTGTCGCGTGGATAGGTCTTGCAGGGGAGGAAGTGTGGCGGTAATAATTAAAGATCCGATAGAGGCTGTCGTTCTGGACATAATACCTACGTTGGAATCATCATCATCATCCGCCTGGTTGCGCCCACTGCAGGGCAAAGGCCTCTCCCATACTTCTCCAACAACCCCGGTCATGTACTAATTGTGGCCATGCCGTGCCTGCAAACTTCTTAGTCTCATCCGCCCACCTAACTTTCTGCCGCCCCCTGCTACGCTTCCCTTCCCTTGGGATCCAGTCCGTAGCCCTTAATGACCATCGGTTATCTTCCCTCCTCATTACATGTCCTGCCCATGCCCATTTCTTTTTCTTGATTTCAACTAAGATGTCATTAACTCGCGTTTGTTCCCTCACCCAATCTGCTCTTTTCTTATCCCTTAACGTTACACCTATCATTCTTCTTTCTATAGCTCGTTGCGTCGTCCTCAATTTGAGTAGAACCCTTTTCGTAAGCCTCCAGGTTTCTGCCCCGTAAGTGAGTACTGGTAAGACACAGGTATTATATACTTTTCTCTTGAGGGATAATGGCAACCTGCTGTTCATGATCTCAGAATGCCTGCCAAATGCACCCCAGCCCATTCTTATTCTTCTGATTATTTCCGTCTCATGATCCGGATGCGCCGTCACTACCTGCCCTAAGTAGTTGTATTTATCTTACGACTTCCAGTGCCTCGCTGCCTATTGTAAATTGCTGTTCTCTTCCGAGACTGTTAAGCATTACTTTAGTTTTCTGCAGATTAATTTTTAGACCCACTCTTCTGCTTTGCCTTTCCAGGTCAGTGAGCATGCATTGCAGTTGGTCCCCTGAGTTACTAAGCAAGGCAATATCATCAGCGAATCGCAAGTTACTAAGGTATTCTCCATTAACTTTTATCCCCATTTCTTCCCAATCCAGGTCTCTGAATACCTCCTGTAAACACGCTGTGAACAGCATTGGAGAGATCGTATCTCCCTGCCTGACGCCTTTCTTTATTGGGATTTTGTTGCTTTCTTTATGGAGGACTACGGTGGCTGTGGAGCCGCTATAGATATTTTTCAGTTTCTGTGGCAACAAATTGGACCAAAGATTTTAACGCTTTGGCCAACGTTATACTGCGACCAACGACACCTTGTGGCCCCGGCACATCAACGGCGTCAACAGAACATATAAAAGCCTGCGGTTCCAACCAACGTTACTAGATTAGTTTCAGTTGTCAAACTCCGCCGCGGCACCTGACCCCTTTCTGTCGCGCCCGCGGGGTGGCGCGCGCGACACTATCGGCCCGAAGGCGGGCGGTGCGCGCAACGTTTGTGCGGGCGGACAGAGACGCCGATGAGCGCAGCAGCGTGCCACGTTTTGCTCGCGTTTCTGATTTGTACGCCAGGAAAACTCTGCTCGCCTTGTGAGCAAACATGCCTGCAATGGAACAATGAAACGGCAATGAAACAAGAAAAACCACGAGAAAGAGATGAAGTGATAGCTAGGGAGGGTGCTGCGCCCTTCCTAACTATCACTTCGTCTGTTTTCATTCCTGTTTTATTGTGTTTTATTAAAAACTTGCGAGCATTCTACGACGAAATAGTGTAACAGGCCACCGGCTTTGAACTTCGTGCGCATTTCCCAAGGGCTATAAACTTGTTGCACTAATCATTTCAGGTCATCAAAGATTTTTCGGAACAGCTAAACTTGACAGAACAGAGTGCAATTCAAAAGAACCTGAAGCTTTTTGCATCACAACAAACGACAAAGTCGCTGCGAGTAACTTTGATGTCGACTTTAGACATTGTCGATGATCTGCCGCGTCCAGTTGCGCTCTATGTTTCGACAGCTAGTTAATTATCAAGATTCACTGGAGGTAAGGCACACTGTTCACATTTGTTGTAACTGCATACACGTTGCACTGTTTTCTAGGAAATTCCCTCACTCATGTTTTTTCAGCAATAGATTGGACTAGTGCGTTCCTTCGATTGTGATGAGTCCCATCCTACTGTAATCAACTTCCCGCAGATTCCGCCTTCTAAGCCTGTGTACACCTGTTAAAACAGCGCTACGTGCTAGTGTGGAAGGTATGTCAGGCCCTGTCTGTGCTCGTCGGCGTCATCGACACATTTAAGCAATTGAGAGAAGCCTGCCAGTAAAAAAAAAAAAAGTTTTCGCAATGCCATTGAGGCGGCTTTGATAAGTTGCCTGGAGCCAAGCAGCTCACCAGAATGTGCTTGCAATGAGCACACTTATGCTCGAGGAAACATAAGGGACAATGCTGTTTATTATCTGTGTGGATATGTCATTCATAAAGTCAGAAAGGGCGCACCATGTGAACTATGCATAGCGGACATAAGCTTTGAAATCCCAGCAGTTGGCTGCGACAGTTACTTAATTGAGTGCAGAAGTCTCAAGCAAGGTTCCTTAAAGCACCCGACGCCAAAGATGCTGGGCTTTATGAAGACTGCTAACAAAAGTGCGTCAGCTTCCCTGGATGAGGCAGGCCTTTGCGGAGAGATATTTTGGAAGGTTTTAGATGATCTAGAGGGGTGCTGCCTTTCTCTTCTTGGTTGTGCAGAGCATTTGTTCGCGTTCACGTGCGAAGTACTGAATTGTTATGCGGATGCATTTTTACTCCAGGGATACAAACTGTCATCTAGAAAGCAGTCACAAGGTAGCTGTAGCAACCAAGAAAGCGCGTCTTTTGTGAATATCGATGCATCATGCTTAGATTCATCAATCCGGCGTTGTACCGGTCCTATCATTTTTTTTCATCTGTACATAAAACATGCCACAAATGAAAAGCCTCACTGTCCTCTTCATTCACCTATTAGCTGCTTTTTACAGAGTGCACAATGTAAAAATGATATTCTTTGAATACTTAGCGCCACGAAAAGCAGCAAAAGAAAAGAAAAAACTGGCATTGAGTCGGCGGCGCGCTGCTGCCTTGGCAAGCTTCTGTAGCCAACCGGGCCAACCATGGCGGCAGCGCCACCTCGCGAGAGGAGACGGCAGAGGGTCACGTTCTCGCGCCGCTCCCAGGCGGAGTTTTACAACTGAAAAGTATCTAGTAGCGATGGTTCCAGCGACTTCTTCAGTGGGCAGGAAAGAGCGACTACCATGCGCACGCTTGACAATCTGTTCTGCTTCCTTGCTGTACAGGTTGGTGACTGCCCTTCCTTGCACGCTAAACGTACCAGCAATATTTGTACGCTGCTCTTCCCCTGCCCACTAGTGTTAGTTTCTACAGTATGTGATTGTATTCATGTTGTTAAACTTTTGATGTTAGCAGGCGACATTGAGTCAAACCCGGGACCAACTGATACTAATCCAAATGCCGATGTGCTAGCTGCTATCACTGCCCTGTCTGAAAAATCGGATGCCCGTCACATTGAGTTGATGGATACTTTAACACAGCTTAAGGCGAACCAAGTTGAGCTAGAGCAGAAAGTATGCGACCTTACTAACAGGCTTGCGGCTGTCGAATCCCAGGTACTGTCGCTGGACAGTGAACGTGTTCCTGCGCTCAACGATGCCATATCCGAAGCAGTTCGTGCGGAGTCAGGTGCAATAAATTCACGGCTAGACGATCTCGAGGATCGCTCCCGTCGAGATAACCTGATTTTTTTCGTTATCCCGGACACTAGCTCTGAAACATGGGCAGAATCTGAAGAACACGTTCGAAAAATTCTTTCAGAAAAACTGGATCTATCTTTTCCCGACGAAGGTATTCATCGTGCTCACAGACTGGGCTCGTACGTCTCGGAGAAATGTCGACCCATTATAGTTAAATTCGGTTCTCCCAAATTAAGAGACAAGATTATATCGCAACGTACGAAGTTCAAAAATTCCAAAGTATCATTCAGTGAAGACTTCTCTCGCGCCACACGCCAGTCCCGCAAAAAGTTGTCTGATTTCGTTAAGGCTTCGGGAGAGGAGTATCTCTTGCGGTTGAACCGATTGTTCATCAAGAAAAAGTGCTACGTCTATTGTTCATCTACCGACCGTGTTTGTGAAGTAGATATTGCCGAAAATCGTTCCAGTGAGAACAGAGGCACATCTGTTTCGGCTTCCACGAATACTGTCGGGAGTACCTCGTTCGCCGCTAGTAGTTCATCGCTGTAGCTATCTGCTCGCCCGGTGGCTAAACCAATTTCCTTCCTTTTTACCAATGTGCGCAGTGTGCGTAATAAACGTGATGACCTGTATTCAGCCATTGACTTGTGTTCAGCTGACGTTGTTATCTTAACTGAAACTTGGCTCTCGAGTGATATTGCAGACTATGAAATCTTTCAATGTGAAAAAGCTTTCACACTTTTTCGCTGTGATCGTGTCTCGCGTAATGGTGGCGGAGTGTTGATCGCCGTACGTGACGGCTTGAGTTGTTGTGTTATAGATATTGCTACTCGTTTGGAAATCGTGTGTACGCGAGTCACTCTCGGATATCGTGATTTTATTTTTTGTGTGTGCTATCGCCCACCCAGTTCGCCCTTAACATTTATTTCAGATCTACATGATGTATTAAATAAGTTAATCGTCCGGTTCTCCTCATGTCCACTCTTCCTTCTTGGTGATTTCAATTTTCCAGCAATTAACTGGCATGAATCTCCTCCCTCATCTGACTGCTCATCTGAGTGCTCTCTCTTCATCAACCTCTGTATGGATTTTAATTTTAAGCAACTTGTCCTTCAGCCTACACGATCTACTGACCAATCTGCTAACATTCTTGACCTCCTTCTCACTACTACACCACGGCTTGTTTCATGTTTAAGATATTTACCTTGTTTGAGTGATCATTGCCTCATTTATATTGAATTGCGCATATCTGTTCCCGCTACCAAAACGCCAAAAGTTATCCGAGACTATAAAAATGCTGACTTTGAACCTATAAACAGCGAACTAATGGATTTTGTCACTGACTTCATTCCAAGTGTCCACACGCGCAACATTGATGAAAATTGGACCTTATTCAAAGATAAAGTCAATTTTTTTAATTAATGAATTCATCCCTCAGAAACGAATTATATCTAACTCTCATGCCCCGTGGTTTAACGCGCGCCCGCGGCGCCTACTGAACAAGAAAAAAACGCTATTCCGGCGGGCCAAGGCAACTCAAACGGCCGAACGCTGGCACGCTTACGCCACCGCTGAGACGAATTATAAACAAACTTCGTATGAAGCAAAGCAAAATTTCTACCAGCACACGCTCCCGCTCCTTCTTAGAGATAATCCGAGGAAATTTTGGAATGTGGTCAGCGGGAATAAGCCGAATACAATAGATCTTTGCGATAATCACAACACTCCAATACACCAGAGCGATTGCTGCAAAGTGTTGAATGATTTTTTTGCCTCGTGTTTTTCTTCTGCCTTGCCGAATGTTGTCCCTCATCCTTGTACACCTGACTTTTTACCCAGGGATCCAATACTCATTGATTCGGTTGGTTTGACATGTTTAATTGGAAAACAGAAGATTTCATCTTGTTCAGGCGTCGACGGCATTACAACGATGTTCTTGAAAAGTACATCTACGTGCTCATCATTGATTCTTTGTGCAATCTTTTAACAGTCATTACAGAGTTGTACCATCCCTCCTGATTGGAAGGTGGGGAAGGTGGTTCCATTGCACAAATCAGGTAGTAAAGCTTCAATACTAAACTATCGGCCTATTTCATTAACCAGCGTTCCCTGCAAACTTCTTGAGCACATTATCTATTCTCATCTTATTACCTTCCTTGAATCTAACAACTTCTTCAATTCATGTCAACGTGGCTTCAGAAAATTTTTTCGTGTGAGACAGAGCTCCTGTCTTTCACTAATGATTTGTTTCGCGCTATAGATGCTAACGTTATTGTGGATTGCGTTTTTTTAGACTTTGCTAAGGCGTTCGACACTGTTTCTCATGATCTATTATTAATTAAACTCGGTGCTCTTGATATTAACGATCAGGTATTAGGCTGGATTAAATGTTTTCTTTCCAACCGTCGTCAATATGTCTCAGTTAATGATTATGACTCGCCTCTTGTTTCCGTAACTTCTGGGGTGCCTCAAGGTTCTGTGTTAGGTCCTCTACTGTTTTTAATTTACTATAATGACCTTCCAGATAACGTTATCTCCCATATTAACCTTTTCGCAGATGACTGTGTGCTTTATCGTTCAATTACTAATCCCTCTGATGAAGCATGTTTGCAATCGGACTTGAACGCAATTTCTTCATGGTGCAGCGAATGGCTCATGACACTTAACACCACCAAGTGCAAACACCTGCGTATCTCCAGCCGTCCTTCTGAATACACCCCTCGCTATCTTCTTAATAACACTCCGTTATCATCTGTCTCATCTTACAAATACCTGGGTATTCACTTAACACATAATCTGTCCTGGAAAATGCACATCAACTACATATCTAAGGAATCATCAATATGCGGCAGTTGATAAACGTCCTTCTTTGTGACATGATGGAGCTTCTAAGCGTCGACGCAGAAGCCCAGGCTACCATCCTTCCTTTTTTTTAAAGCTACTGGTGATGACCAAGGACTATTAGATAGCAGAAGGGTTGAAATCTGGCCCAGTTGGTAGATACTTGAACGAAAAAACCAGTCAAAAACCAGTCACACCACACCAGTCGTTGTGGTGTGAACCTCTCCTCTTGTCCTTTGTGTTTTTGACTGGTTTTTTCGTTCAACTATTAGATAGTCGAATAATGCCATCTTCCAGCATCGTCTTCACTTGTTTTTTTATTGCTTCGGGTTTCTTTGGGGCCACCCGATAAGGGTTTTGTTGAATGGGCCTGGCTTCGACATCAATAATGATGCAGTGTTTTGTAAGTGATGTTTGGCAACTCTTGACGCAGATCTGAAACAGCCCTGGCACTGATTGATGAGTTCAAGAAGTCGGTTTCGCTAAACGGCCGTTACCGTCGGATTAACGTCTGCAATAGGGGCAGCAGTGTGGATGGTAGACGCCGCCTTCTGCGCTAAGTTGCAGTTTTCTATTTGTGTTACATCCTCGAAATAAGCGACAGCACCACCTCTAACGATGTGTCAACGTTCCTTATTAAAATTCGTCAACAACAGTTTGGCGCGTCCGTCAATTATTTGATAACTGCTTTGGCAGTGGAGTCGTCGCAATTCAGTGCTAGCGCGCTGATGCGTTCAGCGACTCCAGTCCCATTCTGCAAACTGTTACAGTGCACGGGTACGAGTGAGCATATCCGGGGCAAAAGTATCACGTAGTTCGTAGCAATACGTAAGCGAGGTTGTTCTTTCTTCTCATGAGTGACATTATCAGAGCTCGTGGCAAACGTGAGGCTTCTGTGACGGATGTTAATCACGGCGCCGTACTCACGTAGGAAATCCATTCCCAATATAAGTTTTTTTTTTTGCAACAGTCAATAAGAATGACGAGGGTGGCGAAAAAGCTTGAACCGGCGATGAAGAATCGGAGCGTGAATTCCCCGACAGGTGTCATCAACTGACCTCCGGTGGTTCTTGTGTTGGGACCGTGCCAAGGCGTCTTCACTTTCCTTAGTTTGTCGGCGAGCTGTTACCTTATGATTGACAAATGAGAGTCAGTGTCAACAAGAGCGGCTAAGTGGCCGCGGTCAGTGAGAACGAAGACGTCGGCGCTGACATCAGTTACGTCTTTCGTAGTTGTCTCCGTCGTACTCGCCATTGTTTCGGCGTCTTCTTCGTCATTGTACTCTTCCCGTCGTTGTTTGTCGGCAATGGGGGAAGTGTACCAGTTCGAGTACTGGCAACCTCACCCCCGGAGGTCGCTGTGGCTAGTTTCCATGTCGAGGGCTAGGGGACCTGCCCCTAGTGACGTCGGTAAAACTGCGACTAGTCGGTGAATTGTAGCGCGCAGGAGATGGAGAAGGAGAACGGGGTCGGGGCGTCATCGTATTTTGCGGCTGACTGTTCACAGGAGCGTCGTTGTAGGCTCGTCGACCGTCATAGGGAGAATAGCCACAGTTGGCAGGAAAGCTTGGGTAATGAGCGGCGCGAGAGTTCCATTTGTGGCAAACTCGATAGAGGTGTCCAGCTTCGCCACAATGGTAGCAGACTGGTCGATGCTCGGCGGTGCGCCACAAATCGGTTTTCCGACGCTGATAGTTTGGCGGCAACTTTCCATGGAGCCAAGGAGTGGCGTGTGCATATGGAAGATACGGCATTGTTTGAGCTGCAGCGATCGGTGGGGTCAGGAGAGTCGACGGGGATGACGGTGTCGACTCTGTTGCATAGGTGATGTTCTAGTTGTGGGCGACAACGGCGTCGAAGTTGTGTTGAACGGACGGTGAACAGCCTCCACATAAGTAAGGCGCCACGGCGCGTTACCACAGTCTGGCGAAGAAAACGTTTGCCTGACATCTTCCCGGACCATATCAGCTACAGAAGATAACGCCGTCGCCGGTTCCGTATGCGCAACAACAAATCCAAGCTGTCGAAGCTCTTCTCGCCCAACGTGTCGGACAACTTTACGCAGATGCCTGTCTTACTCCCAGCTGGTACGAAAGTGTTCGCCGCCTAGTTACTTAGGTCATGCTGGTGGTGTCGTTGCTGCAGGGCGCGTTCAATAGCTGTGGCCTCTTTTGCGAACTCCACCACTGCTGTCGGTAGATTTCTCACAAGGGCGGCAAACAGTTGCTCTTGCACCCCCTGCAAGAGATACCGCAGCTTTCTTTCCTCTGGCATGTCGGGGTCTGTCCTGCGGAAGAGACGGGCCATGTCTTCTGAGAAGATAGCAACGCTCTCATTGGCTTTTTGAAAGCCGATTTCAAGGAGACGCTGCGCACTTTCCCTCCTGTGGATACTTGAGCAGGCATCCAGCCCCTATGCGCGGAAGCCATCCCACGTGGCGAAGCTCCTCTCCCGGTTGACGTACCACGACGAGTCATCAGGTAGTCCATCAGGTAGAAATAGACACTCGAGAGTTCATCCTACGACCTGGTCTTATGATTGTACTTGGCGATGTGCTCGAACTGGTCTAGACAATCTTGGACGTCTTCAAAGGCAGCGCCATGAAAGCTATGCGGAACCCAAATGATTCTGCAGCGTTGCATGCGATGGAGCTGTGGTGGCCATGATACTTCTAGGAGGCAAACGATTTATCGAGGTTTCTTGCAGGCATCGAGTTTCATATTAATATACCTAGAGGGAAATCTGACGCTGCGATCGTTCAACCATCATGGAAATGATGGGAAGTACAGGCTTCGGATTGGCATTCTATTGACTGGCAAACTAGTCTACACGTAGTTTTTTGGCAGTTTTAGTTTCACTCCAAGCGCAATTGCTATAACTTGCAGTGGAACAGTGCAACGCAAAGCTCTCTGCCTTTGTTATGTTGCTCGAAGTGGCGATAGCGCGCTGGGCCAGCGACTGGGACGATGCTTGTGTCGCGGTGTGGCGTCGAAGCCCGGACGAGGAAGCGACGGCATCGTAAACGTTGAAAGAACATGTTTTGAGTGTTTGGACCTTGATTTGTTAAGTGCGTTAGGTTGGCACTGTAGCGTTACGTCCTTTATGAAACTTCAGAATAGGAATAAGAAGGCACTACTGGCACAAGACAGTTGTACTTCTATTGGCTTGACAACCAAATTTTATTGAGAACTTCATTATGCATTGCTCGTTTATGTGCTCATTGAAATGCTTTAAGAGTTTGAGAACACAAACTTACTTGTGGTAGGAAAGGTTGCTGCTTCCTGGCTGTAGTCTAGTGCCGCCGAATGGGTAAGTGCAAAGCCACGCCATAGCACTTCGGAAGCGGTGCGTTAATATAAGATACGATGAAGCATACATGTAGGAGGCCACAAGCGTCCTAGTTAGCACTGCAGAAGATGTGCTTAAGTGTACTTAAAGACGTTAAGCAATCGTGACAGCCGACGCAGCCTTTCGAAAGAGCGAGAGATTTCGAAAGTGCCTGTCTTGCGTTTGCAGCAAGCAGGCGTCATAGCAGACGACACTTGTAGCATTGCGCTGAAGGGCGCAACACTTTCTCACAACACAACATTATTATTTCCAGAAATACTTGATGAGTACTCTTATGTAAGTACGTGCACGGTTGTTGTTGCTGTTGCAAAAATAAATAAATAATTTTCCTTTCGCGTTAAATCGGAAACAGAATCGCACAAGTATGCATACCCTGGTGTGTCCTGGTGACAAACCATAGTAAACCCTGCTTCCTTCTCAAAGTCATCCAAAGTTTATGTAGCGTGTTGTACATTATATAACATACTGCAGAAATAAAATTCGATTTTACGCGATAATATTTGAGTATAGCTTTGTTTACTGCGCCGCAAGCAAACGCCACTAGTCTAAAGATCGAAGTCAATCTGAAGCCTGTACTTCCCATCATTCCCATGTAGGTTGAGGCAACGCTCATGAGAACCCCCGTAGACACTAGCGCCACATTTCCGTCTAGGGTACTTATTTAGAAAGTCTATGCTTGCAGGGGACTGGACTCGGGAGCTAAGCCTAGCAGGCGACGACTGAACCGGTGAACCGGTGTTTTCATTTCATTTCATTTATTTGTTGTTTGAGACATACAGCTGTCTCAGGTGTTGCAGCAAAAGGCAGTATTCTTGCCTGACAAAGGCTGCAGCACCCAAAGCATGTTGACACTCTGAAGCAAACAACAGCACAACAAGTTACAATTTTCGAAATATGATAACATATCAAAAGCGATTAACAATTCGAATCTCAATCAGTACATGTTAACAAGGAAAACAAAACAATGATATTGTGGTACATAAGGAAGTTATACAATAAAGTAGTGAAGAAAATACGTTTTAACAGATTTCTTGAACCTCAAGCTTGAAGTCAAGGCTTGTAATTGTTCCAGTATTGTGGGATTATTGTTTAGTAAGGTTGATATTTGAAAGTGTAATGCCTGTTTCCCGTAGTTCGTGCGAGTAAGCGGTATAGAGATTGGGTCATGTCTGAGATTATACGGAGTTTCCTTGGTGGTAAAGGTCTGATTAAATTGTATGTGATCAACTTGACGGAGACGGAACGCCTCGAGCGATAGCTTGTGCAAAAATAGGCGATCTATGTGGAGTATGCCAAGCTTATCAAAAAACGGTTTAGTGTGTGCAAGAACAGGTAGGTTACAAACTGCCCTTACGGCTCTTTTTTGCAGCCTATATAGTGACATAAGGTTAGTTTTGGTAGTAGTTCCCCAGACCAGAAGGGAATAGTGTAGACGAGAGTGTATTAGTGTGTAATATAGCTGTTTCTTTAAATTCATTGGAATAAGATGCTTTAACATGTTAATCATTCCCGTCGCTCTACGAATGTCGGCTCTGAGGGTCTCCACATGAATGGACCAATACAGGTTTTCGTTAAACCATACGCCTAAAAATTTCACGCACTTCGTATTTTCTATAATGCGCCCCCCCAAAATTTAACTCGTAGTGACCCGTCAGCTGCTTTCCTTTAGGTCTAAATATGACGTACTTTGTTTTTTCGCAGTTCAGTTGTATTTTATTTGAATTTAGCCAACAGTTGAGGTCCCCCATCCATCTATTGGCTGCGGTAAATGCTTCTTGAATGTTGTGATCAGAGAAGAAAACGCTGGTGTCATCTGCATACAAAGTTATGCACTGTGTGTTTGGGATCTTGACAATATCATTGATATAGAGGGCTAGACCGTCGGCTCCGCGAAGGGGTGCCAAGCTTGATAATACCCCGCACCTCCACCAATGTAAGGAGGAGGAATCCACGAGGAGCGCAGCAGCACCACCAACAAATATACGTTATAAGTCGTCAAAGAGAAAAACCAACAATGTCTTCTTCGTCTCCGCGCTTAACCCAAATAGCCGCGCTACTTCAACCTCGTCCCCACTGGCAATATATTTGTGCGAAATATACTTCTGCCAATACACTCAGAAACACTTTCATATTTCTTAAACCTGTCCCAAAATTACACTTTAGCTCTTCAGCGCATGCGCCCAAAATATTTGCGTCATTTTATTTTAGTTATACGCGAAAGGGTGGCACCTTTTGTTTGAAATGTGCGACCTGATAATATGCACACCACTTTGTTTTTTGGAATTGCACATTTGTGTAAAAATTGGCGTTTGTTATTGCGTTCTGATATTCCTTTCTTTCTGTGCTCATATACCTGTACTGTTTGCCTTTTTTCTAAAAAAATATTTATTTGTATCGATGAGGCGAGAGCCTGTCAAACTGGAAATCTGGCTTTTTCTTTCTGCCTCCGACCTTCTTGGAATGGAAAATAAAGACATTAGGAAATAATAAATAAAGGCGGTAAAGCAAGAGGAATTGACAATCTAAAACCAATGTCCCTGACCTTGTGTCGGTAAGGTCGCAGAGTATTCCTTGTGCAACTGGCTGAAGGTGCACATCGAGACCAATGACATGTACACACAAAATATGAGTGGTTTGAGCGCTGGCCTCTCGACACAGGACGATGAAGCGATAAAGCGTCAGATTATCGACCGGAGCACGGGAGCTACAAGAGCCATCCTTGGTTAGACCTGCAGAAGGCCTTCGACAATATCTAGCACGAATTCATTCTCCAGTCTATTGCCGGCCTCTGGCTCGGGAAGGCGGACTACGACTTCGTCCAATCCTTCCTCAGCCAGAGAAGTGCCAAGCTCAATATGGAAGGATACCTCTCGCAAGAGATCACCCTCGGTTCACGCGGGCCGCCTCAGGTCTTAGTCATCTCGCCAACGTTACTCAACATCGCAATGATCGGACTTCCCAAGGAGTTCGCGAAGGTTCAAGGAATCAACCATACCATCTGCGCAGATTACATCACCATCTGGTGCCTCCGCGGGAGCGACGGCCAAGCAGAGCGCCATGCAGAGCGTCATCGATGTGACCGAGAGCTGCCTCCGCCCCACTAGACTCAGTCGTTTCCTATCCAAATCTGAACTGCTTCTCTACAAGAAAAGAGCCAGAGGCGACGGCCACCGTGATTGGAAACCGGCGTCCGAAAGCGAAATACGGCATTTAACTGGTGACGGCTGCCTGCTGCCCAGAGGGGAGTCGCTCCGAATATTGGCGATGTATATCGAGTCTAACGGTGCCAATGGTACCACACTCAGAAAGATCACCGCCAAGAAGGCGAGTGCTCTCAGCCTCATCCGGATGACCGACAACAGGCACCGGGGAATCAAGGAACACAATCTCATCCCCAATATACATGCTTTTGTTCTCTGTCACCTTTCCTACTCGGCGGCCATGCATAATTGGCATGTTGCAGAGAGCAACAAGCTCCATTTCTTCATCAGAGAGGTCTTTAAGCTTGCCCGATCGGCTTACATACAAGCACCGACACCGAAAGCCTGCTCAAGCTCGGAGTCCACAACACGCTTGAAGAAATGATCGAGGCACAAGAGCGCTCACAGCTGCTCAGGCTATCCAGCATCCCGGTGGGTCGAAAGATACTCGACGAGATGGGTCTCAGCCCTGTCGAACATTGCCCCGACGCCATGTGGATTCCCAGCGACATCAGGTCTCAACTGCACTTGGCGCCCATTCCCCGCAACATGCACCCCAGAAATAACGTCGGCAGACGTCGGACCAGAGGTACAGCTCTACTCGAGCATGTCCACAACAACCACATTGAGGCAAGCTTCGTGGATGCCGCGGTATATCTCCAACAAGAGGAATTCACCATCTCCATTGTCGACTCCAATTCGAGGCTCACTTGCTGCTCTGCTGTACGCACTTCAAAGGCCCGTGATAGCCGGACAGGTTGCAATCGCGCTGGCTGTGCTCGATGGTCACAGAGGAAACATATAGCGATTCCAAGGCAGCCAATAAAGCCTACCAAACCGGGATGGTCTCCCCTCAGGCCCTCCGCATTCTCCAAAAGGCCAAATGTATCTCTCCGCATTCTTTCACTGAGGGCTCTCCCTCTAACCATAACGAGCGCGCGCACGAGGCCGCGCGAGGACTCACTGACCGCGCCACCTCCGCAGTCCCCCTGACCCGCGGGGAACCCTTGTTCACGTTCAATGAGGTTACCACCTACTACTATCTGTCAAAACGGGTGTTCCCCCTTCCGCACCCGCCTTACGCAGGGCGCGGTCGGTGACTTTAACTTCTACAAGACCGTGCGTATCGCAACCTTGCGGTTCTTCATGGAATATACCCTGAAAGGTATCCCAGTGCCGACTACCCTACCTGTGGAGCAACATTAGATCATGTGTTGTGGGAGTGTGAAGCCACAGGATCCTCCTTCAGGGAGGATAGGTGGGCTGCGCTCTTGGGAAGCCCCGAACTCAATGACCAAACTCTGGCCGTACAGAGTGCGCGCATTCGGGCCGTCAGCCTTGGCTTGGCGGTCCCTACCTGGGACTAGCCGGGAGGTGCGGGGTCTCCCCTGCGTTTTCTCTGGACCTAATCAAGTTATTTCACTCACTCACTCACACATCTCCCGTTAGAACGATCGAAAGGCTACGTGCAATCTGCTCTAGGTATGGCATACCTCTTGAAGTATGCAGCGACAACGGCCCACAATTCGCAAGCTGAGAGTTGTCCATTCTTGCAAAAGAGTCCGACTTCAAGCACACAACGCCGTGTCCAAGGTTTCCACAATCTTATGGCCTAGCCGAAAAAGGCGTGCAAATAGTTAAAAGAATGTTAAAAATACGATGGATGGAAAAAATTACCTTTGGAGGGGCCTCTTCAGCTACAGGTCCAGCCCACTGGAAGACGGAAGGTCCCCAGGGGAGTCACTTCAACGCCGGCCATAGAAGACGCCCCTAGCGGACTTCAAGAGGGCGCCAGAAATAGCAGTGCTGAAACATGAGCAGGTAAAGTGAAAGCGTCGCTGTCTTCCATCTTTGACCACAGGACAAGTGGTGCGAGTTCCGGGGAACACGTGAGAAACAAAAGCTAACGTTCTGAACACGACGCCGTCAAGATCATACTCGGTCGTAGCAGAGAAAGGCAAGATTCTGCGGCGAAACCATCAATACCACTTAAAAACATCGGAGCCATTCGACAACACCGAATACTCTTCAGACGAAGAAAGGTGCTGGGAGGAAAGCCCAAATGCCTTCAATCAACCATCGCTTGTGCAGAATTTGAGACCGAAAGTTCTGGCCCCAGACGTTCTTCCCAAAACAGAAAATCACCGCAGAGACTGGGTTACGAGGGCACCTTTGTGCAAGTGCCCTAAACAGCTTGCCGAGATTTTGTTGTACTTTGGGTGATACATTTTTGGTTGTTTGTTTCATTGTGAAGAAAGGTGGATGTATCCTGTCTGATCAAGCAGCACCTGTCGCTATACACGTGCCGCACAGTGTCATCATTGCGCACCCTCTGTGCACTCCGTAGTTTTGCCCTTCTCTTTCCCTCCCAGAGTGTACAAAAGGCACCGCTGAGTAAACTGTGAAGTTCTTTGCTGCGTTGAACAAGTCTAGTATGTGTCACTGAAGGCCACTGCACGAAACAGCACTGATGAAGAGACAGGCCATGTCCTCTGAATCGTAATCGCTTGATTTGATAAATGACCCCAGGCTCCCTTTAATCAAAGTTATATGCGTGTTGGATCTTCCAGGCCCACATTCACTGAATCACCTAAGCTACGCGGTCAAAGTGTATTTCTGGAAATCTGATTCTTTTTTCCTTTTTCCTTTTGTATACGTGCAAGTAAAGCGACACTTTTTTGTAATTGTAGCAAATAAATATATATTGACACGTGTGCTTGCTCATCTTTCTGCAGGGACTGCTGTTCACCGGCTAACAAATGTTAAATGTTATCGCTCAACGGAAGATGCGCCTGCATGATTTGGAACTTACGGGAATGTAATGTTTCGTTCTATCTGTTGTGTATGTCCTCGCCGAACCTTGTATTATCAGATCGCATGCGCGGCACGAATTGCGTAGTACATTGTGGAAACCACGCGGGCACTAGCGATTGCACGAGAACCTTCGACGAGTGATGCATAAAAGCCGACGCACTTCACACGCTGGTCAGATTTCGACGGTTTCCGATTGTGTTCGCCACTATCGTTGTGCTATTGAGTGTAACTGCCTTCTGTGGGCGCAGGTTCGCCCCAATAAAAACTTAAGTTTCCTCATCCGTAGTTTTGCTGCTGTGTTCTTCACTGTCACTGCTCCGTGACAATGTAATCTATTTTCAATAGTTTTTTTTTTTTGCAGCAAACCTGTCGAGGACTTGTTTCCTCAGTATAATGTCCGCATCTAGAAAACTAACATCATCGCGATTGTCTCCAGCGTTTTCTTCCACAGCTGACTCGTTGGTGCCCCTCGGCGCTACCGCTTCTGTGCGTTCGGTGGCGTAATGAATTTTGAAACACAGCGACCTTACCAATAACTGAGAAATACTTTAATAAACTGTCGGGATCTACCCAAACACCGGGGCCGCTCGTTTCAGCTCTGCTCGTTAACAATCTATACGGAATGCTTGGGCTGATAATTTTTTTTTGGCAATACGAGCAGTATGTACCGCTATAGGCATTCCAGGTATCATATTGTTTTAGCAAGAAATGGTAGAACCAACTCTTTCAAAAATATTTTTTTCCTATTTGGACAATCAAGAGGTTAACGCAGTAAATTAAGTAAAGCTGGGTCCGAAAAAGTCGTAAAACATCAGCGTTTGAGAGATTCATCATGCAAAAACGGTGAGGCGTGCAGACAGGACACAAGAGAAGTGAACAACACGAATGCCGTATAACGCCTACGTAATGAATCCTTACCTACTAGCTCAGCTTTCTGTCATTCTAAGCTTTTGAGAGATATTCCACAAATGTGGAGGAAAGGATTACGGCCAGAAATAACTGAATATATCCGTGCTATAGAATGAGAAAGTTCCAAACCGCTAGCTGCACTCAAAAATCATGTCATGCAGTAAATAGGTTGGTAGCAACTGTAATACTGGACACAGCGCAAGCTGCCAGCTAAGTAAAGCATGTTCCGGAAAACGGACAGTTCTGTTATTTCGGCTTTTGACTATTGTGGTTACAGCCTGCATGTGACAGGCGCTGCTATAAACAAACCTAAATGCAGAGGAACCTTGCGCCAGGTATGTGTGCTCTTATTTACTGCTGCGGTGGTGGCGGTGACCGAAATAGGCGCATCTATTTGTGATGTGCGCCCGGTCGCTGCTGGGTCATCGTGCCAGCGGCCGCGACCCCGAGAGACACGCTATCAGTTCCGCTTATAGCTGTGCTCTACTCAAATGGCCGGACGTCATCCCTCCCACTGAGCGAGATAGCGTCAATGCAAGCTACCGTGTCGAGTGTATGCGTGTCACTGTGATGGGGAGAGTCTTAACGAGGCTACGTTTCAACAAGGATGCTTCTCAAAGCAGCAGCTGCGTGTTTGTCCTGGTCCGCGCTTGTCCTTGTCCCTCTTTCTTGTGTCCGTGGTTTTATTCGCGCTACGCTACTACTTCAAATTAGGTAGGGCCCCACCCTCAAGGGAGAAAATTCCTGGGTGTGGTCTCGCGTAGCTAACGTAAAAAAGTATTACAAATTATGCAGATCCTACGCACTGTGAGAATGGATGTAAGCAAAGCTTTCTGCACTTTTTGTGCTCCTGGACGGTATTTGAGGGTGATTTTGACGGCATACGATAGTCACGATGTAATGTTAAATGTTACTTTACGAGTACCACTTGCTGTTGTCTACGTAGAGCACAGACAGAGCGCACAGTGAGATGTGTTTGCACGAGGTGTTCTTATGCGCCATGTTCCGTAGCACCTGTGCGCTGTCATTCATTTACAAAGCACATCGCGTAGTGTCTGAGAGGGAGCAAGGTTTTGATCGAAGGCTCAGGGGTAATAGCCACTGCTATGTCCCGTGCCCGACGGACCAGTGCCGCTGGCCACGGGTGCTTCTGACACGAGACGCGGCCTCCCAGTCTATCTATCCCTCTATCTAGAGTGCAAGCGACATATAGCGCCCATTTAGAGATTCGGTGTATCCTCATACCTGGCTTTAATATTTTGCTGGTGGGAGTTCCAATGAAATTTCAATAACCGGAGAAAAACTCTCCCCAGTTGTGTGTTCCGTTATTGCGTAATCCTTTTCTGTTTCTCCACATTTGCTTTGCATTCTATTCATGTACTCATTTATGCTCTGTTAGAATCTGTATTCACAAAATTATTATTATTTTTTGTGTGCGCACGTGTGTATGTGTTCATGTGTGTGTGGGCGTGCACTGTTTTTCATGTTCATTGTTTTGCCGAGTGCGCTAGCACCAAGACCCTCGAGATTGTTCCTGGGCACTTGAATAAATACCTCTGATTTGATTAATTATCTTTATATTTTTACAGTTTGTCGGCAACCATCCCCATGTCTACTAATAGCGTTTCTTTTATTGAGGAGACCCCAAACGAAGCGCGCTTTTTGACAGCGCCTTTCTCTTCTCTCGCGATCTTCCCACATATGCAAGCTGCCACACGCAAAGAGTCGCTAATCGCCTGCTTCGTCACAGAGCTTCCGTTACGCATTCTCCGTCTCGTGTTTCTACCAATCTATCTCTCCTCTTGGCTGTCGCGCGTGAGTACAAAGATAAGCGCTGCAGCTTCTGCAATGCTTTTGCAGGGGGCACACGCGTGATTACAGCCTTACAGAGGGCATTGTGTGATGGCCAGGGAATTCCAGTGGACACTGTAGCAAGAGCCAGGGAGATGCAGAGGGTATTGTTGTGACGCCCCGGAAGTTCGATGGAAAGGTTTGATAGACACGCGCCCCTGCCATGTACATTACACACGCTGTCAACCACCCCGTGCCATACCATGCAAGACAGCAGCAGCAGTAGCATCAGTGGAAACGTCCAAAAAAGAGGGAAATAAAGCTTCGCATTAAAATAAAACAAAGGTGGTAAATGGCGCCGAAATTACAGTGGGAGGGACGTTGAAGCTAGGCCACACCATGGCTCGGTCTACTCTCCTCTTCCTCCCCCGTAGAGGCTAGGGGAGAGTGAGCTAACCATACCTAAAGCACGCCGATAAGGAAAGCATGCTAGGGAAAGCAGCTGCTGCTCTGACGGGACCCTTGCCGAAATGTTGGCTTGAAGCGACGCTCCTTGTTCGACTACTCCTCATCATTGCAAGTTTCCATATTACTTTGAATTTCCCTGTTGTTTCACTTTATATTACAGCTGCGTTACCACAGATGGGCCAGTGTGCTACCCTCTCTATGATTCCGCACAAGCAAGGTTTTTTATGGTATGTATATTGCAGTCAAGCACACAGATTAGTGGTCTACAACGGTGCATCGCTTTATTGATTTATTGGTGTGTTTGTTTTTTCATCCATTTATTGGAAGTGCCTGCCCCGCTGTGAAAGCATTATTGCAGGGTGCGCAATATGTATACAAAGATATCCATAATTTTACGTGTAGAGGAGGAGGAGGAAAAACTTTATTTGCTCTAATGGTGTAGAAATTAGCGGTGGCAGAGGTGGTCGGCCATCTTCACGGTCTTCTTCCCCATCTGCGCAGGGTCGACGCCCCTATTCCAGGGCACCACTGAGGGTGGCTACTCGGCGAGCGTGCCTTACTAGTCCCTGCTGGACTTTCGGGTCGCTGCTGGAGAGCACCCTCTCCCACTGCTCCGCACTCGGGTCTTTTATTTGAAGGAATTGCTGATTCTGAACGCATTCCCATGTAATGTGATATAAGGTGGGCTTGGCGCCGCACCAGGGGCAAATGTCTCTATACTGGGTGGGAAACATCTTGCTTAGTGTGTTTAGGTTTGGATATGTTCCTGTTTGCAGCCTCCTCCAGGAGGTTGCTTCATGCTGATTTAGGCTGTTGTGGGGTGGAGGGTATTTGATTCGGACCCCCTTATAGTAATTCAATATGTCTGAGTAGCTTGGGTTGACTGGTATGGGTTCCTCAGGATCGGTGCTTGTGGCCGCTCGGTTTGTGTGCTCTCGAGCTGCCTTGTCCGCCCTTAGGTTCCCTTCTATTCCAGCGTGTCCCGATACCCAGAAAATTGTATGCCTGACTTTGTTGTTAGCCCTGCAGGAGCGGAGGATGTGAAGCGCTCTGCGTCCTACTCTGCCGTTCATGTAATTCCGACACGTAGCTTGCGAGTCGGTGAGTATTGTTAAAGACCTTTCGGATCGGTAGCCCTCCACTGCCGCTAGAGCTACGGCTATTTCCTCAGCTTCCGTTACCGAGCAGTCCTTCATTGATGCGCTGCTGATCTCTTTGTAGTCCTGGCTTATTACTATCGCAGCTGTCTTTACTATGTTTGTGCCTCTTTGTTTGGCGTATACTGCAGCATCTGTGTATACCGTTGTGTTTTTTGTGGCCAGGTACTCTTCGACGTATTTCGCCCTTGCGTCCCTTCGCGCCGTGTGGAGGTTTGGGTCCATGTTTTTGGGTATAGGGCTAACAGTGAATGTTTTCCGATATTCATCAGGAATCCCCTCCGTTCTTTGGGTTTCTTTGATTGATTCCGCGAAGCCTAGCCTCATTAGCAGTTCCCTTCCCGTTTTGGTCTGCTGGAGTCTCATGAGCTGTGCGATTCTTTGGGCTTCTTTTAATTCTTCGAAGGTGTTGCTTAAACCAAGTGCCATTAATTTCTCTGTCGATGTATTGTTCGGCAGGTGAAGTGCTGTTTTGTACGCTTTGCGTAAAATTGTGTCCGCTTCTTGTGTTTCCTGTTTGGTGCAGTTGAAGTACGGGAGTGAGTATGCGACTCTGCTGACCACCAGGTTGCCAACCAGCTTAAGTGTGTCTCCTTCTTTCATCCCATATCTCTTTTGTGACACCCGCGTGATCATGCGTGCTATTTGGGTTGTTGACTGCTTGAGTGTTTTCAGCGTGTGGGTGCAGCGCTGGTTGGATTGTACCCACATTCCAAGGACCCTGATTTGTTGGCTTTCCGGTATCGGCTGCCCCTTTAGCCATATGTTAAGGCTTTCTTTGCTTTTCTTGCCCCGTGTAATTCTCAGAAGCTCGGATTTCTCCGTAGAGCACTCAAGGCCTCTTTCCCCGACATATTCTTCCACGCAAGTGGCTGCTGCTTGCAGATAGCTTTCTTTTTGGCACAGCGAGCCTTTAGTGGCCCAGATGGCGATGTCATCTGCATAAATGGCGTGTTTTATGCCTTCGATTTTGCTTAGTTTATGCCCTAGGCCAATCATTGCGATGTTAAAGAGTATCGGGGAAATTACTGAACCTTGGGGTGTCCCCTTGTTTGGTGTGGCGAATTTTTGCGATCGAATCTCTCTCAAACCTATTGTTGCTGTTCTATTGGAGAGGAAGGCTTTGACGTATCCGTGTACTTTCTTCCCGCAGTCTACGCTGTTAAGGCCTTCCAGGATTGCAGCGTGGCTTACATTGTCAAAAGCTCCTTTTATGTCTAGTGCCATTAAAATGTGTTCTCCGTTGTATGGTATGTTGCTGAGAACCTCATGTTTAATTTGGAGAAGGGCATCCTGTGTCGAAAGCTTGGATCGGAAGCCGAACATACTATGGGGGTAAAGCTCGTTTTCCTCCATGCAATGTTGTAGTCTTTTTGTTACTATCCTCTCATATAATTTGCCTAAGCACGATGTGAGGGAGATTGGTCGTAAGTTTGTTACCTGTAGCTTTTTACCTGGTTTGGGAATCATTACAATCTCGGCGTGTTTCCATTCCTCTGGTACCGTTTCCGCAGCCCAGTGTTTGTTGAGGAAGGCGGTGAGTTGTTCCACCTGTTCGTTCCCTAGGTTTCGAATAAGTGAATTTCTGATTTTGTCCGCGCCCGCTGCTGTATTCTTTGTTACGCTTCTTATGGCCGCGTACACCTCTTCTTTTGTGATTGGCCTGTCCAGCAGCTCGTTTTCGTTCCCTTTGTATTGTTGTGTGTAGGCCGCCGGGTGGTCATGTCCGAAACATTTGACTCTGACCTGCTCTAGCAGTTCAGAGTCCGGTCCCTCGAATTGGTATACCAGGCGGTGTATGGCCTTATTGTTTTCAGATTTTGTTTTTGTTGGGTCCAGGAGCGCCTTGAGTATGTGCCATGTTTTTGCCGTGCTAAGCGTTCCGTTTAGGGACTCGCTAAACTGTTGCCAGTTTTGCCTAGTCAGCTGAGCCGCATACTCCTCCGCCACCTTGGTTATCTCTGCGATTTTCTTTTTGAGCTTCCTGTTTAGCCTTTGTTTTTTCCATCTTTTAGTGAGCCCGCGTCTTGCCTCCCATAACTTGAGTAGTCGCGAGTCCACCTCAGGTATTTCCTCTGTTCTTTCTATTTCTTTGGTGTACTTGTCGAGCACCTCCCTGAGCTTGTTTCCCCAGCCTTCTAGGGACTCGATGTTTCCCTCTATAGTTTTGCATTCCTTCCTGAAGGCATTCCAATCTGTCACCTTGGTGGTGCCTATTTTGCGTTTTATTCTTCCGGTTGCCAATTGCGTTTTTAGGATGTAGTGATCGCTGCCCAGATTCTCCAGCAGGTTTTCCCATACCGCCTTGTCTGTTCCCCGGATGAATGTCAGGTCGGGGCATGTGTCGGAGCTTACGCTGTTACCTAGTCTGGTTGGCGTACTGTCGTCTGTTATGAGGGTGCAGCCGTACATATCTGCTGCTTCCTTAACTTGCATGCCTTTCTTGTCTGGTTTTTTGTAGCCCCAGGTCAGATCTTTGGCGTTGAAATCTCCTACAATTACTAGGGCGTTTGTTTTGGCTAATTTGCTCGCTCCTGCAAAAAGTTTGCGGAAGTCGGCCTCTTTTTGACTCGGAGGACTATAGAGATTTATGACAAAGACACTGCTGTCTTTTCTTTTCTTTTTTGAAATGATTTCGACAATACCGTGGTCTATGTCTGTGTCGGCTATGCTGTCGTGTGCTATGGCGGTGAGGGATTTACTGATTAGTATTGCTGTGCGTTCTTTTTCATAGCACGTGTAGCCTTTTAGCGTTGGTGTGGTTTTCCCTTTCTCCTGTAGTGCTATGATATCTGGTGGTGTGAGTTGCGTGTTTATGTACTGTAGGAGTTGCCCTTGTTTTTTGCGATAGCCCCTGCAATTCCATTGCCAAATTTCTATTGTTTCGCATCTGGTCATGATTAGTCCTCGGTGTTAGACGCGTTGTAGCTTTCGAGGCCCTGTCTTCTTAGGTTGAATTTGTCTTTAGCTTGTTGTGAGATTTGTTGTTTGCGCTGGTTTCGGATCTCCTGATCCATTATTGCCATTTTCTGTTCTATTGCATTTGTTTTCTCTTGTATAAACGTCATAAATTTTCTCATTTGGTCTTCGAAAGATTCTGGTTGCTGTGGTTGTTGTTGTGGTGGAGTCTGCAGTCTAGGAGAACTACCTGTCCTTTGATCCTGCAGGGCTTTAATTAGCTCCTCCAACCGTCTTTCTAGCTGTTCTATGCGTTTGCGATATGCTTCGTTTTCCTTTCTAAGATTTTTAAGTTCCTCTCCATTATTATTATCTTTCCCCGAGTGCGGAGGTGGTGTTTTGGGTGGTCCCCAGCTCACCTTAGCGTTATCTTGGGTCTTCTTAATATGTTGTTGTCCCTTGTGTTGCTGATGCCCCCTCGTGGGCGGAGGCTGCAGTGGTGGGAAGGAGCTGTCCCTGGCTGGGTCTCTCGCCTGGCTCCTCGACTGGCTCCTCGACTGGCTCCTGGCTTGGCTCCTCGAGCGGCTCCGGCTGGCTCGATCGCCCTCCGAGCTCAGCCATCTGGGTCGGCGCCTGCGGCTGCGGCCTCGGCGTTGTTGCTGCTGCTGATGCGGTTGTTGGCGGCTGCGGAGCTCCTTGGTGTCCTTGAGGCGCCGCTGGCAGTCCCTGGTTCCGGTTATGTGGGCTCCTCCGCATACCAGGCACTTCGGTTGGCATTGGTGCCCCTGTGGGGGGCTAGTTGCTTCGCACTGGCGGCAGATTCTCGTTCCCGGCTTTGGGCACACGTCCGAGCGGTGTCCTTGCTCGCCGCATACAAAGCATACTTGTCTAGTTGGTCGGTAGGGGTGGGTCTTGTACTCGCATGCCCCAAAAATGACGTATTTGGGGATGAAAGAGCCGTCGAAAGTGACGAGTGCAGTCGCCGACTTGCCCAGCATTCTGGCGCTCAAGATCTCCACTCCTTGGGTGCGTAGGCGCAACTTGGATTCGAGTAGGTCCGCCGCGATTCCCGGGGGTAGCCCGTGAATAACGGCCCTTTTGATGTCTTCAGGTAGCGCCACGTAGGCGTTCACGTCGTAATTTTGCCCGTCAAAGTTGAGGCAGTTGATCTTCCTGATCATCCCGGCTGCTTCCTCGTCCGAGGCGCTTGCGATGATGATGTTGGAACCTGGCCGGAGTCTCACCAGGAACTTGTCCTCTCCGAATTTTCGGCCACACGCTTCCACGATAGCGCGTGCCGCTTGGTACGTCTTCAGCTCCTTAACTTTCAGCCCGCCCTTAGGCCGAATAATGATCTTCGCGTCGTTCAACGGGAGCGGCGGGAGTCTGTGCCTCGACTGCCTCGCCGCGCCGCTCTTTTGTCCTTGTGTCGTTGACGTCAGGCCAGCTGCTGTCGCCGGCGCCATCTTGATATTGTTCTCGGCGGCGTGAGGCTCACCCGGTTTCAAAATTGCGGCGCTCTGCGTAGCGCGCTTAAGCCCTTTCTTCTGGCGTCGGGAGTAGTAAATTTGCCAGTTTTTGTCTTCTTCCTGCTGATCTGCCGTGTCTGCTGAACTCGGCATATCTTGCTGCATCGCTGAATCTTCTGTTACTCCGTTCCCTAGGCCGCTCTGTCCCGAACATGTGGCGGGATAGGCTTCCTCCATCGCTTGTATTTCTGACGGATTTTGGGCTGGTCCGTTTGCCGGATGGTTATCAGTTGTTACGGTCGCCTGCCGGGGGTCCATTCTAGTCGCTACGCTGCTGCGCCCGCGTCCTAGTTGCCCGTTGGATCCCGGGTGCGGCTAGGCCTGATGGCAGGCCCAGCTCGCCGACCAGGGGGAAACTTCAATCTCCGATAAAACTCCAAAAAGTGGGCCTACCGGGTTGAGAGTGGTGTCCTCGTGGTCCAGGTCACTTGCTGAGTCGATTACGCCAAAAGTGTTGGTGGCCCGATGGGATTGACACTCTGAAAACTTCGAAAATCCACGGAGCCCATGCAACGCACGTCCGCTCCCGGACGAGGCTATTCATAGGCTATTTACACTCGACTGGAGCCAGAGCGCCAGCCCGACATTCACTCGCGCCAAGGGCACAGACCCACTTCGTCATCGTGCTCGCGGCGGCTGGTCTCGTGAGTGTCGTAATATCGTAATAATATGTAATGCATACTCATACAGAATAAAACGCTTACAATAACGAAATAAACGCATCATAGCAGTCTCATTGAATAATTTTATCTAGAAATAAACGGACTCTGTGTCGTTTTGGCAACCTTGAATGGTTCACGTACAGAATAAAATTTTTACAAGAAAAAAACATAACAACATTGCCGTTAAAGAAAACTATTTCGTAATAAACACAACCCTTCCACGGACTGGCCACCTTGTGAGCTGCGTGGAAGCTTGTTGCACTGTGAAATGGTGTCAGGAAAAAAAAAGCTTGGCAGCATGTTAAACTGCTGTAATACGTAAAGGACCGCTGCAAACTTGGTAATGCGCCGCCTTGCGTAGTCGCCTTGCTGCTTACGCAGTTCAGCTTCTTTAGCTGCGGCTTCGCGCACTCGTATAGAAGAGTCATACACACGCCAATGACGTTTCTCTTCAATTTTACGTTGCATCCTCTGAGTACGAAATTGAAACTTATGCTATTCTATGGGTTGTATGTGTCAGTTCAATGAATGTATGCAGCGTTCGATACAGTGTGCAAAGCGCTTTTAGTCTAAGCTTTGTAGGCGTATAAGCCATTGCATTTTTTTGCTTGCTTACGACAGCATGAGTTCTTGCTAATGATGATAGTTTTTGAACCATTGAACAGAACGACTCGTTTTTTTGCAAGACCGTCGGGGGCATGAGCGACTTAAGACTTTCCCGTTAAGAGAAGAGACATCAGTACGACACCTCAAGTCACAGATCTTCAATGCATGTTCACGACAGCTTTATTTAAAATGTGCGGCTTAATCAGACTTGAAATATTTTTTTAGTGGGTCGCTAAAGTAAGACCAAAAAGTCGCTAAATATCTGCTAAATAATGCTGCAAAATCGTTGAAAGGTTCTTTGAAGTTCTGAGTAATTTTTGGTAACGTAGGGGTTTTAAAACGCATTAACATTGATTGTGACACGTGTACTTATCTGTATTGGGCAACCACGTTTCACCGCCTAACAAATGTAATCGCACAGCGTGGTACGCGCCTGCATGTATCCGAAGTTTCTCGAAAGTTATCGATGCTTCTATCCGCTGTCTGTTGTCACCGAACCTTATGTTATCTCATTTCATCACCTCACGCGAATGGTGTAGAACTTTGTGGAAGACACGCGGGTCCGAACGATTACTCTGGAACATTCGACGACTGCTCTATAAGAGCCGACGCGCTTGACCCGCTGATCAGATTTTCGACGATCGCCGACTGTGTTCGCCGCTATCGTTGTGCTATAAGTGTAGCCTGTTTTGTGGGCACAGGTTCGCCCAATAAAATTTAGTTTTGTCGTTCACAGTGGTGCTACTGTGTTCTTCAACGTCACCACTACGTGACAATAGTCTAGGATAACATAAATCCTTCACCGAAACGTCTGACGTTAGTGCAACGTGCCCGCGAACGTGAAGAAAAAACAGTGAATTTACCAGCAGTGTATACTGGGCTTTTACCTCACTGTTATACTTACATAACAATGCAGAATAACAGCAAAAATTTCGCGTTTACCCTCAGATTGGGAAGTTAGAAATGCAGCACGATTCCATCGAACACTAACACACAGATTTTTCTTGCACGGAAAATGCGCTTAGTCCACGTTTGCCTGGATATTTCCTATTTCTTGGTGCTTCGTGAAAGTTGGCAGAATTCTTCAAGACACACAAGGTCGCATTTTAACATGGCGATCACAATGGCGTGACACTTATGTCGGTCAAATGCAGCGTTTCCACCTCTGAGTCTACCTGAAAGCTCTTTGCTGATCTGCCCGAAACCCACGAAACCGGAAGCAGCGTGTGCAGGCTCTCATGAATGCTCTCTGCTATTGATACGACTTCCTACAGTCAACATCGTTATAGTTTACCTGCGGCATTCTAAATCTTACGATAAAAGTTGTAAATATCCCCCAATCGAACGCATTTCGTGAAAATTCCAAACTCGCAGCGTTAAGACCCATTCAAATCGGTTTCGTGCATAAGAGAAAAATATACGTTCAGAAATGCATTTTGCGACGACACTGCGAAGGCAACAACTGCATGATGAACACAGAACCATCTCGTTTGTCACTCACATGTAGTTTTCATGCGAAAGCATCAAACAGCCGATTGAGCGAAGAAGCCGGTGTCTAAAGCACCTAAATTTCCGATGCTTCTGGCACTACATCCCGTGCACGCCTCGATGGAGCCGAGCGGGCGAAAGCGTCAACCTGCTGCCGCGATGGCGCGCCAGCTTTTGTATGAGGGGAGACGGCATCGCCGCAACGCCACGTCACCTTTGCTAGCCTGTTTTCCTTCTCCGTGCAAGCTCTCGCCTGTGTTATAACTTCGCCTAGGGAATCGCAATAAAGAATGTATGAAAGTACAGAATAAATTCGAAAGCGAAAACGTTGGCGGCAGTGAGTTTCGAACCTATGACTCCATGTACAGAAGCCTAGTGTCATACCCACTGATCTAAACCATCGTCCCTAGATTGTATGCCTTCTGGCATTATGCTACTTGGACCTATATTTCTGTTGCCAAACCCGGCATAAAGAAAGCGGTGGCGACAAAACCAACACGGCGTTCGGGAACATCCCCATTATACACCTTATACACGTGTTTTGAAAAGTGTTCGCGCTTGTGCATCGTATCCGTTGTGCCTGCTTGTTCTGGGTTATGATGTCGAGCTAAACCCTGGATCCATGACCAAGGCTCAAGAGGAAAACCTAGACCTTGTGGCTGGCTCTATCTTGCGTGTTGACGCTAGTAATACAGTACTTCAAGAATCTTAACAAGGTGCTTCAAAGGCACGTAGAGGTAAAGAATGATTTAGAAAAACTGACCAAGCGTGTCCTTGATCTAGAACGGAAACCTGCAGCGGCCCCATGTCCTCAGTCCATCCCGAGCAGTGACAACGATCTCGTAGGCGTACAGGAAAAAATTGACAACCTTGAAAATCGCTTCGAGGTCGGATAGATTCGGTGAAGTCTGAAACTTGGGAAGAGTCAGAACGACTCGTAAGTAATTTCTGTACCGAAAAACTGAGTGGGCTTGGCGGCACCGTTCGGCGCACGATGTTAAACTTCGCGCTCTTCTTTGTCCAGGTGCTCGTGGATGTACGCTGGCCAAGCAATGGCACCTTGCCGTTGCTCTTGGATTACCACAGTTCGACAAGCAGCTATCAACCGGCCATGCCTCGCCCCATAGTCAACCTGATACCTCTACGGACACCATCGCATCACGAGGAAGCGCTGCAGATAACTTCCCGAGTGGATCCGCCCTTTCGATTACCAGCGGCATCGATAACATCGCGGGAAACGCTTAAAAACCGAGAACAGCGGCACGGACAGGCCAGTGGGCTTGGCGGCGCCGTTCCGCGCACGATGTTAAACTTCGCGCTCTTCTTTGTTCAGGTGCTCGTGGATGTACGCTGGCCAAGCAATGGCACCTTGCCGTTGCTCTTGGATTACCACAGTTCGACAAGCAGCTATCAACCGGCCATGCCTCGCCCCACAGTCAACCTGATGCCTCTACGGACACCATCGCATCACGAGGAAGCGCTGCAGATAACGTCCCGAGTATACCCGCCCTTTGGATTACCAGCGGCATCGTTAACATCGTAATAATAATATTATATGGGGTTTTACGTGCCAAAACCACTTTCTGATTATGAGGCACGCCGTAGTGGGGGACTCAGGAAATCTTGACCACCTGGGGTTCTTTAACGTGCACCTAAATCTAAGTACACGGGTGTTTTCGCATTTCGCCCCCATCGAAATGCAGCCGCCGTGGCCGGGATTCGATCCTGCGACCTCGTGCTCAGCAGCCTAACAGCATAGCCACTGAGCAACCACGGCGGGTATAACATCGTGGGAAACGCTTAAAAACCGAGAACAGCGGCACGGACAGGCCAGTGGGCTTGGCGGCACCTTTCGGCGAACGATGTTAAACTTCGTGCTCTTCTTTGTCCAGGTTAGTGACAAATGGTTTTTCTCAAATTGCATAAAAAGCAACTGCGTAGGCTTTATTGTGCTGCCAAGCCCACAGTGTCTGCTATCTTATTGCTACGAGTCGTTCTGTGTTGTCCAATTGCTTTTACAACTTAGTGGTGCACTCTAAGAAGAAAAGGAGGAAATGGGGTATTGAGGTTACTCCTTTAGGGGAGCAACTGATCTGCCACAACCATTCCTCCCTTTAGGGGGTAAGTGCGAAGGGATGAACTGTTACTCCCCATGCCGTTACTCCTCCGAGGACTAAGAGTTCCTCTTTTCCGATGCTCCTCAAAGGAGTAACGTTCATTATTTCCGATGCTCCGCAAAGGTGGAATTAATGAAATTAGGCATTTATACGCTAATAAAAAAGATTACTGAGCTGAAAAAAAAAGAAAAAAAGGGGCCCGAAAGCAGGATTCCAACTCACGTCCTCGCGCTCCCATGTTAGCTACTCTAACCACTGCACCACGGCAGACTGCTTGACGGGACTAGGAAATTGAGACAGGTTAAGCATCGGAACGCAGGTGCGGCAATGTAAAAGCGACTCGGCATTTTGTGTATGTTGTGCGGCGAGAGTGTAACGTTGAGTGTACTTGCAACCATCAGTGAGTGCGAAAAGAAATATGCCCGAGTATTCTTAGGGTGCTTTAAACTGAGGCACTACACGATGTAAACGTGTAGCGAGCTCAAACGGGGCACGTAAGACGACAGAGACGGACAATTGCTCTGTCGCTTAGTGTGTCCCGTTTGAGCTACACATCGCTTCAGTTAAGTTCGTAATCTCCTTGGAACGGAAGGAACTTAGGTACTATTGACCAGCAAAATCTGGCAGTCTATCAATGACTTGCGCGTTTAATTTCTATCGCTCACTTATGGGGTGCGCACGAAGGGCATGCCTCATCACATTCGAACTTTAAATTTCACGCAATTTTCTCACGAAGAGGCAAAGTGCTGCTTTGCATGTAGTTCAATGGACAGTGCACGAACTTCGAACTATTCACGATTTATAGACATTACAGTTTTTGCCGCATCACTGCACGACACGGACGAAAACAGCGGAGCGCATGGGGAGTACCTGTTGCCGTTCGTCCTCCCGTTGCTCTCTTTCCGACCAGAGACTAAACACTTACTCTCCAAAATCTGCACACGGCACGCACATCCATGCAGTTACTCCCTTGAGGGACGAAAGCGCCCTTTTTGGGACGAACTGCGCAGTTACCCCCGTTTTCCCCGGAATTCTTCTTAGTGTGATGTCAAGAAGAATCCCGGTCCAGATAAGCTGGACCAAATTCTTGCCATGGTCACTTCAATTAAGACTTCACAGGTTACTCTAGAAAGTGGACTCGAGAGTGTACAGTACTCACGGATTGAAATAGGACATTCGGAGCGCGTGGCCGTCGCTACATGCAGCGCCCCCCGTGGATGCTCGTAGAACCAAGGTGCTGCATTGTGGTATAGCGCGGGGGGGAGAACATCTACAAAGCAGAATTGCTCCTCCCGGTCGCCAAGAAGCCGGCCTGTGGTTTACCACACTGCCCGTGTGGCGCTGCAAGGCTTGCGCGTTCGTGTGGCAGCCGAAATGGCTCGGCGGTGCGCGTTGCCCGTTTTGTGGCGGCGTCTACTTGCGCATCTTGCTTGCGCGTTTTGGCGATGCGGCACGCATGCTGTGCAATTAAGACGCAGGATTCAGCTACGTGATAGCGCCGTACGTGCCTTCGTTTACATGATCAACAGTTGCACGAAAGAAAAGAAAGTTTACTTCGTCCACTTTGTAGCGACAAAAAAGAAAAGAAGCAGTCACAGGCCTGTCCTCGTGCAACATTTAAACGAAGTCTCAGTATTTTGTTGGTTCGCCCCTAGCAGCGAATACGGTGGCCATTCTGCGTGGCAAGTTTTCGTAGAGGCTATCGTCCAAGAAAGAAGGCGCTAGCTTCGCCCATTCTTCTTGAAGAGCCGTCCACAGGTTGTCCGAAGAACACCTGTGGAGCGGCTGACGAGACAGGGCCTTATTTCAGCCCATACATTCTCAATAATATCAATGTCCGCACCTTGCGGAGGCCAGTTCAACACCATCACACACTGGTCTTCCAGCAGGCGAGTGACGGATGCTGCGGTGTGAACTGGGCTCCGGTCGCGCTGGAAGTAAAACAAGCCGTCCTTAAATGGGCCAACCAGGGTGTACGGCATAAGGACGGTGTCGAGGAGGTCTAAGTATGCTGCGGCATTAAAGCGGCCGTCCAGGCGTACAAGCGGACCCAAGCCGTCTTTGTAAATACACCCCCACACGTTGACGCTACATCGACCGCTGCTTGCAACACGATGCAGATCTGGGGTGTCGAACCTGGCTGAAAGAAGCGGAAAGAACACAAGACATTATTATGCGAAGCATATTAACGTAGGTTTCGGGCCTTCGCGCGACGCCCGGCGGTGGCCACCATTGACGCTGAAGTGGGGTCACGTGACAGGACGTCACGTGATGACGTCACACAGGCTGCAGATGGGGCCTCATATCGCGCCGTCGGTCGCCTCCCGGCGGTGGCCACCATTGACCTTCACGTGACCTTCAAGTAGGTAATGTGACATGACGTAACGTGATGACGTCACACCGGCTGCAGATGGGGCCTCATATCGCGCCGTCGGTCGCCTCCCGGCGGTGGCCACCATTGACCCTGAAGTGAGATCACATGATGTGACGTCACGTGATGACGTCACACCGACTGCAGATGGGGCCTCATATCGCGCCGTCGGTCGCCTCCCGGCGGTGGCCACCATTGACCTTCACGTGACCTTCAAGTAGGTAATGTGACATGACGTCACGTGATGACGTCACACTGGCTGCAGATGGGGCCTCATATCGCGCCGTCGGTCGCCTCCCGGCGGTGGCCACCATTGACCCTGAAGTGAGATCACATGATGTGACGTCACGTGATGACGTCACACCGACTGCAGATGGGGCCTCATATCGCGCCGTCGGACGTCGCCCGGCGGAGGCCTCCACGCTTCGGTTCGCGCCGTCGCGCACGACGCGGCGGCGGCGCCACCATCGCTGCATCACGTGATATGTGACGTCACGCCAGGGATAAAGCGGCGCGCGCCCGCCGTCGCGTCAGTCTCTGTGCCCGCAACCGCGCCAGCGTCTTTGCGCCGGGCGTGTATGCGGTCAAGATGCCTCCGAACACTAAGGATACGCTAAAGTTAAGCCCAGTGGACGCTTCGCATCCACTGGGCTTAACCTTGATAAGCCTCCAATTTTTTTTACTTCACTGCGATTGGTAACCGCGACGACAGGGGTCCAGCTCTTGATTGTTGGCAGAATGCACTGCCTTCAGTGTCCAACCCACGAAACAAGGCGCTGGTGAAAAGTTTTTTGGCGTGCGCTCTCTCCTCACGGTAGCGGAGTGCACGGAATATAAAACCTAGCTTTTGATGAAAACCCATACCTAGTCGCTACATACCATCTATCCCATCTATCATGCGCTACGGGAATGTAAAGAAAGATAAAAATTGGCGTTTTTTTTTTGTGAAGCTGCGTAACCCCCGAATTTGTGAAGGAGTCCACCGGCCTCGTGCTTCCTGTCCTCCACGCTCGCTGCTCCTTGTCCCATTTTGATGTAAACGTGATCTCGTCCATAAAAAGGACATTCTGCCCCTCTTCCACTGTCCAGGACCGATGCTCCTTTGCAAACAGCAGCCTTTTGATCCTGTTTTCTGAAGAGATGAAGGGCTTAATCACCGCCACACAACTACGAAGGCACTTGTGTGAAAGTCCTCGCGTACTACTTGTGTGCTGGCTGCGAGCCCCAGGTCGTTTCGTATTTCTTTCGCCGTCATCTTCGGGTTTCGTCTCGCTGCTTCAACTATACGCTCGTCGTCAGAGTCGGTCG
The DNA here is from genome assembly GCF_038994185.2 of Dermacentor albipictus. NCBI lineage: Eukaryota > Metazoa > Arthropoda > Arachnida > Ixodida > Ixodidae > Dermacentor > Dermacentor albipictus. The sequence goes on from NC_091821.1 coordinate 291,826,089, forward strand.
TCACCTTCGGTCGGTGTCCTCTGGGCAGATTTGTCAAGCAAGCGTCCGTCCTGAAAGCCCGCACAATCCTGCTCACCGACGAGCGGGGGCGTACGGTCATATCGGCGATTTGTTGCTGCGGTAAACCTGCTGCAGACAGTCACAATCTGCATCCGTTCCGAGATGGGCATGCCTGGCATTGCTGCTCGTGTCTGAAACGGAGGCGCGTCTTGCGTTCGCCATATATAACTACCTGTGGCGCGGCTTCTGACGTCAGTACGACCAACAATACCGGGTGTTATCATTTCGGGGCGGAATAAAGAAGGCAGTTTCTCATCAGCTACTCCACAGGTGTTCGCACGAAATAAGCTATTCTTTTGTGCAGATGTTTATCACATCTACGAACGCACACAAGGCGCAATCTCGCAGCTGAATCCCGTGTCTTGCTTGCCGCATCGCCAAAGCGCGTGCAATGAGAGCGTCGTCTACTCGCGCAGGTGTGCACCGTCGAGCCATTTCAGTCAGCACACGAAGGCGCGCAAGCCTTGCAGCGCCACACTGGCACTATGTTAAACCACAGGCCGGCTCGTTGGCGACCGGAAGGAGTAATTCTGCTCCGTATATCTTCTCCCCCTCGCGCTATACCACAATGCAGCACTTCGGTTCTATGGGCACCCACGAGCGGCGCTGCATGTAACTACGGCCACGCTCTCCGAATGTCCTATTTCAATCCGTGAGTACTGTACGTCAAAGGTTAGATTGTCTACATTAAGACAATACCACGAAGAAGTCGATGAGTGCGTCAAAGCGATGCACGCAGATGTGAAACAAATTAACAACAAAATCTGTGATTTAGAAAACCGCAGTCGAAGAAATAACATGGTATACGGCTTGAAAGAAACCGTACGGGAAGATTACGCAACACTTGAACAAAGAGTTGTGAAGGGCGTTATCAGGGATATATTGGGCGTTGACGTACGTTCGCTGGAGTGTATTCACAGAGTTGGCTCTAATAAAGAAAATCGAGAGCGTCCTGTATTCTTGCGCTTTTTATTATTTCACAGAAGAACTGTCAATCTTGCGCAATGCTTTCAAGCTGAAAGGCAGTTCGCTATCAATATCGGAAGATTACTCTGCCGATGTTCGCGAGAGGCGTAGAAATTAGAAATTCCCATTGGAATAAATATTTACAATATCGTAAACATAGAAAACAAAAAGCAAAGGACCAAGAATGCTGCCTTGAGCCACTCAAGAAAGTCTAAATCTTTCTTCTGACCTGAAGGTATTTATCTGTACATATTGGCGTCTATTTTGGAGATACGACCTAAGAAATTAAGAGGAACTCCTCTAACTCCATAAAGATTGAGCTTATGAAAAAGAATATTGTGGCTAATATAATCAAACGCTTTAATGAAATCTAGAAATAAACCTACAGTGAGGAGTTTGTTTTCGAAATTCGTATGGATATTGACGCGTGCACTTATATTTATCGGGCGACCGCCACGTAACAAATGTTATCGCACAGCGCGGGACGCGTCTGCATGTATTCGACGTTTCTGGAAAGTTATTGATGCTTCTATACGCTGTCTGTTGTCGACGAACCTTGTGTTATCTGATTTCATCGCGTGACTCGAATGGCGTAGAACTTTGTGGCAGGAACGCGGGTCTCAACGATTAGTCTGGAACATTCGATCCTCATCATGATCACCATGATCAGCCTGGTTACTCCCACTGCAGGCCAAAGGCCTCTCCCATACTCCTCCAACTACCCCGGTCATGTACTAATTGTGGCCATGTTGTCGCTACAAACTTCTTGATCTCATCCGCCCACTTAACTTTCTTCCGCCCTCTGCTACGCTTCCCTTTCCTTGGAATGCATTCCGTAACTCTTAATGACCATCGGTTATCTTCCCTCCTCATTACGTGCCCTGCCCCTGCCCATTTCTTTTTCTTGATTTCAATTAGGATATCATTAACTCGCGCTTGTTCTCTCACCCAATCTGCTCTTTTCTTATCCCTTAGCGTTACACCTATCATTCTTCTTTCCATAGCTCGTTGCGTCATCCTCAATTTAAGTAGAACCCTTTTCGTAAGCCTCCGGGTTTCTGCCCCATACGTGAGTACTGGTAAGACACAGCTCTTATAAACTTTTTTCTTGAGGGATAATGGCAATCTGCTGTTCATGATCTGAGAATGCCTGCCAAACGCACCCCGGCCCATTCTTGTTCTTCTGATTATTTCAGTCTCATGATACGGATCCGCAGTCACTACCTGTGCTAAGTAGATATATTTCCTGACCGCTTCCAGTGCCTCACTACCTATCGTAAACTGCAGCTCTCTTCCGAGACTGTTAAACGTTACTTTAGTTTTCTGCAGATTAATTTTTAGACCCACCTTTCGGCTTTGCCTCTCCAAGTCAGTGAGCATGCATTGCAGTTGGCCCCCCGAGTTACGAAGCACGTCAATATCATCAGCGAACTGCAAGTTACTAAGGTACTCTCCATTAACCCTTATCCCCAATTCTTCCCAATTCAGGTTTCTGAATACCTCCTGTAAACACACTCTGAATAGCATTGGAGAGATCATATCTCCCTGCCTCACGCCTTTCTTTATTGCGACTCTGTTGCTTTCTTTATGGATGACTACGGTGGCTGTGGAGCGCTATAGATATCTTTAAGTATTTTTACATACCGCTCGTCTACACGCTGATTCCGCAATGCCTCCATGACTGCTGAGGTTTCGACTGAATCAAACGCTTTCTCGTGATCAACGAAAGCTATATATAAAGGTTGGTTATATTCCGCACATTTTTCTATCACCTGATTGATACTGTGAATATGGTCTATTGTTGAGTAGCCGTTACGGAATCCTGCCTGGTCCTTTGGCTGACGAAAGTCTAAGGTGTTCCTGATTCTATTTGCAATTACCTTAGTAAATACTTTGTAGGCTTTTTTTTTTCAAGTCTTTGGCGTCCCCTTTCTTATGGATTATGATTATGCTAGCGTTTTTCCAAGCTTCCGGTACGCTCGAAGTCGTGAGGCATTGCGTATACAGGGTGGCCAGTTTCTCTGGAACATTCTGCCCACCACCCTTCAACAAATCTGCTGTTACCTGATGCTCCCCAGCTGCCTTCCTTCTTTGCATAGCTCCTAAGGCTTTCTTTACTTCTTCCGGCGTTACCTGTGGGATTTCGAATTCGTCTAGACTATTTTCTCTTCCATTATCGTCGTGGGTGCCACTGGTACTCTATAAATCTCTATAGAACTCCTCAGCCACTTGTACTATCTCATCCATATTAGTAATGATATTGCCTGCTTTGTCTCTTAACGCATACATCTGATTCTTGCCGATTCCTAATTTTTTTTCACTGCTTTTAGGCTTCCTCCGTTCCTGAGAGCATGTTCAATTCTATCCATATTATACTTCCTTATGTCAGCTGTCTTACGCTTGTTGATTAACTTCGAAAAACACCCGCCGTGGTTGCTCAGTGGCTATGGTGTTAGGCTGCTGAGCACGAGGTCGCGGGATCGAATCCCGGCCACGGCGGCCGCATTTCGATGGGGGCGAAATGCGAAAACACCCGTGTACTTAGATTTAGGTGCACGTTAAAGAACCCCAGGTGGTCAAAATTTCCGGAGTCCTCCACTACGGCGTGCCTCATAATCAGAAAGTGGTTTTGGCACGTAAAACCCCATAATTTAATATTAACTTCGAAAGTTCTGCCAGTTCTATTCTAGCTGCAGGGTTAGAGGCTTTCATACATTGGCGTTTCTTGATCAGATCTTTCGTCTCCTGCGATAGCTTACTGGTATCCTGTCTAACGGAGTTACCACCGACTTCTATTGCACACTCCTTAATGATGCCCACAAGATTGTCGTTCATTGCTTCAACACTAAGGTCTTCTTCCTGAGTTAGAGCTGAATACCTGTTCTGTTGATTGATCTGGAATTCCTCTACTTTCCCTCTTACCGCTAACTGATTTATCGGTTTCTTATGTACCAGTTTCTTCCGTTCTCTCCTCAGGTCTAGGCTAATTCGAGTTCTTAAAAATGCTATGGTCACTGCAGCGCACATTGCCGAGCACGTCCACATCTTGTATGATGCCATGGTTAGCGCAGAGTAGAAAGTCTATTTCATTTCTAGTCTCGCCGTTCGGGCTGCTCCACGTCAACTTTCAGCGATCCCTCTTGCAGAAGAAGGTATTCATTATCCGCATATTATTCTGTTCTGCAAACTGTACTAATAACTCTCCCCTGCTATTCCTAGTGCTTATGCAATATTACCCCACTGCTTTGCCTCCAGCCTGCTTGTTGCCTACCTTGGCATTGAAGTCGCCCATCAGTATAGTGTATTTTGTATAGTGTATAGTATATATATATATATATATACAGCATTCGATGACTGTTGTATAAAAGCCGACGCGCTTGACCCGCTGATCAGATTTTCGACGATCGCCGACTGTGTTCGCCACTCTCGTTGTGCTTTATGTTGTGGGAGTTCCTTCGGTCTACCGGGGCGCAGTCGTTGCTGTGCCTAAGGCTCCGGACTTATTCGCCATTGCGAGGAAAACCTCTCCCAAATGCCTGCCCCTCGACCCGCGCGCCGTTTTCCCCGGGCGCCGCGGCCGCGTCCCGCGACGTCATGCTACGCGGCCCTGCGATTGGGTCGTGGGGCGTGACGTAGGGAAGAAGCCCCGACTGGGGACGATCGCGGTGCGCGGGAGAGTCGTGCTGCGAGAGGGACGAGCGCCGGTCACGAGAGGCAAGCTGCAAGGTACGTGAACGACCAGCTATTTGTGTCCCCAACGCCCCGGCCTGGGGACGTTCACGTGCTTTGTTAGCTTGCGTAAGTGTGACTTGCTGAGTGGCTTTGCGTTCCGCCCTTGCGGTAGTCGCAGGCGCTCAGTGCGCCACATTTTGCGTGTCCGAACCGTCGCAGACCATTGTCGGTGTCGGGAAGCGCTAGGTAGCGTTTGCGAACGCATTTCGGCCCGCGCGCGTAAACCATTGTTCGACGCGGCGTGTAACCCGCCTTCCTCGCCATCGGGAACCGCGGGCGCCGAGTGTACTCCGTGTGTTTGGGTGCAGTCTGGTACATGTTGGCCATTGGTGATCAATAAACGCCTTAACTGTCCTGGACGCCGTGTGTTCCTGGGAGAGCGCCCATGCGTACGGCCAGAGCCGTCCAAGTCTTTCGGCTCGGTGCTCGAACCGGCGGTGGGTCTATCGCCGTGCGCCGTCGTGCCGCGTCGTGAGGCTCCACTTCTCGGGGGCCACTTGGCGACGCCGTGCGCGGAGACGTACTGTGAGCCCACATTTTGGCGCCCAACGTGGGGCAGTAACTGCCTTTGCATTGCTGCGGTGCGTAACGAGCCGGAGACCCGCTTGATCGGCCGGCCGTGCCATGTTTTCCAGCTTCAAGGAGTCGTCATTGTTGACGACTCTCGCGAATGTCGCCCTGTTCGATTACTCAGCCGATGCTGGTGTCGAGCGTGGAGGCACAGCTCAACTCCCAGAGCATGAAACACGGAGTGCAAGCTTAGTTGGCGCAAACCTACCAGATGCGTGTGATATGTCCACGCCGCTCCACGACGGGCGTGGATCTCTCAATGCAGCGATAAGCAACGATGAGCTTGCCGCCATGGAAGAGGGGAGACTGCCGCGAACCCCACCCGCATTGAGGAGCTTCGCGGCTGTGGCCTCCACCACCGACGGCGAGCGCGGAGGGAGTAGGTGGTTACCGCCTGCCGCGAGCACCGTTGTGCGAGGTGGCGAGGTGGCCTCGAGTCGCGTAGGGTTGAGCGAGGTACCGCTAACCGAAATGAGGGGAGGGTTGCAGGTGCCCCAGCCTGCCCAAATCCCGCCTGCAGACGCTCCTGATGAGACGAGCGCACAGAGACGCGAGGGCGTTGCTTGGCGAAGCCACGCGACTGATTGAGTCCCTTTCGAGTGCCCTCCGGACTTCCTTGGAGTCGCCAAGGCACTCGCGGCCGGTGGTTAAGCTGGCAGTGCCTACATATCGCGGGTACGCGGATGCGGTTAGTGTCACAGACTTCCTTGACAGTTTGGCGCACTATCAGGCAGCTGAGGGGCTTGATGACCGCGAAATGCTGGCTCGTGTTGTGCCCGTTGCTCTTACAGAGCGAGCAGCACAGTGGTACAGGCTTTCCGGCCGCCGCGCAACGACGCTCGAAGATTTCAAGGCGGCTCTCCGCCACGAATTTTTGCCTGTCGACTACTATCGTAGAATGCGGCACGAGCTCGAGTTGCGGACACAAGCCCCGGACGAATCACTCCTCGAGTATGTGCGAGCGATGGAGGAGCTGTTCCAGATGGTGGAGCCGACGGCCTCCAGCGACGAGAGAGTCGAGAGGGTGATAAGGCAGGCTCACCCAACCTTTGCGGCCTACCTGCGCGGAAGTCGGTTCCGTGATCTGGAGGACATGGCCGCCGAGGCCAAGCGTATACAAGGCGACCTGCTGGCCATGCGTGCCTACCGCCCTCCACCGCCCGCAAGCGAGGCGCTAGAGCCGCGCTGTGCATGGACGGGAACTCTTTTCCGTTCACGCCAACAGCAATCGCCCGCGCATTCCACCTTTGCGGTGGGCTTTGAAAACCGGCAAGCTTGGGGAATCAGCGAACGCGCCTTGGATCCTCATGCATACGCGCGGAGCGCGGCCAGTGCGGAGCAAAGGCCCAATCCACCCCCTCAAATACGCCAAGCAATCCGCAGCAGCGCGCGCCCAGCGGAAGACGCATGTCCCGAACGGCCTGAGGGCAGCGCAGCGGGCGGAGGAGGACGACCGGGGCAGAGTGCTTTCAACCGCAGGAATGCGCGCGGCAGAGCCCGCTGTTTTGAGTGCAGTGAGCTGGGCCACATTGCTCGTTACTGCCCCAGACGCACCCTCCGGCAGGGAAACGGGGATGGCGGTCGGGCGTGAACGCACGTCCGACCGAAGTGATTGTCGCTCCCTCCGTGTGTCGTGCGGGCTTTCCCGCGGATGCATTCGCGCCATTCGTCACTGTCACTATTGCTGGTCGCGAATTTTCCGCGCTCCTCGACACAGGGGCCAGTGCCTCTTTGTTTGGCGACGACGTTTTGACCCTCTTGCAGCAGCGCTTTGTTCGCTTGCGCGAATGCCGAGCAACTTTTAACCTAGCCAGCGGCTCCGTTCCTGCAGGCGGGGCAACGAGGCTGTCTGTTCGTTGGGATGGTCGAACGAGGCGCCATCGCTTCATTCATTTGCCTGGCTTGAGTGTTCCCGTGATTCTGGGTCGTGACTTTCTTCGTAAGACCCGTATAGTGGTAGACATTGCGAACGGAGGCTATAGGGTGGGACCGTTGTCCCCTTTGAGGCTTTTCGCTGACCCTCCGGCATGTGTTGCCGCGGAGCGAGTGGCGGGCCCGCACGGCGCGCTAGATAAGGGGGTTGAGCCCTTTCTGGCGCAGTATTCTGCGTGCACTACCGATCAGATAGACGTGCCTGCGCGAGGTGGCTTGTTCCACCCTTTGATCGCCCGTGCGGTAGGGCTGGAGCTCAAACAAAAATCTGACATGTCCGAAGTTCTGTTCAGCTATGACGACCTGTTCACAGAAGACCCAGGTTGCACTGACCTTGTACGCCACAGGATCGAGACTGGGGATACGCGTCCTTTGAAGTGCAACCCCAGGCCGGTTAGCCTGTCCAAGAGACAGGCTATCGATGGTGTGCTTAACGAGATGCTGGCGACCGGTGTCATCAGGCGTTCCGATAGCCCCTGGGCATTTCCTGTCGTCCTGGTTCCAAAAAAGGATGGTAGTTTCCGCCTTTGCGTTGATTACCGTCGACTGAACGCACTTACCCGTAAAGATGCCTATCCATTGCCAACCATCGAGTCAATTGTGGGCAGCCTAGGTTCAGCGAAGTATTTCACGACTCTGGACGCTGCTAAGGGCTACTTGCAAGTAGAGGTGGAACCCGAGGACAGAGCAAAGACCGCCTTCACGTGCCATCGTGGGCTGTTTCAATTTGAGCGAATGCCGTTTGGTCTGTGCAACGCCCCAGCCACATTTCAGAGGCTAATGGATCGGGTTCTGGGCAATGCCAAATGGTCCCATGCCATGTGCTACCTCGACGACATCGTGATCTATTCCGAAACGTTTGAGGAGCACATACGTCACGTTGGGGACATACTTGGGAGGATCAGGTCAGCGGGCATGACGCTAAATCCGGCAAAGGCACAAGTGGCGCAAACTCGAGTCCACTTGCTGGGGTTCACCCTAGGAGAAGGCTCCATTGAGCCGAATTCGGAGAAGCTCCGGGCTCTCCTGGATTTTCCCGCCCCCAAAGATGTACGCGGCCTCCGCCGCTTCCTCGGAATGGCCAATTTCTACCGGTCATTTATTCCATCTTGTGCGAAACTCCAGGCACCGCTGACAAAGTTGTTGGGGAGGTCTGTGGAGTGGCGTTGGGAACCGGAGCAGGAGCAGGCATTCCGCGGCTTGTCCCGAGCCATCGCCGAGACAGCTCGCCTCAGATTGCCTGACCTGATCAAGAAATTCGTCGTTCAGACGGACGCGAGCGATTTGGGATTGGGGGCGGTCCTCCTTCAGGAATTCGGTGGTGTCCTGCACCCTCTGGCTTTTGCTAGTCGGGCGCTGCTCCCTGCGGAGAAGAACTACTCCGTGACGGAAAAAGAGTGCTTAGCGATTGTGTTTGCACTGAGGAGATTTGACGTCTATTTAGACGGCACGAAATTCGTCGTGCAGACGGATCACAGCGCGCTCAGCTGGCTCATGAGGCTTCGAGAACCTGCGGGTCGGCTGGCACGTTGGGCACTTCTAATACAGCACTACGACATTTCGGTGCAGTACCGAAAGGGGAGCACGAACGTCGTCGCAGACGCGCTTTCGCGTGCGCCGCTTCCCCACCCGGCTGATGCCGGAGGCGAGCGGCGAAAGACGGAAGCCGCTGACACGCCCGCCTGTGCGAGCGGTGAAGTGGCCGAGGAAGAGAGGGAGACCGTCTTCGGGTCCCCACCTATAGAGGAGACTGCGGTAAAAAAGGTTTTCGGCGTTGTACAGCCGGGCGGTGACGAGAGTTCTCCATCAGTGGGGGAAATAGTTGTAAACGAGCCAAAGGGGAGCGTTGTGAATAGATCGACCGGCACTGGTGGTAACTTAACCGTTCATGACTGTGCCTTTAATGAACACGATGTCACCGCGCATGATGTTCTCGCACGGGTGCAGAAGGAGTTAGCCGCAGAAAGACAGCCGCGTACCACGATACCGGAGAACGAGACCTTTGCAGTATCTCCAAAAGGAAGTTATGGAACCGGCTCTCACTCTGGAGGGACCGCGATTATTTTCAGCCGAGAAGAGCTCCTAAAGGCCCAGCAGGAGGATTCATTTTGCAAGGAAATTGCTGGTAGAGTAGCGGAAACGGAGCGCCGTAACGTTGCTGGTGTTGCAACGAGCGCAGAAGTACCCGGGCCAGCTTTTATTGCTGGTACTTCCGAAGATTCCTACCTGCTGGACCACGATGGGCTCGTGCTTAGATATATCGCTACCGAGGATGAATCAATTAACCCGTTTAAGGTGGTGATACCTAAAAGTCTGAGGCGCGCTCTTTAGCACTACGCTCATGATGAACCGCTGGCTGGACACCTCAGTGGCTCTAAGGTCTTTGCAAGACTCAGCCACACTGTCACCTGGCCCGGTATGAAGCGCGACGTTTTCCGTTATTGCCGGACTTGTCACGTCTGTCAGACGGTGAAATCTCGCGGTGGCCGTCCGCCGGGTTTAATGAAGCCGATTGACAGTCAGCGGCCTTGGCAGTTTGCTGCCTGCGACTTAATTGGGCCTTTTCCAAAGAGTAAACAGGGCTTTCAGCACCTTTTGGTAGTGGTCGATCACTTTACAAAGTGGGTGGAGCTATTTCCGCTCCGCAAGGTGACGGCTCGGGCAGTGTTGGATAAGCTAATGGAAGTTTTCACACGCTTTGGATTTCCGGAGCGTTTGATTACTGACAATGCGTCTTACTTCACTTCTCGGGTGTTTCGTGAGACGTGTACATCCCTTCAGATCGAGCATCGCCTCACATCGCCCTACCACCCCCAGGCCAACCTCACGGAACGCTTTAATCGTACTGTGAAGTCGATGCTCACGGCCTTTGCCAGGAGCCAGAAGGATTGGGCAGACCACGTGAACGAACTCGCGTTCGCCATCCGGACGGCGCAAAACCGCTCAACAAGTTTCTCCCCCGCTTTCCTCATTTTTGGCCGTGAACTGGCGAATCCGCTAACCATTGTTACGCAGCGCCGAGCAGGGGTTGAGAATGCGCCAGGGGACCTTTCCTCGTACGCAGCGCAGCTTCGCTCCCGGCTTGCCCGCGCTTTCTCTAGAGCAAGGGACAGCTTGGGAGCCGCCCGAGCCCAGCAGGAAGCTCAGTATGACAAGACTCATCGCGACGTCTGCTTTCAGGTCGGTGACTTGGTGCTTAAACGCAACCACGCTCTTAGTGACGCCAGCAAAGGGTTTTCCGCAGCGTTGGCTCCTAAATGGCTGGGGCCTTACCGAGTGGAGAAACGACTTTCACCACTTGTGTATGAGCTGACAGATCCTCAGACGGGGAGAACCAGGGGCCGCGTTCACATTGCCGACTTGAAAGCCTACCATTGCAGGCCAGTCGAGCCGGCGCCGGAGCCCAGCGATCTCGGGTGTTCCGGGGAACAGAGCACGTCCGGTGTTGCCGACCGCTTTCGGCCGTCGCATCGATACCCCCTCAGGCGACGACCACCATTGTGAATTCGCCCTCGCGTTGCCAGATCTTTCTGGTAAAAGAAACGCGTTACTCTTGCTTTCTGCCTGTGCGAGCGAGTGTTTCTTTTCTCTCGGGATTTCCCGCATAGAGGCCAGCGTGCCACGGTTCCAGCCCGCCCTAACTAGATGTCAAAAAGTTTGCCCGTTTGTTCAGTGCTTGTATTTCTTCTTGCTTGAATAATAGGTTTAGCCTTCCTCGTGTGCATAGCCTTGTTTTCAAAGTGCCCCGCTTCTTACCCCGCATCGCCATTGTACGTAGCTGTAGAGGGGCGCTTGGTGCCCTCATTCTTTTGTTGTCTCGTCTTTGAGACTCACCGCGTAAGTGTCCGGAAAGCGGGGGGCGTGCGACCACGGGAGCGTCAGATGAGGGTGAGGTTTGAGACATTGGACGCCTCAGACATTGGTGTTGCCTGCGCCCGAATCCGTTGCAAGCCCTAAGGGCACGTGTCGCGGGTGCCTCGTGTGTGCGCGTGCAAAAGGGGACGAAAACCACGTCCAGCTGGCTTCGCGACCCTCCATCCTGTGCCCCCCCCATCTCTGCTCGCTCCTTCTTGAAAACGACTGGCGTCAGCATTTACTACTCCTGCTGGCACTGCTGCTGCCGGTGCCCGGAACTGTCTTCCCGCTGTCATTCTCTCTCGACAGTCGCCTTCGTCGGTAGCTTGGAGTTGCAGCGCACTCGCGCTCAAGATGGGCAAGCCGTCTGCCCTTGTCGCCCCTTCGAGCCGCCGCCGCAGCCGACGCCGGCGCTGGGTTGCACAGCCAGGCCCTCCAGCCGCAAGGATACTCCCTGCTCCAACGACTGTCCCGCCTGCCACAGCTACGGAGACCAGTCCGAAAACACGGAGTGTGGCCACCTGGACGTGCCAGGAGGGTGTATCGGCAACCCTCTGGTACGTGTCGGTGAAGGCATGGCCCGCGCAGCGCAGAGTGAAGAGGTGCCAGCACCCCGTGCCCTATCCTTTTAAGGGGCACACGCTCACTCTAACAGAGGCAGCCGCGGACGGCGCCCACCTGCCAGGAAGAAGAGTGCGGCGGGAGATCCCCCGGTGCCTTTTGGCGCGGCGACGGCGCTTACAGACGGCGAGCTGGCCCAATTGTGCCGGCAGAAGATGCGGGAGGACCCCGGATTCGCAGCGCTCGTTCGGCAGGGAGCTCCAGGCGATGAAGAGGTGGCCCACAGAGAGCGACGGATTAATGCGCCGAAACAAACGAATCCGAACGTGGTGGCCGCCGACCAAGTGCCCGCGACGGCTTCGGTATAAGACGTTCGGGACTGAGCGCTGAGGCTCCGGGGACGTCTTGCCGTTTTATTTTGTACGTTGGGTTCTTTAACTTTTTTTTTAATGTTTATTTGTGAGCGTGTGTCTCTGTGCGTGTGTGTGTATGTTTCTGTGTTCGTGTAGCAGACAGTACGTTTATTCTGGGGGGTATTCTGGGGGTATTCTGGAGCAGTGTGTTGTACAGTTTTTCCTTTGAGTTATATGGTTGTACAGCATTTTCACTGGGTTTGTTGTACGTGTTAAATAATTTGTGCTATTAGTGTATTTGCCCTGGTTGTATCGTTCTCGTTTTCTTTAATATGTGTTTAAGGGCTGGAACGGAGGCAGGAGGTTAGCCGTCCTTGCAATATCTAGTGCTGGCTGATACAGGGGACTTTTCCTTTGTGTTACATGCCGCCGGCTTATTTCTCAGCTGGTAGGGACATTTAAGGGGAGAGGGATGTGGGAGTTCCTTCGGTCTACCGGGGCGCAGTCGTTGCTGTGCCTAAGGCTCCGGACTTATTCGCCATTGCGAGGAAAACCTCTCCCAAACGCCTGCCCCTCGACCCGCGCGCCGTTTTCCCCGGGCGCCGCGGCTGCGTCCCGCGACGTCATGCTACGCGGCCCTGCGATTGGGTCGTGGGGCGTGACGTAGGGAAGAAGCCCCGACTGGGGACGATCGCGGTCCGCGGGAGAGTCGTGCTGCGAGAGGGACGAGCGCCGGTCACGAGAGGCAAGCTGCAAGGTACGTGAACGACCAGCTATTTGTGTCCCCAACGCCCCGGCCTGGGGACGTTCACGTGCTTTGTTAGCTTGCGTAAGTGTGACTTGCTGAGTGGCTTTGCGTTCCGCCCTTGCGGTAGTCGCAGGCGCTCAGTGCGCCACATTTTGCGTGTCCGAACCGTCGCAGACCATTGTCGGTGTCGGGAAGCGCTAGGTAGCGTTTGCGAACGCATTTCGGCCCGCGCGCGTAAACCATTGTTCGACGCGGCGTGTAACCCGCCTTCCTCGCCATCGGGAACCGCGGGCGCCGAGTGTACTCCGTGTGTTTGGGTGCAGTCTGGTACATGTTGGCCATTGGTGATCAATAAACGCCTTAACTGTCCTGGACGCCGTGTGTTCCTGGGAGAGCGCCCATGCGTACGGCCAGAGCCGTCCAAGTCTTTCGGCTCGGTGCTCGAACCGGCGGTGGGTCTATCGCCGTGCGCCGTCGTGCCGCGTCGTGAGGCTCCACTTCTCGGGGGCCACTTGGCGACGCCGTGCGCGGAGACGTACTGTGAGCCCACAATGTGTAGCCTGTTTTGTGAGCACAGGTTCGCCCAATAAAAGGTAGTTTTGCCTTTCACAGTATTGCTACCGTGTTCTTTGACGTCACGACCAGGTGACAGTATATTCTTTATAATGCAGTAGAACTAACCCTGTTGGCTGGCCTTCTTGAAACCCATACTGAGCGCCTGCTCTCTCGCTGAATTTCTGTCACCGAAAACGAAACAACCTCCTCTTCTTGATTAACTACGCCTCTGCAGGTTGCGGTTTCATCCTCGATCATATGTCGCACTGAGTACTTTGTCGTAAATCAGCGCTGACTGCCTTCCTGAATTTCGGGAGGAAAAATCGGAACGATTTCCTCCTTTGGCAGAACTAGACATCCCGAGTTAGCTATTTCAGCCTCCTTCTCTTCAGTCTGTTCCGCATCGCAACAGAGCGCCTGCTCTCTTGCTGAATTTCTGTCATGGAAATCGAAACGATTTCCTCTTGCCTAACTACGCCTCTGTAGCCAGCGGTTTAATCCTCAGTCTTCACATTGACTATTTTGTCGTAAATCAGCGTTGACTGTCTTCCTGAATTTGGGGAGGAAAACCGGAAAGATTTCTTCCTTTGGCAGGACTAGGTCACGCGAGTTAGCTATTTCAACCTCTTTATCTGTTCTGTATTGGACGTCGCCACACAGCGCCTGCTCTGATGCTGAATTTCCGTCACGGAAATGGAAACGATTTCTTCTTGCTTAACTACGTCTCCTCAGCTGAACTTTTTGTTGGGCTAGTTGGTGCATATTACCGAAGTACTATAGCGCCAAACAGACGACGAGACCTCGAGACCTCGAGCTCAGCCTGGGAGCTGAAGTGCACTGGAAGTACAAAACCCGAGCGCAAAAAGAGCTCTTGTCTTATGAGTCAGCCCACTCTAAGATCGTAAAAAGAGCGATAGCCACAGGGGCACTGGAATCGGCTGCTAGTAAATCGTGTAAGCATGCCATACGAAGCAGCCTCCTTCAGCAGATTGAAAGGCTAAAGGAGGCGGGGTTCCCACAGACTGTTCTAAATTCTGTAGTAGAGTGCCTGCTCCAGAAAATAAAAGCGAAAGCAAGAAAAAACACGGAAGAACAAACCAGGAGATTAAGATCTGTAGTTGTACCGTACTCTCACTGCATAGCTCACAACCTGTAAAAGTGTCGCGAGTAAATTCAAAGTCCCGGTTGTTTTCTCAGCCCCTTCAAAACTTGCTACATTGTGCGCCCGCGTTAACAACCAAAAAACAACGCGCGACCTGCGGAACCAAGCATACCAATCCACTTGTCAGTTGCAAGGAAGGGGTAGTTTATCAAATTCCGCTCTCTTGCAAAAAGGTTTACATTTGACAAACGGGGTGGTGTTTTAATGAAACGCTAAAAGAACACCAACGGCCACAGAAAAAAAGAACTGGTTCCAATATGGCCATCTATTGCAAACACTGCGGGTGCAAGCCTCGCCTAAGAGATACCATCGTTCTGGACAGAAGTCGAGGCAGCGTTGCCCGTGAGCTGAAAGAAGCCTTCCCCACTAAAAGGAAGGGCCTTGAATGCGTGAGCGAACCATCAAAAATACTGTATAAAAGTGAGATGTCTTTTTAGAAGCCCTTAGTTAGAACTGAGCATGTTGCTGCGCGCCTGCGCTTGGTAAAAATTCGTAATCGTTTAGTTTTTGTGGGGTACTCCCTTACGGCGGTGTTTGTGTATCGCGTAACCATTATCATTTATAGTCATATCGCCCTGTGCACCACGTGTCATCTTCACGAACGTCACCGTCACAATCGTTTTATCGCATTTTGCCTGGTTACCATGTGATGTTTTATAATGCGCGAGTTGCGCCGCCAAATTTTCGTATACGTATTGTGTGTTTCCGTCAATAAAGCATCAGTTGTTAGTAAGCGCTCGTCCGTGTCTCTTCTTGTGTCTTCTGTTTGGCGCTATAGTACTTCAGTCTCCTCAGCTACCGGTTTCATCCTCATTCTTCGCACTGAGTACTTTGTCGTAAATCAGCGCTGACTGTCTTCCTCAATTTCGGGAGGCAAAAAGGAAAGATTTTTTCCTTTGGCAGGGCTAGGTCACTAGGTTACCCAAGTTAGCTATTTCAGCCTATTTATCTGCACTCTATAGCATGTCGCCTCACAGCGCCTGCTCTCATGCTGAATTTCTGTCAGGCAATTCGAAACGATTACTTCTTCTTGCCTAACTACATCTCCTCAGCTACGGGTTTCATGCTCATTCTTCGCACTGAGTACTTTGTCGTAAATCAGCGCTGACTGTTTTCCTCAATTTCGGGAGGGCAAACGGAAAGATTTCTTCCTTTGGCAGGACTAGGTCACCCGAGTTAGCTATTTCAGCCTCTTTATCTGCACTCTTTTGCACGTCGCCACACAGCGTCTGCTCTGATGCTGAATTTCCGTCACGGATTTTGAAACGATTTCTTCTTCTTGCTTAACTATACGCATCCTCAGCTAGCGGTTTCATCCTTATTATTCGCACTGAGTACTTTGTCGTAAATCAGCGCTGACTGTCTTCATGAATTTCGGGAGGGAAAACCAGAAAGATTTCTTCCTTTCGCAGGACTAGGTCACCCGAGTTAGCTATTTCACCCTCCTTCTCTGCACACTGATCCAAGTCGCAACACAGAGAATGCTCTCTTGCTGAATTTCTGTCACGGAAATCGGAACGATTTCTTCTTCTTGCCTAACTACGCCTGTGCAGCTTGCGGTTCACCCTCATTATTCGCACTGAATAACTCGTCGTGAATCAGCGCTAACTGTCTTCCTGAATTTCGAGAGGAAAAATCGCAAAGATTTCCTCCTTTGGTAGAACTAGGCCACCCGAGTTAGCTATTTCAGCCTCCTTCTCTGCAACCTATTCCACGTCGCCACACAGCGCCTGCTCTCATGCGTAATTTTTGTCACGAAGTGGAAATGATTCCCTGGCCTTGCCTAACTACGCCTCTGCAGCTAGCGGTTTCATCGTCATTCGTCGCACTGAGTACTTTGTCGTAAATCAGCGCAGACTGGCTTCCTGAATTTTGGGAGGAAAAATCGGAAAGATTTCCTCCCGATTATGTATTTATTTATTTTCTTATGGTTTATTATTTACTTATTTACGACAAAGTAATCAGTGCGAAATATGAGGATGAAACCACTGGCTACAGAGGCGTATTTGAGCCACCTTCTCGGCCCTCTGTCGCGTGTCGCAACACAGCGCCAGCTTTCTTGCTGAATTTCTGTCAGGGAAATCGAAACGATTTTCTCTTCTTGCTTAACTACACCTCTGCGCTAGCGGTTTCATCGTAGTTCGTCGCACTGAGTACTTTGTCGTAACTCATCGCTCACAATCTTCCTGAATCTCGGGAGGAAAAATTGGAAAGATTTTCTCCTTTGGCAGAACTACGTACTACAGTGCTTGCTCTCATGCTGAATTTCTGTCACGGAAATCGAAACGATTTCCTCTTCTTGCCTAAATAAGCCTCTGTAGCCAGTGGTTTCATCCTCATATTTCGCACTGAGTACTTTGTCGTAAATCAGAGCTGACTCTGTTCCTGAATTTCGGGAGGGAAAATCGCAAAGATTTCCTCCTTTGCCCGAACACGGACTTCCGAGATAGATATCTCAGCCTCCTTCTCTTCACACTGTTCCACGTCACAACATAGCGCCTGCTCTCTTGCTGAATTTCTGTCAGGGAAATCGAAACGATTTCCTCTTCTCGCTTAACTACGCCTGTGCAGCTTGCGGTTCATCCTCATTCTTCGCACTGAATTTTTTGTGGTAAATCAGCGCTGTCTGTCTTCCTGAATTTCGGGATGGAAAATAGCAAATATTTCCTCTTTTGGCCGAACTAGGACTTCCGAGCTACTCATTTCAGTCACCTTCTCTGCCCCCTTTTCCGCGTCGCAACACAGCGCCTCCTCTCTTGGTGAATTTCTGTCAGGAAAATCGAAACGATTTCCTCTTCTTGCTTAACTACGCCTGCGCAGCTACCAGTTTCATCCTCACTCTTCGCACTGAGTACTTCGTGGTAAATCAGCGCTGACTCTCTTCCTGAATTTCGGGAGGAAAAATCGCAAAGATTTGCTCCTTTGGCAGAACTAGGTCTTCCGAGCTAGCTATTTCAGGCACTTTTTCTGCACTATGTTCCGCATCGCAACACAGCGCCTGCTCTCTTGCTGAATTTCTGTCAGGGAAATCGAAACGATTTCCTCTTCTTGATTAACTACGCTTGTGCAGATTGCGGTTCATCCTCATTCTTCGCACTGAATAATTTGTCGTACATCAGCGCTGACTGTCTTCCTGAATTTCGGAAAGGACAATCGGAAAGATTTCCTCCTCGCACAGGACCACGTCTCCCGAGCTCCATATTTGTCGCGGAAATCGAAATTATTTACCTCGTCCGGCATGTGTACGCCTCCCGAACCGGCTGTTTGACTCTTATTCTTCGCAATGAGTTTTTTATCGTAATTCATCCCCTGACTCTCTTCCTGAATTTCGGGAGGGAAAATCGGAAAGATTTGCCCCTCCATCAGGACAACGTCACACGAGCTGCCTATTTGAACCTGCTTGTCTGCCCTGTTTCCCGCGTCGCAACACAGCCCCTGCGCCTCATGCCACATATCCGTCGCGGAAATCGAAGTGATTTACTTCCTCCGGCTTGAGCACGCCTCCCGAGCCGGCTGCTTGATTCTCATTCTTCGCAATGAGTTCGTTATCACAATTCAGCCCCAGGCTCACTTCCTGAATTTCGGGAGGGAAAATAGGAAAGATTTCCCCCTCCGGCAAGACCACGTTGCCCGAACTTCCTATTTGAACCTGCTTGCCTGTCCTGTTTCCCGCGTCGCAACACAGCCCCTGCGCCTCACGCCGCATATCCGTCGCTGAAACCGAAGTGATTAACTTCCTCCGGCTTGAGTACGCCTCTCGAGCCGGCTGTTTGATTCTCATTCTTCGCAATGAGTTCTTTATGGTAATTCAGCCCCTGACTCTCTTTTAGGCTTTCGGGAGGGAAAATCGGAAAGACTTGCCCCTCCATCAGGACCATGTCACCCGAGCTGCCTATTTGAACCTGCTTGTCTGCCCTGTTTCCCGCGTCGCATCACAGCCCCTGCGCCTCATGCCGCATATCAGTCGCGGAAATCGAAGTGATTTACTTTCTCCGGCTTGAGTACGCATCCCGAGCCGGCTGTTTGATTCTCATTCTTCGCAATGAGTTTTTATTGTAATGCATACCCTGACTCTCTTCCTGGATTTCGGGAGGGAAAATCGGAAAGATTTCCCCCTTAGGCAGGACCAGGTCGCCCGAGATTCCTATTTGAACCTGCTTGTCTGCCTTGTTTCCCGCGTCGCAACACACCCTCTGCGCCTCATGCCGCTTATCCGTCGTGGAAATCGAAGTGATTTACTTTCTCTGGCTTGAGTAGGCCTCCCGAGCCGGCTGTTTATTCTCATTTTTCACAATCAGTTTTTTATCGTAATTCATCCCCTGACTCGCTTCCTGGATTTCGGGAGGGAAAATCGGAAAAATTTCCCCCTCCGGCAGGACCACGTCGCCCGAGCTACCTATTTGAACCTGCTTGTCAGCCCTGTTTCCCGCATCTCAACACAGCCCCTGCGCCTCATGCCGCATATCCGTCGCGGAAATTGAAGGAGTGCGCCTTCCTCGCTTGAGTGCGCTTGAGTGCGCCTTCCTCGCTGGCTGTTTGATTCTCATTCTTCGCAATGAGATTTTTATCGTAATTTTGCCCCAGACTCTCTTCCTGAATTTCGGGACGGAAAATCGGAAAATTTCCCCCTCCGGCAGGACCACGTCGCCCGAGCTACCTATTTGAACCTGCTTGTCTGCCCTGTTTCCCGCGTCGCAACACAGCCCCTGCGCCTCATGCCGCATATCCGTCGCGGAAATCGAAATGATTTACTTCCTCCGGCTTGAGTAGGCCTCCCTAGCTGGCTGTTTGATTCTCATTCTTCCGCGACACTAAAGTCTTGAAGATGTTTGCGTCACAACTGAGCCGAAAAATCTATGAAACTTACTGTATAATAATACAGTCTGGCAGCTGCGTAAGCAGGTCTTCAGTGTCCTTGAGCGATAAAGAGTTCAAATATTTACAAGCAAATTCGCGGCCCTCACGCACGCATGCCAACGTCGAGTGATGGCTGTCTGATGATTAGCAAGTGGGATTCCGATACATGTATAAATGTGGGATTTCCCGGAGTAAATCTTAGTTGAAGTTCCGCGCCTGTCTTGTGTGTTCCTTCTTTGTCCCTTGTTGTTGTGCGGTTACTTGATGCATTTCAATAGAATTCACGGCTGAAGTATAAAACGATGGGCGAATTGCCTTCCTGGATGTCCTTGTAGAGAGGACTTCAAGCGGCTTGAGCACTAGTGTGTACAGAAAGCGAACGCACACGGGAAAGTACCTGAGCTTGGGCTCGGCGCACCTAATTGGGCAAAAGCGATCCGTCGCTGCAGCACTCTTTTCCTGGGCATTCGCGTCTGCTCAAGCCCCACGAAACATAGGCAAGAGCTACAGATTGTGAAAAGGGACCTGTTGAACAATGGTTACCGTGTACAACTGCTCAGAACGCACAGAGGGCAAATCAGCGAAGCCCCGCCGTGAAACGGCGAACGAAACAGTGAAGCGCGCGGCGGTACCCTACACAGTCTGAACAAGCGAAGCCCTTGCACGAATGTTTAAGGGCTACGGTATTCAAATCGCTCACTTGCCTTCCCGAAAACTTGTCGAACAGCTGGTTCGCGCAAAAGACCCTTTGCAACACAGGGACTACCCGGGAGTGATATACAAGATACCATGCAAAGAGTGTGACGTGTCGTACATCAGCGAGAGCGGAAAGTTTAAACGGCGCTTGAAACAACACATGAATGACGTCACCAAGGGCCACACAGCCTCGAACGCCCTGGCGGGACATCACAACCTAACCGGACACATCCCCGACTGGGACTCGGCAGCCATCGTTGCAAAAGAGGAACGCTTATCTGTTCATTTTCTTTTAGAATCTTTTTACATCTAATCAACTACACGCACGATAAACAGGACGCGGGGTAATCTTCTCGAGATATACAGCCGAACGCTCCGCCACCTCACCTATCAATAGCCGCGCGCCCATGCTTACATATTCATTGTGACCAAGGGATCAGTACGGGGCCCGAAACGTCTGTTCTTTATTTTTATTTTATTCTTGGCAAGTGCATGTTTTTTGGCACCAATATGTTTCCTCGCCAGACAAGTTTTCGTCGAACACTTGACAATAATCTGCTGTCCATCTCCTCTATCCCTGCCTCCTCTGGAACAGTTTTGGAACATTTATGCTTTCATGCAGTTTCGCGGCCCATTTCTCGATGTGCGTTATAGTGTCTTCCGCATGTCGTCGGATTTTGCGGAAATAGTCCCATTCTACAAGTTTCAGTTTTCTGCCCCTCTTTTTCCTTGTGCCTGCTTGTACCGTTGTAATGACGATGTAGTGGTCACTACCTAAACTTTCCTGCATGTTTGTCCATTGAGAATCTGCTACATTCTCCGTAATTGTGAGTTCTGGTGTCGTGTCGTTTACGCTGTTTCCTATTGTGTTTGGTGCCTGAGGGTCAGTTATGAGCGTTAGGCCTTCGTGCTGAGCGTCTGCCCATAGGCTTCGGGCCTTAATGTTCTCTATGCTGTATCCCCAAGCCGTGGGTGGCGCGTTAAAATCGCCGACCACGACTAGCGCCTGTTTGTCCGCTACGCTCAGCACTTTGCAGGAGGGTGGGCCGAATTTGGGCTTGTGTCGCGGTGGATTTTATATGTTAAGAATAAATATACTTCCCTCCTCTTTACGGGAGAGGACTATTTCAATCAGGACGTGGTCTATGCAGCGCATACCGGTATCGTGCTCGACAGCCGATAGGTTCCTGTGTATCAGCATCGTGGCTGTTGCCTTTTCGCCGGAAGCACTGTAAGATTTATACGCCGATAATTTTGCCATCCCCCCAGTCTACTGGGGGGGGGGGGGGGGCGATCACATCTGGCGTCTCCTTAGTTGTTACGAACTGCTGCAGGTTTCCTCGCTTGTGGCTATACCGGTGGCAGTTCCACTGCCAAATCGCGTATTGATTACGTGGTGCCATGTTGCTTTATCTGTTCTTCACCGGCGGCCTTGCTATTTTCCACCGCATTCGGTCTGCTATACGGTTTACTTTTAACCGGTGACGCGCCTGCCGGCCTAATGTCCTTTGGTGTGCTTTCTAGTGCCGCTACTCTATTCTCGAACAAATCGAATCGTTGTTTAATCTCTACATACATGTTTGTGATTTGTTCTGTAACCCATCGAACATTCCCTTAAACGTTCCCATAACCTCACTGATTGCTCTTTTCCTCAACCATTTCCTGCGCCTTCCTTTTGTGTGGTGGTGCTTCCCCATTTGCTTGCGTGGGAACGGGTGTTGAAGCTCGAACATCATCCTGGCTGCAGGTGTGTGACCATTCTTTCTTTGTTGCTGAAGCTTCGTGTTTTCTACCCTAAGCTGCTTGATCTCATCTTTAAGCGTTGCATTCTCTCGGGTGATTTGTTCTAGCATGTTTCTAGCCTGTGTCATTTCCTGTTCTAGGGCAGACCCCTTAGTCTAGGCGATTGAGTAGCAGTTCCGGAGACCGCGCTTGCCCAGCTCACCTGTGCTTTGCCCCCATATCCCCCGCGATTAGTTCTCGAACCGGACCTCGACCTTGGTCTCTTCCATAATCTGGCCCTGGACCTGGAGTCTCCACGACCGCCTTCCCCGGGCAGTCTCGGGAAGGAACCGGAGTGGTCTCTTCCACAGTTTTTCCTGCTTGTTTTTTCCTTGTCGGTTGAGGGCTGCTTGCTCGCTACAGTCTTATGGTTATTGTTGTTGCTCCCTCTGGATTCTTTGCACTTGCGGTAGTAGTACTCTTCCTCTTCGGCCTCTGCTTCATCCCTCCTCCGTCGCTCCCAGCGGCGTCTCTTGACCAGGTACGTTATCTTGTATCTTGCCTTGCGCTCGTCTACCGTGAGGTGGTCTTTGCCGCAAAGTTGCCACTCCGCTTCGCAGTTGTGATGCTGCTGTGGATTCTTGCACCCACACCACCGGCAAATCTTGTCTTCAGGGTTGGGGTACACGCCAGCCCTGTGCCCTGTTCTTCCTCATTCACAGCATATGTCGATGTGCTTTTTATACAAGGAAAACAGGATAAGCATCGCTCCATATCTCACATATCTTGGGACGTGAAAACCTTCAAATCAAACAATCACGTTGTCTGTATTACCCATACTCTTGACGTGCAAGACTCCAGGATTGGGTGGCGTGACCAGACTGGTCACTATGTCCTCCGGATTCTGCTCCTTGGATATTCCTCTGCTGAGACCCTTGGATGTGTTATCAGCAGCTCCTCTGTAAGCACTTGCTTCAAATTCTTGTTCTCCGAGGCGGAGCTTATTGATAGCCCTATATTTCCTGGCCCGGTACTCGGAAGGCGTGCTGAGCACCATTATATCTCGCTTGCGGTTTACGCATATGCTTTCTTCGACCACTGTCTCTCTACCTCCCAAGCAGCGTTGCGCAGGCAGCAATAAATGCGACCCACCTTGTAGTCCGATACGCAAAGTCCGCCACGTAGACGCACGATATCTCTGTAGTCTTCTTTTGGCAGGTTAGGCAGCCAACTTTCTTTGCTGATTTGGCGCATTTCTTCGACTTCCACTCTCACGACTTCCATCGTGAAGCAGGGCCTGGATATCTCCGTCGGCGCGCTAGGCCGAGCTCTCTCAGCCACCGCTGCGGCGGAGACGTTCGAGGTGTAGAGGGGTTTGCGTTAGCCGTAGATCTTCCGCCACGCGTGATGAGAAGAAGGAACGATTGACGGCCGAACAAAGGGTCCACCTGGTAGAGAATGGTATACTTGGGGTCCTTGGCACTTTTTCTATTGATTATCAATGGATATCTCCACAAAATGCGATTTTCCGCCGAGAATCATAAGAAAGTGCGAAGCTGATGCGACGTACATCCGCACTTCATGGCTTCTTCTCTGCGTGGGATCTAAACAATTTTTAATGCGAAAGCGTCAAAGGCTCCATTGAGCAACAAAGCCGCCATCTGTAGTTAGTAGCAGCGAAACGGCACCAAAATTACCATTGGCTGCGACACCACGTCACGGAACAAAGCGTGCGGAAGGTGACGCATCCAGTCAGAATAGCGCGTCAGGTGTTGCATGAGAGGAGAGGGCATCGCCGCAGCTCTCGAAATCCGGTGCGCGGTGCCCGAACCAACACCGCAGGTTGCTGCTGCTTGCCGGCTCGGGCCTTAGTGGCCGCTGCTGCTTCCTCGGTCTCTCGTCGCGCAGGGCGTCGGTGGTGGCATGCGGCGTTTGCACCGAAGGCTGCTTGGTGGCTCGGGGAGCAAGTAGCGCTATGGTACATTACGCGCTGTACATACTCCAAGGACCGTCGCATTCGCAACTTGCTAGAAGTGCTTGGGTGTACTAATTTTTTATGCGAAGCATATTACGAGAGCTCAACCCAGCTCCTCAGGCGCGGCGGTGTCGCCATGAAATCACGTGACACCGTGACGTCACGACAGAGGAGAAGTGGCTCAACTCTTGCAAGACGGGCTGGGTGGGAATCGAACCAGGGTCTCCGGAGTGTGGGACGGAGACGCTACCACTGAGCCACGAGTACGATGCTTCAAAGCGGTACAAAAGCGCCTCTGGTGAATGCGGTGTTGCCTTAGAAACGAGCTGTTTCTAAGGCGTGCGTCTCTTGCTCAGGCGCACATTTCGTTGCCGCGCCGAACGCTGCTTTGCTCGACGCTGACCGCGTCCAATGCGGGGCGCGTAGTCGCTGCCCTGTAGCCCATTGTCTTACACCCCTTGGCGGGTCGACGGGAACGCTGTCGCGTTCCACTCTTGAAGGCGAAGAAGTAATGCATGAGTTGTTTCTTCGTCTAGCCGAACCAAATATAGCTAAGCAACAGCAGTTCACCAGGCTAAACAGTGGTTCAACAACTCAAATAAAGGCTAGTATGCTTCGCATCCTGGGCTTAACCTTACCTAAGCCACAGCCATTTTTTTACATAAGTATTGTCTGAGGTTTGTGCATCATATCTTGTGTTGCACTGTTATGGGAACCCTCGTCGCCCGTGACGGTTGCACGCGCGTCAAATGTCGCGTCCGACGCAAACGCCATCAGGTTTGCGCAGAGGGGAAGCTTCCTTCCTCACGCGGGAACCAAAGGCGCTGTCTGAGCCACTAGGTGCGCTATATCCCTCCGACACTGGGGAGCCACGGGCGGAATCTTATAACGGTTCGGAAAACTAACCGCTGAGTTCGCCGCTTAGGTCACTAAATGTGCCACTCCCAAGCCGGTGGTGGAAGAAGGGGAGGACGTGAGCAATAGATGAGAGGTACCTCTGAAGTGTAGGTCATCATATGACGAGCTAATCGAGGAACTGCAGAACGTTTCTGCTTGATAAATAAATGTAAAATATAAATTAAATATTATACGACAAGTTCTAAAGTATAAACGTGTGGTGACTGGCGCTTACGGTATGCAGAAGTAATTTATTAATGTCTTTCTTTTTATTTTCACCCGACAGACGGTATCGCAAGCGTAAATGAGTTGGCAGAACGCAGCGCTATGTCGTCTGCTACCAGGAGCTTGCACGATGCTCGCAACGGCTAGGAATTCACTGCCAACAGTCCGCAAGTAGCGAGCGCAACAAAAATGTGAACTGGTTTTTAGGGACACCTTTACTAACCGACTATATCAATTATCCTTCTTTTTTCGCCCTTCGTCATCGGCTCAGATATGACTCGCTCAACGCGCCGCGCTGCCGCGATCCCTGCGATCTGCCCCACGGCGAGTCACGTCATAGAAGCAATGCAACTTGAAATCGAACGTTACGATATACGGGCCCTGCATTGCCTACGCGAAGTAAAATCGAAGAGTGTGGTGCTGACGGTGCGCGCTGTGACGTCAAATTGAGGAACAAGGTGCGGCACTCCCGAAAAATTGGCAGCCAAATGAGAGATCTCCACAATATCTTCGCCTCCTTACTGTAAAGTTTTACCAGCCGAACGAAAGAAGCGCTGGACCAGCCTAGGTTGAACCCTTCTGAGCTATTCACGCTGGCGATTGCACTGGGAATTCGATCTCACCATGAAAATATCTGCGTGGCATTAGCTTTGAAGAGGAGGCCACGAGAAAGTTGACACAGTCCTTCAACCGACTAACACAGTAATTGCAGGAGCAACTTCGTGGACAGCGTCGGAAGCAGAGATCTAGGCCATTCCGATGAATGTTTCGCTTCCGACCGACCTCTGGGAGCTGCAGACCGGTGGCGATGAACCGCAGCTTGCAATTGCTTCCTCTGCGTGGAATGACCACTGGTACGCTTGCAACCCATTCTCATCCAATTGATACCACAGCCTGCCAAAGGTCTACTTAGAAAGCCGGCAGGGGCGATGTAACTCATTATCCGTCATTTCTTCAAAAGCGTATCGCACTTCCAGCCATGCTCGACACCGAAAGAGCAACGCCAAGCAGACGACAAAAGCAAGTGATAGCCTCCGAAGCAACCAACGCACGCACCCGCGTGTCTCCGGGGACGCGCGACCGCCGCGCGCCGCCAGGTCACAAGCCAACAGCTAAGCCACAGCAACGAAACCCGAAGCGGACTACCCCTTCGCCAGTTCCGCTCTTTGCCAAACACGGGTTCGCTTTGGAAATGATTGGCAGATGCGTGACATGTTCGTCATTTGTGGTGCCGCCCCTCCGTCTCTGACGGCCTCTGACACAAGCAAAATTTTGACAAATCAGATGAGGCCAAGTGAACTGGTTCCCTTCCAAACCGTTATAAGATTCGGCCCCAGGCCCCGCACACTCTCCAGTTCCAGCGACCGCCACAGAGGGCAAAAAATCAACCGCGGCGCGTTCCAGCATAAAGCGCGCAAGTGGAGCTACGGTAATTTGGTCGTATACTTTACTTTGTATTTTTTTCTGCTAGGGGCACGCAACACGGCTAAATATTTTATCTATAAATGTACATATAAAACCGACAAATATAGTTAACGTGCAATTTTTCACAAAATAAGCAGCCAATTGTTTTTATTGTACTTACATTATTAAAGTCTGTGCTTTATTACTTGAATCGGGGTTTTGAGAAGTCAGGCACGTGCGATAAGCAGCAGCCCACTGGTATCGATTGCAGTCCGTGCCGTTTATCGATTCAAATTGTACGGCGTTTACATTTGCGAATGGGGTGGTCTTTTCCTTTGAGCAGCATCACGCAGGTTCATTTTAATTATTTATTTATTTATTTTATTTATATATCCTAAAGGCCCATTCGGGCATTACATAGGGGAAGGGGAGCCGGTTACCATTACAAACGTGTGAAAATGAACATCGGTAAGATACAGTGACATAATTATATGCAGAAAGAATAACATACGCAAGTTACCACTCAACACAGAAATAATCACACATAAAGGTAAATGATCAACTTGGTAACAAAAACATCATGTTTAATGGCAGATAGAATGTCCCTCGGTAGTTTATTCCCATGATATCCAAAAGTAATGGTGAATGACGATACAGATTAGTGCGAGCAAATGAGGGTTGGACTTTAAATGGGTGATCAAAACGCTGAAGAATACTATGAGGTGCACTGATGTGAGATTCGCGGAACAGGGATGTACTGTGGTAAAGCGCATGAAAATTTTATAACAATGTTATTTTTCGGCGGTTTTGAAGAGAGGGCAATGAAAGTGATTCCTTGATATCCGTAACACTGTATTTTCGCGAGTATTTCCTCGTGATATATCCAGCTGCTTTATTTTGTATTGCTTCGTGTTGATCGATCTGATAAGTTTTATGCGGATTCCAAATAATGAATGCGTACCCTACCTTTGAGCGAACACGTGATCATAACATAGTAGCAGAGTTCGCCAAGTATCATCATCGCCATAATCATCATCATCATCATCAACATCAGCCTAGTTACGCCCACTGCAGGGCAAAGGCCTCTCCCATACTTCTCCAACTACCCCGGTCATGTACTAATTGTGGCCATGTTGTCTCTGCAAACGTCTTAATGTCATCCACCCCCCTAACTTTCTGCCGCCTCCTGCTACGCTTCCCTTCCCTTGGAATCCAGTCCGTAACCCTTTGTGACCATCGGTTATCTTCCCTCCTCATTACATGTCCGGCCCATGCCCATTTCTTTTTCTTGATTTCAACTAAGATGTCGTTTACCCGCGTTTGTTGCCTCACCCACTCTGCTCTTTTCTTATCCCTTAACGTTACACCCATCATTCTTCTTTCCATAGCTCGTTGCGTCGTCCTCAATTTGAGTAGAACCCTTTTCGTAAGCCTCCAGGTTTCTGCCCCGTAGGTGAGTACTGGTAAGACACAGCGATTATACACTTTTCTCTTGAGGGATAACGGCAACCTGCTGTTTATGATCTGAGAATGCCTGCCAAATGCACCCCAACCCATTCTTATTCTTCTTATTATTTCAGTCTCATGATCCGGATCCGCGGTCGCTACCTGCCCTAAGTAGATGTATTCCCTTACCACTTTCAGTGCCTCGCTACCTACTGTAAACTGCTGTTCTCTTCCGAGACTGTTAAACATTGCTTTAGTTTTCTGCAGATTAATTTTTAGACCCACCCTTCTGTTTTGCCTCTCCAGATCAGTGAGCATGCATTGCAATTGGTCTCCTGAGTTACTAAGCAAGGCAATATCATCAGCGAATCGCAAGTTGCTAAGGTATTCTCCATCAACTTTTATCCCCAATTCTTCCCACTCCAAGCCTCTGAATACCTCCTGTAAACATGCTGTGAATAGCATTGGAGAGATCGTATCTCCATGTCTGACACCTTTCTTTATAGGGATTTTGTTGCTTTCTTTGTGGAGGACTACGGTGGCTGTGGAGCCGCTATAGATATCTTCCAGTATTTTTACATATGGCTCATCTACACCCTGATTCCGTAATGCCTCCATGACTGCTGAGGTTTCGACTGAATCCAACGCTTTCTCGTAATCAATGAAAGCTATATATAAGGGTTGGTTATATTCTGCACATTTCTCTATCGCTTGATTTATAGTGTGAATATGGTCTATTGTTGAGTGGCCTTTACGGAATCCTGCCTGGTCCTTTGGTTGACAGAAGTATAAGGTGTTCCTCATTCTATTTCCGATGACCTTAGTAAATACTTTGTAGGCAACGGACCGTAAGCTGATCGGTCTATAATTTTTCAAGTCTTTGGCGTCACCTTTCTTATGGATTAGGATTATGTTAGCGTTCTTCCAAGATTCCGGTACGCTCGAGGTTATGAGGCATTGCGTATACAGGGTGGCCAGTTTCTCTAGAACAATTCGACCACCATCCTTCAACAAATCTGCTGTTACCTGATCCTCCCCAGCTGCCTTCCCCCTTTGCATAGCTCCTAAGGCTTTCTTTACTTCTTCTGGCGTTACCTGTGGGATTTCGAATTCCTCTAGGCTATTCTCTCTTCCACTATCGTCGTGGGTCCCACTGGTACTGTATAAATCTCTATAGAACTCCTCAGCCACTTGAACTATCTCATCCATATTAGTAACGATATTGCCGGCTTTGTCTCTTAACGCACACATCTAATTCTTGCCTATTCCTAGTTCCTTCTTCACTGTTTTTAGGCTTCCTCCGTTCCTGAGAGCCTGTTCAATTCTATCCATATTATAGTTCCTGATGTCCGCTGTCTTACGCTTGTTGATTGACTTAGAAAGTTCTGCCCGTTCTATTCTAGCTGTAGGGTTAGAGGCTTTCATACATTGGCGTTTCTTGATCAGATCTTTCGTCTCCTGCGATAGCTTACTGGTTTCCTGTCTAACAACGTTACCACCGACTTCTATTGCGCGTCATGCACGTCATGCCCTTAGTTTTAGAAATGTTAATTTCCATTTGCCACTGGCAACACCAAACTGCGAGTTTGTCGAGGTCTACCTGTAATGAGTTCTCGTCTTCGGCATTACTAATTCCTCTGTGGGTGATACAGTCGTCTGTGAATAACCTGATAGTAGAAAATAAAGTCTATCTTATGTCGTTAATATAGATCAGAAACAATATTGGACCAAGGACCGAACCTTGTGGTACATCGGATTTTACATGCGAAAGTGAAGATGGGTACCCGTTCACGTACACTGATTGACTTCGGTTGGTTAAAAAATTTGCTATCCAATTCACAATCATACTGCTTATGTTAACATTCATTAGCTTCATTAAGAAGTGGATGTGTGGAACTTTGTCATGTGCTTTTGCAAAATCAATAAATATAGCATCTATTTTTATTCCACCATGGATGGCTTCGTGGAGGTCAGTTACCAATTATCAGATAACAATACATCAGCCAGTATGTGCGTCCAAAATTCGATAGCCGCTACCAGGCGAACGTGGTTAAAGACTGTGAATTTTATCAGCTGCGGCGTTTCACTGGCGTAATGGCTACATACACGGATTCCGTGATCTGCCGCGTCTGGCCGCGTGATGACGGGTTGCTTGAAAAAAAATTTCGCTAGCTAGCGTAAAAACTCGTCGCTGGAACCGAGTGCAGTCTCTTCGGATACTACCCGCAAAAGCGGATTAACGTTGCAGCTTCTGGGTGTGTGCTCCGGTGAGTATAAAAAACACTGCTTGGCATTTTCAACTTTGAATTCCTTCGCGTGCGAGGCGGATAAAACAGATTCCTGAAGTCACTTTTTTTCAAAGCGGGGAATAGTCATAAAGGTATTGCTAGTCAAAGGCAATTCAAAGAAGTAAAACTGCTCCTTGGGTTAGTTGGTTCATGCTTGAATGAAAAGAGTAAGGCGCAATAGACCAGGACAGGAGAAGAACACAAACGACAGGACCGGCGCCGGTCCTGTCGTTTGTGTCCTTCTTCTGTCCTGGTCTATAGCCCCTTGCTCTTTTCATTCTATTGAAACAGGGCTCTTGTTATTTTGCCAAGTTGCTAAAACTTCTAACCCTGAGTACAGAATAAAAGATAAATAGTTTTGGCTGTGTCTGCACGAATGGTACACTGCGATAAATTCACTGCACATTAGTGCAAATGTACTGCCGGTGATACAGTTGAATTTATTCCATTGGATACATAATAAAATTACTGTTTTTATTACGTAGTATCTGGCAAAATAATTGGCAAGAAAGCAAAGACACCATTTAAAGAAATGCACAGTCAAAACAGTGTTGTGTGTGTGTGTGTGCTTTTCTGTCATGGCACTGTTCTCAGTAGTACATAAATCGCAAATTTAGGCACGCTTCCACCATAGTTATTGAGGCTCTTGTTCTTTTTCCAGCCTCCAAAACGCTGCTCATATTTGTTCACCCCTTTGGTCTCTATTGTCTCTTGACGTACAATGTCAACAGTGAATGTGTCACCACAGAGCCTGAATCCTCGCAAGGTATGTTTCTGAACACTTCCACAAGAACTGTGATTTCTTCATTTATTCGACTATATTTTGTTTCATCATTTTTTGCATGCATCTTGTCATGATTTCATGCTTTCTCTTTTCAGGAAGAAGGACAAAAGGGAGATTATTGGTTTGCTTGCTGCCCAGGCCAAGCCATAAGGAGCTCAACGGTCACCAGAATGACAACACATCCTCCTGAACTACGTGCCTTACCGTGAAATGTTTGCAAGTTTACCAGATATAGGGCTGTGAGCCCTCTCAGGATATCAGCAGTCTACAGTTTTGTATCATACCGAGCGGGAATGCTAAAATTTGACTTACAAGCTTTCTTGCTTTTAAGGGCGTTCTATGACATTCGGAGAAGTGAGATGTTGAGTCCTGACTTGTTTCTTTCCTTCTCATTATAACCATGACGACCAGAATAGCAACAATTTAGCAGGCTCCTACTTGCTGATGCCCAAACTCTGTCATTTGCTATTTGGAAATCAGATTGACGGGCATTACCACCAATTATCACATGCTCCCTAATAGCGTGAATTTGTTACACGAAATTGCAAAGAATTTTAGAACCTTCAAAAGTGCTCAGTACCATTTTCAGGAAATCACGCTTCATATTGACACAAACTCTGGCAATCAATCTTCACTTTAATATTCTATTTTTATTTCAAGTACCCTCAGGGGCTTATGCCATTAAAGAGGGGAGTGAGTTCTGGTAACGCAATGATTCTCCTGATTATGCAATGTTAGCTAATGTTTTGCAAAAGAAAGTTTGTTATCGATTACGGCTACGATACTTGAGGGAAGGTGGTTCAATTCCTGAGATGTAAGGGGGATGAAAGATTGAAAGAGAGATTTCGTGTAACAAGAATTCATTCCTACCTTGCTGCGATGATCAATGCGGTTTGAAATGTACTTAAGGCCGCGGTATGAAGTCGTCGTGAAGTGTGGTATGACTGAAAATTTTATGAAATGGCGAAACACAGGCGACTGCGGCGGTTAGCTAGGATAATCAGTGCAGGTTAGTTTTAATGAGGTTATACTAGCGGTACCGGTATATATTGAAAGAATGAAACGAACAGAGTTATTTTGTACTAGTTAAATTAAATTCATAAGATTAACGTGACTGGGATCTCATATTGCAGATGCATATTCAAGTTTCGAGCGTGTTAGAGCCTTGTAAAGGTGTAGTTTTAAAGTACACAGTGCTTGGAAAAGTTGCGACGTAAGTGCCCAAGCATGTGAATATTGGTCGAAATTAAGTTATTAGTAATGTGTACACCAATATATCTATAGGACATGGAGAAATCTAAGGGAACATTGCTAAGATGGCAAGTGCTAGGATTAAAATTGAATCTTGATATATGCATTATTTTTCATTCGTTAACTACAAAATGCTCATATACAGTTTGCATGAAATCATTAACTAGGCTAGCCCTTATTGGATCTTACCGTTGAGTGCGGGAGTTGGCCGACGTTGAGACGAAACAGAAGGTTTATTTGCATTATTTACAGTAATAACAGAAAGTAATTAACAGTCATAAAGTCATTCACAGCCGGCAGCAAATCGGACACTGCGACCATGGCAAGAAGAACGAAAAAATGAATTAATGAAGGAATGCATGTCTCTTCCTTGTCTGTCACTTTTAACCCCTTTGGTCTTCCGTGGTCACGACATTTTCGGCCAATCGTCGAGCCCACTCAGGTGTCGTCATTTTCCTCCAATGGTAGGCGCCCGTGCAAGTGCAGTCACATTCGGCAGATGGGGTCGCTCCAAGAGCTCCACTGTGACTTACTTACAGGTGACTTAAGGGTGACTTACAACCAGCGTTACCTTGGTGTAGCCAGCCCGTCTGAAAGCGCTCAGCTGGAGGAAACGGGTTGTTTTCAAACGAGCTTTCAGAGCTGCAAATCAGCTTTAGTTGGAACCAAGATCAACTACCTGGAAGCGTGCCAGGCTCCCGTTTCACTTTCGGCAGCCGTTACGGCTAAAGACTTGAGCGGCTGCCGCTATAAAATACCAAAACCCCCGCAGAACTCCGATCACAACGCAAGCAGCATGCACGGGCTTGCCTGCACGCCGCGCGAAAAATATTTCCGGAAGTCACGTTGGTTCGTCCTGGTCACGTGAGGCGCGTCGGGCGGGTGACGCGGGCGGCAGCTTCAAGCGCAGGCGCAAAAAACCTAGCAGTACATGGTCTCCACGCCGTCGCGCGTCGACGCGCGAAGCAGCCGCCGCGCCTGACGCCCTACGCGCTCAGACGTGGGGCGGCGCGTTCGGCTACGCGTGCGTCTGGTTGGGACTTAAGAGATGGCTACAAAAGGCTAGAAAAGGCTAAAAAAGTGGCTGAGGAGCTCTATAGAGATTTGTACAGTACCAGTGGCACCCACGACGATAATGGAAGAGAGAATAGTCTAGATGAATTTGAAATCCCACAAGTAACGCCGGACGAAATAAAGAAAGCCTTGGGAGCTATGCAAAGGCGGAAGGCATCTGGGGAGAATCAGGTAACAGCAGGATTGTTGAAGGATGGTGGGCAGATTGTTCTAAAAAAACTGGCCACCCTCTATGCGCAATGCCTCATGATTTTGAGCGTACCGGAATCTTGGAAGAACGCTAACATATTCCTAATTCATAGGAAAGGGGACGCCAAGGACTTGAAAAATTATAGGCCGATCAGCTTACTGTCCGTTGTCTACAAAGTATTTACTAAGGTGATCACAAATAGAATCAGGAGCACTTTACACTTCTGTCAACCAAAGGACCAGGCAGGATTACGTAAAGGCTACTCAACAATAGACCATATTCACACTATCAATCAGGTAATAGAGAAATGTGCGGAATATAACCAACCTAATATATAGCTTTCATTGATTACAAGAAAGCGTTTGAGTCAGCCGAACCCTCAGCAGTCATGGAGGCATTACGGAATCAGGGTGTAGACGAGCCGTATGTACATATACTGAAAGACATCTAAAGCGGCTCCACAGCCACCGTAGTCCTCCATAAAGAAAGCAACAAAATCGCAATAAAGAAAGGCGTCAGGCAGGGAGATACGATCTCTTCAATGCTATTGACAGCGTGTTTACAGGAGTTATTCAGAGACCTGGATTTGGGAGAATTGGGGATAAAAGTTAGTGGAGAATACCTTAGTAACTTGCGATTCGCTGATGATATTGCCTTGCTTAGTAACTCAGAGGACCAATTGCAATGCATGCTCACTAACCTGGAGAGACATAAAGAGGGTAGGTAGGAGAGGGTAGGTCTAAAAATTAATTTGCAGAAAAATAAAGTAGTGTTTAATAGTCTCGATAGACAACAGCAGTTTGCGATAGGTAGCGAGGCACTGGAAGTGGTAAGGGAATACATTTACTTAAGACAGGTAGTGACCGCAGATCCGGATAAAGAGACTGAAATAATCACAAGAATAAGAATGGGCTGGGGGCGTTTGGCAGGCATTCTCAGATCATGAACAGCAGGTTGCCATTATCCCTCAACAGAAAACTGTATAACAGCTGTGTCCTACCAGTACTCACGTACGGGGCAGAAACCTGGAGGCTTACGAAAAGGGTACTACTTAAATTGAGGACGACGCAACGAGCTATGGAAAAAAGAATGATAGGTGTAACGTTAAGGGATAAGAAAAGAACAGATTGGGCGAGGGAATAAACGCTAGTTAATGACATTTTAGTTGAAATCAAGAAATAGAAATGGGCAAATGGGGAGGACATGTAATGAGGAGAGAAGATAACCGATGGTCATTAAGGGTTACAGACTGGATTCCAAGGGAAGGGAAGCGTAGCAGGGGACGGCAGAAAGTTAGGCGGGCGGATGAGATTAGGAAGTTTGCAGGGGCAACGTGGCCACAATTAGTGCATAACCGGGGTAGTTAGAGAAGTATGGGAGAGGCCTTTGCCCTGCAGTGGGCGTAACCAGGATGATGATGATGATGATGATGATGATGATGAGAAAAGGCCTACTCCAACCGGCCTACTCCACACTTCTCAATCATGACAAACCAATAAAAACAATTTTTATTTCTCTTCAAATAGCCGATGACATACCTGAGGACAGTGTATTCACAAAGAGTACTTAAAATATACTCGAAGTTTGGCTTAGAATTCAGCCAATCAACGGTGGACGAGCAAGGGAAGCCACAGTGTGGGAACTTGTCTTCTTTACGGCCCTCAGAAATGCGTTTGATTGTTGAAACCTTGGCTACAGTCTCAGGCTTCCCTTGCTCACCTCTGTTACTCAACTGAGGCGTTTATCTCCTTGTAACCTTTTTGCCTTATTTGAGCACACAAGCCGAGATGGTATATTTAACATGAAACCGCAAATTGCATTTTCGAAGAATGCGTGAGCATTATTTGGGAATACGTATATGTTTATTTAGCGTCTTTGTTTGTACACAATATTTGCAGAGGTCCATGTAAGCACTGTTGTGTAAATAACGTTTCTCGCCTTCCTACGAGTATTTCACTTGTGCAAGAGGCTTTACTGCTGCACCTGAAGGTTAAATGTGCAAAAGAAATATCAAGAACAGGCAATATGTGATGTAAAATTTACCATAACGCTTTGTTTCTCTACACTTGGTGCCTATCGCCATTGTGTAATGAAAACAATGCAACATTGCAGCTCTAGCTTATCTTACTGACAGTAAATCTTTGCCGAGCACTTATGTTTCTTTCTTTAATCTACGTGAAATTGTCGATGGCAGGGAGTATATGTATAGTATGAAACACGTCAAACAGGACTGTACGCAATACGAGTGTAGCCGAGCACGAATATCGTTTTCTGAATCTTCGTTCTCCTTACTTTAGTGGCACGCCAAACACGATGAGGAAAGTTCGCTCGATTTCAGCTTTCAATTCCATTAAATACATTACTATCTTTGTTTCTGTATGTTGTAAACTCAGTGACCCACAGCATCAGCTCCACCTGACCTGTACGAAAATTGTGGGCATTTACTGCGTCATTTACGATTGACCATAACAATGTAAGCTTACTTGTCTGACATGCTTCTTTTTTCGTCAGTTGAGGCCTCTCGGTCACCTGGCGCTCTAATACATATGTCTGCAGTCATCTTAGAATACCGTACACACGAACGCCGCCCCGAAAGCGGTAACGAAATGCCGAAAACTAGCGAGCGAGCAGCGCAACGAGCCACACCAGCCGCTGCGGCAGCGGCCATATTGCTCACTGCGTAGTGATGATGATATTCGTTTTGAGTTTGCCAGCGCCATCTCTAGGTGGCATACTTTATTTCGCAACACCACCGCTACTCTTATTTCCGTTGCACTGTGGAAGGTACCGTTCCCTTTTCTATGTTCATATAGGTGTTCTGTGGCGGAGATTCTTGAGTTTTCAGCCAGCGGTCAAGGTGCCACTCCCGTCTTCCCGCACGTGGTCAGCCAGCCATGTTTCGGCCGTGGCAGACCCCGCCCGTACCTCGGTTGGTAAGTCGGAAGCCTCTTTTTGCCTAGCGTATTGTCTTCGAGGAATCCGTCAATGAGGTAAAGTATATCGAGCAGGTCTGATCGAAGTTTTAGTAGCAAGCTTATCTAATCTTTTCCTCCTGTACGCGTTTTTGTCATCCATTGTTTCCTGATGCTTCAACGGGACCACGGTCGTGGGTCTTGTCTGCGCGGTGGGTATGCAGAGGTTGTTGGCACCCCCCACCGCCCCCGTTATCCCTGCATGCTCTATGTTGTACTGTATATATTCGTATTTTTCCACACTCTTGTAACAGGCCGACAGGACTTGGGAGATTGTAAATAAATGAAAATGAAATAAATATAGCTTTTCGTCACCGTGCTGTCAACAGATACAAGGCTACGCGTTGATTACACAAGATAGCAAGTCTCTCAAAATAATTTTTATTCCAACGCTTTCTGCGTTACGCGGGCGTGTTGGATTCCCCTTCCAACAGGCAGCACTAGCGAACATTATTAAAAAATAGCAGGCGTCGTCGTCTCGTGCCTGGCCGCCGCCGCCGCCGCTCGGGAGCTACGCCCGCGCAGTCCGGTCCCTGCACGATGAGCCGCCACGGTGAGCACTGCCGCCGCCCTCGCGGGGCGCAAAGCGTCACTCACCTCCGCGCGGCGGCCGCACGCGTTCCCACGAAGCGATGCTGCTCTAGGAACCCTGGTCCCGTGTCCTCGCACGAGTAGCGATGCCACCTGCTGGCAAGCCACCGCTGCGAGCCAACTCAATCTTCACAGCCAGCACCTGCGCCACCACAAAGTCAAAGGATATTTACGCCTGCTTCGGGCCGCTTTTGAATTCACGCGGCGGCCTTGCGCCGGCCTCCCGCACGATCGCCAAACTGCAAAATGATGGCCTTGTTGTGGAAAATATGGAAACGCGTTGAGATTGATAGGTAGGCCGGCTACACTTCCAGTGTACATATGAGTTACTTGTGGCTTAAATTGTTACTTAATAAATCCTTGCGAATGCCTACAATGGCAACAATGTATTCTGTGTAAATGCAAGCTTTCGTCAGGATAGCAATACATAACAAGAACACCAACGTCGTACATTTCCAAGGATTGTTCATCGTGTTGTTTTTCTTTACGAAACATGTAAATGACAGCCGCTATTCCCTCGGAGTTCCCATACACGGGGGAGAGCGCTTGAGCTAAATGAAGGTGTACAAAGTCAATAAGCTCAAAGTACAGTACGACACGTTTCAGCCATTTGTGAAAAATAAACACAATCCGAATTTCTCCAGCACGTAAGCGACGCATGGCGTGCGCCGATAGGCGAGCCCCATCGACGCTGCGGTTTCTTGCGGCTCCAGGTCGCTAGTTCGAGAAAAGACAAAAACAACGCCGGGTATTTTGATTTAGGTTCACGTTGAACAAGCCTGGGAGTCAAAATTCATCCGGAGACCACCACTACTGTGTACCTCGATTGTCGTTTTGGCACGTACAGCCCCGTGATTACATTCACGTTTAACACTTCTACCACTATGCGATGTGCCGTGTGAGGCAATGACAATGCTAACTTTCTCGGAGGTTATGAGCAATGGCGCCCAACAACGCTTCACTCAAACTCGTATCGCTGTGTCTTTTGCTTACTACGCAGACAGGCAGCAGTGGTGCACGCAACGTAACGTTTACCATTAACTCACCACTCTCGTATTGCAGTAAACACTGAAGAAATTGAACATTCCCTGTCAGCATCACCGCTAATTATCGTCAATCAAAGCACACAGCACACAAAGCTTCGTTTACACCGACTCCAACAGTGCGTGGGATCCGCATAATGTGTTTCTTAGTCTCCATATTCCCCTCCAAATTTGTCCTGATGAAGTGCAGTCTTTCCCTTCCATGGGGGAAAAGGTTATTTTGTTGTTGTTGTTGTTGTTGTAGGTTTGCAGGTTACGCCACATTTTTTTATTCTGAAGGAACTACTGCCCTCAACATTCTATGTAATACATAAACAAAAGGCAGAATAACTGCACTTTTCATGCATAAATGTTTTATTAACAAGAAGCATGTCATAAAGAAATATATTAAGATTGTAAAGACACGCTTGTATCTACGAAGAAAAATATGTAACAAAAATTATTAGATATACAAAATGTATGGCCATGTAATAGGCACTATCTCCCAAAAAATCACAATTTTTAGTTGAACAGGTAATCTGTAAGGAACAGGTAAATGTAACTGTAAGCACTACAGCAGGGCGTGCCGGGCTGCGGTCGCCGATCTACCGGAG
Organism: Dermacentor albipictus; assembly: GCF_038994185.2. Taxonomy (NCBI): domain Eukaryota; kingdom Metazoa; phylum Arthropoda; class Arachnida; order Ixodida; family Ixodidae; genus Dermacentor; species Dermacentor albipictus. The sequence goes on from NC_091821.1 coordinate 291,864,591, forward strand.
TGGTTTGCGTGGTAGTCACTCTGTCCGAGTCTGACAAAAAAAAAAAGAAAATCGCAGTTCCGCCGGAATGGCGAAACACCGATTGAGATAGCATATTCGTAGATAACTGTACCAAGTAAAAATAGTAGTTCTATCGGCCGTATAAACTTGTAAACATTCGCTTACTATTTAAATTGACAATGATGTAATATGTAAGCGTCACTCAAAAAGGACGAAGACGAAAAAGACACCCGGACACAGCGCTGTGTGTCTGCTTCTTTCTACGTCCTTGTTCAGTCGCGCTTACACATTTTATCATGGATTGAAAGCAACTAGCTCATCAACGGGCTTTAGCTAAATTAAAGGGACCCTAAAAAGCTTTTGAAGATTTTGTACAAACGTACCGAATCGTTAGAGTAGGTCCTTCTGATCATTAATTGACGCATCTAAGTGCTCTGCGTAAACGTGTAATTTATTATAATATTTTAAAAATGTAGATTGCTGCCGATCACAGCACATCGCTCAGCTGAATTTTAAGCCGCCCCTACCCATTTGACCTTATTTACCCTAATGACGTTAATAGGGCGAGCTATCCGATTGGCTGCTCAGGGCGCGTCATCAATAATTTTTCCAACTTTATGGTGAACAAATGTTGTTCGTAATAGTTGGAATGTTAATTTGTTTCTCTAAAAGGAACATAGCAGAAACAGAATGCACAAGAACAATGTTTCACTACGCTTAAGCCCTTGCGGCACACAGCAAACATCGTCTGCTTGTGTTACAACATCCTCCATTCTGACGAGAGCTCCGCGGTCAGAGTCGGTTTCAGCCCTTTCGCGAGCACCATGATTCGACTTGGTTGCGTTGTGGGCTATAAACGTAGCGACAGGCAATATGCCAAGCTGCGAAATCGTGTCCCTCCGCAAGGCAGCAGATGAGCGGACTGGCTGCAGTGCATCGGCGCCAGGAGTTGCGCGTTTGCGGCCGTCACTTTAGGAAGACGATTACTACCGCAATAGCGTTTCGCGAGTCCGGCATGCGGGTAAACGCAAGCGCAAAGGGACAGAGCGTGGCCGTTTGACCGTGCCGTTTCACGGGTTGAGCAGAAGCGCAAATGTCAATGATATGCACGTTGCAGCCACCTGGTGGTACAGAACTCATCCACACACAGTAGCAGTAGCGAAATTTATTCTTCTTTGCTGCTCGTGTAAATTTTTCGCAGGAGTGTAGTCGAAGATTCCAGATGCCTTATATTGTGAGGAGGAGGAGGAGGAAGTAAACTTTATTGCCCTAGAAAGAGTAATTCAGCGGTCGGGCCGGATGTCTTCATCTTCTAATGGTTGATGCCGATCTCCGGCCTGCGTGGTTGGCGCCCCTATTCCAGGGCACCACTGAGCGCGGCTGCTCGTCGGGCATGATCCACCAGCCTCCGTTGGAGGCTAGGGTCGCCGCTGGAGAGCACGCTCTCCCACTGCTCCACACTCGAATTTTCTATTTTGTGGAATGCCTTATTCGTATTGCACTCCCATGTGATGTGATAAAGTGTGGGTATTGCGCCACACCACGGGCATGTGTCCCTGTATTGACCTGGGAACATTTTGTGTAGTTTATGTAAATTTGGGGAAGTTCCTGTCTGCAGCTTTCGCCAGTAAACTGCCTGTTCTTGAGTGAGTGTATTGTGAGGTGGGGGATATCTGATCCTCGTCCCTCTATGGTAATTTAGCATGTCAGAGTAAGTTGGGATCACTGTCATGAAGTCCTCAGGATCTCTGTTTAGGCCCGCTCGGTTTGTATGCTCGCGAGCGATCCTATCAACCCTTTGGTTGCCCTCAATCTCAGTGTGCCCCGGTACCCAAAAGATGGTGTGTCTAATGTGTTTATTCTGTTGGCCAGCGCGGAGGAAGATTTGGAGCGCTTTTAGACCAATTCTGCCGTTAATGTAGTTTCGACATGCTTCCTTGGAGTCTGTTAGAATTATAAGGGATCTATTTGTGCGGTAGCCCTCCACAGTTGCAAGAGCAACAGCCATTTCCTCTCCCTCGGTTACCGTACAATCCCGTGCCGACGCGCAAGCGATTTCCCAATAGTCCGAGCCTATTACTGCCGCGACGACTCTTTGTTCTTTTTCCCTTCGTTCTCGAGGATATACCACGGCGTTCGTGTATACCGTGTTCGCCTTGGTTGCTAGGTATTTTTCTACATACTTTGCCCTAGCGTTCCGCCTGGCTGTGTGTAAATTCGGGTCCATGTTTCTTGGCAGGGACCCTACTTTGATGGTACTGCGATACTCATCGGGTAGGTTTGCCGTTCTTTGTTCTTCCCTCTCAATTTCTTTATGCCCCAGTTTTTTTAGGAGCTGTCTGCCCGTGGTAGTCTGCTGGAGTCTGAGTAGCTGCGACCCTAATTGTGCTTCTTTGAGCTCCTCGAACGTGTTGTGGAGTCCGAGGGCCAGCAGCTTCTCTGTCGAGGTGTTGGCCGGCAGGTGAAGCGCTGTTTTGAACGCTTTCCTTATGATGGCGTCGGCCTGGTCCTGTTCGCCTTTTTTTGTGTAGTAATATGGGAGGGCGTACGTAATCCGGCTGATTATGAGGCTCTTAACCAACTTGACTGTATCTTCCTCCTTCATGCCACTTCTTTTTTGCGAGACGCGGACAAAGGTGCCAAAGGCGCCAACGACAGCAAGCACGCTATACACAGGTGGCCGACGACATTGACGACAGCGACAACTCCCAGCGCAAAGGGGTGATGCAAGAAAATGACGCCAACTCGCACGTGAGTACGCTCCAGCTTACGAGGGCCGTCCCGCTCCAGGGGGCGTTCTCGATCCAGAGGACAACCCAGCTCCACAGAATGTTCTGGTGTCGACTCGCAACCCCGAGGACCAGGGGCAAGATCGAGGTCCCTTTCACAGTCGACCGTAAGAACAACCTGTGCCGATAGAGTCAAGAACGGAGGCCTTGGGAAACCAGGACAACCGACAAGGGGAAGGTCTAGGAGTACTAATGGTAGGGCGCAGCCGGAACGTGAGTCAAATCCCCGAATATTAGCATTAAAATCAGAAAATCAGAAATGAAGGCTAGAACGGTCTGAGCTCAGGGAGGCTTTCGAGTCCTTTAAAGAAGGGTCCGAAACACCCTGTAGTCAGATGGAGACAACAGCTCCAAAACTCTTGGCCGGCAAACCTAAACGTAAAGCCCCCCACCCTGTTCCCATTAGCGAAACAGAGGAGGAAGATTTAGAAACCTCTGAGGCAGAGGAGATGGGAGAGAGTGACGCACCCCCCAAACACAAAAAGTCAGAATGGCTGCAAGGTTAGCAACAATAGAAAGGACTGTGGCGAAAATCATGGTGCTCATCACTAATCTAGATGCTCGAGTGGGTCAACTAGAAAGGCCCAAAGTTAAGGCAAAGGCAAGCGCAGCAGCTGCATCGGCAGTCCACGGAGGCACAAACGGTAGCCCGAGCGCGGACTCTAGGGGTTCGGGTAGTCAACCAATGGTATCATAATGGCTGCAAACGGCAGCAATAACATTAAACTGTGGCAGGGGAATTGTGCGAGTTTCCGTAGGCACAAGGCTCCCCTGCAGCAGGTCATTAGATCAGCCAAAGTTAAGCCACACATTATTCTCTTACAGGAAACACTAGCTAAGGAGGATATCTCTCTACCAGGTTACAACTCCGAAACCTTGATCCTACCAGTGGGCCGGAAAATAGCGACTTTGGTTCAAAAGGGTACCTCCTATGATAGTCACGAGATTCATAAGTACAAGGTTGGTCTAGAAGCACAAATGATGGAACTCATTCTAAAGAGCAAAAAAGCAGCTAACGTGTATATAGCTAACGTTTGCAGCTCTCCGGCAGAGAGGAAAATTGATTTTAAGAGCCTCTTGGGCCGCATTTCCTGTAAGGCAGATGCAGCCCCACTCGTAGTGGCTGGGGACTTCAACGCTCCCAACAAAGAATGGGCTATGGTTATCAGAGCGTCAAGGGTACTAATTTAGCAACCACGGCCAGTGAGTTAACATTTGCTCTTATTACAGATGCTTACTTCCCCACAAAAACTGGTACCTCCACTACCAGAGATACAACCCCGGATCTAACATTTCTTCGCGGAATTGAAGACTCGTGGGACAATCTGCAGGAGAATTTAAGAAGTGATCATTACATAATTGAGGTCATCTTACAGACGCAGCCACCACCACTAAGGAAATATGAGTACGTAGACTGGGATCTCTTTCGTAAGTTGCGTAAGGAAACCAGCATAGATGGCGAATATTACGAGGAGCTTTTAGACCACCTAAAGGCAACGATTAAGAAAGCTACTAAAGCAGTCTCAACAGAAATCGAAGTCCCGAAAATCGACTCCAAGCTAGCTCACACGCTGGAAGCGAAGAATTCCCTTCGAACCAGATGGAAGAGTCACATACTTAATAGAAGACTTAGAGCCATGATCGCCCTAGTTAATCATGATATCCAGACCTACGCGGCTCAACTTTCACGTCAGCAATGAGATGACGCTCGCTCAGAAACAGATGGCAGATTGCGCAGAGGAGGCAAATGGAATCTATTGAAGAGCCTACTTAATGACAAACTCTCCAGAGGTACTACAAACCTCGCCATAAACTTCTTCGTTCCCATAAAAATATGGGAACGAAGAACAAATAAGCGAACCTTACTCCGTAATATCGCAACCGGACTTGGACAGTGACTTCACTGCAGCTGAGATAAGGCACGTACCCTTTAATTTAAATGGGAGATCTGCCCCAGTTCCGGATGGCATCACAAATAAACTTTTGCGAAACCTGGACCATGATGCCATAGGCATAATCACGGTCAAAATTAATAGTCACTGGAGATCCGGCACCGTCCCACCGGAGTGGAGAGAGGCCAAGGTGACATTTATACCGAAACCCGGCAAACCACTAACAAAGGAGAACCTCAGGCCCATATCACTTACATCCTGTATTTACAAGGTAGCCGAACATGCTATTCATAACAGGATAATAGAATACATAGAAAACTAGGAGCTTTTCAGGCACAATCTCATAGGTTTCGGAAGGCATTATCCACACAGGGCGCCATGCTTATGATCAAACGTGCTATTATTGACTACCCTAGCAGGGACGTAAAGGGCCTCCTGGGTCTGGATCTTATCAAAGAATTTGATATGGTGGCACATAAACATATCCTACATGATATCTCATCCTTGAACCTGGGAAGCAATTTTTACAATTATATGAGGTCCTTTCTAGCTAATCGGACAGCTCGGGTCAAACTCGGGACAGTCACAGGCGGTCCACACAATTTAGGCAACAACGGCACACCACAAGGTTCAGTATTGTCCCCACTCCTCTTTAAAATTGCCATGCACAGGCTGTCGGAGGAATTTTCCAAAATCCCGAGCTTGGGGCACGTCATATACGCTGACAATATCACAGTGCGGGTCCACAGGGGGTCACTGGCAGCACTTGAGCAGAAACTACAGGCAGCCGTAGACACCACAGAATCCTTCCTCAAGTGCACCGGACTCAGGCTATCACCTAGTCAATCTGAGCTGCTGCTCCTTACACAGGAGAGACAAGGTGTTAGAAACCTTGCGCCTTTAAAAACTCTGCCAATTAAAATCACAGACAACACAGGACGGGTCATACCCAGAGTAGACACAATTAAAATTCTGGGTCTTCTCATTGACGCAAGGAGCTGTAATGCTACGGCCCTGAACAGTCTCACAGGTCAGGTCAACAGTACTTTAAGGCTCCTGGGCAGGGTCGGTCTCCAATCGAAATGCAGGCCTCAAGGAGGTGCAATCTCGTCAGAGCATACCAGGCATTTTTCATCAGTCATGTGACGTACATTGCATCATACCTGAACTGGGGGAAAGCAGAGAAGGCTAAGCTAAACGCACTTATACGCTCCGGACTCAAAAGGGCTCTGGGACTCCCGCACGGAACCAGTACCGAACTCCTCAGCAAGTTAAGACTTCATAACATTATAGATGAGTTCATTGAGGCACATTCGATGTCACAAATTGCAAGACTCTTTAACACTAAGCCAGGGTGCAAAACTCTAGATGAAGTCAGAATATTTCCTCGAGGAGGAGACATCTCTAAGTTCAAAATACCCGAGGAGGTGGAGACAAAATTAGTTGTAGACCCCACACCTAGAAAAATTCATCCTGTCCACAACAAGGGCAGAAGGGACGCCAGGGCCAAATGCATTCTGAGTAAACTGCATGAACCACAAAGCTAAGCTCTTTCTGTCGATGCAACTAGTTATGGATCGGGCAACTGCTACGCTATTGCAGTGGTCGATGAGAGCGGTAAATTAATAAGCGCGGCGTCACTAAGAATGAGCTCCATTCATGCCACAGAAAGAAGCAAGCATAGCACTAGCAATTACAATAAGTAGAGGTTCCACGATTTCCTCCGATTCCCGTACAGCTATAAGGAATTACTCAGCTGGGTTCGCCTTAATGGAAGCACACAAGTTACTTATACACAGTCTTAATACTCATAATTACGAGCAACTGGATAGCTCACACCTAGTCTGGTTTCCGGCTCATCAGGACTACTCGGTCAGCCCCAATGGCTCCAATCCTAACGAGCAAGCTCACTCTGCATTGCGAGATCTCACATGCCGCGCATCAGATCAAGAACTGCTCGAGGATGACTGCGGCTCCTAAAAAGACCCACTTACTACATTTCACCAAATCACCTCACACTATGGGGACGGCAGGAGGTTTTTTTCCTCCCCCCATCAGAAGCTCAACCGAGCTCAGGCAGCCACATTAAGAATGATTCAAACTAAATCTTATCCCACATCTTTTGTGCTTAACAAAACTGATCAGGATTTTCCCGCGGAATGTAAAAGTTGTGGCCACAATACGTGTCTATTTGATCATATACTCTGGCTGTGCCCCAACCAAAGGGCTTCGGATCTCAACAGTGAAGAGGACTGGAGTCGGCGCATATCCAGCGAAGTCCTCCAAGATAAACTCCTGGCCGTCCGGAGGGCTCACAGCATCGGGAAAGCCTTTGGCCTACAAGTGCCTATGTGGGCGGAGCCACCGACTTAGCCTGCGGGCTTGTGCCCTCGGGCCCTAGTTTCTATAGATCAAAATAAAGTTCTTGCCATGCCATGCCATGTAAACGTTAACGCGTTGTTTTAGTAAGTGTTTAAAATATTTTACACTTCGTTAGAGCAATATTAGCGCTTTGTTTGGCTGGTGAAGCTCTGCGCCAACAGGTGGCTGGACCGTGCCGAACAATTAGGCCACTCACGCACGTCTGCGCTAAAGTGCCTTCCTCAGCTTGAATTTACGGCTCCAGCCATCCGTCGAAACGCCCAGCTCGTCTGTGGTTACCGGAATGCCAGACACGTTCAGCGACAGAATGCTCGCAACGCACGCTGATTCCATAGCTCTCGCTTGGGGTCGACTGCCAAGCAGCTGGCGGGAACATTATGCAAAAAACAGAGGTGAGGCGTGCAGACAGGACACAAGAGTAAAATGGACAACACGAACGCCACTTCTTTAGTCTTGTGTCCTGCCTCACCTCTCTTTTTGCATAATGCGTCCTTACCAACTAGCTCAACTTATTGTCGTTCTAATTTGGGGGGGGGGGGGGGCAGTTAGGAGAGGCTTCACGCTCTCGCTCCGAGAGAACCGGAAGTTGACGACACGACGTGCCATCATGGCGCAGAGCCAGTGAAGGTGGAGCTCAGCCCCAATGACTCGGCGAACGAGTTGAGCACAAAATGCATGGCTCTGGAGGAGGGTAGCTTTTAATCGTCCGTAGCTCTCCTAATATTGTGGTGGAAATTGTGGTAGGAGTGATGAACTTTAGCTGTACCCTACACGTCTACAAAATTTCTCCGGACCGCTTCAGGGGCCCTTTAACCAGCATGGTGTCACGCGCGGACAGGTAAAGATGAGCACACATCGCTCGATGACAAAGGAAACTCTGAAAACACTGGAGTTAGGAATTGCGGCAGTGGTCGCGAGCCAATTGACCTTTGTGCAACCTGTCGCGTCAACGCGTACGAAACGTAGAAAGCACTGCGCATACGAACCTACCGGCACTATTCGCACTCTGCAAACATCGCAGATCGCTTTGAAGATGAGGACCGCGCGGGCGCGCACTTTGGCCATGTCGCAGACCGCTTTCAAGACACACCAGCGTCGGCACTACGTCCCTACGGCGTCCGCCCAAGGTGTCTACTAGCGCACGCGCCATTCGCGTGGCCAACGCCGTAGTAGACGCCGCGCTTGCCTTCAGTCTGTGCGGAGAGGCGGGCGAGGAGGACATCGAGGCACCGTAACAGCCGCCAGAGAAGAACGCCTCTCCTCCTTCGCCTCACTCCCCTGCCTCGCGCGCCACAGGAGAGGGCATGCATTCGCGCACGCAAGATTGAACCGCGTTCGCCGGCTTGCCCTCACACACTTTCACTCATACAGAACCTCACGGCGACGCCGACGACAGAAATGCTGCTGCAGTGTCCATATAATTGCTATCGCAATAAAATCAGCATTTTCAAACTAGCTGATGCTCCATGCTTCCTGTAACAAGCATGTGACGTCCCCTCGAGCATAATCTTTGCTTGCCTGCCAGGCTCGGTAGGCAACATTGGTCACCGCACCGCAATAAACACCAACGAGCACAGCTGCTCGGCAGTCAGTCATCGTTCACCACCACGCTGCGGAGCGTCCTTCTAACGGAGGGTGCCTCGAGCCTTCCCTTGTTAACGAACCCGGGCGGATCGTGACACTCGTGACGAGTACCCACGGATCGTCCCACGCCGCCGCGAGCGGTGAAACACCGCCCTCCGTTGCTGCCTCCATGCCGCTGTACGGAAGGATCGAGCCGTTCGAGGGAGATGCGTCCGCCTGACCAATTCACGAGGAAGAAGTCCACGTGTTATTCCTGGCAAACGACACACCCGAGGCCAAACAGCGGGACATTTTCCTGGCCAGCTGCGGGATCCGTGTGTTCAGTCTCCTGTTCGACATTCTGACGCTGGGTTAGCTGTTCGTCATATTCCGCTCGCATTTCAACCCAGCACCGTCCACACTAGAGTGTACTAGAATGAGGGAGTAGGTCCAACGGAGGCTACGGCAAGCGGCGAGAGTGAAGCAAAAAACGTTGAAATTTGCGGCAGCGCTGCAGCCTTCTTCTTAAAGCTCCTCGTTTTTCTGACGTTCCGGCCAATCCGGTGCCTCGGCGGCACGGCGGAACCACGCCTACCGACGGTGGTTACGGCGGCGCCGAGCTGTCGTCTGCTCGACGAGCCGCCGTCTACTGAACACACCGTGGTGCTTGTGTTTGTTTGGTCAATTATTGTTCCTAGTATGTGCTAAAAAAGAATACAATAAAATTACTGCTTTGCCATGAATTGAGGTTCCTCGCTTCAGTCAAACGATGCCGTCTGCACTATGTTTACGCGTGCAGACGGCCCTCGCATATGTCTGTGGTTTGTCTCGCAACTCGGCGACTTGGCAGAGTGTTCCAATAATGAGAGGACTCTTCGGCAATCTAGCACACCTCGGCGGAAGAACTACTGTTGTATAGGGGGTTGAAAAACTGTGTACAGCAGATTGAAAGGTCAGGCCTAGCTCTCGCTCTTCGGAATCCCTAACGATGAAAAAAGGCGACGCGTGCGGGAGCTCAACCTTCACCGCACCGATCGGCCTTTTGGAAGTCACCGACTCCATTTTTGAGCTGCACTTAGATGCAAAGTACATACTGAGGCATTATGTGCATATTATCAAAGGCCTGGAAGTATCTACACAGCTGGAAGTATCTACACAGCATGCAGTACACAAATTTTTTTTGCCCTATTTTCCGGAGTATCTCTATGAGCAGGCCACGCGAAAGAGAACGGCCTCATATGCAACAGATGAAGGCCGGTCATGAAAGAGAACGCTCCCACTCTCACTCGAACCGTGATTCAGATTGGAAGCATGTGACAATGGAAACCTGCGCAAGCTCGAAGACATAGACAACCGATAACATGCTTCCTAATCCAAGCAAATATAAACAATGTGTTTTACTTTATTCCCCCAGGGGATCTGGAAAACCAACTACATCTCAGGCGTATGACGCATAAAAATAGGGAAGACAACGGTTATTCCATAAATATTTTCAAAACACGCAATTAACGTACAAAAAAAATGTGCTGCACGTAGCGAATAATGTGACCCACATGCTCCCTAAATGTCAAATTTGTTCCGTTATTACAGCATCGGGGAAATTTTGTTAGCATTCACTCTATCGCCTTGAGAAAGAAACAAAAAAGGTTTACCAATTTTTATTTGACCCGCAATTATGCCACACAGTTAATTTATTTCTGTACCTCATGCCATTACTGCACATGATCTCCATTTCTGCGGAATATGAGCTCCGCATTTTGTTATCTCTTGACACAGTGAAACACGCACGTAAGGTTTAAAAAAGAAAGCAAACTGCAAACGCGATCCATCTTACTGCGGGGCTCTGGCTAATCCAGGCATGGTCATCCTTGAACGCAACTGCAACGCTGCGCTCGACCGCGGCCGTGCTTCTGTTCGGCACGTTCTGACGCTGCCGACCGGCGCCTCCCAGCCTCCGCCGCGCGCGGGAGCGTGCACTCTAAAAATAGTTTACACCCTTTGGCTTGCCCCTTCTGCCACACAAAAATAATCGTCATCTGGCTTGATGTGTTTCCTTTCTTTATCGCTGCAAGCCCGGAACTTTCCAGTGACGAACGGCACGCGCGTTATCAGAAGAGGCACTCTTAAGGGTGTAAACTGTTCTACGCTGATAACGCGCGTGCCGTTCGTTACTGGAAAGTTCCGGGCTCGCAGCGATAAAGAAAGGAAACGCATCAAGGCAGATGACGATTATTTTTGTGTGGCAGAAGGGGCAAGCCAAAGGGTGTAAACTGTTCTTAGAGTGTGGCGTCCAGAAGAAGGCGATGGTGGTGCCATCTGGATTTGTAATAAAAAATGCCTCAGCGCGGAGCCCTCGTTGGCCCCACTCTACCAATCTAGTACACTCTAGTCCACACTAATGGAGCGTTTCCGCTTCAACAACCGGAGCCGCCGGGAAGGAGAGACACTAGGGCAGTTCGTTGCTGCGCTACGAGGGTTAGTGAGTGCCTGCATCTTCGGGGACCAACTGGACTCGCTGCTCCGGGACCGCTTCGTCTGCGGCATCAACAACAGCGCCATGCAGGCGTGACTCCTGGTGCTTCCCGACCCCTCACTGGACGACGCCGTGAAAGTAGCGCTGGCAATGGAAGCTGCCGCCAAGGACGGTCAAAGGACGGTTGACCATCGGAAGCGGCGGTCAACAAGTTGGCGACAAAAGGCAGTACCTACGGTCGCTGTGGTGGCACCTATCCCCCTCACAGTGCCAGTTCTCTGAAGCAAAATTCTTCACGTGCGGGAAGACTGGGCACCCGGCAAGGGAGTGCCGGAGGGGGAGGACAAACAGCAAACAGCGGCTGCAGCGTGGTTCAAGCGTAGGTACCACACAAGCCCGCGGCCAGGGTAGCCGTCGCAAGGGTACGCGGCGGGGCCGTGCGGCAGCAGGGTCCACTTCTTCCGTGGCCAGGCTCCACGTCGTGGCCGAGGACCCGCCGATTTTCGACATGTGGCACACAGGCCTTGAACCGTCGTCTGTGCCGCCGTACATGCTGACCATTGAAATCTGTGGGCATCCCATTTCCATGGAGCTGGACACAGGGGCTAGCGTGTCTGTCATGGCCGCGAAACGGTTCAAGCGTACCTTCCCCGGGGTGTCCGTCGAGGCTTCGGGCGTGATGCTGTGCAGCTACTCCGGGCAGCTCTCCCAGATCCAGGGTAAGGCACAGGTCAGCGTTCGCTTTGGCGACAGGGAGGAAACCCTTACCCTTTACTAAACCAAGGGGTCGTCACAGACGTAGCTGCGCCGGAACTGGATTCATGCACTGGGCGTTTGTCTGCCAGAGTACCAGGATGCCAGCCTGCATGCGGTGAAAGACATCCCCACCCTCTTGACCAAGTTCAAGTCCTTGTCAAAGCCAGGGGCGGGCACATTCGCCGGTACGACGGCTGGCATCTATGTACCTGATGAAGCCCGGCCACGTTTTTTCAAGCCTCGCCCACCCTGTTCGTCCTGAAGGAAGGGGCCATCCAGGAGCTGCAACAGTTACAGCGAGAGGGCATCCTGGTGCCCATCAAGACGTCTGAATGGGCCACTCCCATCGTACCAGTCCTCAAGCGAGACGGCAGTGTCAATATCTGCGGGGATTTGAAGGTTACCATCAACCCCGTCCCTACCGTCGAGAAGTACCCGCTGCTCCGCATTGAAGATCTTTGGTCAGCGTTGTCCGGTGGACAGAAGTTCACCAAGCTCGAGCTCAGAGATGCTTACCAGCAGCTGGTGCTCCAGGGTGCCTGCCGGAAGTATGTCACAATATCGACAACTCTGGGGTTCTTCAAGTACACGTGTGTCCTCAGCCCCAGCCATATTCAGAGGGAGATTGACAACCTCTTCAGTGGCATGAGGCACGTGGCGATGTACTTCGATGACATCCTGGTTGCTCGCAGCGACGACGAGGACCACCTGCAGAACCTGCACAACGTCCTGGCACGGATGCAGGACGCCTGTCTCAACCTCAAGCTGAAAAAGTGCGTTTTCCTGGCCCTCCGTGTTGAGTACATGGGACATGTCATTTCCCTGGCTCGCCTAGCTCCGACTCCCCGCAAGGTTGATGCTGTGCTCAAGGCACCTTACCCCAGAACAAGAAGGAGCTTCAGAGATACCTCGACCTCATCAACTTCTACAGGAGTTTCCTTCCGAACCTGTCGGATCATCTACAGCCGCTCCATCTTCTGCTTCGAGATGGTCAGCAATGGGTCTGGAAGAAGGAGCAGGACCGGGCCTTCCAGGGCAGCAAGGAGCCAAGGCTCCAGTCCTGGTACACTTCGACCCTGCCAAGCCTGTCATCCTGATCGTAGATGCGTCGCCGTACGGCCTGGGAGCCGTCCTGGCAAACCGGGACAACGATGGCCAGGAACGCCCTGTGTCGTTTGCTTCTCGTCGGCTTAACGCTGCAGAACAACGCTACAGCCAGCTGGACAACGAAGGCTTGGCCCTCATGTTCGGTGTCGAACGCTTCCACCAGTATCTGTGGGGTCTGATGTTAGAGGCGGTCACAGACCACAAGCCGCTGCCGGGGCTGCTAGGGCCTGACAAAGTAGTTCCCGTACAGGCATAACCTCGAGTGGTACGCTGGGCTTTGAGGTTGGCAGCTTATAGTTACTAGCTGGTTCACCGTCCGGGAAAGGGCCTGGGACCTGTTGATGCCCTGAGCCGCCTGCTCCTGCCAGAAGTGCCTCATACTGTTCCAGAACCTGCTGAAGTGTTCATGCTGTAGCACGCGTACCCGGAAGTGCTCTCCAGATCTGTGGTACCGCAAGCGACCAGCCGGGACCCAGTCCTGTCTCAGGTGGTCAAGGCGGTGTCCTGTGGGGAGGGATTGGCTCAGTAGGCCTATAGCCACAAGGCCGCTGAGCTGAGCTTGGAGCAGGGCTGCCTACTGTGGGGTTGCAGTGTGGTGATCCCACAAAGTCTGAAGTCCACGGTCCTGCAGTTGCTGCACGCGGGTCATCCTGGCGTGGAAAAAACCCAGATAGTGGAGCGCTCCCGTGTTTGGTCACCTGCCATGCACCAGGACATCGGCCATATGGTGCAGTGCTGCCAAACCAGCCAATAGCATCAGCGGGCCTCCCGTCATTTGGAAACCACAGCCTGGCCGTTCCCACAGAGACCCTGGTCCCGCTTACATGCGAAATTTGGGGGGGCCCCCATTACTTCCTGGCGGGGGCGGACTCCTTTTCGAAGTGGGTGGAGGTGTTACCTGTCACAACTCCATTTATGTCACAACTCATTTATAGAGCTGGGGAGCCGAGGCACGCCGCAGGGATCAGTCATCTCCCCTTTTCTCTTTAACGCGGCGATGCGCGGGCTCCCGGAACTGCTGTGCTCTATCCCTGGGCTTCACCACAGCCTATACGCTGACGACGTGACGTTATGGGCAGCGGCCGATGATCCACAAGCTCTTCAAGAGATCATGCAACGCGGCATCGACGTCGTACAAGCTTATGCGGAGTCAAGGGGCTTGACGTGTTCACCGGAAAAATCCGAATGCCTCCTGATCAAGCCCAGCAGGAGTAGCTGTCCCAGGGGATTACCACGGAGAAGGCGCTTCCTTGAGCTTAAAGTCGGAGAACTTACCATCCCGGAGCGCCCCAGTATCAAAATATTGGGGCTAGACTTTCAGAACACGCTGCGCTGCGGGCTCATGTTAAAGAAACTCCAGAGGGCGACCAACTACACACTACAGCTCATTCGCCGGGTGGCTAATCGGCACCACGGCATGGGCGAGGGCGATCTGCTTCGACTTGTGCAGGCATACATAACCAGCAGAACCATGTACTCGACACCATATGTCAAACTCGCAGTCACAGATTTAGCCAAATTAAACACCATGATCCGACGAAGCACAAAGGCAGCCTTGGGCCTTCCGGACCACGCGGCCACCGCAAGGCTAGAGGCCTTAGGCATGCATAACACGATCGAGGAGCTCTTGGACGCTCACCACACAGCCCAAGTCCGTCGTCTCTCGCTAACCCCGGCTGGCCGCACAGTCCTCCGGAAGCTCAGTCTCGAGGCTATCCCCGAAATTACAGAGTACGTTACGATTCCGCGAAAGGTGAGGGGGCATATTTATGCCCCACCTCTACCCCGCAACATGGACCCCGAGTTCCATCAGGGCCGTCGGCAGGCCCGTAGTGAAGCCATTTGGCGACGCTATGGCTCGCAAGATGGAGTGGTCTACACAGACGCAGCCAGACACCCTCGCGGCGACCTCATGACTGCGGTGGTAGCTGATCACAACGGAGGACTGCTAGAACATACAACAATCACGGCTGGCCGAGTGGTGGAAGCGGAGGAAACCGCGATTGCCATGGCCATGCATGCGGACGCAAATACCGTCATCAGCGACAGCAAGCAGGCCATCGGCAATTTCGTCCGTGGTAGAATTTGCAAACAGGCGTACCATGTCCTCACACGACGCCCCCTAAGCGGCTTGAAAACCCTCGTGTGGACCCCCGCTCACGCGGCTGTGCCCGGCAACGCGTCGGCTCACAGTTTGGCTCGAGATCTCGCGCGCCGAGCCTCGTCCGCGGATGCGGACGGCGTGAATGAGGAGGAGACACACGAGGAACCCTGCGAGACTTATTATGAAATAGCCTATCGGTATCGCTTGAGGCGTCGCGCGCTCCCACCACCGGCCAAGCAACTCGACAAAACGCAAGCGGTCGCGTTTCGGCGACTTCAGACAAATACATACCCACACCCAAAATACATTAACAAAATCACAGGGGGCAGGGAAAGCGACAAATGTAGGCTCTGTTCAGAAACAGGAACACTCACACACATAATGTGGGAATGCACCTCGCTCCCGTTCTCTCATCCCCCCGTCAGCAGCGAGACTGACTGGACAGCCTGGCTCAGTTCCGGGGACGTCGACCGACAATTGGAACTGGTGGACTGGGCGGAAAAGGCCAAGCAGGCCCAGGGCCTTACTTGAGCCCTAACGCTCAGCCACGTCCCTCTTTACCCTTCCCCCTTTCAATAAAGTTTATCACCACCACCACCACCATCAGCAGCCGCGACCTTTGCAGCGCTACATGTCTTCGCCGCCCAGGTGTTGCCGGACGTCATCGTGTCTGACAATGGTCCTGCTTTCGCCAGCGCAGAGTACCTGGCCTGGCTAACGAAGAACGGAATCTGCCGCATGATTGTTCCGCCGTACCACCCTGCTTCAAACGGTGCAGCCGAGCGAGTGGTGCAAACCGTGAAGGACGAGCTTAAGAAGAGCCATACGGGTGATTTCTGGACGCAGATTCCCCGGCTACTGTTTTAGTACCGGACCATGCCCTACGATTTCACTGGCCGTGCCCCCTGTGAGCTCCTTCTGGGTCGGATGGTCAAGACGCCCTTGGACGTCTTGCATATGAAACTCCGATCCACAGTGCTCCTGAAGCAGCTGATGCAGACGCTGGCTCCTGGCAAAGGGTGCCATCACGGGCCTTTGCCTGAGTCAGGAGCTCCAGTTTTCGTCACGAACCTGCGTCCTGGTCCGCCCTGGTCCGCCGGACAGGTGGTGTCTCCTGCCAACGCCTCATCGCTGCTCATCCGCATGCCAGAGGGGGCCACATGGCACAGACAGGCCGACCATGTTAGGCCTCGCCTCGGGACCTGGCCAGCACCCTCGACTGCCACTTCCGAGTCCCAGCACGCAGGAGGACTAGCGGCAATACCAGTCGCTTCCAGTGGAGCACCGCCCACCTCGGAGGCGGCAAGCGTTGCCAGCAGTGCGGTACCCGTTGGGCCGGTGTCGAGGCCGTCACCACTCACAAGGTCGACCACTGCGGACGCTCCGGATGGAGCGAGGTTGTCTCAGGCAGCACGTGGCGTTGCCACACCCGGCCCATCGACACCGGGGCCCAGGCGGAGTAGTCAACGGCGGAGGCCACCACAACGTTACTCGCCTGGGTAGCAGGCACCGTCGACCCGGCTAGAAATCGTGAGGCTTGTAGCGCGTTAAAAAGACAAGGCCGAAAGTGAGACGTGACACACACAGGCGCTAATGAAATGCTGTAAAGCAGTGATTTGGGCTTGTTGGTAAGACATCGTGAGGCTTATAGCGCGTTAAAAAGACAAGGACGAAAGTGAGACGTGACACACACAGGCCGCGCTATAAGCCTCACGATGTCTTACCAACAAGCCCAAATACTGCTTTACAGCATTTCATTAGCGCCTATGTGTGTCACGTCTCACTTTCGGCCTTGTCTTTTTAACGCGCTATAAGCCTCACGATGTCTTACCAACAAGCCCAAATCACTGCTTTACCGGCTAGAAAGGAGGCAGAGCCTCGTACATTGAACTTGGAAGTTTTGTGTTGTCGACAAACAAACTGGGGGTAAGGGGGATCTTTGTTTGCCTACCAGGCTCGGTGGCCTGCCAGGCTCGGTACGCAGCAGTGGACCCCGCACCGCAATAAACACGGACGAGCACAGGTGCTCGGGATCAGTCATCGTTCATCAACACCACGCTGCGGAGAGTCCGCCTAACGGAGGGTGCCTCGAGCCCTCCCTTGTTCACGAACCAGGGCGGATCGTGACACCTCCAATAAAATCAGCCGCAGCGGAATCACGAGATCTACGGCCATTTGAAGCGCGCGCGCCGCTGCAGGAGGCGGCCATTTGTGCTTTCTACTTTGACGATCGCGAAACTTCAGAGCGCGTTCAAAAATTACTGCCTGGTGGGAAGAAGTCGAACAGCCTAGTAAAAAAAAAATAGTTCTCCTTCACGCCTGATGGCGCAGTGTGCCTGTGAGAACTAGTCACTGGAAAAAATTTCAGAGTACCGCATTCGTTTTCCCCACGCCGCCGACGCGTTCATTGGTCCAACCGTAACACGTGACTTTGACAAAAAAGTTTTAGCGCACTTTGAGCCAAAATTCTTGCTTGGAATGACAGCTACTCCAGAGCGTAGTGATGCTGATACCTGCCAAGCGCCGCGCGGGCCGGTTGAGTTAGAGCGCAGGCAGCGCAGGTTCCCTACGTTTTTTGTGTTGCGATTGTCGCGCTCGCATTTGACTGCAAGGAAATCATGCCTGGATGCTGCGCCTTCGGATGCAGCAAGCGAAATCAGTCTGAAAATACTTTTTTTTTTCTAGATTCCGACCGGGAAAAATGACCGAGAGCGTCGTTCTGCGCGGTTACACAGAATCGGCCGGGAGAACTTCAAGCCTACAAAAAACACCCGCGTGTGCGAGGTACAAGTACACCTTGCTTGTGCTTTTCGGCACTGTTTTTTAAGATATTTAAGCGAAGTGCACGCGGTGTTAGCGATGCTACGAAAATAGGAGTTCATTGCAGGGATCGTTCGCGTCTTGCACGCTTGAGTACACGTGTACGCGTTTGTTGCTCAACACACGCGGTTATTCCGTGCTCGTGGCACGCGAAGGTATACTTGTCGCGCGAGAATTCCGCGCCTCACGTGCACCAGATACTCGCACGATTTCTACGCGCACGTGAGCGCGCTCTCGCCTCGAGTCACTCGACCCATATATGGCACTTGTTTTTCGCAGATCTTGACGATCGCAGTCAATAAAAGCATGGTCAATACGAGGCCCATGATACTTCTTCTTTTCCACTTATCCTTTGCTCATTTATACATACGCATTTTGAGCTTGAAACCAATGGCCAGGTGATATTCACAACGCATGCTTCAAATTTTGAGCTTGCACCGCAACATTTTGAGCAACATGCACCGTAGCATGTTGAAATGCTACGGTGCATACCCCAATAATGTTGTGCTTGATGCATAACAAGAAATACAAAGCAACAGAACACCCAGTATCTTTAGTTTCACTCTGTCACTATGCATGTTACATAAACCGCTCTAAAAGCACAATAATTTTATACATCGCCTATGTAACTTAGAAAAAAAATGCTGCGTCACCAGCGGGCGTTTCTGCTTTCTTTTTTACACAGGCAGCAAATCTTGGCAGTCTAAGAAAAAAGCCATAAATAAGTTGAGAAGAGTAGCCTCTCATGGAGCGCACCAGATAGCCACGTTCATAAATCGCAATAGCAAACTCTCGCTCATTATCAGTGTACAGAAGTACATATACGTTGCTGTAATCACGCAAATGCCTCATATTGGCCTTCCACAAGATTTAGTGAGCAAAGTGGTCATCGAAGTTGGTTCACAGATCGTCTTACGATCACTGCCAAACACCGGTGCGCACACGGCAGTAGCATGTGTGTCGCGCGTATATGGCGGACGAAGTCGCCCGGCAGAGTCGAGAACGCGCGGTATCAGTTTACAAACTAAATTAAATGTATCCGATTTCGCTTGTGAAATTATACAATGAACGCACGTGCCTGTGACACTGTCAGGTGTTAGTTTCTTCCTGCTTGGAAACATTCAATAGAAGCCGACGGCGGTCCACGATGTTCATGCCCAAAAGTACAAGCTCGCCTCATTCTGGCTCGAAGTGACGAAATGTTTCCTTCGTAGCTCGCTCCGCGGAAGGGGGAAAAAACGCGAGCATAAGCTCCCGATAGCAGCTCTAAGCTGCTGCCCACAATCGTCGCACAGTTCCAGCAGTAATCACGATCGGCGTGCAAAACAACCACCCGCTGCATTACTTTGCACAAAATAATATTTTATTTTCGTTCTTAGCAACCATTACAAGGTAAATATACCTGGTAGCGAAGCTTCCATAGGAGCCCATACGTTCAAAACATGGCGGTCCATCACCGGTTCATGGGGCTTAGCGCCATCTGTATGTGGTGGGAACACTCCCGGCGGAAGAAAAAATAACGTGACGCCATGTCCGTTAAAGGCAGAAGTGACGTCATTTTGTTTTCGAAGGCGCGAAATTTGTTTTGTTGTTCTTCCTTTGGAGCTATATATTCAAATGCCCCACCATTCGACTTGATGGGCGTTTCGAGCTTTCAGCGTGGAAAGCGATGTAGGAAAAGGCCAGCCGTACGGTTGTCGAAATCGCATCCCTGCACAGAACATACTTTCTTTGGAGGCCGACGAAAGCTTTAGTTGTAGAGTGATGATGCTATTGTCGGATGCTAAGCCCGTCGGCCAGCGCAATCGCATGAAAACAACTACACAATTATCTGGCGGTCGTAACTCACTACTTTTGACTGAACAGATTAAGAAGCAATGAAGCTACCCGCGTCACCAAATTCAGACAAACTTCGACAAGCAAGAATGCACGAATTGTGAGGGGGGCGTATTTCAACAGGTGATACGAGTGCGCCTTTCTGCCCATTTCAATACGTGCATTGCACTGCGAGTGATAGTGGCGTCAACGCCCCCTGTAGCGATGGGCGATGAAAAGAAATGCATTTATTAATAATAATAAAATTAAACGTATTTTCCTAACTCATCACGAATATATAAAATTGACTAGGAATTTTATTTTCGTTGAATGAATCTAACTGTGTCTCGTTTGAAATAAAAAACGCGTTTTTCTTTCACAATGTTTGTTCCCTCCAAACATAGTCGCGCTTCAATCGCTGCTCCCATAACCCCCCATGCTGATGTCGGTGACAATCTGTACTGAACCGCTTTTCGCCCGAAGCTTCGCGACCTATTTGAATCGACCTTGACCATTATCTCCGGGCACAATATATTTGTACTTCAGTAAACACTCAACCTGATGTGTTACCGAATATCAACGCTCTTCCAATACGGCGGCCTCCCGCGACGCAGTAGGCTTGGAAGGTATATGGCGGTGGCCGCTCAGTGTTGCCAGTCAAATTCCGACCTTTGCGGTACTCTAAATTTTTTCCTGTGACTCTAGTGAGGACCCCGGAAGAAGGCATTCTGCTTCCGGCTCCCGAGCTGAACGGATCGCGGGATCATGGGCTCCAGTGGAGCGGCATATGCGGCTGTTAGCCGCGGCAACAGGCTTTTGACGGAAGAAGATAAGGATTACCAGATAATTTTGCCTCGGCTACCTACAGGACGTATAGTTTTAAACACAGTTTTTTTTTTTTGCACGGCGACGCTCGTTTTCGCCCGTTTCGTGTAGAAGATTTTCGAGACGCGCTTCAAGCTGTTGGTATGCTCTCTGGCGTCGTCGCCCTTGGAGCATACCAAATCAACCATGTATGGGCGGTGACGATGAAGACAGCCGAGGCTGCCCAAAAGCTGGCGGCCCTGAAGGAGCTGCAGGTGAAGGGGCGTCGCTGCCTGGTCATCGACCCCAAGGAACAGCAGGTGAAGCTTCGTATCCACTGGCTTCTGCATGGGGTGGACGACGAAGACGTCAAGACCGCGCTGGCCTCCTTCGGCAAAGTGACGGAAGTGACCCGGGAGCGCTGGCGAGTGGATGGCGTTTCCGACAAGGGCTCGACGACTCGAGCAGTGCTGCTGCAGCTGAAGGCTGGAATGAAAGTCGACGACCTGCCCCACCAGATCCGCGTCGCCGGCGAGCTTGCGCTGGTGGTAGCCCCAGGACGTCCCATGCAGTGCCTGCGCTGCCGGGGCTCTGGCCACGTTCGTCGTGAATGCAAGGTCCCCCGTTGCTCGCGGTGCAGGCTTTTTGGACACAACGACGCGGACTGTGTGCGTTCATACACAGTAGCCGCGGGTTTGGCGGAGAGCGAGCCGTCGGCGTTAGACCACGTGATGGACGTGACCGAGGCGGAGGAAGCGGCCACGGGAGCTGGAAACGGCAAACTGGCGGCAGAAACCGGCGCGACGACCAAGCAGGCCGAAGCAGGAAGGAATAATATCACTCCCCCTAAGGAACCAGCAGCTACAGTCGAGAGCGTGAAGACGGCCCCGCAAGAAAATCAGAGCCACCAGCCAGCTACGGATGCAACGCAGGCAGAGGCGGATGACAACGCGACCCCTGCTAGCGCCCGCGTCGAATCCGTCTCGGCACCGGTCAGGAGATCCCTGCAGCACGAGGAGCAAATCGACGGAAAGGCCGGCGGTGACTCCGAGGCACCGCCCGCTAAGACGCTACCCGGAAGGCGCTCCACCCTCAAGCCTAAGCCGCACCTGGAGGCTGACCGTAGGCTCACCCCGAAGCCGACCAAAGACGAACTCGGACGACGGCCACCGGATGGCCACGGAGGCGTCTAGCGGTCAGCTAGACGTCAAGGTGAGCACCATGCTCCGGGCCTTCTCCCCTTCCGTTTAAATCAGTAATGGCTACCAACCCGTCGCTTAGCCTCGGCACGCTAAACGTTTGAGGTCTGGCCGCCAAAAAGAAACAGTCAGGTTTACAGACTACTAGTGGACCACGACCTCGACGGTTTAGCCGTGCAAGAAACCAAGCTAGACGGCGAGGAGGAGACCGGGAGCATGGTGCAAAGGTTCACGCATAACTATTATACGGTAGTGCGCCACGCCTTAGGGACTTCGGCAGGGTGTGTGCTGTTCGTGAGGAAGCTCCCTGGTCTTGTCATAGATAGTTACTTCTCCTGCACTTCTGGTCGACTTGTCTTTTGCGACTTCAGGTATTGTAATGTCCAATGGCGCGTGTTTTGCATTTATGCGCCTAATACTGTGCAAGAGAGGGCAAATTTCTTTGAGTTTAAAGCATCATTTCCATGTGGAAAAAAATGGTAGCCTGTTTAGGGGATTTCAACTGCGTATTGAATGCTGAGGATAGGTCTACGCGACGCGCAGTTCATGACAAAAGCAGCGATAACTTCGCACAAATTATACATGAGTTCGAATTAGAAGATGTCGCTGAGTGTTTTCAGGCTGACCGAGACGTGATGTACACTCACTTTCAGGGCAGAAGTCACGCACGATTAGACCGGATGTATCTATCATAGGATTTAGTAGAAAAATGCCAGTGCTATGCAGTTACGGCCATATCATTCTCGGACCACTGCCTGGTAAAATGCAGGGTAGGTAGCAAGAAAGAACGAAACATTCATTTGGGAACTGTGGAAAATGAATGCTGAGCTGCTACAGGATGAAACTTTTAATGAAAAGGTAGTGGCTGCTCTGAATTCTTTCGCAACGGATAGTTCTATAAAGTTTGGCGAGGAATGAGAGTTGTTGAAGCAAACCATAAAAATGAAAGCAATTGAAAGAAGTAGCGTACTGCGTTATGAAGAAAAGGCCAGAGAAAAGGATTTAAAAACATTGCTGGAAAAATTGGCGACGCTGGAATGCAAGCAACCGGGCGCTTATCAAGACGATATGCGCGCTGTTAAGAAAAAGCTCGAAGTGTTCGACGAAGAGCGCTATCGAGGCGCACTCGTGCGTGCTAGAGCAGAAAGACTAACATGTGGGGAAACGCCACCGAAAAGAGCACCGGGACTAGAAAAAAAAAAAAACATTGCACACGTAAGCAGATTGAGGCCATTGAATATGAAGGGGTGGTATAACCGATAACAATAACATAGGGCATGCGTTCTTTGAGCATTACAAAAAACTTTTTGCATTCAGGCTTGTCAACATGCACGATTTCAATAATTTTTTTTTGGCAACGAATGCCACAGCTATCGTCTGAAGTTAAAGAAACCTTAGAACGACCATTAACAGAACATGAAGTGATGAAGGCCATCGAAGACCTGAGTCCTGGCAAGTCGCCAGGTCCAGACGGTCTTTGTGCCGCCTGGTACAAATCTTTTAAAGGCCACCTAGCTCACATCTTAACCGCCGTTTACAACGAAGCGTACGAACTGAAAATACTTCCACCATCCTTTGGCCAGTCCCATACCGTACTAATACCGAAAACAGAAGACACCGAAAAGCTCAAGCAACTTTCCTCCTACCGACCCATAGCGCTTACTAATTGCGACTACAAAATATTGATGAAGGTGTTGGCACGACGGTTCCAGTCAGCTACTAAAGTAGTACTGGGAGGAGCGGACAAAAGAATTAAAAGAAAAAGGGGACCGATGGAACGCCAGCCATGGATAAATATTCGCGAGAGCTACAGCGTGCAACATGTTTCTCGTGATCTGGTACGTAATGCAGGTCCCACAGTGCTCTCGTATTAGTGTGCAGAAAGTGCACCGCGTGTTTGCTGCTTTCGTGTGGGCATCAAGCTGGGAGCGATGCAGCCGAGATAATCTCTTCCGGCGTGTGAAGGATGGCGGTCTGGGGTTGGCGCACCTCTTCTTGCGTCAACTAGTGAACAGGTTCTTTTTTCGTGATGCAAATGACCCCTTTATGCGCACCGCGATCCAAATGAGGCTGTCAAGATCACTTCCTGATTTTGTTGTAGGGACACAAATAATGCACGCGCCATTCCGTGGTTTCTTTCGGAAAATAGATCAGAGTGTTTATTTTTTGCGAGTTCGTTTTTCAAATGCATATTTGTGGAGCGTAAAACGGAAAAACTTATATCGGGATTTGTGTGACAGTGTTTTGCTTCTACCCATGTACAGAGCCGTGTACAGCGGACGCCCTGGCCTAGACGTATTCAAAAGAGTCAAGAAGATGCCAGTTCAACCAGCCACCAAATCTTTTTTCTTTAAATTACCTACCGGTACTATACCCGTTAAAATATTTCTGGAACAACGTAGGTTCTACATAACATGGGGAACCCACTGTCTTATATGTAAAAAACCAGAAAGCATAGATCACGTCTTCATCCACTGTTGGGAAGCGGTCTTTTTCTGGGACATGTTGCAAAAGACTCTAAAAAAGACGCTACCTATAGATCCTCACGGAATCAGGTTTCTGCCAGTATACAGCGACGAAGGTTTCCCGTACGACTTGATCATGCTTACGGGCCTCCACTGCGCGCACGAATGGCCGGCTACCATTGTGACCCGGATGCCCGACCGGCTCGTGTGTACTTCCGCGAATGTATGCAGCGGTATGTAGAAGTAAAAAGGTTGAAACAACCCGTTCCTGAGTGGCTGTCCAGGGTTGAACCCCTGACAGCACTCAAGGAATTTTCAAACGACAACGCCGGGCCAAAGTAGCGGACGGCAACGACTGTAGATATAACTGTACTTCATTCGGTTTTTTTATTCATTCCTTTTTACTTGTTAAGTATTTGTGTGTATTATTTAAGGAATTTGTGTTGTGCCATGTCGAGGACTGGCAATAAAAAAAAAAGGCAGAAAAAAACCCCGGAAGACCTCCAAGGCGGCATTTCAATCAAACGATTGCGGGTGGTTATTTTTGCTTTCTACTTTGACGATCGCGAAATTTCGGAGCGCGTTCAAAAATCACCACCTAGCGGGAAAAAACGAACTCCTTAGAAAACAATAATATGGGTATCCTGCATCGAGATGGTAATTGAACCAGGTAGTTAGATTTAATCGTAAGGTTCGCAACAGCGCCGCACGAGCCACTGACAAAAGGAAGGTAAAATCGACAACATGGCGCTGCCTCTATACTGATATTTTAAGAAACGTCTAGCACATGTATAGGTGCCAGTTAAAAAACCATAAGATGCGCGAGACAGATTCTTCAAGGCAGCTGCGACGAACTTAAGCATAATCAAGAGAGACAAAAGTAACGAAATTCCTTGTCATGATGAGCGATAGACGGTTCGCTAATACACGCCTTGTTAATCTTTATACTTTAAGCCTCAGCAATTTCTCTTGTCAATTGGCTTGCGTTTCTATAAATGAAATTTGCTTTCTTTAACAAATAGGTGCGGCAATCGCACGACTTCCATTGCTCCGAGAGAGAAGAGGCGTCGCATATGTCCAACATTCACACGGCGCGTTCCTTTGTCGCACGTACACTACCTCAAGATAATAGAATGGCGTACACAACTTGCTTAACACGAGTGATGCGCCCGTTCACGTTGTTTACAGTGCACTTTGATTGCTTAACCTTCAGCATATTGTCAACTATCGGACATATTTCATTTCATTTATTTCTCCTTTATTTCATTTATTCATTTCATTTATTTCTCTTATCGCTCACATCGCTGCCGTACCTTAAACCGACGCCCATGCGCCAACTTATATACATACTATTGGCGCGTGTACATGTTTATCGTGCGACAACGTTTCACCGCCTTACAAATATTATCGCACAGCGCAGGACGCGCTTGCATGTATGGGAAGTTTCCCGAATGTTATCGACGATTCCATCTGCTGTCTGTCACCGAACCTTGTGTAATCTTATTGCATGTATGCATGACGCGAATAATGCAGAACTTTGTGGGAGACACACGGATCCCAGCGATTACTCTAGAACATTGGACGACTAAAACGACGACTAAAAGCCGACGCGCTTGACCCGCTGATCAGATTTTGACGATTCGCGACTGTGTTCGCCGCTGTCGCCGTACTTTAAGTGTCGCCTGTTTTTGTGGGCACAGGCTGGCTCAATAAAAGTTAGTTTCGCCTTCCACAGTATTGCTACTGTCTCCTTTACGCGTCACTACCACGTGACACTATACTACTGCGCTTTTTTTCTATTTTCTACTAATCTAGTTTTACGGCCTTTGTCACTTATGGTATTGACGCCACAAACCATACTTTACCACACAGATGAAATAATCATTTGAGGGTAACCCGCGTGCAGTAAACGGTTGACCTGGTCAGAAAAAGAAGCTTTGGGCAGTTCTCCTACTTCACGTCCTATACAGCAGTGTGTCCGTGAGCGGTGCGGAATGTCTCGAAAGCGGCGTTGCCAACCATCGTTAGCGGCCTAACGATGCACAGGAGTACCGAAGTACGGAAATAGCTAAGCGGTTTTCCGCCTTCCGAGCGGGAGCCGATGAATTGCCGTGGGCCCTCCTGAAATGTTGTCCTAATTCTTTGTTACTGTGCTTGAAAACATATTTTTTTATTGTTCAATAAAGGCTTCATAGCTGATGGATGTAAGATGGTGTCCATTGTTCCCAATCAGAAATCAGGTCATAAATCTGGCTTCTAGCTATTACCGCCCCAATTCCCAATTCCCTTAACTGGTGTATGCTCTAAAGTTTCGCGCTAATTTTATATTCGTCCATAATCCAACACTCTAAACATATCCAGCTTACCTGGACATCAGAGTTTAGTTCACGTCAATGCCACCACGTGGAGTATTGAGCATAAGAATTTGGAACTTCCCGCAATGGCGTAGTCACGATGTCAACGAAGAAATTTATTCTAAAAAAAAGCTGCTCCTGCGCACTCAACTTCACCACAAATCTTGTCCCACCGGCGTGCTCACTGTTCTTGGTGATATCATCACTGTTCTGGGCTGGAAATACATCATTCCTAAAATGCTGCGCTGGTATCGAAGCGAAACGGCAAGTGTGGCGATGAATCATTCGGGGATTTCAGAGGCTTCCCGAAAAGCAGTCACGGTTCTGTTTTTTTTTTTTATTCATGATGCTACAAAGCCTTCTAGGTAACACCTACACTGAAATCGCAGGTCTCACCAGCGCTTTGTACCAGCTTTTGTTCAGCCAAAATGTTTTCTCTGTGTTGGAGAGACTTAGCGTCCCAAAGTCACACACTAAGAGGCGCTGCATTAATCGGCTATGACTTTTCGATCTTGCTGACGTGCCCCAAAGGCACGTCAGCACGGGAGAGCGATTTCTGATGCGGCAACCACCAGCTACCGTATGAGCTGGAAATCGTGCCAATATGTGCTTAAGTATTAGGATGGATACATCAACAAGTTGGGTTTGCACCTTAACGCATATAGAGTGAACAGGCAACGACACAGGAATACTGCAAACTTTTACAAATACACCTTTGGGTAGATATATAAACCACATGCACTTAGATGACAAAATATTGTCACATGACTGGTGTTTATGGGCGTAAAAGAAGACCGCGATTTAAGACGAGTGTGCAGTGGTACATAAAGGCCTGTGCCTATTCGACGTCTTACCTGCCACGCTGTCGTTTCGCCTTCTATATTATAGCTGAACAGTTGACTAGCAGATGCTGAACGCGAAAAAGGCTGCCTACGTGCTCAAAGGCATCGCGCACACTACTCCTCAGACTTGCTTCTAGTTTTAGGACTTTCAAGGAAGTCATTAGGCAGTGTGGCCAGTTCGAGGAAGAGGACAGTCGACACGCAATATTTCGATTCTCATGGTGCGAAGGTCGGGGTTCTCAGCCGTCGACGACTGGCACCTGTCCCTCGACGGCTAGCGCAGCGGCCCTTGTATGATAGATGTTTCAGTCCCGACTCGTCCCTGTGATGACTGGCGTCCAGGCATCTATCTAGCTTATACCTGCGGTAGCCCGACAGGTATACCCGGTGCTGGCGTCGGCCATGGGACCGATTTCTGTACTTGGAACTTAAATCACTCCGTACCGCGGGGCGTCAGTCGAACTATTCACTTGAACGGAACTATTATATTAATGAACGCATTTGTTGAGGATCTAGATTAGCCGTCTCATAAAACTGTCGTAAGTTGTGGGCGAACCCTGTCGTCGCGTCCTTTGCTGCATGACTGAGAGCTTGCACTGGCCCCATGGGGCGCTCGTCTCTGTGCCTTCAGGAGTATTTTCAGCGTGTTGCGAAGATGCCAATCATCTTTGCAATTAAACTACACGGCTATTGTGTCACTGCCAATGCGTGCCAAGCAAGCCTCCCGGAAACCAACTGCACAACCTGCGCTGGACACATCCCGTGTCTGACAACGCCCCCCTTTGTCGGAAGGCACGGTGCGCCCGCAGCTCAACCTCATGCAAAAAAGCCTCTGACCTACTGTCGCACAAAGAGATCCGGTGACTACGCGAAGAGCATGCGCTTAAGTCTCATGTTTCTGCAGGTTGGCGTTTCATATCATGCTGTTCCTAAGGCAAGGAAACGTCTTGCGTTGTCGCCATCCAGAGCGTTCTTGTTTTGTCTGCTGAATTTGTTCGGTCTGCGTTGTTTTGCATAACAACGCCTGTTTCACGCCTTTTAATACTTCTGCATGCTCATATCGAGCAATATTCAGGGCCACTGTCAGATGACGAGATTGACAAACTAATGTTGGCCGTAGGTGTTACTTCGATCTTGGCCGCAGTTGGTTGGTAGTGTCACGAAGATGCGGACGGCAATTGTGACGTTTACAGTGTTCCGCCAGATGACCCCCGCCGCATTGTTATTTACCGCCCTATACGACGGTCAGAACACTGTAAACGTCACCTTTGCCGTCCGTATCATCGTGACCCCCGGTTTCTCGCACGGTCTAGAGGTAGACTAGAACGGCAGATATTAGAAGCTTTCTACATTGCAAAGGCCGAAGGCACGTGCATTAGCTGCCCTTCAGTGACGCTTACCGAAAAATAGAAAGATCTTCTAATGAGATAGGGAGGTCGTGATGTCACGATGGGCCATTATAGGTTGTATCTATTTAAAATCCTGTTTCTTCAAAAAAACATTTAGTTGGAAGTAGCGCCTTGTCCACCGCACATGTTCCTCTTTTAGTCCGCGTCTTCGTAGCGCTCTTCAAGTATGCAAAACCAACTCGCCCACATCAAGCTTCTGCTGCTTCACATTTCTTCTACATTGGGTTCTTTCCTGTTTTCACAAGTTCAACCTTGTCCCATCACCACGTGCATCAACCTCATGACAATCAACTCCTGTCAGTCTCGGATAGTGACACACTACCTCAAACAGGGAATAGTTGCCCCCGAAGTTCAAGACTTCCTTGGTGGCCTGGAACCTTCATGGGGACACATCAAAAGGATGTACATGATAATGAAGTCTGAGAAAGGGCGGCAGGTAGGTACAACGACTGGCTTTGGGTCCTGTGCGACGAAAGCAAGGATCAGGTTGGAGGCGGCCGAGAATTCACCCAGTCCAAAAGGATTGCCAAACAAGTGACTGAATTCCTTTGGCAAAGTTCAAGAATAGGCCGAACAAAGCGAAGTCGGCAAAACATTCAGCCAACTAAAGAGACACTACTCGGCGATGTTGTGCTCCCAGACGACGTTAGGAGTCTACTTCAAAAAGGAACGAAATACCGCTTTTGAGCCGCCATCCAAGAAGCGCCAGCTGCTCGCCACGGCCCGGCGAATCGGAAGCTGCGCTGGCGAGGCAGAGCGGGACCGAGGTACCAGTGACGCGGTGGATACTCTTCTTCGGACCGTGCGTTCTAAACCACCCCTAACCCACCCTTCAAGAAGTTAACTGGCTTCATACGGCAAAATGACCTCGTCGTGGTACAGGCGTAGAAGCAGGATGGCTTCGTCATCCTTTCCAAGGGCGCCTATGGAGCGGGGGCCATCAGCGCGATTGAGAAGAGTTTCAAGGTGGTGGATTTCAACCACAAAAAGGAAAAAGCCAAAGCGATCAAGCTGTTTGAATATTTCAACCTGGACGCTCTTAGGTAGGCGACGAACCGGGCTGAGGTAGGTGTCTTGGAAATATTTTTCTCCGGCAAGACCCACAAGCCTGACGGCCCCGTTAGGGCTATTGTCTCTGAGAAGAAGACATGGCAGATGCAAGTAGGGCACTACCTGAAGCGCCATTTATGCCAGGTACCCTTAGATGACCCTTTCCTTGTGCGGAGCTCTAGAGAAGTCGTGCTGACTTTAGAACAAGAAACTTGGAGCAATGTGTACGCGTTTTCACTGCACGTTGAAGGCCTGTATTATGCGATTCCTCATGACGGAGTGCTCAGCGCCATTAGGAACAAAATCGCAGACTTTGGTGAAGTTAGGTTCAGTTGTGCAACCGGAGTGAATAGTGGCCAGTTTTTAGAACTGTTGAGCTTTTATCTTCATTCCACTGTCGTTAGTTTCAAAAACCAACAGTATGTATAACGCAAGGGTATTTGCATTGGATCGTCGCTCGCTCCCATTCTTTCAGACATCTTTCTCAGCGCCTTTGACAAGTGTGCAAATAGCATTCTGAATCAGTCATGTGCTCCTTCCATAATGAGGTACGTCAATGACTACCTGGTGGTTGTTAACGGGTTTCCAGGGTCTAGGCTAGATGACACTGTAAAATCTATAACACATTTAGAAATGCATCGGAGGCTCTAAACTTCACGCGCAAATGGCCTTGTAATAACAGCATTCGGTGTCTGGACCTCAGTCTCACTCTGATGAACACGCATGTCTGTTTCTAATATCAGCCGAGGTTAAACAGGCAGCTAATTTCATACGACACTGGACACTCCAAGCTAGTAAAAAGAGGAGTCGCAATGACTTGTCTAAAATAAGCTCAAAATAAGCCTTCCAACCACGTGGTTGGAAGGCTTATTTTGAGCTTCTTTCAATAGCAGTTTCAATAACCAAGTTTCAAGGCTATGCCTAGCCAGTTTCCCTTCACTCTTGATCTCTAGCGTCTGCGATAAGCTTCTTCAAAAGATCAAACAGGCAAGAGAGGGCACTAACACAAAAAAGCCATTTGATAGGAAGAGATTACATGTGATTCCTTATTGGCACAGGGTATCCCACAACCTCAAGAAGGTGGCGCAAAGGCACAGTGTTAATGTTCTCTTCAGTGCACCGTGTATGTTGGCCAAGATATGCCCTATGTTGACAGAGGCC
Organism: Dermacentor albipictus; assembly: GCF_038994185.2. Classification (NCBI taxonomy): domain Eukaryota; kingdom Metazoa; phylum Arthropoda; class Arachnida; order Ixodida; family Ixodidae; genus Dermacentor; species Dermacentor albipictus. The sequence continues at coordinate 291,895,576 of NC_091821.1, forward strand.
AAACCCGAACCATGCTCTAAGAAACATGCGGCGCACTACACGGCTTGCAAAAGTAATGTCGTGTATGAGATACCTCTAAGTTGCCAACAGGTTTATATCGGTCAAACCGGACGGTGTTTTAATGAAAGGGCACGTGAGCACAATTGGGCCGTAAATAACAATGCGGGGGGCCATCTGGCAGAACATTGTAAACGTCACAATTGCAGTCTAGAGATATACTAGAACGGGAGATATTAGACGCTTTCTACATTGCAAAGGCCGAGGGCACGTGCATTAGCTGCCCTTCAGTGACGCTTACCGAAAAATAGAAAGATCTTCTAATGAGATAGGGAGGTCGGGATGTTCCGATGGGCCATTCTAGGTTGTATCTATTTAAAATCCTGTTTCTTCAAAAAACCATTTAGTTGGAAGTAGCGCCTTGTCCATCGTACATGTTCCTCTCTTAGTCCGCGTCTTCGTAGCGCTCTTTTCTTCAAGTTATAAGATGTTTCACATACACATGTTAAAGAAGTACGAAGAGAGAGAGACAAAAGAAGATTCCACAATAGCGTGCGTGGTCGTGACTGACGAAACTGGTGTGGCAGAAATGCCCACGTACAACTCCAGAAAGAGTATGGGTGTAGAAAACGTGGTAATTAACCCATCACTTTCGAAAAAACAGGATGCGGAACTGAAGGTTCTACTGTACAAGTACAGCGATTTCTTTTCAAACCTTCCAGGAAGTACAGAATTAGTGCAATGCAAACTGCAATGCACTATTGAGGAACCAGTACATGAGGAGACCGCTGGCGGTGGAAGAAGTGGTAGAGAATGAAGTGGGCGAAATGCTGCGTCAGGGAATAATAAAGAGGCCTTACTCCGCATACAACGCACCCTTAGTCGTGATAAAGAGTGCCGATGGTTCGAACAGAGTCTGCGTGGATTTGAGACGTTTCAACAACGTCCTGAAGGCGGACGCCAAGCCTGTACCGAGGATTGAGATTGTGTTCGCGAAAGTCGCAGGCAACAAGTTTTGTTCAAAGTTGGACTTGGCGAAAGGCTACTGGCAGATCCCCTTGGAAACATCGCCCAAGGAGAAAACAGCGTTACCGTGTTCTAGCGGACTTTCTCACGTTAAGTACATGCCGTTTGGGGTAAAAACAGCTGCCGCAGTATTCACAAAACTGATGATACGAGTCTTGCATGGAATGCAAAATGTAGAGCACTGCATTGATGTTATTCTGGTTGCGACTGGCACGCGGGACGAGCACCTAAAAACACCAGAAGAGCTGTTTCAAATGATCAAGCGCGTGACGTTAACCGTTAAGCCAGCGAAATGTGAATTTGTCTTCCAAGCGCTTTCTCTCCTAGGACATAAGTTAGGCATGGGCAGAATCGCTGCTAAAGAGGACATTTTAGAAAAAATTCAAACGGCGGGGCAACCAAGAACCAAGAATGAGGTTCAATTGTCCTTACGGCTGACGGGATTCTACAGAGAGTTTATACCTTACTACGCCAATATAGCTGTATCATTAGTGGAACTTAAAAAGAAAGGCGCTAGTAATGAGGTGGAGTCTCACTTTGCAAGAATACTGTTTTCGTGTTGTATATATTAAAGGGAAAGAAAATATTGGTCCATACTTTTTGAGTAGAGTTACTTAGGTGCGGACGTTAGTTCACAAGACGACAAGCAGTGCAAATTGTATTTTACTGCGCGCAGAGTTGTGATTAAGTGCCGTGAAGAGATTAACCGTTTGGTGCCGTGAGCTGATGCATGGACAGTGGACATATGGAGTGGCATTGTGATCGCTCATTTCGAAGCTAGTGTGGCAAAAGAGTGATGAGCATTTTTTGTGCAGAAAACTCTTGAATTGGGGGCCTATGTCATGAGTCACCGGAAAGACCTGTATGATAATTTTAAAAAGACGAAGACGCGAGTCGACGAAACGGAGAAGGCACCCGCAGGCGTGAAGCACGAAAGAAGAAATTAAGAAAAAGGAGATGCAGGCGCAGAATAGCTGGCACTGGTGACGTGGTCGAGAAGCAAGACAGTGGCATTTCCAGCTGTGCTGTGGACACGGGAGGCAACAGCTTCGGGGACCACGGACCAGAGAGGTCCCCTCTCTGGTCCGTGAGTTAGCCAGCGATAACTCCAGCTCCTGAGCCTCGACTGTGTCGCCGTGGCCGTGCTCCGCGATGCCGGTCCAACCTTTCGCTGCCGTAACCAGTTGCTGGGCTACGAAGACAATCGACTGGCGACGTCAGCGGCACAACGACCCGCTGGCCCAGACCGCGTCCTGTGTCACGTGGGTCTCTGCGGAAGACCACAACCTCGCCGCTCTCGTCGGAGGTCAACGCCCACGCTGCGCCGGAACCACGCAGGCCAACGTCCTTTGTCGGGCTGGGCCGGAGTCCGACACGACTGGCGACGGTCAGAACATTCGTTTGCTCATGACGTCACGTTGGTTAGTCGAGCGGAGGAAGAATATGTTGTTGATAGCTTTGTTTTTATGTGTATAGCTAGTTTTTGGAGCGTCTCGTGTGTGTATAGTGTTTATAGTGTGTCAGGGTAGTTTGCTAATTCTTTTTTCGTTACTTTTTATTTAGATAAATGTTCTTTAACATATTTGAATTGTGTCTCTGTCCATTTCTGGAGCGCTGAAATTCGTGACATCCTTGACATCCATCACATCGGCTTAGCGATTATGTAGTAGGCACTGACGTCTTTGCATCAGAGTGCGCTGCGTATCGCACAGACAAAAATACGCATGATAGTGGTGTTTTTTATCGTAACTGATAGTGTGTTATGAAGCTCGTCAATTGACAACCCGGACCAAGACTGATAACTGGTATTATGGAAGGTTTCGTTAACGACCGGCATAACACTGACAATTGGATCATACGAGATGCCACCCGGAGGAAATGTGGAACCATCGATAACTTTGCAAGACGTGCTTACAGCTATCTCTCACGTCAATATTGTAATAGGAGGCGACTTCAATCTTCCAGGCATGGATTGGAATCGGAGAGAACCGTTGCTCAACTCGCACACTTCTTTGCATAGTGCTCCTGACAACTTTGTAAGTAGCCTGTATTTGGCACAGTTCATCTTGCAGCCAACGAGAGCAACATATGCGACTTCTACTGTTTTTCGTCTCCCATTCGTAAGTGATCTTAGCATGGTTAACGACACTTACTTGTATCCCTGCAATAAGCGACCACAAAATTGATTTGTCGAGTTTTCAGTAGTCTCACTTGCGCAATCAATAGCAAAACCAAAGTATTCTTTCATACTCAAGGAAATTATGAAGCAATTTCGAACGAAATAAGCGCTGCAGGTGCTTACTCTGAATTTGAACAAAAGTGCACTGATTGTAATGTCGACAATGCATGGTGCTTGCTAAAAACAAAGCTACTACTCCTCATTCAAGACCACGTTCCATGAAGATGCTTGCTTCGAAAGGTCGCAGAGATAAGCCATGGGTGACGAGTGAAATACGTAGCCTTATAAAGCAAACACCATGGTTATTTGCTCGCTTCCGTACAAACAAACGTGCCCCCATCTTAGAAAACGTTTTCAGAATTCCGTATATATAGAAAGGCAAGATTATGGAAGCCAAAAGTGTCTTCTATGGAAACTCGGAATCGACCATCAGAAGTAGGATCAATCGAGTCTGGAAATTAACTAAGAGTAATCGTAAGCAATAATTAGGAATACCCCATCTCGTAACATCCGACGAAATCGTTACGCAGACGAATACACATTTAGCCATCGCGCTAAACGACTGTTTCAAGTCTATTTTCCTACAAATTCACAAGAAATGAATGCATAGCTACCCGAAATTCCGCACGTGATGCAATCTATGCAAGGTGTGAGAGCGGGCTAGTTGGTATTCCATGATGATGCAACAAGCGCAAGAGGGGACACAGAACACAAGAAAGGCGACAAGGACAAGCGCTGTTTGCTCAGAATTATCCTTGTACTCGAGCTTGTCCTGTACTTGTACCTTGCACTCAGCCTGTCCTTGCCGCCTTTGTGTTCTGTGTCCCCTTTTGCGCTGGTTACATCATCACGGAATCTATGGCGGCTATAACTAAGGAGGGAATCGTCCACTTTCTGAGCGATGTAAAGCGATTTCCCCTTATAAGCTCCCTCATTGAATACTGAAGAATGCGCCTGTCCATTAGGTCACCTTTTCTGCCTACTGTTCACGCTCTTACTGGAAAAAAATTCTGCAGGTACACTTAAGAGTGTTTAGTGTGGGAATGTGAAAGCATTATAGTCGCTTTGGTGAATTTTTTTTTCTGCACGTTCCTTGTCAGCACAAGCTCCCGCCTGCGTTTTAACTGCGCCTCGGTAACGCCAAATAAAAACGCGCTCGCTTGCCCGCCAAAAGTTCAAAACTCGAAGGACCACTCAGCTGCATTCACTGGGACATGAATGCGTTTTATTCTATACACTCATGACGTGGCGCCACCACGTGCCCAACGACGCACACGTTTAGTCAGCCAGCGCGGTGGAGCCGCCATGGCGTCTGCGAAGCGTGCTAGTCTCGTACTCCCGAGACCCGGGCTCGATTCCCACACAGACCGAAATGTACCTAATATTCTTTTGACAGGCATTAATTCGATTTCCTCCTTCACCTTATAACTTGCGCTTCTCCGCTGACATTGCCTTGCTTAGTAACTCAGGGGACCAACTGCAATGCATGCTCACTGGCCTGGAGAGGCAAAGCAGAAAGGTGGGGTTAAATATTAATCAGCAGAAAACTAAAGTAATGTTTAACAGTCTCGGAAGGGAACAGCAGTTTACGATAGGTAGCGACATCTACTTAGGACAGGTAGTGACTGCTGATCCGGATCATGAGAGTGAAATAATCAGAAGAATAAGAATGGGCTGGAGTGCGTTTGGCAGGCATTCTCAGATCATGAACAGCAGGTTGCCATTATCCCTCAAGAGAAAAGTGTATGACAGCTGTGTCTCACCAGTACTCATGTACGGGGCAGAAACCTGGAGGCTTACGAAAAGGGTTCCACTTAAATTGAGGACGACGCAACGAGCTATGGAAAGACGAATGATAGGTGTAACGTTAAGGGATAAGAAAAGAGCAGATTGGGTGAGGGAACAAACGCGCGTTAATGACATCTTAGTTGAAATCAAGAAAAATAAATGGGCATGGGCAGGACATGTAATGAGGAGGGAAGATAACCGATGGTCATTAAGGGTTACGGACTGGATTCCAAGGGAAGGGAAGCGTAGCAGGGGGCTACAGAAAGTTAGGTGGGCAGATGATTAGGAAGTTTGCAGGGACAACATGGCCACAATCAGTGGCGTAGCTAGGTCGTCTGGCACCCGGGGCCCATAGGTCTTCTGTCACCCCCCCACACCCCCGTGTGCAGCCGGCAAGAAAGAGGATGTCTTCAGACGTATATGACACCCCCCCACTGGCCCCTTGCACCCGGGGCCCACGGCCCCATGCCCCCCCTGTTGCGACGCCACTGGCCACAATTAGGACATGACCGGGGTAGTTGGAGAAGTATGAGAGAGGCCTTTTCCCTGCAGTTAGCGTAAACCAGGCTGATGATGATGATAATGATGATGATGATTATGATTATGATGAATTCACTTTCCTTACAGGAACCTCCCAGATAAATTTGACGTGAATTCTAGCATTTTTAGGTGGTTTTCCTCTTTGCCGTCGGCTATTTTCGGTACCGTCATTCGGTCGTGCCGCCGAATACAACGCCAGATGTTCGCCTAGCTGGGCACATAATGCTTTCGCATTAAATGAGCTAGTCCCGGAAGAGTAGAAAGTTGCAGATGTGGTAACAGTCCACAGACAAGGGCTAAAAATAATGGAGAACAATAGCGACCAATTTCACTTTAAGGTGGACGATTTCAAGTAATGTAGCACATTCTTTGTAGAAATGTAGAAAAACATGTGGCTAGACAAAGTTACTTATTTCAGTACTAGCATAGGTTTCGAACAGGTTTCTCGTGCGACACGCAATTAGTAAAGTTCCATTTCGATATCGCATCTTCAGTTGACAAAGGCATTGCAGTGGACTGTTTGCTCTTAGACTTCTGCAAAGCTTTCGACAAGGTCAGTCATTTCAATTTACCATGCACACCTTGGCCTCTCAGATAATGTAATCCGTTGGCTTAACAGTTATCTTGCAGACCGTAAAGAACTCCCTTTGGTGAACAGTTCGTGTTCTTCGTTATTTCATGTTTCATTGGGTGTGCCTTAGGGATCCGTGTTTGGATCATTCATGTTCTTATTCTTCTGTTCTGTTCTTATGCCGATGACTGCGTTGTTTACCGCCAAATCAACATTGCCAGAGAAATAAAAATTTTTCAGTGAGATTTGAGTAGGACTTCCACGTGCTGTGATACCTAGAGTACCGCTCTGAATATTACCAAATGTAATTACATTCGTTTCCCAAGAAAAAGTTAGGTATACCTAGTTCATATTGTATTAACAACACTGACTGAAACGCTGACTGAAACGCTGACTAAACCCATAGCCTCTGATATACCTAGATCATATTGTATTAACAACACTGACTGAAACAGTGACTGAAATGCTGATTGAAACCATAGCGTCTGGCTATGGGTTCAGTCAGTGTTTTGATAATTTGTATGGCAAGACTGGCAATAAAATGCAAATGAATGAATGAAAATGAATGAACATTATCATTCTCCTTCCCTGCGTGACAGCGACAAGTTACTTTGGTGTGCATTTCACTAATACTCTTTCCTGTCACGAGCGTACCACCAGAAGAACGAATAAGGCAAATAAAGCTCTCATGTTCTTGGCCCGCATTTTTGACGGTAGCCCTACAAGCATAAAAAGGTTTCTGTACAGAACGTATGTAAAACCTATTCTCAAATACGCCTGCGAGTTTTGGGGTCCTAATCAGTAAAACATTATCGGCTCTCTGGAAAGCATGCAAAATCGCGCCGCCACATTTATCGTCAGTAATTATTGTCATCTCAGGAGCGTCACAGTGATGAAGAAAAACTTACAAATGCCTTTGCTATGCCTTCGTCTCAAGTTCTGTCATAATATTTACCACTAGGGTTTTCGTCAAACCAAAATTATCGCTGCACTCTCAACAACATTACTATGGCTGATAGTTCGGGTAATCAAATCTACAACCAATTTACTAATACATTCGTTTTTCGCGCACAACTTTTTAATGGAACTTACTTTCTCAATTCAGTAGTCTGCAATCTAATTTCATGTATTAAGAACCGAAATTCACTGTAATCTTTTTCTTATTGATTTATATTGCTTTTTTTTCGCCCTTTGATGTATTGATTTTGTATCGCCGTGTTTCGATCATCTCCGCGTCATTATGGACTGTGATCTTATTGCAAAATTTTTTTGGAGCCGGTGTTTGGCTTCGCATGTTAAAAAGAAACACACAACATCCTCCTCCCCACGCAATATTACTCTCAAGCGAGTTAAAATAAAAATTAATTGTGTGGTTTTACGTGCCAAAACCACGATCTTATTATGAGGCACGCCGTAGTCGGGGACTCCGGAAATATGCACCGCCTGGGCTTCTTTAGCGTGCACCTAAATCTAAGCACACGGGTGATTTCGCATCTCTTGGGCGAGTGCGGATTGTTGTAAGAAATTTTCATAAATAAACAAATTGTTCATTTTTGCGTCTTACCAAATTACAATCCCCGCCGCGGCGGCTGCATTTCGATTGGGACGAAATGCAAAAAAAAAAAAAACGTGTGTTTAGATTTAGGCGCACGTTAACGAATCCCATATGGCCCAACTTATGCCGGAGTACCGTACTACGGCATGCCTCTTAATCACATCATCGTTTTGCACGTAAAACCGCATAATTTAGTTTGATCCTTTTCTCGATTACACTGTGAAGTTGCTTGTTTTCTACACTGCACACTAAAGTGGCTTTGTTTTTGAACTTGATTTGTTTAGTTATGTTGCAGGCTTCTTATGATCACTGTTGTAGGACCCGCCATGGTTGCTTAGTGGTTATAGTGCTAGGCTACTAAAACACGAGGTTGCGCGATCGAATCCAGGCCACGGCGGCCGCATTTCAATGGGGGCGCCCATCTACTGTGGTTAAGTGCACGTTAATGAACCCCAGGTAGTTCGAATTTGCGGAATCTGCACTACGGCGTGCCTCACGATCCGATCGTGGTTTGCCACGTAAAACCCCATAATTACGAGTACATCGCACGCCATGTACTCGGCAATTCTCAAGTGAGATGCTGTCACATTTTGTTAGAGCATGACCGCATCGTGTTGCGATTAAACAAAACTCATTTGCACAGAAGCAGACCATCACTGGCACGCTGGCCGACATGCTGTCGATGTAGAATTCGGCTCATCATCGGGATAGTGACGCGGCCCTCTTTTTGGCCGTTTTCGCTCGCAACTGCTCGTGGTACACAACACAGCTGGCAAGTCATCACTTTTACTCTTTGTCGACAGGAAGATACCTTGCCTCCTATGAACGATACTTTCGGCTTTGGACGCAACCACCAGATATGCTTTCAATAGAATAAGCGCCAAAAAGTGACAGCACACTAGAAGAAAAACAGACAGGACAAGGCGCCTTGTCCTGTCTGTTTTTCTTCTAGTGTGCTGTCACTTTTTAGCGCTTATTCTATTGAAAGCTGTGCACCAACTAGCCCCACAACGTGTTTTACACCAGATATGCTCATGACGGTGTTCCCCTGACTCGGTCTTGTCTGCTTCACAACATCACCAAAATTGTTTATGCGACAGATCGCCTGCTCGTCACCAGATCTGCTTGTACTTAATTAATAAAGTAATTAAGCACTTAAATAAGTAATTGGGATCGTAATTAGATGGGTTAAGTAATTAAGCATTTAAGTTAGGTGACTCAGATAGAAAAGGGTGCACAATCAATAGATGCAAAGAACAGGCATAGCAAGCAGTGAAAACGCCTTTCGGTTGTACCTTACGTCCATTATATTTCACATGGGCTAAAGAATATTGTGAGCGGGTATGGCGTTGAAGTGGTTTTCAGCGCTCCCAACAAGGTGCAAAAACTGTGCCAAGCTCTTTCAAAAAAGTTTGGCACTAGCAAAAGAAAATGCTGCTGCGGTTTTAAAGATCGAGAATTCACAAAATGCAGTATAGTTGTTGTGTACCGGATTCCGTTAACATGTGGCAACAGGTACAGAGTTAACACGGAGCGAGTGGCCGCGCTTCGCGGAGCGCCACCACGCGCGATGCTTCGCGGCGCCAAAGGCGGAGTTCGCAGCGCGTCTACGGTTCCTCTCACTTCGCCCCGAAACCTAGATGACGCGCGCGCCTTGGAGTACATAAACCCTGTATAGCAATGGTGCGTCAACAGGTAGTATTCTAAATCGGTTATCAAAGCACGCGGGCATGCTGTACTCCTGAAATTTTAACTGCGCCTTTTAGTTAGAAAAGGTCCCTCTTGTCACACAAGGTCAATTTCACAATTCGCTTGCTAAGGAAGTAAAAAATCAGATGACAAGCAAGGAATATATATAAATTCAATACGAAGAAGCCCAGACCGCGGCTCCACATCAAGCTTAGATGAAGGTCTCCTTCCTTTCGAGCCTCGTGTACCTGAGCGCGTGTGGTCAAGTGGGAGGAACCGTAGCAGACGACGCGCAGCTAACTCGGCCTGATTGCGCCGCAGTACTTCTCGCGGCGCCCGCTTGGTGGTGCGAGGAGCGCGACCACGCGCGCGGTCATAGGACAAACCATACATAGGACATACATAGGACAAACCATACATAGGACATACATAGGACAAACCGGTCGGTGCATAAACGCTCCTCTAAAGGAACAAAAACACGCTCTCGGAAAAGAAAATCGTTCGCACTTGCCTAACAACTGCAACCTATGTCATCGTGAACTGGTATTTTTGACAATGATATTTTGTTTTCAGATAAATATAAACGCGTGAAATTACAGAGGCGTTCTATATAGTAAGGGGTGCTGAAAAATGCGTCGGTCAGCCAGCCATCGGTTGCTATCACGGACAAACAATTTGTATTCTGGCATACTGCTTGAACCTTTGTGACCTGTCTTTATAATAACTGATGACTCGTTTTGCACATTCTTAGCGCAGATAGCTGGCGGTTTTATGCGCTGTCTCTTTCCAAAAATGAGCAGTTGTGAGGGAGCGCTCGTGTTTGCACCTTCTCTGCGTCCTTGTCTATTGTGCTCGCTAGAAATTTCGTCATGAACACGTTCTTTTCCCAGACGGCTTAAAACATGGAAATGACTTGTGCATATATGCTTCAGTTTACGCTTTAGGCGTCTCGAGGTGCCGAGAAAGTGCTACAATTATTTTTCAGCAAGCACTGCGCGTCTCTAAGTGTCCATAAGTACGCCGAGCAACACTTTCCAATGAAGCTCGCAGGTGAGAACAGCATATAGAGCCATAAAGGATGATGCTTAAGCGTTGAGCCCCAAAGTAGTTATATCAGTGGTGACCTCCTCTAAAACATCACGGTGCAGATCTATTTGGGAATCTTTCCAGTGACACGCGTGAAAAAGTCGCATCGCAGAAATGCACACCAACGGTCTCAGTCAGGCTTACGACTAGACTACGGGGCCATATTTCTCATCCACGCCGCAAACATTTTATGCGAAGCATATTACGAGAGCACAACCCAGCTCCTCAGGCGCGGCGGTGTTGCCTTCAATGACCTTTGACCCCATGCCATACCACGCGACACCGTGACGTCACGACAGAATAGAAACGGGGCTCCAACTCGCGCCGTCGCTCGCGGCGTCGCGGTGGTATATAAGCAGCTGCGCTTGCCTCTGCTAGACATTTTCTAGGTGGCTTTCATCGGACGCAGTGAGCGTCGAGCAACGCAGCGTTCGGCGCGACAACGAAATTTCTAGGTGGCTTTGGCTCAACTCTTCCAAGATGGGCTGGTTGGGAATCGAACCAGGGTCTCCGGAGTGTGAGACGGAGACGCTACCACTGAGCCACGAGTACGATGCTGCAAAGCGGTACAAAAGCGCCTCTAGTGAATGCGGTGTTGCCTTAGAAACGAGCTGTTCTCGTGCGTCGCTTGCTCAGGCGCACATTTTGTTGCCGCGCCGAACGCTGCGTTGCTCGACGCTCACCGCGTCCAATGCGGGGCGCGTAGTCGCTGCGCCGTAGCCCATTGTCTTACACCCCTAGCTTGGCGGGTCGACGGGAACGCTGTCGCGTTCCACTCTTGAAGGCGAAGCAGAGTAACGCATGAGCTGTTTCTTCGTCTAGCCGAACCAAATATAGCCAAGCAACGGCAGTTCACCAGGCTAAACCGTGGTTCAACAACTAAAATAAAGGCTAGTATGCTTCGCATCCTGGGCTTAACCTTAGCTAAGCCACAGCCATTTTTTTAATTCGTTATGCCGATTTTTATGTACAGGTGGCGGCAGCTTTATTCCCACAAAATAAAGGCCAAAGGGAAATTAAAAGCTTAAACACTGCAATATACATCGATGTGCAAAACTCCACGAACAAAAGACACGTGCAATTGTTGAAAGTTTTGCGCACACTAAACGACAACAAGAAAAAGACACAAAGACCAGCGCAGACAGGAATCTTAATTTTCATTCCTAAAACAGCACATACACAGTCTCAAGAACCACCGCTCATGGGCAATAGAGCGTCCGTTCCACATGATAACAGCCTTAAAAAATGCAGCAGAAGCGACACACTACCTTCTATTATTGAGCAAGCTAATTTCACTGTCATTTAAAGCGATAGACGGATGGCTAACACATGCTGCTTGCAGTCTAGAGATGTGCCAAGGTTGTAGAATTTATCTCGTTGTCCTATTAGGATTAATATAAAAAATAGCGGTTCCGGCAAACAATGGCCTACACGTGCTCATATAACATTGCGCGCCGTGCATTGCCAAATGCATGTAGGTACTTCCCTTCAAGCTGACCAGCTGTTAACCTTATGCATCGGCCAGTCAGACCTTCGTCCTCCCTCTCGCTTCAGCGCAAACTAAGCGGCGAAAAGACAACGGCCCCGAAGCTAGCGAAGCTATGGGCCCTCGGCGCACCCAGTTGTCTCCGCCCGCGCTGTCGCCACTTCTGTGACAGCCGCCAGATGGCAGCGCCATTCCATAGAGCTCCACTGCAGACGCCGCAGCCTTGAGCTCGTTGAGACGCGCAGCTGGCGCGCGCTTCACGCTCGCTGGCGTTCTTCCTTGTCCGAATTAGTGATACCACGAGAAAGCGGTATCCACCTACAGCAATAAGATTTATCGGGCCAGTTGGTTCATACTGAAAGAAGGGTAAACTGCACGAAAGGAAGAAACGCATACAGCGAAGCGCAGGAGCTGCGTTTCTTCCTGTCGTCTTAACGTTTCGCGCACTTTAGGCTCAGGAGCCTGAAGATCTGGCCGAAGTGCGTGATTGTAGGATGATCTTCATCCCCACCGAAGCTTCTCACCGCACATAAAAAAAAAAAAAAAAATTGGCTTACGAAACTTCTGTGCGGTCTTTACTTGAATATGCTTTAGTAGTGTGGGACCCATACACACAAAAAAAGATCTAATGATCCTTGAAAAAGTCAATAGGAAAGCGGTTAGGTTTATATGCGGAAAATACAAAACAGAAGACTCTCCCTCGCAGTTAATGATCGCAAATAACGTTCATACACTAGAAACCCGCAGAAAGATTAATAGATTGATATTCTTGTTCAATAGTTTAACAGGAAAAAATACGCTCGAGCTTCCAGTGTGCTTTCAGCGTCCTCTAGTGAGAAGGACTCGGAGCGTTCATGAGCATTCACTTGCTCCCCCTTCGCCAAAACTAAGAGCTTTAAGTACAGTTTTTTCCCTAGAACTGTGCAAGATTGAAATTCGTTACCGGCATCTGTTTTTTCCTCACAAAATTTTTCTGATGCGTTACATCGTCCACTTACCTGATAATTTGTATATTTTGTATCCTTGCGCTGCTAATCTTGTATAATATTATTCTTTTGGTTTATTCTTTTGGTATCCGTATGCTGCTAATAATGTACAATTTTATTCTTTTGGTTTATTCTTTTGATATATGTGTGCTGCTAATATTGTATAAATTTTATTCTCTAATTTTAACAATGTAAATTCATTCCTGCTTGGGCCAAGCAATGGCCTGCAGTATTCTGAAATAAATAAATAAATAACCACGCCAAAGAAGCACTACAAACGAAAGATGAGGTCAGTCTTTAAACATACAAGCCAAAAAAAAGAGAGAAGAATCGTCGGCTTTTACACTCTGTGAAGATGGTTAACCATGCGAAGCTGAAACGTGCGGCCCTTGTGTTTATCACTGGGTTAATCCCGAGGGTTCATGAATGTATTCTCAATTATGAGGTTATACACACACAAGCGGCTCCGACGGAGAGAACGACGTCACTGACGGTATGCCCGCAGTCCGCCGTTGTCGCTTGCGTTCGATGTCTCGAGTTTGGTCGGCGGCGTGGTTAGCAGCCTTCGCCCGCCATTTGCAGCTTGTGATTCTTCGAAATTAAATCTGTCCGTTACGTAAGCCAATGAGTGGCTCATACTCCCTCAAGCAATGGCTCACACCCTCGTAAACGCGGTTTCCCCATTACGACGACAGAAGAGAAGTGAAACTCTACGCTGGAATGATGATGATGATGATGATGATGATGATGATGTCCTCGATGAGTGTGGCGCTTACCCACTCGCGGGGATTGGCCAAGAGTCGGGCAGACTTTGCTTATGTGTTCAGAAAATGGAGGTAAAAATCTAAAATTTTGTTACATGAATTTAGGCGAGGGATAATCGAAACGGTTCAGTAGATTGTCATGCTACGTAGAGGAAAAAAAATAATTGTCTATAATATATTAATGAGGCAATAGAGGAGGAATGAATACAATAATACGGTCATCAATGAAATCGGTTTGATTCAATAAAACAATTTTCTAAGGCGAAGCACACATTCCTGTGTGAGTGCCCAAGCTCAGACGCTCCGAAAGACAGTAGTACCGGAGTGTTCAATGGCAGGCCAAGCTGTCGCACTGTAATTTCTAAACTCATTTTCCTCATGGTGGAGAAACGCCGGCATTCCAGTAGGTAGTGTTCAATCGTCTCTAATGCATTGCAAAAGTGGCACAATGGGGATATTGCCAGACCAGATCGGTGCATGTAAAAATTTAGAGATGGGACTCGACAACGTAGTCTCGTTAATGCAACTTCCGTTTGTCTTGTTTTGCAAAACTTCCTGCTCCAAGGGAATTGTAAGTGGCGTAGTTCCAAGGATGATTTGAGGTTCGATTGAGATGTTAAAAGGATGTATCTTCTGAACCTGGCCGACGTGATAAAGCCCATCGTTGGAAGAAGGGGAAGCACTGGGCCGCTGATAGAAGCCTTGGCCAAGCTGTCTGCCACCTCATTCATAAATATGCCTCTGTGCCCAGGTACGCATATTAATCGTAAACTTCTCAAATGACTTGGAGCCAGTGAGTACAAAGTTTTCAATATGTGTGTCTCGCCGGGAGCAGTAAGTGAGGTGCACAGCGACAAAGAATCTGTGATTATTACCGCCGTTGACCTGGAAGACTGTAGCTTTCGTAAAGCTAGGACAACAGCTAGGAATTCCGCTAGGTATATTGGAGTGAAGTCGGGAAGCCGAATAGAAAAAAGACCAGTCCAATGATGATGAGAAGATTCCAACTCCTGCTTTTTCTTCACTCTGCGAAGCATCCGTTGCTATAATTACGTTAGTGTGGAGTTGATTCAAGTGATCCTGGTGTAAGCCGTTAAGAATATGCGAGGGAAGCTGCTTTGCATTATGTGGGTATAGGTCATCATAAGTAATAACTAGTGTATTTGAGAGGCTGTTTTCCGTGATTATAGCATTTATATTTACGTCTAAAGGATTGTTAGATATGGCGCCGTTACCTGAGGCTACTTCGAGTTCCCCAGACCACATCGAATCGCAGCACATTCCAGAGGAGCGCTCGAGCAAACAAGTTCACGTGCAAACAAGTTCGGAAGCCGCCGGTAGCTGTTCTCTGCTTGACTCTTCCAGAAAGCGAGGGGATAGCACGGCATTGTTGGAAGTAAAGCGGGTGCCAAACCAAGACGGCGGTAATACGCCGTGACAGCCTGACGTGCCGGGAAGGCCGAAGCCTACCCCTCTTCGCCTTTGAAGAAGGCATTTGCCACCACTGTGGAGCCGTACCACCGGGAGCAGGTGGGCCCTCGGACAATGGAACATGAGCGCCCCCACTTCTCCTCCTTTGAAGAAGCGCATTACAAGTCTGCGAGGCAAGACCGCAGAGAGCCGCCGGGTGTGACAACGCGATACGGGCGCCAACCATTGGCTGAAAATGGCGTCATCTGAGCGGACTCTCCCATTGGTCGAACATGACGCGACTTCCAGTGCTCGAAGGGTTTATAAGAAGCCTTCCAGAGAGACCTGAGCATTCTGGAGCATTCCCTGATTGACCTCTCTCGAACTTCTTGCCGCGGGCCGCAGCGTCCGAATTGCTGCCGGCCCGTAATGACTGTACGACTGTAACTTATCTCTCACCTCTCTGTTGATAATGTAAAATAAACCCTCCCAAGTTTTGTTTTCATCCCGAAGTCCGTCCTTCAACCCCTACATCTGGTTGGCAGCGGTGGGATCGCCTCCAAATGCATCAGCTGGTGGCAGCGCTACAGATCAACCTTCGTCGAGAGAGATCCTAAGGAACCGGGAAGAGCGAAGAAGAGAGAGCCTTCGTCGAAAGAGGTCCGAAGGAACCGGGAACAGCGGACGAATGAACCGGATGGCAGGGTGCTGCAACCGTAAGTGAGCGCGTGGTTTTTTTCCTTATGATTCGCCAGACTCAAATGTTGTGCGTTCATTTTGATAGTTCTGGGAATCGGGAGTTTGATGCATTGTGTGTTTGCACAAATTAATTAAGGAAAACAGTTTTAACCACCTGTCGGGGCAGCTGCCATGGATCTTAGAAGGTTGACGAGGTTAGACTTGTTGTTGGTGTGCGACGATTTGGGAGTTGAGGCGGACGAACGGATGAAAACGCCAGCTATCATAAAGGCGATTAACGATAGTGGCAATGATGGTAAAAGCATTGAGCTTGCTTGGGCGGCGATACAGGAACCACGAGAGCGTGAACGTCGTGTACGTGTGCGAGAGCGTCGTGAACTTAAGAGCGAGAGTAAGCGTGAAGAACGCGAGAATGAACGGAAGCAGGAGCTTCAAGAACTTACTCTTAGGTGTGAGCGTCACGAACGTGAGTATCAGGAACGAAAGCGTGAGCAAAAGCATGAGAGAGTGAAGGCAGCACTGATCAAAGAGATACAGTATTGTGATCAGTTAATGGCACAGGGGCAACGGCTGTGTGAGAATTCTGTAGGTAGTACAGAGCAAACGAATGAGGCAGCATCGAGCGGATTTTCGCCAAAAGCCGACGAGAAGAGTAGTGCCTGTGAGATTGGCTGCAGATTCATCGGAAAAGGGAAAAGGCTAGCTGGTAACGATGCCTTAGTGGCAACAGAGGCCGTTAAAGGCCACAGTGAGAGCGACGAGGTGCTGTGCCAACAGATGACTGTGGAGACAGCTAGGCCAGCAGCGAACAAATTGGCACAGTTACCGCGCGTGTGCGTCGCTGGTAATGTTAGCGAAGTTGCTAGCGAAGAAAAGGGTACTGCTGACCCGACAGACGCGAGCACCCATGTAGAGCCAGATCTGCGTGCAGAAGGGAAGTGTCAGCTGGACGATGCAGTTGAGAATAGTTCTCGGGGTGGCGAGCTCCGTAGCTCACAAGAGAACAACTGCATTGTTCAGGGATCGGTGCGGCTCTCCGCCAGTCTAGATAGCCTAGATAGGGATGGTTCAGTTATTAATCATTCGGACTGTGCGCGTGAGACAGCGATCGATACCGACGGGCTGTGTGCTGTCAAGAATGGCGAGTTGCGCAACAAGATTGCCACCTTGCCACCCGATTACGACAAGGGGTGCAAGACGCGCACCTCTCCCTCTCCGTCGCTGCAGCTGGGAGGCGTTCAAAGAAGCGGCCTTTGCGCTGGAATCCGCCGCCTTCCTCCAGCCCCTTCGACATTGTGACGGGAGGAGTTCGGTGCGTGGACAATGATTCCAGAGTTCCCCAACGCGGAGCTGATTTGACACGCCTGGACAAGCCGCCGTGGGGACGACGTATTTTTGTGCTTCTCACGGTTCGGAGTGGCACGGAACAATGAGCGACGCTCGATCGGCAACGATAGTTTCCCGGAACGGCACCCCGCGCGGTTGCCTCTGTGTACAGAGCGCGGTTGCCTTTGTGTACGTAAACTGATCTTCAGAGCAGCTGCGAGTTGGTGATGTGTAAACGAACAGTCGCCGCGTCGTAGGAACGGCGGATCGAGTGTATAAAAACTGTGGTTGTGCGAAGGCTGAGGACACACTTCTCTTGAGCAGTCATGTTAGACTGGTTCACTTCTCTCATGCAGTCCTGTTGGACTAATACTCTTTTTCTCAAGCAGTCATGTTAGACTGAGTTAATTTCTGTAAATAAACCCTTTTCCTCGTTCTCGATGAGAAGCAGTTCTTCACTTCCTCAACGATCTCAGCGTAAATAAGTTGGACGACGGCATGGGCCAGCTACCTTCGAATTCATGCCACACTCCAATCTTTGCAAAGGACCACGGAC
The DNA here is from genome assembly GCF_038994185.2 of Dermacentor albipictus. Classification (NCBI taxonomy): domain Eukaryota; kingdom Metazoa; phylum Arthropoda; class Arachnida; order Ixodida; family Ixodidae; genus Dermacentor; species Dermacentor albipictus. The sequence continues at coordinate 291,913,234 of NC_091821.1, forward strand.
GAAGGGATTGAGCCCCCAATCCTGACAACTGGTGGCAGCGGTGGGATGGACTTTGCGACATGGTGCTGTATCTGCGGTGAGTGCTTGGTTTTTGCTTTGACTCTCTAGGCTTCATTTTGTGGTTGTTCTGTTTAGAACAGTAGGGAAGCTAGATTGTTGTGTGTTAGCTAGGTTGTGTTTACCTAGCTTGATTTAGAGAGCAGAATCAAGGCAGTAAAACAGCAGTCATGGAGTTAAGGACACTGCTGAGAGAGGAGTTGTTGATTGTTGGTGAGGAACTGGGCCTAGATGTACGCAAGGAAATGCTCAAATCGGAATTATTGGAGCTAATTTCCAATCAGGCCAGTGAGGAAGATATTGAAATGGGAATGGAACTTCTCAAAAAGAGAGAGAAACGGGAAAGAGAAAGAGAAGAACGGGACCGAGAAAGAGAAGAAAGGGACAGAGAAAAGCAAGAGAGAGAGGAACGCGATAAAGATCGCGAGTTTCAGTTAAGGAAAATGCAACTTGAACTTGAAAGCAAACGTTTGGAGTTGTCTCAAGGAAGTGAAGGCGCTCTGGGACGATCAAGTGAGGCAGAATCGTACCGCATGGACAGGCTATTGAAGCCATTTGAGGTCGGGACCGACATAGGCTTGTTCCTAAGCAATTTTGAAAGGACTTGCGAAAAGATGAACTTCGGCCCGAGTACATGGCCACAGCGGTTACTGTCTATGTTGCCGTGTGAGGCGGCGGAAGTAATCGCCAGATTGAGTGCGCAGGATGCATATGATTATGCAAAAGTTAAGGCTAGTCTCCTGAAGAAATACCGCCTTTCAGCCGTAGCTTTTCGGCAAAGGTTTAGGAGCACAGGCAAGAAAGATAGCGAGGGCTATCCGGAGTTTGCATATAGCTTAAAGGCCAACCTAGTCGAGTGGCTTAAAAGCACGGAAGCGTACGACAGCAGAGACATGATCATTGAATGCATGTGTCTAGAGCAGTTTTACAAAACCATCCCCCAAGCTGTGAAACTGTGGGTGCAAGACAGAGGTAATGTAAACACTGTGGAAAGGGCGGCTGAATTAGCCGAAGAGTACGCAACCCGTAGAAAGTTGAACGCCGAGGAGGGAAACTGGGACGGTCGAAATGGACCGCGGAAACCATTTCCGTTCAAAAAGGGTGCGCAAACTAGACGATCCGAGCCTGTAGACATGGCGGAAAAACCCGCAGAAAAGAGCGAGCAGAAACTTAACGGGGAAACCGCACAAAAAGAACAGAAAAGAAAATTCGAATCTGTTAGACCAATTCGCTGTTACAAATGCCACAAACTGGGACATATAGCTGTAAACTGCGAGAAGTCTAGCGTAGTTTTTTCCTACGTGGAGGAAAAAGATGAGAATATGGAACTTTTAAGTCCATATCTCCACGACCTGCAAGTTAATGGAAAACCATGCCGAGTGCTAAGAGACAGTGCCGCCACGCTGGACATTGTCCATCCGTCTTACGTGATGGTAGATGACTTCACCGGAGAAGTAGCATGGATAAAACAGGTTGTAGAAGAACACAGCGTGTGTCTGCCCATGGCCAAAGTCAAAATCAGTGGACCATTCGGGGAGCTAGAGACTGAGGCGGCAGTTTCCAAATTTTTGTCACTGCAGTATCCCTACATCTTTTCGAATCGTTCGAATCAGTTACTGCGTGACAGAGGGCTCAAACTGGGAGAGGGCATAGTACAGGCATTGACCAGAGGCCAAGCTCGTAAGATCGCGGCGCTTTCGGCTGAAAATGCTCAAGCTCCTCCAGCTGAAGCAGAAAAGGGGATAGCTTCAATACCCGAATCCGAGCTAGGCCCGAGGGACAAAAGAACAGTTGAGGAGAGCCTGCCAGTTGACCAGCTCAATGAGAGCGTAGCACTAGAGTGTCAGAGTTCTAGCCTGCAGGAAGAGCATGCAGACGCGCTCACAAGCGAGACAGGGTCGTTATTATCGCCGGCCTCAAAGAACTTTGATCAACTCTTACGCGTGGATAGAGAGTCACTGGCAGCTGAGCAAAAGAATGATGAGAGCTTAGCTAAATTACGTGACACAGCTAAAGAAGGCATTGCTAGGCGCAACGTAACGATACATGAGAAAGGAGGATTGTTGTATCGGCATTACAGAGATCGAAAGGGTAGGATTTTAGATCAGTTAGTCATACCTACTAAGTATAGGGAGGACCTTTTGAGTCTTTGTCATGGAAATGGGTGGTCCGGCCACCTAGGCATAAACAAATCAAAGGAAAGATTGCTTATGGAATACTACTGGCCTGGCTGTTTCAAAGATGTAGAAAACTTTGTAAGATCATGCGACGCCTGCCAGCGTTCTGGTAAACCAGGAGAGACTTGGAAAGCTCCACTGAAGGTAGTGCCCTTAATAACAGAGCCTTTCAGACGACTTGTAATAGACACGGTAGGGCCTCTTCCAAAAACAAAATCAGGCTACAGGTACTTGTTTACCATGCTGTGTCCGGCCACGAAGTTTCCAGAAGCAATCCCTTTGAAAGAGCTCAGCTCCACCGAAGTAGTAGACGCGCTGTTGACAGTGTTTGCACGAGTTGGGTTTCCAGCCGAAATTCAGGCAGATCAAGGGTCAGTATTCACGAGCGCACTGACTTCCACATTCTTGCAAAAGTGCGGGGTAAAGTTAATTCACAGTTCTGTCTATCACCCTCAGTCAAACAGTGTAGAGAGGTGGCATTCGGTGCTTAAGCGAGTTTTGCGTGCGCTCTGTTACGAGCACAAGGAGGACTGGGAGAACTGTCTGCCGGCAACTTTGTTTGCTTTGCGAACGGTTCCACATGAAGCGACAGGGTTCTCACCAGCAGAACTAGTGTATGGGAGGACACTCCGTTCTCCACTGAGAATGTTAAGAGAGATGTGGGAGGAAAGAGGGGAGAGTCCAACCGTGGTTGAATACGTGCTAAATTTACTGGAACGGCTAAGCGCAACCCAAGAACTAGTCGGAAAGAACATGGCACTAGCTCAAAAGAACGCCAAATTCTATTACGACAGGAATGCGAGGCTTCGTACGTTTAACGCCGGAGACCAGGTAATGATCCTCAAACCTTCAAGAAAGAACAAGCTTGAAGTTCACTGGGACGGGCCCGTTAAAGTGTTGCACAAACTTTCAGAAACTAACTATGCTTTGAGAATGCCCGGTCGCAGGAAGGAAGTGAGGATATATCACTGTAATTTGATGAAGCCGTATGTAGAGCGGAGCGGAGTCGTTAACTATACTGTCAAAGAGCCGGATGGCATTGGTACCAAGTTTAAGGAGTATAGGGCAACCTCCAACTCTGAAATCGGCCTAGAAGAAGTAGTAGAACACTCGGTAAGCTCTCATGCTCTAAGACCCGAGCAGCTAGATGAGCTAAAAGGGGTGTTAGGGGAATATCTCGACAGATTCAGCGATCGGCCGGGTAGAACCGAACTGATAACGCATGAAATTGAGCTGACCTCTACCGAACCAGTAAGATCAAAACCTTACAGGGTGTCTCCAAGACAGAGAGAGATTATGGAGGCAGAGATACAGCGCATGCTAGAGTTGGGAGTTATTGAGCCCGCTGAGAGTGACTACACGTCACCGCTAATACTCGTAGAAACCCCTAACAAGGACCCTCGTCCGTGTGTTGACTACAGGAAGTTAAATGCCATCACTAGGGATCAGTTGTACCCGATACCCAACATTGAGGAACGAATTGAAAAAGTTAGCGCTGCTAAATACATTTCAACTATAGATCTCGTGCGGGGGTACTGGCAAGTTCCCCTTTCAGAAAGTGCCAGCCGCTATGCCGCATTCATCTCGCCTGTAGGCACTTTTCGCCCTGTCGCACTCAGCTTCGGGCTGAAGAACGCGCCGTTTAGCTTCTCTAAATTAATGGATATTGTCCTAAAAGACTTGCAGGAGTTCGCCTTGCCTTATCTTGATGATGTGGCCATTTTTTCCGACAGCTGGGAACAACACGTATCGCACCTCAAACAGGTGTTCTCACGGTTGAGGGAAGCCGGCTTAACGATGAAAGCGGAAAAGTGTAGGTTTGGTTGTTCGCAGGTTACTTATCTGGGCCATGTTGTTGGTCAGGGCATGAGACGGCCGGCTGAGCTGAAAATAGCGACGATTGGAGATTTTTCTCAGCCGCGCACGAAAACAGACGTTCGTTCATTTTTGGGACTTGTGGGGTACTATCAACGGTACATTCCGAATTACTCGCAATTGGCAAGTCCATTAACAGACGCCCTCCGAAAGGGAGCACCGAGTAACGTACACTGGGATAAGGACAAAGAGAACGCTTTCCAAAGTTTGAAAACGCTATTGGTTTCTCGCCCTGTGCTTCGCGCGCCAGACTACACAAAGGAATTCATAGTTCAATGCGACGCAAGCGACAGAGGTATGGGCGTGGTACTTAGTCAGGTCGGCGACGATAACGAGGAGCATCCTATCCTCTACGCCAGCCGTAAACTAAATGTAAGAGAGGAAGCCTACAGCGCTTCAGAGAAGGAATGCGCTTGTTTGGTTTGGGCCGCCCAGAAGTTGTCGTGTTACTTGTACGGAGCGAAGTTCATCTTCGAGACCGACCACTGTCCTCTGACGTGGCTCAATCAAATGTCACACAAAAACGGCCGCTTGCTCCGATGGAGCCTCACTCTCCAAGAGTACAACTTCTCCGTTAGATATAAGAAGGGAAAGTTGCATAGCAATGCGGATGGTTTGAGCAGGCTAATTTGAATTCTGCGTTTGAGGGTCCCGCCTAAATTTTGGGGTTACTAGTGTTAGCTTTTCTTTAGGCGAAGAAAATCCCCTCTCATTCAGCAGAATTCCCTCCATTAATTGCTGAATTTGTCAGCAGGAATTTGCTTCAGAAATTGGCATAGTGAAATGTAGCATTTTTTTTTTTGTTTCTACACTTATGTTGTTGTTGTTTTTTTTGAAGCCTAGCGAGTCTAAAGTGAGAGCCAATGCACGTCATCTCGGCGCAGAGCCGTGTTGTGGGGTTCATTTTGCAGTTGCCTGTCCTTGTTGAATGTTTTGGGGCGGTGAAATCAATGCACAAGTGGTCGCTGTGAGCCAAGACATCAATCCCCCCCTCTGACCAACAGCCGTTCTCTTCCTGCCTAGCGGTTGTCAGCGCTAGACAGTCGAGACTTTTCGGGCCATGGAGGCGCTGTCAAGAATGGCGAGTTGCGCAACAAGATTGCCACCTTGCCACCCGATTACGACAAGGGATGCAAGACGCGCACCTCTCCCTCTCCGTCGCTGCAGCTGGGAGGCGTTCAAAGAAGCGGCCTTTGCGCTGGAATCCGCCGCCTTCCTCCAGCCCCTTCGACATTGTGACGGGAGGAGTTCGGTGCGTGGACAATGATTCCAGAGTTCCCCAACGCGGAGCTGATTTGACACGCCTGGACAAGCCGCCGTGGGGACGACGTATTTTTGTGCTTCTCACGGTTCGGAGTGGCACGGAACAATGAGCGACGCTCGATCGGCAACGATAGTTTCCCGGAACGGCACCCCGCGCGGTTGCCTCTGTGTACAGAGCGCGGTTGCCTTTGTGTACGTAAACTGATCTTCAGAGCAGCTGCGAGTTGGTGATGTGTAAACGAACAGTCGCCGCGTCGTAGGAACGGCGGATCGAGTGTATAAAAACTGTGGTTGTGCGAATGTTGAGGACACACTTCTCTTGAGCAGTCATGTTAGACTGGTTCACTTCTCTCATGCAGTCCTGTTGGACTAATACTCTTTTTCTCAAGCAGTCATGTTAGACTGAGTTAATTTCTGTAAATAAACCATTTTCCTCGTTCTCGATGAGAAGCAGTTCTTCACTTCCTCAACGATCTCAGCGTAAATAAGTTGGACGACGGCATGGGCCAGCTACCTTCGAATTCATGCCACACTCCAATCTTTGCAAAGGACCACGGACGAAGGGATTGAGCCCCCAATCCTGACAGTGCCGATGCACAGCGTGAGCTGGGCAATGTAGTAGAGGGCAGTTCGTAAGAGTGCGAGTTGTCTAACTCGAGTAAAGCCTGCTGCATTGTTCCAGAGTCGGTTGAGCTGTCCGCCAGTCGAGGCAGAGCGAGTGTTGATTTAAGTGAGAATCACTCAGACTGTGCGGGTACGAGACCGATCCGGGCCGACGAAACGTGTACCGGCCAGCACGAGGCACGAGAAGGCGACATGAAAGCGAGTGCAAAGAGAAAGCACCGTAAAAAGAAGCGCGGTAAAGACCGAAAGACGGTAACTAATGTAGCGCCGCCAAAGATGGCGAGAAACCCAAAAGGGCAGGGCGCGAGGAAAAAGATACGGTCGTCTCGGACGATGTTGACGCATCGAAAACGTTGGAGCCACCGGTCAAAGGGGGACCGCGAAGCATGTTCTGCACGGACGCGGACAAAGGGCACGAGGGATCTAAACTCCTCGTCGTTCCGTAGTTCTTTTCAAAGCTCAGCGTGCAGTTCGAAGAAACGCAAGGTGGCAGGACGAGACCAGGTGGGGAGTAGCGACGCGGTCAATCGAGTTTGTGAGGAAAGCAGGGCGCCAGGACGCAAATTGGCAGGAGACCGTAACGTCTTGGGGGAGCTGATAGTGAGTCAGCCCTTTTGTTGTTTCTCGGCAGCCAGAGTAGCTTTCAAACCGCGCCCACCTCGAGTCCGACTGAAGGTCTGAGTCAGACATAAGCGTTTGAAAAGGGAGGCCAAGAGCGCTTCCGTAGAAATGAAGTGTTTTAAACAGTTCCCAGTTGTCTTGCACAGATCGTTCATTGATTAAGGATTGAAAGACTGGAAATAATGTGCACAATTCTTCATTTATACCTACGAAGCTTGTTTTGTCATCTACGTTGACAGTTTTGCTGAGCACGTGGTGCTTGGGCAAAGTCAATGTGGCATGAATTACACTGTGGTCACCGATAGGACAAAGGTAGGTGACCGATGACGATGCCTCTGGATGGTGAGTGTAAGGTCGAACATGTTTTCACACTCGCGCGTTACGCGCGTCGGCTCTCGGATAAGTTCCGATAAGTTGAAATTCAAACAGTGTCGACAAAGTCTTTCGCCTCTGTGTTGTTTATTACGGAAGTCAGGTTATTGCAAGCCATAACAGGGAAGTTCAAGTCACCGAACAGAAGTATATGAGTGTTAGAATGGCTTGCTGTAATCTGGCATAAAGTATACTCTTATGTTTTGGTGAGAAGTTTGGATCACTGGTAGGTGGCCTGTAGCAGACACCTACTCTCTTAAAATTTGCAAACCCCTATGAGTGTAATGCGGGTGTACTTATCTTTTCACACTTGTAAACACCCTTAAACACCCTTTCTTAACGGAAAGGGTGTTCAATAAGAAAACACCCCTGGAACGCCCCAGTCTTTCTAATTTACACCCTAATTACAAGGGAGTAAGTTAACAAGCTTACAATATATGATGAATGAACATTGGCAGGTAACGCGTTCATACTGGCTATACATGAAACGCGCGCTACCTGCGCTTGAATCAGAAAGCTGGAATGATTCGATCGGGGCATCTAGGCAGCAGCGCACTGACTCCGAACAGCGGTCAAAAATGAAGTTTCCCACGAATGTTGATATCGAACAGATGACACTAACGCATCTACTTTGCATAGCCAGATATCTGCAAAAGGCTTCGCATGATCAATGGCAAAATATTTATAATGCTATCACTGAATACTTAAAGGTGTGCGACCAGTTGAACTGGGAATGGTTAGGAGTGAGGGCTGAGGGTAAATAGCTCACCAACTTACGGTTTGTAGATGACATTGACATACCCAGCAATGCTGCAGACTATTTGCAACGAACCTTTGAGGACCTTAGCGCAGAAAGTGTAAATGTCTGATTGAAAGTTAGTATGCACAAGAGAAAAGTAATGTTCCACAGCCTGCGAGAGAACGAAATGTCATGGTCGGCAGTCAGCCTCTAGAACCTGCGCAGAAATACGTTTATTTGGGTTAATTACTCGCAGAGGCCTCTGATCAAGGAAATTACCAACATAAAAAATTATTTGGAGAGCTTACGGCAGGCATTACTAAATCATGACCACGGAGCTTACAGCTAATCATTACTAACGAATGGGGCCATAGCTTGAAAGTTACCAAAGAAGCTTGGGAAGACGTTGAAGACCGCGCAACGAGCGATGGAACGAAAAATATTAGGCATGACGATAATAGACTGTAAGACAGCGATGTGGATTAGAGAGCGAACGGGGATAGCTGATATTCTGGTTGACATCAAGAGGAAGAAGTCGTGCTGGGCAGACATTGCAATGCGTAAGGAAGAGAACTGCTGGTCTATTGGAGTTGCAGAATGGGTGCTAAGGGAAGGGAAGCACAGTCGAGGACGGCAGAGAATAAGGTGGATGTGATGGAATTAGGAAACTTGAAGACACGTGGAACCAGTTAGCACAAGACAGAGGTATTGGAGATCGCTGGAGAAGCTTTCTTCCAGCGATGGACCTCAAAATAGGCTGATGATGATGATAATTTCACGACATCCATGCCAGCTTCGCGGCATGTCATTCGTGTTATGTCATGCATGCGCGTCATGCACGTTCTGATAGCTGGATTTGCGTCGATTGCGGGGGGGGGGGGGTGCGAGTAGAAACGTAGCCAAGGGTGCACGCCGGGCACTGGTAACGCTCACTAACCGTAATTTTTTTTTTTTTGCTACTATGGCAATGGCCCGGCTCCTTCCCCCTCCACGGTCAATTAGGACCCCCTCCCGCCCTCACAAGAAAACTTTTCTGGCTCATCACTGTGGGAAGGGGGGTGTAAGATTGCTGTAGACCCCTCCGCCTAACTCGTCAACTGAAACGGGGGAGGGAAGGGGAGCTGCCGCCCGGCCGCAAACCTTAGGCCGCCCAATTACCAGCTGCATTTCCTTTCGGACGTGAATACTGCTATAATGTCATTACACAATAGGATTCATGGCGGTTCGAGGGCATGCGACAATAAAAAAACACATACAGCCATCAGCAAGTCTTAGCTTGAGCAGATCTTTGGGAGCTGGGCAAGACTCTCATAAAAAGAAAAGCTTCGCACTCCTCCTACATGCATTGTCAACTCTGGGTCACCGCCGACTGCACATTACCGGTAAAAAAAAAGATAACACAGGAACTCCTCTGGCACTTGTCTGAGTATGCATAAACATTGTGACTCTTCCTCATCTACACGCAGTCCATGTCGTTATCACTGTTATGAGAGTTGATCCGACGAGTATAAGCGACAGCGCTGCGGCGACACGAGCTGCTGTGGTCGGTGGCGCCAAGTGAATGGCGCAAGTAAAGTACTGCAGGTGGCAGGGCCAGGTGCGCTAGTGACGTTCCGTTCATTTTGACCCGTTCTCGCTCTTTAGCCCCTCTCTCCGCGTCGAACCATTATCAACCGTACTCCGGCGGCGGCTGCTTGTGGCACGGCCGCGCGAACGGTGTCTTGAAAGCGAAATGCAATGCGGAGAGACACACTGCTGAAAACTTCACGCGCTGTGTTCTCACCGTTTACTTCGCTTTGAAAACAGACGCGCGTACACCTATCTTGAAAGTGATCTGCGAAAAGCGCATAGTGCGGCATGAGCTGAGAGCTTCGTGAGCGCTATGTTCTCGCCGCTTCGGTCGCGTTAAAGGGAGAGCTAGCACGAAGGTGAATACACTCGCTGCTGCGGGTTCTATTTTGAAAGATATCGTGCGGTACGGACTGACGGACGGATGGTTTTTCTTGTTGGGGAAGTATAGAAATGCTTACGTTATTAAAAAAATCACAGGGTTCGCGAATTTCGCCATAACAACCAACACCAACCTACTCCCCCGCTGAGCGATGCCGTCTTGGTCGCTCCCTCCCCACCCCCGGGAAAAGGCACACTACGGCCCAAGCAATGAAACGTTCCTTTCCTTCGAGCGCTTCCTAACCTTATGTGAGGCCTTTAGAGCGAAGGACCCGTGGAGGAAGCAAGCGTAGTCTGGAAGCTCCCTTCACTCGTCCTCACGTAAGGAGCGGTTGCCGCATGCCTGGGTTCGAGATTATCTCTTAAAAGCTTTACGCGAACACCATTATTGAAAAAAAATGTTGTATCGTTGCACAATCTTTAAACTGAAGAGCTAATATAGAGAAGCGCGGACGCTTTCTTCTAGTTTTGTTTACTAAACTTAAACAAAGTAGCGCATTACAGTGCAAAACTTGATGTGCTACAGCAACGCTGGCACGCCGGCGTCGTGCAAGGCCTAGCAACGCCTAGCAACGCTTCCATGCCGCACGCGTGACTGAAACGAACATGCCTGGCAAGACGTACCACGCTCGCGCTTCTCCGCAGGTGGGCGACAGCGCGCATGCGCATGCAAACGTCACGTGGTTAAGCAGTGAGGTGAAGCGCACGTACAGGGCCAGGAGCGGCGTAAGGAACCCGAGTCCCCTGCGTCGTAGCAAATCAGAGGATTTGCTACGACGCAGGGGACTCGGGTTTAGAGAGGAAATAGTGCAAGCCCTAACTCGTTCCAAGGCAAGGGAGCTCGCGGCCAAGGCAGTGTACGAATGTCCAGTGGTGAAGGAAACAGGTTTGACGAAGATTCGTCAACCAGCACCAAACAGGACAGCCCTATAGGGGATACTGCGGAAAGTGCACCAGCTAATGCAGACGTCAGGCAAGCGCCGGAGCCTGAAATGTCTCAAGAAGCAAAATGCAGGGGAAAGTTATTGAATGTAAGCCCTGCCACAATGATTGCTGAACAAGAAATGAGCAGGGCCCAAAGCAATGCGAAGCATTACTATGACAGGACGGGTCGGACGCGACGCTTTGAAGTTGGGGAAAATGTAATGATCCAGACATCTTCACTGAAAAACAAACTACAGGTTCAATGGGAAGGACTGGTTCACATAAGTCAGAAATTATCTGCAACAAACTACGTAATCACGGTGCCGGGGGCAAAAGGGATTCACGAGACCATTGACAAGCTAGTAAAGCAGGGGGAGTTGAATCCCAATCAAAGGGCCTAACTGAGGGAGCTCGTGTTTGAATTTGAAAACATATTTTCGGACACACCTGGCAGGGCCACTGCGATCGTTCACAATATAGAGTTAATCTCCTCAGAAGCAGGTCGTTCGAAAGCCTATCGCCTTTTACCTCGCCAACGTCAAGTCATGGCCGCTAAAATAAACAAGATGTTAGAGCTAGGTGTAATCGAACCCGGAGAGAGTGATTATTCCTCGTCTCTTATCTTGGCTGAGGTCCCAGGAAAGGAGCCACGACCGTGTATCGACTACCACCGGCTCAACTTCCATGCTAATTTCATCTTTACACTCGATTTAGTCAGAGAATACTGACAGCTTTCGTTGACCGAGAGGGCAAGCAGGCTTGCGGCGTTTATTTCCCCGATGAGAACCTTTCGGCCGAAAGTCCTGAGCTTTGGATTGAAGAATGCTCCCTATTGTTTCTCTAGCCTTATGGACCAGGTATTACGGGGAATGGAGCACTTTGGACTTGCGTATCTCGATGAAATAGCAATCTTTTCTTCATCATGGGAGGAGCATATGCAACACTTGCGAACCGTCTTGTGTCGTCTATGAGAGGCCAACTTATCTGTCAAGGCTCCCAAATGCCAATTAGGGCGCGCAGAGGCAGTTTATCTAGGTCATGTAATACGGCAAGGCCATCGTCGGCCTTCCGAGGTTAAACTAAATGCAATAGACAACTTCCCGCAACCACGCACCAAGCGGGACATCAGGTCATTCCTCGGCTTGGCATGTTATTACCAAAGATATAAACCGCGTTATCGCCAGATTGCAAGTTCTTTAACAGATGCTCACAGAAAAACATAACCACAAACGGTAACCTGGCATGACGCAAAAGAAAAGACTTTTAGTATGCTGAAGAAAGCACTAACGAGTCAGCCAGTGTTGAACGCGCCCGACTACTCTAAGCCACTCATTCTTCAGTGTGATGCCGGCGACAGGGGTATGGGGGTGGTGCTTTCTCGAAACAGAGATGACGGAAACGAACACCCTGTGCTGTACGCCAGTACAAAGCTCTCAATTCGTGAGGAAGCATGCAGTGCATCAGAAAAGGAATGCGCCTGCGTAGTATGGGCGGTGCAGAAGCTAGCATGCTGTACCGCTGGTTCAAGGTTCACCATAGAGACTGACCACTGTCCCCTCACATGGCTGCAGTCCATGTCTACAAAGAACGGCGGTCGTTTGCGCTGGAGCTTGGCTCTGCAACAGTACACCTTCAATATTCGCTGCAAGAAGGGTAAGCTTAACGGCAATGCTAACCGTCTGACTCGTTGACACTAGAGTAACGAAAGCCTCATGCTCACTCGGATTTCCGTGGCACTTGTACGTTTTTTTTGTTATACCTTATTTATCACTGTTCAGCAGTTGAGATAGTTAGAGATGTTTACGGTCTGGGTGCGAAAAGATCATGTGGATCCCAGGCACTGTTGTAATCCATGTAAGCGGAGCTGTCGATGTTATTTGCTTTGATCGACGATACTTAGCGGTGATATCAACAGCGAATGTTTATTTTTTCACCGTTTAGTATCTAGTTTATTGTGGCTCGAGCTGGGTGCCTTAAGACAAAAATGCAACGTAACAAATATGCGCCACAAGATGCGCCAGGTATATGCTACAAAAGTAAAACACGGAAACGATTGGGCACATCTTGATGGAATTCCAAAATGCTGACGCAGTTAGCACCGCAACACGTGTCCACCTTCCCGAAGCATAGGGATTCCAAGATGGCGGGCTTCCAGTGGCGTAGCCAGAAATTTTGTTCGTGGGGGGCTACGCCACTGGCCCAATACATAAATATACACACATCTATATATATATATATATATATATATATATATATATATATATATATATATATATATATATATATATATATATATATAAATATATCTGCACGTTGCAGCTCAGTCTCCTCCTTAAGAGGAAGCTTTAGCTCGGGTGCTCCTATTTAAGTACATGTAGAAGGGGCATTCGTTTTTCCCTGCAACCACTTCACCACATTTGAGGAGGTTTATTGCATTTAAAAGAAAAGTTTAATTCTAGTGACTACTGGCTTCGAATTTTTCATTTAGGTGGTCAATTATTTCTTAAAAACTGGCCAAAACTGAAGATTTTCAGAAAACCAAACTATCAAGTTTAAAACTCCGTGACTCAAGAATGAAAAATGATATCACAATTCTGTGAATTGCATCTAATAGCACATCTACAGCAGACAAAATAGATATGTTACACATGAATCTCAAAAAATTTAGTATTGTGGAAATACGGCTTCTGCAGAACCCTTGTACACAACGTAACCAATTCACGTAAGATACAAATTGACACAGCAAACTTGTCCGCTTTGACTGTTATAATAAATGCCGTTTACAGAACCACAATATCTGTTCTTCAAGCATAGCTATTAGTTTGTAAACGTCGTGCTTCTATTTTTTCAAACTTTCAAATTTTCAAAATATTTTAAACAAAATTCAGGCCCTAAATCGAAGTTCTGTTTCCAACAGACACTAGGATTTAACTTTCTCTCTCAAATGCAACCAATTTCAGTAAAAGTGATTAGCAGGATTATCTCAGAAAAGCGTTTCTGCGTTTAACAAGTATTTGAATAGGCCGCGTCGGATTGGGCCCGAGCTAAAGCTTCCTCTTAAACAATTTATCGAGGGATCAAATACATGAATAATAAGTGCAGTGTCATTGCCAAAGATGCTGCAAACCAATCCTTGAAAGCTACGCACTGTAAATACAAGTAAAATATGTATTTTTCCATAAAATATTATACTCGTATGTGCCAAAAATTGTGCCCAACATAACTGACGTCAATGCTTCCATGTTTTTTGTCCATTTATTAGGTAAAGAAAATATCACACGAACTTTAGAACTATATCAGTTCGAAACCAGGAAAACAGTGCATGCCGCTGATATAAAAAATTAAAAGGCAACGAACTGAACAAGTTGAGGACAAATATGTTAATGAAACTTTGTCATTCAAGAACCGTGCTTACATTCTTGTATATATGCAATGGCCAGTGAAAAATCTCAATGACGCTGTCGTTTGTTCCAATGTATTACGCAGCAGTAGCTGTCCCTTGCCGTGTATTGTGAGTAATTGCACCGAAGTTATAGTCGCGACAGAGAGCACGTATAAAAAGCAGGAGTTCTGCAAGATATATGAGGGCAAGTCAAATGAATGAGCCAACAACGGGGTACTTTATATTAAAAGTAGACTTCATGAGAATTTAGACATTTGTCCTATTGAGTAACGAGTTGCGTGATTCCCATCTTATAAAACTCCTTGGGTTGCTGCTTCAAAAAGTCTGTATCTGGTTCCCTTGAGCTGTTTTTTCGGTTGCCCCAAAACGTAAAAGTCGCAAGGTGACAGGTCTGAGCTGTATGGCGGATGTTGCAGCGTTTCCCACTTGAACTTTGCCTGTTTTGTATTATCCACATAAGCGACGTGGGGACATGCATTGTCGTGGAACAAGATGACCCCATTCGTCAATTTTCCACGTTGTTCGTTCTTGATTGCGACACGCTGCCGTTCTGGCGTTTCACAATATCGGAAACAATTGATAGCCTCTCAAGATTTAACAAATTCTATCAGTAATGGACACTGTCAATCGAAACAAAAAGTCAACAACACCTTTCCAGCGGAAATGATGGCCTTTACGTTCTTTGGGCGTGGTAAATTCGAACGTTTCCACTGTAAGCTTTGCCGTCGTGTTTCAGGCTCGTAGTAGTGGCACCAAGGTTCGTCCCCAATCACAGTTGCAAACAAGAAGTCGTCATGCTCATTGTGATACCCGATCAGAAGAGTCAAGGCAGCGCGAAACTTCTCCGTCTTCTCGCGATGGATAAAAATCTTGGGGATCCATTGCGCACCAAAGAGCCGATAACCGAGAAACTCATGAACTATGGCGTGAGCCGAACCGTGACTGATGTTCTGACGGTCTGCCAGTTCACCGATGCTTATCCTCCGTTGTTGTTTCAGCAGCTCATGAACCTTTAAAATTGTGTGGGGCGTGATTGCACGGTGGTTTTGGCCTGGTCTTGGAATGTCTTTGCAACGTCCTTTGAACCGTTTGCACCAACGCTTCACAGTGGTCAATGAAATGCAGTGTTCAACGTACCCGGCAGTCATATGTTGAATAATTTCTGTTTTGGAAACACCTTCAGTTGTCAAAAACTTCGCGACACCGAGCTGTTCAACTTTTGAAGTGTCCATTATGTGACGCAACCATATTCAACCCAGTGTAGGAGAGCATTAAAGAACATTTATCTTCACACCTGCGTGTCACTTTTGTAAATGAGACATGCCGTTCTCCTAAGCGCATGCCTCGCAGATAATGAACCGAACCATTATTGCGCGGTTAGGATAGGCTGACTTCCATTTGACTCGCCCTCGTACATTAGAAATGCAAAGATACAATGGGTTATGCAAATGCGAAAATACGGCTTGATAAAGGACAAAAAAGTGCCACTGGAAACATGGTTGACTGCATGTATACACAAAACCTCGCAACAAGATATTTAAGTATACGTATAAGTCTCCAATGAGTCTATGTATGTAAAACGAAGTAACTGTATATAATGCGTCAAACAAGGCAAATAAATATGTTGCACAACCATAGATTCATCGAATCCTAGATTCCGCCCCCATTCCATCCACTCCCCCCGATGTATTGCGCGCGACGGAAGGCGGCGCGCTTGCTCCCCGCTTTTCTCCTTTTCACACACAAGACTGAGCCACCATCGTCGGCTCACCTATTCAAGCTCCCCTCCTACGCTTTCACTCGCACATACAGCATGCAGCGCGTGGTCACGATGTTATCACCCTTGGACTTTATACGAACCACGAGGGTGATGGCAGGAATGCGCCTGGGGTGTCCATATAGTTGCTTTCGCAATAATATAATAAACGTATCCGGCAACTGAAGCATCCCGTCGCCCATTACTTTCCGCAAAAGAAGTATCAAAATCGAACTTTCCCCATGCGACAATTCGCTGCGCCGCAACAATGTATTTTTCCCTGTGAGGCGGAGGCACCGAAATGAAAAAAAAAAAAAACGCATAGGAAAGTATGTTGGCCAGAATCTAATGCCTACTTTGGGCACCTAATGGGGCTGCGGAAGGAATACCGAAGAAAACAGACGCTTGGTCCACTGAGAACCATACGCATACTGCTCAGTATCCTACAGCGGCGAAACAAGACTTTCCGGAAAGGTTCCGCTGAAGGAATGCGGTGCAATCCTTCGAGTCCCCACAGTGATGGCGGCGAGCGACCATTGTTTTTTTTTTTCTCGTCTGCTAGCTAGAAAGCGTCCAAAACTCTGTCCGGTGAAAATCCACTCGGCCAGAGCAAACCGAACGCGCACCGAAGTGCACCGCACGGTGGTCGCGGCCATACGAGAAAAACGTATGCGCTCTGGCTGGCTCTGGCAGCCCGCGGGTAGGGTAGCGAGAACAAAAAAAAAATGAAGATGCTCAATGTGTCCTCGCGAATAAAAGTCAAAGTAGAAAAAATAAATAAGAACGTCGTTACTTTGGCTGGCTTTAGTGTCTTGACATGGATGTTCTGGCGTAGGTTAAAAAAAATTGCGATATTTTTTTATGTGACATGACGGCACAAATGAACCACCTAAACGCTTCGTCTCATTGGACCTCGCTGCCTGCTTTGTCAACTTGTCTGCTAGTGTGTTGATTTGGTCTGTCTCGTTGTATGTTCCGATGTAATACTTCAGAAAAATCAATAGACCTTTGGCGTCAAATGTTTATAACAACATTAAACCCACAAAGTTCCGCAATTGAAAATCTAAAGCACAACTTTGGAAATGTCAATGCACCTTTCACATAAATAACTTATGAGATTTATACCCATAAAGTTTCGCAATTGATATCCATGCGCTCCATAGATTCCGTGGCCTCAGTGAGATGCCGCGGCGAGCCCACTCACCATCAAAGCGCCCTTGAAACTTTGTGCTCGGATGGGACTGCTTGGCGTTATGTGACTCCCGGTGTATGGGCGTTGCCACGAAATCCAGCCCGAGTTTGTATTTTGTCTAGAATGTCTTTTTGACGCTCGAAAAGACATTTAACCTCGAAGATTGCAGAGTGATTTCCGGCGCCGGGAGTCGCTTTGGTCGGCGGTGCATGGACGGCACGAAAAAATTTCGGGGGGGGGGGGGGGGCTGAAGCCCAATAAGCCCCCCCCCGGGCTACGCCCCTGCAAGCTTCACTGTTCAGCAGTTGAGATACGCAAGAGACGTTTCTAATCTGGGTGCAAAAAAAAATAACGTGGATCCCACGCACTGTGGCAATCGATGCAAGCGGCGCTGTCAGTGTTGTTTGCGCTGATTGACGATGATTAGCGGTGATGTCGACGGCGAATATTTATTTCTTCAACTTTTAATGCCTAGGTTATTGCGGCCTGAGCTTGCTCCCTGAGGAGTCAGGACAAAAACTCAACGGAAAAAAATATGGGCCTCAACATGTGGCATGTGTGCTACAAAAGAAAAACGCGAAAACGACTCACCATGTCGTATTGGAATGCCAAAATATTGGCCCAGTGAGAACAACAAGGTCTGTCCACACTCCAGAAATTTACCGATTCAAAGAAGATGGCAGGCTTCACTGTTCACCAGTTGAAATAAGTAACAGATGGCTATAGTATTGGTGCAAAAAAAATCATGAGGATCCCACGCACTGTGGCAATCGAGGTAAGCGAAGCTTTCTGTATTGTTTCCGTTTATTGAAGATAATTAGAGGTGATGTCGATGGCGAATGTGTATTTCTTCAGCTTTCAGTGGCTACCTTTTTTCGGCCCAAGTTGGCTGACCGAGGACAAAAACACAAAGTAGAAATATGCACCACAAGATGCGGCATGTGTAAGCTCCAAAAGAAGAACGCAGAGACGACTGGGAACATCGTAAAGGAATGCAAAAATATTAACCCAGTGAGAACCACAAAGTCTGTGCACCTTCATGAGGGGTATGAATTCAGAGAAGATGGCTGGCTCCGCTTTTCACCAGTTGAGATACATAAGTGGCGTTTAGAGTTTTGGTGGGAAAATATCATGTGGATCCCACGCGCTGTGCCAATCGATCTAAGCAAAGCTTTCTGTGTTGTTTCCGGTGATTGACGATAATTAGCGGTGATGCCCACGGAGCATGTTTATTTCTCCAGCGTTTAGTGTTTAGCTTATTGTATCCTCACTCAAAAACACAACGTAACATATATGCGCTGCAAGATGCGGTATGTGTGTGGTGCAATAAAAAACGCGGGAACTACTCGGCACATCGTGATGGAATGACTAAATATTGACCCAAGGAGAGCCGCAGGGTGTGTCCACCTTCGTGAAGTGTATGGATTCAAAGAGGATGGCAGCCACCAATTTTTTAATATGCCCGCCACCGCACAAACGACCATGCGCCACTGTGGAGGGTTACAACAGCCTCTATAAGGAGTGCTATAAGGAGTCTCAACTTGGGGCGTTGAACCAGGGCTCGTTTACGAACTTCTTGCTTATAATGCAAATGTTTTCCTGTAAGCATCATGCAGCTCGTGCTGTGACCACCACTCGGACAGCAAAGTGGCATCAACTCTGCTGGAAGCCACGGCGCATCGCAGTATGTGGAACGCTGAGTTTAGAAGTGGCAGGGGATGCGACATTGATCAGGGGAGCTGCACAGCCACCAATATTGGGCAATGCCCGCTACCACACCAACGACCATAGACCACTGCGGAGCATTAAATTAGCCTATATAAGGAGCTGGCCAGAATATATAAGGATGGTAGGCAAATCGTTCTAAAAAACTGGCCACCCTGTATACACAATGCCTCATAACGAGCGTACCGGAATCTTGGAAGAACACTAACATAACCATTAACCATAAGAAAGGGGACGCCAAAGACTTGAAAAATTATAGACCGATCATCTTACTGTCCGTTACCTACAAAGTATTTACTAAGGTAATAGCAAAAAGAAACACGAACACCTTAGACTTCTGCCAACCAAAGGACCAGGCAGGATTATGTAAAGGCTACTAAACAATAAACCATATTCACACTATCAGTTAGCTGATAGAGAAATGTGCGCAATATAACCAACCCTTATATATAGCTTTCATTGATTACGAGAAGGCGTTTGATTCAGTCGAAACTTCAGCAGCCATGGAGGCATTACGGAATCAGGGTGTAGACGAGCCGTATGTAAAAACACTGAAATATATCTACACAGCGTGTTTCACAGCGTGTTTACAGGAGGTATTCAGAGACCTGGATTGGGAATAATTGGGAATAAGAGTTAATGGAGAATACATTAGTAACTTGCGATTCGCTGATGATATTGCCTTGCTTAGTAACTCAGGGGACCAATTGCAACGCATGCTCACTGAGCGGGAGAGGCAAAGCAGAAGGGTGGGCCTAAAACTTATTCTGCAGAAAACTAATGTTTAACAGTCTCGGAAGAGAACAGCAGTTTACGATAGGTAGCGAGGCACTGGAAGTGGTAAGGCAATACATCTACTTAGGGCACGTAGTGACCGCGGATCCAGTTCATGAGACGGAAATAATCAGAAGAATAAGAGAAGGCTGGGGTGCGTTTGGCAGACATTCTCAGATCATGAACAGCAGGTTGCCTTTATCCCTCAAGAGAAAAGTGTATAAAAGCTGTGTCTTACCAGTACTCACGTAAGGGGCAGAAACCTGGAGGCTTACGAAAAGGGTGAGGGAACAAACGCGAGTAAATTACATCTTAGTTGAAATGAAGAAAAAGAAATGGGCATGGGCAGGACATGTAATGATGAACGATGATAACCGAGGGCCATTAAGGGTTACAGACTGGATTCCAAGGCAAGGGAAGCGTAGCAGTTGGCGGCAGAAAATTAGGTGGGCGGATGAGATTAAGAAGTTTGTAGGGAGAACATGGCCACAATTAGTACATGGCCCGGGTAGTTGGAGAAGTATGGGAGAGGCCTTTGCCCTGCAGTGGGCGTAACAAGGTTGATGATGATGATGTAACGAGCGCAATATCAGTCTCAACTTGGGGAGTGGAACCGGCGCTGCTACGGCTGCGTCATTCACGAACTTCTTGCTTAAGGCGCAAGTGTTTTCGCGTCAAACATCATGGAGCTCCTGCTGTGACCACCACCCTGACGGTAAAGTGGCATCAACACTGCTGGACGCCACGGTGCATCGAATTTTGTGGATCACTGAGGTTACAAGTGGCAGGGGATGCGACACTGATCTGGGAAGTTGCACCACCACCAATTTTAGACAATCTACGCTACGGTATCAACGACCACACGAGTGCCGTACGGTTAGAACAACCTATAAAGGAGCGCTATATCAGACTCAACTTGGGGCGTGGAACCAGCGCTGCTACGGCTGCGTCATACACGAACTTCTTGCATAGTGTGAAGGTGTTTTTCTGTCAAGCATAATGAAGCTCCTGCTGTGACAATCACCCGGACGGTAAAGTGACATCAACATAGCTGGAAGCCACCGCGCATCGCAATATGTGGATCGCTGAGGCTACAAGTGGCAGTGGATACGACATTGTTCTGGGCATTTGCAGAGCCAGCAATTTTCGACAATGCCCACAATCATACCAACGACCATGGATCACTGCTGTTGGTTAAACAGCCTACATAAATAGCGCAATATCAGTCCCAGATTGGGGGCGTGGAACCGGCGCTGCTACTGCAGCGTCGTTCACGAACTTCTTGCTTATTGTGCAGGTGTTTTCCTGTCCAGCATTACGCAGCTCCTGCTGTGACCACCACCCGGACAGTAAAGTGGCATCAACACTGCTGGAAGCCACCGCGCATCGCACTCTGTGGATCGCTGAGGTTACAAGTTGCAGCTGCTACGACCTTCATTTGGGGATTTGTGTAACAAGCAATTTTTTACAATGCCTGCTACCGGACCAACCACCATGGACCACTGCGGATGGTTAAAACTGCCTATATAAGGCCTGCAATATCAGTCTCAATTTGGGGCGTGGGACCGGTGCAGCTACGGCTGCGTCAGTCACGAACTTCTTGCTTATGGCGATGGTGTTTTCCTGTCAAGCATCATTCAGCTATTGCTGCGACCACCACGCAGACGGTAAAGTGGCATCAGCACTGCTGGACACCACGGTGCATTACACTATGTAGATCACTGAGGATACAAGTGGCAGCGAATACGACATTGGTCTGGAGACCTTTACAGCCACCAAATTTGGACAATGTCCGCTACCGTACCAACGACCATGGACCACTGCCAAATGGTTCATCATCATCATCATCATCATCAGCCTGGTTAAGCCCACTGCAGGGCAAAGGCCTCTCCCATACTTCTCCAACTAACCCGGTCATATACAAATTGTGGCCATGTCGTCCCTGCAAACTTCTTAATCTCATCCACCCACCTATTTTCTGCTGCTCCCTGGTGCGCTTCCCTTCCCTTGCGATCCAGTCCCTAACCTTTTTGACCATCGGTTATCTTCGCTCCTGATTACATGTCCTGCCCATGCCCATTTCTTTTCTTCATTTCAACTAAGATGTCATTAAATCGCGTTTTTTCCCTCACCCAATGCGCTCTTTTCTTATCCCTTAACGTTACAACCATCATTCTTCTTTCCATAGCTGGTTGCGTCGTCCTCAATTTAAGTAGAACCCTTTTCGTAAGCCTCCAGGTTTCTGCCTCGTACGTGAGTAACGGTGAGACACAGTTGTTATACACTTTTCTCTTGAGGGACAGTGGAAACCTGCTGTCATGATCTGAGAACACCTGCCAAACGCACCCTAGTCAATTCTTATTCCTCTGATTATTTCAGTCTCATGATCTGGATCCGCAGGTCACTACCTGCCCTAAGTAGATGTATTCCCTCACCACTTCTAGTGCCTCGCTACCTATCGTAAGCTGCTGTTCTCTCCGAGACTGTTAAACATTACTTTATTATTCTGCAGATTAATTTTTAGACCCACCCTTCTGCTTTGCCTCGCCAGGTCAGTGAGCATGCCTCGCAATTGGTCCCCTGAGCCAGATGGTTAGAACAACCTATATAAGGAGCGCAATATCAGCCTCAACTTAGGTTGTGGAGCCAGCGCTTCTACGGCTGCGTCCTTGACGAACTTTTTGCTTATGGCACAGGTTAGTTGAAGTCAAATTATTTCTTGCATTTTAATGTCATTGCCGGTTCCACTCCAAGTTCTTCTTTTGCATGCACGTGAGAGTAAGCATGATATGTGTGTTGTGTACCATAGACGACGCCGTTTTGCTCTTTTGCGCTGTCGGGCAATGTACCTATTACCTTTGTTGTCTGGAGATGTCGAGAATAACCCAGGCTATACTGAGTCAATTCTTATGGAATTACTATACTGTCAAAAACAGAATAAAAAAGACTTTCTGCAATTGAAAACTGCCAAACCGTGAACAGTCAAATTATCACTAACCTTATTGCGCAATTGAGGAAGCTGGAATAAAAATTTGATATGTTACATAAATTGTAGCGAGCTGTTGAAGGATGGAAGCCTGAATGAGACGTACTGCAAGGAGTATTGAGATGGCAAGATGCAATAATTGATGCCCTTGAAACAGGTTTGGACGATGGAAACTGGTTCTCTATGGCACAGAAGACAACGATCCGCACAAGACATACCAATAATGCGAAAGAACATTTTGTGAATATGTCAAACTAGCCTTGAGATCCAATGCATCACCAATAATTATCACCAATCAAAGCATCAAGCACGGAAAGTTTCACTATACATCAATTGCCACAGTGTGTAGGATCTGCATATTTTTATCCACTTTCTATACAAGGCTCAATGATCCACCCAAAGGATTCTGGCGACTAATCAAAACCAGCAGAAAGGACGACATAACTATGACTGCCCTGCTACACCTTGGTACGATTGCTGATGATAGCCTCTCATATTGAAAAAAATTGTATGATAATTCTGTGACAAATGAACAAGATGTATGCATATCGCACGGAGTTGACCAGAAGTGAACGATATGCTGTGCATACACTCTAAAAATAGTTGCACCCTTTAAGGTGTATATTTGCCACACACTATTCGTCATCTCTCTTGCCCGCATTTCCTCTCTTTAACGCATGGAGCCCGGTACTTACAAGTCACGAACGGCATGCGCGTTATCAGCATGACAGAGCATTCTCGACAGGGAAATAGCGAGCGCAGTGTTTTCAAGAAAGGAAATGCGGGCAAGACTGATGAGAATTATTGTTGTGTGACAAATATGAATGAATGTTTGATGTTTTATGGCACAAGGGCCAAGTATGGCCAAAGAGCGCCATGTCCGTGTTAATGAGTTTGCAGTGAAATCATGAGTTCGGTGAAGTTGGTGTGACGTGGCTGTAGAGGGGCCTTAAAAATGGTCGCGCTAAAGTGCGCAAAATCTGTATAATAAGATTATGGCGATGAGTTATTACGTGTACTGTGAACATTAATATGCATTTAAATAGAATGATACGATGCGTAAAAATATATAAGGCTATGAGATATGCTAGAGCACTGCTGCCTCCTTAGAGCCCTTGAAAAACAAGGACCTGGAGGCTTGTGCTATGCAAAACTGTTATCCCAGCGGCATCCTCTGGAGCGAGGATGCTCTACGAATTTAATGGGCATATAAAGTGTAGTACGACATCATATAAGAAGCTGAGGACTGCCTTGGTGTAAAAAACCGGTTCCTTACCAAGAAACATAGCCGGGTGTAGAGGGATGTGATGTTTGTAAGCAAGTGGAAAATGTTTCTTTCTCTCCGTTTCGGCTTCCCGACACTCCAGGAGCACGTGGAGGACGGTAAGCCTCTCACCGCATCTACCACAGATTGGAGGTTCACTTCCAGTAAGCAGATAATTATGGGTGCCAAATGTGTGTCCTATTCTGACGCGACAGAATAGGACATCTGTTCGCCGAGATTTTGTTGGAGAGGGCCAAAACCCTAACTGTGGCTTTATAACGTGCAGTTGATTATTTACCTCTGCGTCCCACATGCGTTGCCAGTGGTTTCGCAGTTTCTTTGGTATGTAAGGTTTCAGATCTGTGACAGGCACCAAAGTAGTATTATTAACAGCAGGGAGTGCAATTGACGTAGCCATCTGGTCTGCCAAAACGTTACGTTCGATTCCCCTGTGGCCGGGTACCCAGCATATGATGATTTGCTGGTTAGATAGATAAGCTTTGCACATGTCGGAATAGCCCACAGTAAGTACAGGATTTTCATGTTTGTAGGGTGACATTAAGGCCTTCACCACACTTAGGGAGTCTGTATATATAACGGCTTTCTGGAGTTTTGCTTTCTTTATATGCTTTACAGCCGACCATATAGCCTAGGCCTCTGCCGTAAAGATACTTGTTTCTGGATGTAGTACATCGGATTCCGAAAAAGAAGGACCGACGGCTGCATAGGATACTGCGGCATGTGACTTGGAAGCGTCTGTGTATAACTCTGTGCATGAGTGTTTATACTGAAGTTCTAGGAAATGCATTCGAATTTCTACCTTTGGAGCATGCTTTGAAACTTTTAGAAAGGATACGTCACATTCTGTGTCCTGCCAGTCCCAAGGAGGTAATAGCTTGGTTGCGCGCATTAAGCAGTGCTCCAGGATTGGGACATGCATTTCATCACTAAGCTCCTTCACACGCACCGAGAAATGCTGTCTTCTAGACGGACGGTTGCGGAAAAGGTGTAACATACGTCATATCGGTAATGGTATTAAGACATTGGTGTTCATGAATGGGATGCACTTTAAGGAATAAGTAAAGCTGACGTATGATCTCTGTAAGTGGAGCGGCCACTCATTCGATTCGACATATAGGCTTTCGATCGGGCTTCTTCTGAAAGCACCAGTGGCTAGGCGGATATCTAGATGATAGACAGGATCCAGCATCCTTAGCGCGCTCGGGGCGGCAGCGTTATACACTACGGCCCCATAATCCAATCGTGACCGTATTCGGCTCTTGTAGAGATTCATTAGACACTTTTTGTCACTACCCCACGTCGTCTTGGATAGAAGTTTCATTAAGTTCATTGCTTTTAGACATTTTTCTTTGAGATATTGGATGTGTGGAATGAAAGTGAGTCGATCGTCAAGTATAATACCTAGGAATTTGTGCTCTTTGTTGACAGGAATTTGTTGTCCACACAGTTCTAAGCAAGGATCCGGGACCAGGCCTCTCTTTCGTTATAAAGAACACAAGAACTTTTGTGAGGATTGATTTTAAATCTGTTTTTCTCTGCCAATTTTGATACTTTGTTCAAACCATGCAGTACCTGTCTCTCGCACACTGCGAGGTTACAGGATGTAAAAGCTATTTGAATGTCGTCCACATAGATAGAGTAAAAAATGGCCGGTGGTAATGAAGCACGAAGCGTGTTCATCTTCACTATAAAGAGGGTGCAGCTAAGCACGCCTCCCTGGGGTACACCAGTTTCTTGTGTAAAAGGACGTGACCGTGCATTGCCGACTTTTACACGGAATGTGCGATTGGACAAATAGCTTTCTATGAGGTTTAGCCTACTACCATGCATGCCCATTTCTGCCAAGTCTCTTAAGATTCCGTAGCGCCACGTTGTGTCGTATGCTTTCTCCATATCGAGGAATATGGATAGGAAAAACTGTTTGCGCACAAATTCATCACGGATGTTTCCTTCGATGCGCACAAGATGGTCAGTTGTGGAGCGCCCTTCTCTGAAACCACACTGATAGGGATCAAGCATGTTGTTCAGTTCAAGGTAATGTATGAGTCTGCGATTAATCATTTTTTCAAATACTTTACAAAGGCAACTTGTGAGGGCTATCGGGCGGTAACTTGCCATGGAGGAAGGGTCTTCGCCTTGTTTCCAAACAGGGACCACAATGGCTTGTTTCCATGCGGTTGGAAGGTATCCCACAGCCCAAATAGTGTTAAGAAGTGCGAGTAGTGTAACATGCGTGTCATTGTGTAGGTTCTTGATCATTTCATACATTATTCTGTCAGATCCAGGTGCAGACCTATTGCATGCGCTCAAGGCAGCTCTAAACTCCGCAATACTAAAAGGACGGTTGTATGGTTGATTGTGACGACATTTTCTGATGAAAGGTGTACATTCTTCTATTTGCTTGTATTTGAGAAAGGATTGTGAATAATTTGTTGAACTTGACACGCTCTCAAAATACTCCCCAAGTGAGTCTGCCTGGTCGTGCAGTGTATCACCCTGTGTGTTTATTAGAGGGAGTGAATATGTTTGCCACCCTCTACTCCTATTAAACCTGTTCCAGGCATTGGCCTCATCTCTGAACGAGTTGATACTAGATAAAATCTTGTGCCAACTTCCTCTTTTGGCCTGTCGGCGGGTTCGCCTGCCTTGGGACTTAACGTTTTTAAAGTTCATAAGATTCTCTGCAGTGGGAGAAGCGCGTAGCAACCCACATGCCTTGTTCTGATTCTTACGGGCGTTCCTACATTCGCTGTTCCACCATGGTATACGTCGTTTGCATGCCACACCACTCACTTCGAATATGCATTTTGATGCGGCATCTATTATGAATGTTGTAAGATACTCTACAGCAGCATCAATTCCTAAAGAAGACATGTCGGCCCATGAGATCTTAGTGAGAGTTCAAAATTTCTCCCAGTCGGCTGTGTCTATCTTCCACCTAGGAGCTTGCGGAGGATATTCGTTTTCTTTAGATGTTCTTATCATTAAAGGGAAGTGGTCGCTCCCGTAAAGATTGTTCGTAACTTCCCATTCGAGTTCGGGCAGTATAGACGAGGAAACTATGCTAAGATCTATTGAAGAAAAGGTTCTGTTTGCTAGGGAGTAATACGTGGGTTGCTTCTTATTCAGCAAGCACGCACCTGAAGAAAAAAGGAACTGTTCAACAAGACAACCTCGCGCGTCTGTACGAGTGTCGCCGCAAAGGGAGCTGTGCGCATTGAAATCGCCAAGAACAACATAAGGTTCTGGCAATTCGTTTATAAATGACTGAAATTCATGTTTGTTTAATTTGTAGTGTGGGGGTACGTAAAGCGAGCAAATGGTGATGAGTTAATTTAGAAGAACAGCTCAAACCGCCACTGCTTCAAGGGGCGTTTGTAGCTGTAAACGCTGACAGGAAATACTTTTATGAATCAAAATGGAAACACCGCCTAATGATACCACAGCATCATCACGATCTTTGCGAAACTTGACATACGGTCGGAGAAAGTTTGTGTGCTGTGGTTTTAAGTGTGTTTCCTGTAGACGCAGCACTTTTGGATTGTGTTTTTGATAAAGTTCTTGTACGTCATCAAGGTTCCTAAGAAGACCTCTGGCGTTCCATTGGATTATTTGTGTATCCATATTGGAAGTAAATAAGTGTTGTGGTATGGAAACGGAGGTGATGCCTTAGGTTACAGAGGTTTTTCGAGGCCCTGTAATGGGAGTTCTGCCTTATCTGGAGCGTTCGAGGGAGCCTCGCCGCTCCTTAGGCGCTTGGCGCGCCGTGGGGATAGGTGTAGTGTCCATTGCTTCTTGTGAGGCGCCGGACACGTGCTCTTGTCAGCGAGAAGTTACCAGGGAAGGTCCCGCCTTGGAGGGCAAGACCCCTGCGCCTACCAGCCCAGAAGTCGATGGGCTCCCTGAGGGATTTGGCTGCGCCGGCTGGTGCCAGCGCTGGATGGGGCCGGGGAGCTTGGGGCAGCCTCGGCTGCGCCCACCTTCGGCGTTGATGGCCCCTTCTGCTTGGTTGGTGGGGCAGCGCTAGCTGCGACCACCGTGGGGGCAGATGGCGTAACTGCCGACTGACTTCTTGTGGGTCGGACAGCCGCCGGAGGCCGTTGTGACGCTGCCCCCTGACGCGCCACACCGGCAAAGCTTTTCTTTGGCAGGTTTGCTACCCACCTTCGTGCCTCTTTGAATGATATATTCTCTTTTACTTTTATGGTAACAATTTCTTTTTCCTTCTTCCAGGAGGGGCATGGCCGCGAGTACGCGGCGTGATCCCCATCACAGTTTACACAGTGGAGAGAGTTCTTACAAGCTTCAGTGGCATGTTCAAGGGCACTGCATTTCGCACATGTTTGGCGGCCCCGGCAGCTCTGCGAACTGTGGCCGAAACGCTGGCATTTGAAACATCTTAGGGGATTCGGCACATATGGTCTGACACGGAGCGTGATGTACCCAGCCTCTACAGACTCGGGTAGAATACTTTAACCGAATGTGAGTATTCGGTGCTTGGTCGCAATTTCTTTGCCATCCCGCCTCAGCTTAATTCTCTTGACATTGACAACATTCTGCTCACTGAAGCCCTCCAGGAGCTGAGCCTCTGTCAGCTGGAGCAGATCATCATCCGACACAACGCCGCGGGTGGTGTTCAGAGTACGGTGTGGAATTAATGTCACGGGAACATCCCCAAATGACACTAGACTGGGCAAGTTTTCATATTGTTTCTGATCATGCAGTTCTAAAAGGAGATCACCACTTGCCATCCTTGTGGCCTTGTAACCTGGACCAAGGGCCTCAGTTAAAGACTTTGATACTAGAAATGGGGAGATTGCACGCACTTGTGTGTCTGACTTTTCCGAGTGGATCACATGAAATCGTGGGAAGTTGGGTCTTTCACGACCAAAGAACTTGAATACATCTTCGGTGCGCCCTCTTTTGTGAGGGCGATCAAGGAGGGGAGGGAATGAACTAGCAATAGAATAATGTAATTTTCGGCAATAACGCCAACCACCCACCGTGGAGCCCTACAAGGGGACGTTACAGGGACTGTAAAAACAAGTCCTGCGAAACGCCAGCTGTACGTTATCACTATGACCAAATATGAGATAACCTAGGTTGGTTATTCACACAAGGTTAACCTTTGCTGCCTGCAAAGATTGGAAGTAAACGGAAGCTAGGAGAAGACAGGAAAGGTGAAAAGTGACAGAAAGACGAAGGCTGGAGGGAGAGAGAGGCAGGAAAAGGAAACTACCGATTTCCCCCGGGTAAGTCAGTCCGGGGGTGCCGTCTACGTGAAGCAGAGGCCAAAGAGGTGCGTTGCCTCCTCCGGGGGGCCTTAAAGGTCCAAACACCCGGTATCGGCTCAACCCCCAGGATCCCCTTTTCCCCGGACACGGCTAAGCCGCGCACGGCTACACGCGGGAGGGTCGAACCCTCATGTGCTCGGGTACGCGGTGTCGCAACACACCAAACGCCTGCTGATGCAGACGCCCCTGCGGGGGTTGTGTGACAAATATTAACCCCAAAGGGTGTAAGCTTTTTTAGAGTGTATTGAACGAGATCTCGTAGAATATGTGCGAGATCTGTATGAGGTGCTACGCAGACATTTACGAAGTGCACGAGATTTATGCAATCTGCTGTGCGATGTGCGATGTGCTGCGTAGACTTAACGATATTATGTATGAAGTGTGTGAGGTGGCGTGTGATGTCTACGCACTGTAGCAATATGAGCAACGTGATCTTTGAGAATGTCTAAGAGCTGCATACAAAGTATATGCACTTAAGTCGTAGTGCATACAAAAGCTCATTATTGACATATTTATAATGAGTTGTTTGTAGTACATGCAAGAGCATGATCAATGTTCTGTATGATGACATTTAACCATAAATAAACTGTCATGGCACTTGTGCTATTTCCTTATTAAAAATGAAAAATGCCTAACGAATATACCAGAGGGGCACTCAATTGCTTTAGGCAAGTTTATTCAGATACGTTCCTGAAGCAGGCTAAATTAGAACGAATAAAAGCACCGAAAAAGACTCACTGATCTAAAAACATGTTGTCAGTTTCTGCTGTTCTAAGTGTGCTGTTTGTGTGCTGCGTGTCAAGGCGAATGATGGTTAATAATATATGGCATAGAAAAATGTGGATGCTGAGAGAAAGCTTTAAAGAAAGTGCGTGCTGTCTTTCCAACACAGGATTTCTGCCTAGGATTTTTGCAAAATATAAATTGCACAGGCTGGCAGGTTTGGCCTAAAAATGTACAACACTTTTGCTTTAGATTTTAATGTAGCCAGTTCTTAATGTGTCCCTAGTACAGCTCAGCGTCATGCTTTTTGCTTATCTGTGATGTCACATCAGTTGCATGTTGTAATAACCTGGTATCTCAAACTGCTGGACACATGTCAATCAGCCTAGTGCATTGGCCGCAGGTGAGAGCATAACCAAAAGCTGGGTGCACTTTGCCCTTCTGCACATAACGTGGGACATCGCTTGAACTATGCTATTTATTTTCTTACAAAGGCAACACCGCTCTCCTCTTCTCTCCCTTATTATTCTGTCAACTTGCTAATAGGCACAACTTGTAGACGCTTCATTATGGTGTTGACTGCTGAAGTTGGCTTATGTGAATTTCAGTAGTATGTGGTACTCACAAAGGCATACTGTACTTTGCATGCATTTTAAGATGGTCAACACAACTTGTAGATGCTTCATTATTTTGTTGACTGCTGAAGTTGGCTTATGTGAATTTCAGTAGTTTGTGGTACCCACAAAGGCATACTGTACTTTGCATGCATTTTAAGATGGTCAATCTGAAATATGTCATTGGCTGTGGCATTCTCAGAGAAACAACGCTGTTGTGAATAATGCATATATGCATTATTCAATTTTTCTGGTGCTCTTTCGGGGAGCAGCCTATAGCAGCCTATAGCCTACTCCCTGAAAGGTTATCAGAAAATATTTTCACACCGAACAAAAGTGTTTTATACACGCCATGATCAAGTCGTGCGGTCCTACAATAACTATATTATAGCTGCTACGTCAACAGCTACACGCTATAGAAAGCGGCAAACAAATGCCGTAACGGACTTTGATTTGACAGTTAAAATGTTGTGACTATCTAAAATTCAGCCTTAGCCCCCTCTGGCATAGACAGCATTAGTGTAAAGGAGGCGCATGTCATTACCAAGCTTTTGGGATAAGTACAGACTGAATAAGCGCATGTTAAGATATTGAGGTAGTACAATAATATGGGTCCCCCCCCCCCCGAAGCTTAATTTCATTTTTATCGTTCTATTTAGCTCATGAAGCAACGTTTCTCTTTAGCCTTTGCAGTTGCTTCACACTAGGCGAATCCTATTCATTTCTCCCTTTACAGTGACTCCCGTTATTCAATTTCATGTTGCTAGGCATACAAAGGCAGTTTAAGCAAGGCCGAAGATAAGTGGTATGAATGTCTACAGTATGAGTTGGGATACTTATATCATTGATTAAACTTATGGATTTGGCCTTAAAGCAACACTATAGAGAAACACTAAATTGAAACAGCCTCAGTAAGTATTATTTCTTCTTGTGCTAATTTTCTGACGGGAGGCTATTTATAGATGAGTGTGTGAATGTCAAAGCTTCATTTTCTGCCAAAGTTTGCTCCAAAACATCACTGCCGGTACGTCAGGAGGGCATTATGCATTCCAGAATATATTACTGTTTTTTGGGTGCTGTGGCTCAGTACATTTGCTCAAAATTGCTATGTACAGTATTTGGCTCTGTTAGAAGGCTATATAGTCAATATTTGCCATAACCATACTAACTGGGCTTTACCAGACGGTGAACAAGTGCAGGAACGTTATTCTGGTTTCACCACCACTACTTCGTTCTTGTATCTTTCCCTATTTCCTGGATTACCAAGCCTCATATTTTGGTAACTGCAGGTTTCTGGTGTTGCGGAAGAGTAATTTAATAATGCAGTTCAGATAATTGTTCTCTTCAGTGTCCCCTTAAAGATTTGTCTGAATGATGTGGCATGAGACAATGCTGCTGGTAAATTATTTCGCATGTCAGTGCTTTATGTTTCCATGTGATCACCAGTAGTCTTTCAGGTGTCTCCTCATTTCTGAAGTCAATTATGCCATACTATGTTTGCTGGAGCTCTGGTAGACAGTTGCAGCAGAAAAGCCCCATCTTCGTTAAAGCATTTAAAGTGTGTCAGGAATGTGTTGGCGATTCTTTTTACGCCAAGAATCATGGAAAGATTGATTTACCGTGTTGATTGTGGCCGATTTATATCAAACCTGATCTCTGCAGCTGACTGTATGCTTACTTATTACTAAAAGAATTAAGCTAGTTTTCGAAGATGCCACCATTTCACAATGCTGCTGCACCACCAGTTTGCCGAAATTGTAGAATAAACGTAACTATATTTGCTCTAAAAGCAAACTGTTCTCTTGAACATCAACTTGAGTAAGCTTTTTTCAGCACAGTCGCAGGCTGAGTATGCTAGTAAAAATTAAATCGCTTTAAGATGTGCCGCGTCGGAGGGCATCATTCTTGCCCTTTGTATCCGTTGTCACCTTATACGGTCTCACTGTTTGTTTCCATGCTATTCACAGTGCACACATACTAAAGAGATAAGGGACAGGCAGATGGTGTAATCTGCGGCGTGCAAAATCCAATAGGGGGCACGCAGTGTGCTAAAGAGGACAAGAGCAAGTCAAGAGCATCTTTGGTTATCAGGTAGAATGAGTGGGAAAGAAACTTGGCTGGGCGTTACGTATTTGTGGACCGGAAAATATTGCACAGACAAGAATAAAGAGTTAGTGGAATGCATAAGCGCTGATATTAAGGGTTTCGGGAGTGGTGCTGAAATTGTCCTATTAGGTGACATGAATGCCCACATACAGGATTTAGATGGCTGTACCAAATGTAACGGGAAGTCAATGCCGAACCTTTGTAAGCAACATAACCTAGTGATCGTGAATACAGGGCCTAAGTGTGAAGGACAGATCACGTGGAAGTGGGAAACCGGCAATTGAGCATTGATTACTGTCTGATGACAGAAGGAATTCATGATAAGTTGAGAGAAATGGTCATCGATGAGGAAGGGTTTAACATCACAGGGAGTTACCATAAACGCATCATTTTGAAAGTGGGATATGTAGCTGGGAAA
Organism: Dermacentor albipictus; assembly: GCF_038994185.2. Lineage (NCBI taxonomy): Eukaryota > Metazoa > Arthropoda > Arachnida > Ixodida > Ixodidae > Dermacentor > Dermacentor albipictus. The sequence continues at coordinate 291,946,112 of NC_091821.1, forward strand.
GAGAGCAAGGAGAGCAAAATGGCCAGTCCAAATTTGAACGCTGAACATATAGCAAACACAGTCACTAGAGTTGAGGAAGAACTTGGCAAATGGCCAAGTAAAGAGTGGGAATATGGTGAGCTTATAAGTGTAATAAAGACAGAAATACGGAAAGAGAACCAACATGTTCGTTGGAAAGGAAAAAAAGAAACCGAAAAGCTGGTGGAACAAGGAGATACCAGAAGCGATCGCCGAACGACAGAAAGTATCTCGAGAGCACAGGCAGGCAAAGAAGGCGCAGTTGCCACAGGATGAAGTAAACAGTAAATGGGAAATATACCGGGAGAAAAAGTTTATGGTTCAAATACTGGTGCAAGCAAAATTAAAAGGTGAAAGTGAACGTTGGTTGTCAGAAATACGTGAGAAAAAGAAGGCTGCACCTAGAATATTTTGGAACCACATCAAATTATTAGGCAGGAAGTAAACAACACTACAACAACATATCCTGGACGAAGATGAAAACAGACTTGCAGGAGAAGCGGCAATAAATTACACCTGAAAAGCAACAGCCGAATCTTTCCAAGGCAATGACGAGGTTGTACTTGATGAAAAAAAGAGCATGAAAGAGACCCAAGTGGAAAAGGAGCTGGTGCTCACAAATATGAACAGGAAGAAATCGGATGAGAAAATTCCTAAGCGCACAGCCACAGGGCTAGACGAGGCTCCCGTTGGGCTGATAAATGAACTAGGACCAAAAAGAAAGGAAGCTGTGGTGAAAGCAGTGGAAAAAACTTTAAAAGATAGACGAATACCAGCCAGTTGGCGACAAAGTAGAATGAACTTAATTTATAAAGGTAAGGGGGAGAAAGACAGAATTCACTCGTATAGACCGTTGACCATTACATCGGTAATATACAGGCTAGCAATGCAGGCAATCAAATTAAAGCTTCAAGCATGGGCAGAGAATAATGGCATTTTGGGAGAGCTTCAGAATGGCTTCAGAATAGGTAGGCGTTTGGATGCATGATAACTTGTTTGTTCTTACTCAGTGTATTGAAATATCAAAAGCAGAAAGCAGACCGTTGTATGTGGCCTTTTTAGACATTACAGGAGCCTACGACAACGTAGACCGCAACATTTTGTGGGATATTCTGGAAGGCGAAGGCTTAGGTAACGATTGTCTACAGCGTTTGAGAGCGATTTACCTTGAAAATAGCGTTTGCGTTGAATGGGAAGGGATCAGGAGCGAGGATAAAGCTTATATCAACAAGGGACTGATGTTCTCTGTTAAAATGCTCTTTTTGCAGTGTTGCTCATGGACATGTGTTCAGAGGATGCTTACACTCCTTAATTGCAAACTGCCATGGAGCTTCTTTATGCAAGAAAGTAGCATTCTTTCACAAAAAAGCCTTATTTACCGTACAATTCCTACGCAAGATAAGGAGGTGACAGGACATAACACAGTCTAACAACCATCCCATTTTACCGCTTGCACAGCAATATAAAGCGAAAGGCGAAAGGAGGAAAAGAGATAAATTTGCAATGCATATTGCTCGCACAACTGCGAAAAGCACACACGGCATGGCTACTATGACACTTGTTTTACTATCATAAATAAGCGGTCTTGCCATCTGATAATGCTCTGCTGGTGGAGCCAACTCCCAGATTCCCCGTCACACATATAAGGAAAGCCTCACAAATCTCGCCAGCCCTATGGTCCTTATACATTGCCACAGTTGCAGTTTTCAAACAAAATAATGCAAGTGAGCTGTTCACTACCAAGTGACTGCCAAATGAACTGAGCATCAAGTTAACATGGTTGCAAATCCAGTCATTTACACATTGGCGTGTTTTGCCGACGTAGTGTCTACTGCCCAATAGTGGTATTTATTATCCATCAACAGTTGTGTGCTCTGCGTACTCCCTTTTGCATGCTTTTTTTCGCAAGTAGGGATGCATGCCTCTTCATTATTTACGTGCCTACACACAAAAGAAAGCTTCTGCCATACCGAGAAAGAATTGTAGGAAAAGGCGACTTGAGGCTACTTTTCTCAGCACTGAACAGGGTAAGTTTGTTGGTTTGGGTTTGCATTCATTGGTTGAATGGTTTTCGGAGCCCCATGGGTTCTTTGCTATTACTAAGGCAGACAAGCTTGTGGGATGTGCTTCTGCAATTTATACAGCGCACTAAAAGTACAGGTGTGGGCCTCATCTTCGGAAGGAACTGCACTGACACCACTATCAAGGCGCAGATGACTCTCTTTGAGTCAGGCAAGGCAGCAGTGTTGATGTTCGTTCCCTTGCCCGAAACAGCAGGTTTAGGTTCAGTGTAGTTTTCGGAACACATGTTAAACATAATTTCTATGGTTTGAGTGGGCGCATTTGTCTTAGCGCATCAAGTTTTTTTGCAGCTGTCCGCATTAGTGCTTGCTTAGCATCGGCATTAAGTTGCCATGAAGTTGTGCATTTGGAATGTCATGAAAAATGACCCTTTAGTAGGCACACTGTGAAGAAGGGATCAGCTTTGATGCCCTTCATTTTCTGTTGGCATACTTGTGCTGTCAGTAATTTCTTCTCAGCTTGCTGAATTATCTTGAGGTCCCAAGCTGACACAACTGATGCCTTGACATGCGTTCTTTTCAGGATAAGGCTCCTGCCTTTGCAAGGGTGGTTGAAGAAAAGGTAGCACTCACAGGTGGCTGTTCTATATGTGAGTGAAACGAACTCGCGAATCTTGGTTACGTCTTGTGTTCAGTTGTGTAGGAGGTACAGGTTTGACGAAAATTCGTCTCGTCTCTAACGTGATGATCATCACTTACTTGGTCAGTGAGGCAACTTCACAAATCATGCTGTCTGACTAAATGAATTTTCGTTGAACCATTGACAACACTTTCTACCGAACTTATTGATAGAACATTGTAACCCAGAGTTATTGGTTCGTCTCACTCGCATCCAGAATAGAAATCTGTAAGTGCCACCTTTCCTTCAAACAAACTTGTAAAGCAAAGAATTTTTTTCCAAAATGTCCGCATTTGAAGGCATCGGTAATGTCAGCGTGGTGCGTCAAGATAATTCGGCTAGCTGGGAAAAAATTGTTGTCAGCAAGAGCTTAGTGCTGACAGAAAATCAAAGGCTTATAAACGCGAGCGTTCTTCGCATGTAGAAAATTATAGCAGACCATTATTTGCGTCTTCTGGGACATACAGCTAAATGTCAACTTCACAGCGACACTAAAGGACTACCTGTGCATACAGCCTCAAGAAAACTTGGTGTATTAAATCCTAAAGAGCCCGTTGAAACCACAAAGGTACCTTGATATAGTATTCCTACACGCTCAATAGACCCGCAAATGCCATTCTGCACAAAGGAATCATCATCATCACCATCATCGGCCTGTTATATGTCCACTACAGGACGAAGGCCTCCCCCTGCGATCTCCAATTACCCCTGTCTTGCGCCAACCGATTCCAACTAGCACCCGCGAATTTCCTCATTTCATCGCTCCAACTTGTCCTCTGCCTTCCTCGACTGCGTTTCTCGTCTCTTGATACTATTAGATGTGCCGTTGAGTACGGGCGTTGGCCGACGTTGAGGAGGATTTTGAGAACTGAAGGCTTATTTACATTATTTGCAGTAATTACACAAAGTAATGCACAGCCATAAAGTCATCGACGGCCGGCAGCAAATCGGACGCTGCGGCCCGTGGTAAGAAGAACGAAAAAACTCTTCTCCCTGTCTCTCGGTTTTAACCCCTTCGGTTTCTCTGGGTCATGTCATTATGGGCCAATCGTCGAGCCAGCTCAGGTGTCGTGATTGTCCTCCAATGGTAGGCGCCCGTGCATGTGCAGTCACATTCGGCCAAATGGGGAAGCTTCAGGGCTCCAATGTCCAAGGGTTGACTTGCCTCCGGCGTCGCCTCCTCGCCTGGAAGCGCTCAGCTGGGGGAGACAGGTTGTTCTCGAACGCCCTTCCAGAGCCGCTAAACAGCTTTGCTCGGTATCAAGATCCAACTACCTGGAACCTTGCCAGCCTCCTGTTGCACTTTCGGCAAGACTCAAGCAGAGAGGGAGACAATAGCTCGACGTGCGGCGCATGAGGTCGGGGTCGCCAACCTGTCAGACGGTTCCGGTAACGTGGTAGACGCGCCCCAGCGCGCCATAATTGGAATGCCACGGCGATTGCAGGTGGTCGGGGAACTTGAGTGATGCCAGGAAAAGGGTCCGGTCCCAACAGTACCCATTCGCAGCCCTAATGATCCAACGCTTAACTAACCGGCGCATTATATGACTTGCCCAACTCAATTTTTTCTCTTAATGTGAATTAGAATAACGGCTATACCTGTTTATCTATGATCCAAGCCGCTCTTTTTCTGCCTCTTAACGCTATGCCTAGCAGTCTTCGTTCCGACGTATTTCGCGCGGTCCTTAACTTGTTCTCCAGTTTATTTGTCAGTCTCCAAGTCTCTGCTCCATATGTCAGTACTTGTAAATAGCACTGATTGCACACCTTCCTTTTCAATGATATTGATAAACTTCCAGTCAGGAGCTGACAATATCTGCCGTACGCGATCCAACCCACTTTTATTGTTCTATGAATTTTCTTTTCATGATCAGGGTTCTCTGTGATTACTTGACCTAACTAAACGTACTCCCTCACAGACTCTAGAGAACAATGTGGCAATTCACCCAACTCTTTCGAGGGTTACCTGCACCATGGGACGTGCCAACAGTAAGCTCTTTCTGAGCCAAGATCACGAACTTTACCTGCCTGAATTGGGTCAGTGACTCTAAATTCATCATTATGAAACAGAATTCATTAACTACTGCAAACTCAGATCACTGCCTTCATTGGCATCACTTTGTGGACAACAACAGATGAAGGGGGCCCAGTGTGAATAGTGATTCTTTCCAGGAGTCGGTGATGTCACGAATTGTGAAACCCATTTGCATATGTTAAAAATCGTAAAGGAAACTTATGTTGTCGCTTGGAACACTAGCATGTACATTAAGCAGTGGTGCCAATTTTTTAGGTGTAGTGAGCACCTGCAATGCACATATAATTTAGTGAAAAAGAAGTAAGGCAGAATGATCCATTTAAAACTAACGGTAATAATTTTGGCATAAATAGACATTTCCTCAAATATTATGACAATTTCTTATTTTAGAAATATGAAAGTTTGTTAAATGTAGCTGCTGTCAGATGATTCTGTATAAGCATTTGTCCTTATGCATATACTATTTGCCCTAAGTAAATTAAAGTCTGGGGGTTATCTGGTAAAGCCACAATTTGAATATGAGGGACGCTTTAGTGGGGGACACGGGTTTCATTTCTGACACTAACGGTTCTTTATTGTGCGCCCAATGTACCTTATGTTTTTGCATTTTGTCACCATCTGAATGCGGGAGTTGTGGCCAGGATTTTAGCTTGCGCCATTTGGCATAGCAGTGCTATGTCGAATCCACTACGCCACCACGGCTTTTACGTTGCTGGCAGGAGGATAATTTCTAAGTAATTTAGTACGCTCGACCTGTTTGTGCTGCTTTTTAACATTAGATTTTAGGCTTGTTTCTTCTGTTGCTTCAATAATACTAATTATTGTTTATCAAACAGTGTGTTTGTCTTACTTTTTTAACTGTGATAACACTTGTTTCAGTGGACTGCTTATGTGACTGATTATTCGACAACAGTACTGCATGTTCCTTAAGCAGTCATAAGCATTGAAGGAAAGCACTTATTTTTAATAAACTTTGTTCAGTATCCCATATGTTCTGAAGACTAGAGCACACTTACCTGTGTGAATGTAGGCAAAACAGCTTTTGCCTATGCGTTATGTTATTGCTTAAGTGAAAATAAATTGTTGCCTTTTTTTACTTTTCCAGTTGCGCCTTAAGCTCTCACTCAAGCTCTGACTCAGTTCCGATGGTCATCTGTCAGCAGACTGGGTGTTTCAAAGTACCATTAGAAGGTCCAATAAACAACGCTTGTCAGATGTCTGACATGCTGTTGCTTGAGTTCAGAGAACATCACTATTAATGAAAACTTGCGTATTACTTAAAACTTGAGAACCTGCGTAATGTGTGCTCTTTCATCTACATATACAAGCGATTACTTCCTCTTTCATTTTCAACTCAAAATAACTTTTTACCATAGAACTGCGAACAAGCCATTACATCAAGACAACACTGCGGTTAGGTCAGAACAAATGATCATGCATGTAGTATCATTTACCAGAACTGTATTTGCATTCTTAGAGTAAATATGTAAAGGACGTGGCAATATTTTTAGGGCTCACACTCTTGTAGGTCGTACAAGCTCGTTCATCTTGTATCCACTCAGTTCGTTCAAACTCGTTCTTGATGTACGGGAATCTCGTTCATTCACAACAACGCAATCTCATGCACACGTGTAGTACGAGAAATCGTTCAGCCTATGAGAAATCGTATAGATCACAGGGACTTGTTCCGTGTGTGAGAAATCGTACATTCTATGGAGCAATAATAGCGTACATTTTTAGTACATGCTCGTTCAAAATTTTTTCAATGGGGATGCTTTAACCTTTCTTCAGCTCAGTGTTTGTACGCAGTAATGTCAAAGATGGTACAGTGTCCCACTATTGAGCCCAGTACAAATGGATGACATAACCCAGAATGGAATTGAATTACTGCTATAGATGAGGCAGCAGGACCAGACGACTTGTCGCCGAAACTACTTTCTTCGTGTACCCACCCAGTTTCTAGGTATTTGTGTGTCCTATTTCAAAAATAACCCGACGAAGGTGTACTGCCCAACGATTGCAAAATGGCTAGCGTGGTTTCTGTGCACAAGCATTGTTCTCGTAACGGCGTAATAATAACTTTTAATAATAACTAATAATAACAGCGCAGTAATAACTTTTTCGCCAGCTTCAATAAACGTTCCGTTGAAGAAACTTTGTGTACCTGCAAGAACAAGCTTCAGGATTTAATAGACACATACACTCCAGATGAAACCATCACCACAAATCCCCATTCCCCATGGTTTAATCAGACGGTAAAAGGACTTTCAAATAAGAATCGTCGACTGTTTCCCAAAGCAAAATGATTGGCTAGGCCTGAAGCTTGGTCGAGCCTTTTGGAGAATGTCAGTGTCTATAAGAGAGCCCTTCAAGGAGCTATGAACAAGTTTCATAACGTCATTTTACCGTCAATGCTAACTATAAACCCAAAAAATTCTGCAACATAGTAAACCAGACACACAAATTGCCCACATCTCTTCTAGATTCTGAATTAACTCCACTTGTACCTAGCCAGTGTGCCAACCTGCTCAATGAAATATTCGGACAAGCGTTTTCTTCTGTTAGTAACACATGCTTGCCGGATTACATTTGTGAAATTAGGTTTCCGATGGATCCAATTACTTTTGACTCTGATGAAATTATTGGAATAATTAATCATCTGAAAGTATCTTCCTCTTCTCGACCTGATAATATTACCTTTGAAATATTAAAAAATTGTAAGGTTTACGCTGCTGCCATCTTATGTAAATTATTTGAAAATCTCTAGACGCCGATGTTCTACCCGAGGACTGGCTGATCGGTAAGGCGGCTCCAATTCACAAATCTGGAGATAAGCACGTAGCCTTGAATTATCGATTAATATCTTGGACCAGCATACCTTGAAAGATTATGGAACATATCATCGTTTCACAGCTAACACGTTTTCTAGAATCATCGTATTTTTTCACACCCGTTCAACATGGATTTAGAAGGTTATTTTCTTGTGCAACACAGCTATTGACATTCATCAACGATGTCCACTCCGTTTTAGACAAAGGCTCATAAGTAGATTGTAACCGGCAAGGTGGAGAGAGCAATAGCTACGATTGGGTGGATGCCTCATTTTTCCTGAATAAGATTGTATTTATTTAGACTGTAGCAAGGCTTTCGACAAGGTGGTCCATAACTTGCTTCTTTTAAAATTAGATGCACTGAATATCGATTCAAAAATACTAACCTGAATTGAGTATTTTCTTACTAATCGCTCACAGTACGTACTTGCTAACGGCCACAGCCCTCGTTCTAATTCTGTTACATCTGGTGTACCACAAGGATCGCTACTAGGCCCGCTCCTATTTCTCATTTATATTAATGACCTGCCTAATAACATAATCTCTTCAATTAAACGTTTTGCGATGATTGCGTAATAGGCCGTGCAGTTAAAACTGCTAATGATTCCGCGTTACTAGAGGCTGACCTTCAGAAGGTATCCGATTGGTGCACTGAATGGAAAATGAGCCTTAACAAAAGTAAATGCAAACAATGCGCTTAACACGTCGAGCTGCGTCAGTTCTTCCCAATTATAGTATTAACAGTTCTCCACTATTACTTGTTACGTGTTACAAATATCTTGGCGTCTTTTTAACGTCTAATCTTTCCTGGAACAAACCTGTAACGTACATTATCTCTAATGTTAACTGTAAGATATGCTATCTGAAGCAAAACCTTAACACAGCAACGTGCTCTGTTAAGCTTCTTCTTTATACTTCCCTGGTCCGATCAGAAATCGAGGATGATGCGCCCACTTGGTATCTACAGACTAAATTACTAACCGAAGCATCAGAAGCCGTCCAAAACCGTGCAGCCCGCTTCATGGCGATTCTGATCGTCTATCCGGCGTAACCATCACGTAAAATACCTTATCGCTACCACCATTTGCCTTGCGCCGAAAGATATCGCGTCTGTGTCTGTTCTTCAAAATTTATAAACAAAAGAGCGAACTAAGAAATACGGTCATAATCCCTCCCACTTGCATTTCACGGTGCATTGATCATTCATGCAAGGTTGGCATTGAACATTGTCGCTCATCTGCATACTTGCACTAATTTTATCCAAACACAGCATCGGAGCGGCACCACCTACCAACATCATTGGCGCTTACTAACACTTTCGAAGAATTCAAGAAGCAGTTAGGGAATTTGTATTCTGTTAGCTGAATTGTGTATTGAAGTTTTTCTTTTTGTTCTTGATGAACGTCGATGTTATCAGGTGCTATGCATTGTTGCTGCAGTATCTTTGGAACTAGTTTTTTTTAAGTTACTTGGTCGGCCGTAACGTATACCGATTTATTTTCATGTTGCTACTTGTTTATCTTTTTGTATGTGTATGCACGTGTTTCGAAGTTTAATATTGGTCTTTTTTGCACTGTACCACTCCCATCAATAAGCCCCTGTGGCCTTGAGGGTACCTGGTATAAATAAATAAATAGGCATAAAGTGAAGTGGCTTGCTGCGCTCGTCGTCGCAACATATAAACATATAAACCAGCTCTCCGGTCATATAAGTGCGCATTGTAAGGCTCACAAGTGCATCCCAGATTTCGATAGAACCAGTGTTCTGTACAGAGCTGACCATCAACTTACAAGGGAGATATTGCAAGCGCTTGAGATCAAAAAGCGTGGTGTTGGTTGTATCAGTGATGCCTCAGTTTCGCTTTCGACAAAAGAACTGGCGTATCTTGAGAGTGACACTTAAAAGTTATTCTGTATCTTGGCTTCCTTGTGCGATGCAGATGACTGCCCTGTTTATTCTTGTTGGTTTGATCCTTGACAGCAGCTATATATTACTACGTCAAGAAATAAAACACTCACTAGTTAGTGCGCCTACGTGCTGTCTCGTGTCCCCCTTCTTCGTGTGTTGTTTTATTCGGCGCCGCCTCTGTAATCATGCTTAACCAACTAGCCCACCAACACATGCTCAGTTACGATCTGAAAAGAGGATGCGCTACGAATGTACTGGGCTTATAACATGTAGGACAACATTATTTAAAAAATTGAGGACTTCTTTGGTATTAAAAAACGGTTCTTTACCAAGAAACATAGCTGGGTGAAGAGGGACGCAATAATGATATGCAAGAGCAAAATGTTTCTTTCTTTCAGATTCGGCTTTCCCACACTCCAAGAGGACGTAGAGGACGGTCAACCTCTGATCACATGAAAATCAAAATCAAAATCAAAATCAAAATCATGTTTATTTTTCCAAAGAACTTTGGAAGGAGGCCCGAACAAAAAGTGGAAGCTAGTCCACTTGACGGGGGCTCGGGCCCCCTTTTACAAGGCACAGCGAAGGTGACAAGTTGACAAATAAACAATATAATCAATTATACATAACAAGATAATAACCAGTTTACAGCACAGGCGCACAGGCAATAGCACAGGCGTACAAATGAAAAGAAAACAATCTGATCAACATATAAGTGAATTTTACATTTTCTTATAAAGTTGTTATTCGACATATACAAAAAAGTTGCGGAGCCTTGTTCTGTTAGTATTTTTTATCGTTAATGTCTGTTTGTGTAGATAATTTATTAGCATAGGAAGAGAACAGCGAAGCATTTGCTCCCCATAGGATGTTCTCGCAAATGGTATTTGCCAGGGTTCCGTGCTACGAGTGTCATGTATCGGCGTTCGAATTGTCAGGTCTGCAAGGGAAGCTAATAAATTTCCAGGATTGTTGATGCTTTGTTTATATCTTATCGCCAGATGATACGAGTAAAGATTGTGAGTAGAAACTAAATTAAAACGATGAAAAAGTGTTTTAGTATGAGCGTGGTAATCTGCATTGGCTATATGTCGAAGAGCTTTCTTTTGGAGTACGAATATGCGATTTAAGTTCGTTGTTGTGGTTTTCCCCCAGACAAGGATACAGTAATTAAGATGAGAAAGGAACAGAGCATTGTAAATTTTTAGTTTAACCTCTTGTGGTAAAAAGAATCGAAACTTTGCTAAAATACCAACAGACTTTGCAATACGGGTAATAACGTGATTGATGTGCAGATCCCAGGACATATTTTTATGAAAATGGACACCAAGTGCCTTAACAGAGTCGACAACTTCTACAATGTCATTACCGAGGAGAAGATTACCTTCTAGCACAGCACGTGATTGTTTGGGTGAAAACAGAATTGCCTTTGTTTTATTAACGTTTATCTCCAATGAATTTAGCTTGCTCCAGGAGTTCAATTTGTCAAGGCAATCGTTTATATCGAGGTGAAGTGTCGTAGTGTTAGAGTTTCGGAACAGTAGTGTCGTGTCATCCGCATAAATAACAAATGTCGGTTTCGAGCTTATCTTAATTATGTCGTTAGTGTAAAAGTTAAATAGAAGAGGACCAAGGATGCTCCCTTGGGGAACACCAGCATTCACATTTTTAATTGAGGAAAGAGAATCACCTATCACTACGGCTTGCTTACGAAATTTTAGGTAAGAGGTTAGTAGTCGTAGGGGTGTGCCTCGTATACCATACAGCTCGAGTTTTTTTAGCAACGTTATGTGGTTCAGGCGATCGAAGGCCTTTGAAAAATCTATATATATACCAGCTATAAATTCCTTCTCTTCAAAAGCTTTTAAAATTATTTCCTTTTGGTTTAATAAAGCGAGTTCTGCTGATCTGCCCCTACGAAAGCCGTATTGAGCGTTAGTTATTAAGTTGAAGTTGGAGGCGAAATTTTCGATTCTACCATGTATTATTTTTTCTAGTGCTTTTGAGAACACTGGAAGAATGGAAATAGGGCGATAGTTAGAAAACTGGTTTTTATCCCCTCCTTTGTGAATAACAATTACTTTAGAGAGCTTCATCCGCTCGGGGAAATTTCCAGTACTAATTGCTTGGTTATAAATATGTGCGAGTAGTGCTGCAATTATATCAATGGTGTACTTAACAGGTTTTAATTGTAGGTTATCCAGATCGCAGACATTACTATTTTTGAGCAGGTTAAATGTCATTTTAACCTCATGCGCACTCGTAGGGTTCAGATATATACTATTTTTATTACTCTGGATTTGATTAACAGCCTCAGGATAGTGGGACGTGTTCACTAGATTGGCAAAAAAATCATTGAATGCTTCAGCCAATTGGCCGCCCTTTAAAACCAGACCATTTACGCTTATCTCTTGAGCACTTTGAGCCGCAGGTGAACGATTCAATAATTCATTTATCCTTTTCCATACTACATCTGTCTTTGCATTACGGTCCAAATTAAAAAATGTAAATAGGTATTCCCTTTTCGCATTACGAAGAAAGGCGGTTGTATTGTTTCTATGTTGCCTAAATTGTTCCCAGTCATCAGGGTTTCTCGTGGATAAGAACTTTCTATAAAGTTTGTCTTTCTTTTTTATCAGTTTAAGGCAGAAGTTCGAAATCCAAGGTTTCCGCGATCGGCTGGATTTTTTTATAGTAATTAAAGGAAAAGACTCATGGTAGGCTTCTTTAAACAAACGTAAGAATGTATCGTACGCTTCATCAACTGTATCTGCGTGATATATAGGGTCCCAATCTATCCTTTTTAACTTAGAGCGAGATGTTTCAAGCGTGATTCGATTAATGTTTTGAATTTTCCGATTATCTGAATGTTGTGTGGCAATCTTATGGTGCGGCGACCTAATAAGCAGAAATATAGGTAAGTGATCGCTAATATGGGAGGCGAGAACACCACCTATATTATCATGCGGTGCTAAATTGGTAATGAATAGATCGATTATAATGTGCTTGTGGCCGATGTAATGCGTGTTGCCGTGTTAACCGTGCAGTGAAAACCATTCGAATCTAAAAGCGTCTGGAACGTGTGCCGCGGGGTGGATGCGTCCAACATATTAATATTAAAATCTCCGCCAAGGACAAGTGTCAGTTCATTTTGGTTTGCATACATGAGCAGATCTTCAAGGTAGGCAAAGAAATTGAGTAAATTCCCATCAGGCGGGCGGTACATGACAGCAAACATATGATCATTGGATCGGACAACAAGACTCTCTACGTCATTCGTCATTAACGAATAGTTTTCCAATAAATCGCATTTCACACTTTTCACATACATAAGCAACCCACCACCATTTCGGTTACTTCTGTTTTTCGAAAAACTGCTGTAATTTTCATGTTTTGGAGTGTCACTTTCTGAAGTAAGCCATGTTTCGGTTAGGAATATGAAGTCAAACTTAAAATTGAAAGAGTTTAACAGAATACCTAACTGATCTTCCTTGTTCCGTAGCGACCTTACATTCAAGTGGAAACATGTGAATCCTTTAATATTTTCTAATACAAATATTTTATTTACGTCATCGGGTGTAACGGCCATTCCTTTGGGAACCGAGCAAAGAAATGCAGTTATGTAGGCTCTGAATCGACCACAGGTTGGAGGTTCATTTCCAGTAAGCAGAAAATTGTGGGTACCAAATGTGTGTCCTGTTCTGAGACGGCCCAATAGGACATCTGTTCGCCGTGATTTTGTTGGGGAGGGCCAAAAACCTAACTGTGGCTTTATAACGTGCAGTTTATTATTTGTTTCTGCGTTTCACGTGCGTTGCCAGTGTTTCCGCAGTTTCTTTCGCAAGAAAGGCTTCAGATCTGTGATAGGGACAGCAGCCGTAGGAAAAGTGTTTAGTGATGTGAGTGATGTGGCCATTTTATCAGTCAGTACATTGCCCTCAATACCTCTATGGCCAGGCACTCAGCATATAACTACGTGTCTATGTGATAGATAGATATGGCACAAGAGTGAGTAAAGGTCAATGAAAACAGAATTTTAATGCTGTTTAGACAAGACTTAGCGAGTCTGTGAATACAATTGCTCTGTCGAGTTTTAATTCCTTTATATGTTTTAGTGCAGACAGTACTGAATATGCTTCTGCAGTGAAGATACTCGTTTGAGGGTTTAACACGTCAGATTCAGAAAAAGAGGGAACAAGAGCAGCGTAAGATACGCCAACATGTGATTTTGACGCGTATGTGTAGAATTTGCAGCAGGAGTACTTCAATTGAAGTGCACGAAAGTGCATAGCTATTTCGAGGTCAGCAGCATGCTTTGTGACCTCTACAAAGGGCATGTCACAGTCTATCACCAGCCACTCCCAGGGTGGTAATAGCATAGCTGGAGGCATTAGGCGATGTTCGAGAATTGGGACATCCATTTCCGTGCTAAGTACTCTTGCACGCAGTGAGAAATGAAGTCTCATAGACGGTCTGTTACAAGAAAGTGTTTCACCCGTCAAGTCATTAATGGTTGTGAAACACGGATGTTCCTTATTAAAGGTAACCTTGAGAAAATATGTAAAGTCAATGTATGTTTTCTGAAAAATGGAGTGACCACTCATCTGACTCGATGTATAAATTTGCGACAGGGGTTGTTCTAAATGCGCCAGTGGCCAGGCGGATATCGACATGGTGAACGGGGTCTAACATCTTTAGCGCGCTCGGGGCGGCAGAGTGATATACTACGGTACAATAAACTACTCTTGATCGAACTAGGCTCCTGTAAAGATTCAGTAAACACTTTCTGTTCGCTACCCTTCGTTGTGTGGGACAGGATTTCAAGTCAATTCATTGCGTTTAGAGATTTTACTTTAAGACATATTATGTGAGATGAAAGTAAGCCTCCAGTCAAGTATTACAACTCGGAATTTGTGTTCATTGTTCACAGGTATTTGTTGTCCGCCCAGTTCTACGCAAGGATTTGGGATGAGACCTCTCTTTCTTGTGAAGAGAGCACAAGAGTTTTGTGGGGGTTGATTTTGAATCCATTTTGGTCTGCCCACTTGGACACTGGGTTAACCCTGCTGTACCTGTCTTTCACACAATGTAAGGTTGTAGGATTTGAAACCTATCTGTATAGCGTCTACGTAGACGGAATAAAATATGGCTGGTGGCAATGAAGAACGAAGCGTGTTCATCTTAACGACAAAGAGAGTGCAACCGAGTACTCCTGCCTGGGGTACACCTGTTTGTTGTATAAGAGATCCCGATAATACGCTTATGATTTTCACGCGGAAAATACGATTTGACAAATAGATTTCAATTATGTTCAGCATATTGACACGTGTACTTCTCTTTATCGGGCAACAAGTTTTGTCGCTTAACAAATGTTATCGCACAGCGCGGGACGCGCCTGCATGTATCCGAAGTTTCTGGAAAGTTATCGATGCTTCTATCCGCTGTCTGTTGTCGCCGAACGTTGTGTTATCTGATTTCATCGCTTGACACGAATGGTGTAGAACATTTTAGAAGGCATGCGGGTCCCAACGTTTAATCTGGAGCATTCGATGATTGCTGTATAACGCGCTTGACCCACTGATCAGATTTTCGACGATCGCCGACTGTGTTCGCCGCTGTCGTTGTGCTATAAGTGTAGCCTGTTTTGTGGGCACAGGTTCGCCCAATAAAATTTAGTAAATTTAGGTCATCAACTCCACAGGAGGACCACGGCCTACCACCCGCAGATGAATGGTCTTACGGAGCGGCTGAATAAGACCCTCGCCGACATGCTAGCGATGTACGTCGACGTCGAACACAAGACCTGGGATGCCATCCTGCCGTACGTAACATTCGCTTACAACACGGCGGTGCAAGAAACAACACAGATCACCCCGTTTAAGCTGGTTTACGGCAGGAACCCGACGACGACGCTCGACGCCATGCTGCCCCACGTCACTGCCGAAGAGAATGTTGACGTCGCTAGCTATCTCCAGCGCGCCGAAGAAGCCCGACAGCTCGCCCGCCTACGGATTAAGAACCAACAGAGGACCGACAGCCGACACTACAACCTCCGACGACGCTTTGTTGAGTACCAGCCTGGCGACCGTGTTTGGGTTTGGACACCGATACGCCGACGAGGACTCAGTGAGAAACTACTCCGACGCTATTTCGGACCCTACAAGGTCATCCGACGTATTGGCGCTCTGGACTATGAGGTCATGCCAGACGGCATTTCGCATTCACAGCGACGTCGCGCACGACCTGAAGTGGTCCGCGTGGTGCGTCTTAAACCATTTTACGGACGCTAACGAACTTTCCTTATTTTTTTCTTTGCTATGAGTGCTTACTTATTACTTTCGTTTGTTTGCAGCATCGGGTCGATGCTTTTTAAGAGGGGGGTATTGACACGTGTACTTGTCTTTATCGGGCAACAAGTTTTGTCGCCTAACAAATGTTATCGCACAGCGCGGGACGCGCCTGTATGTATCCGAAGTTTCTGGAAAGTTATCGATGCTTCTATCCGCTGTCTGTTGTCGCCGAACGTTGTGTTATCTGATTTGATCGCTTGACACGAATGGTGTAGAACATTTTAGAAGGCATGCGGGTCCCAACGTTTAATCTGGAGCATTCGATGATTGCTGTATAAAAACCGACGCACTTGACCCACTGATCAGATTTTCGACGATCGCCGACTGTGTTCGCCGCTGTCGTTGTGCAATAAGTTTAGCCTGTTTTGTGGGCACAGGTTCGCCCAATAAAATTTAGTTTTGTCGTTCACAGTGTTGCTACTGTGTCCTTCAACGTCACCACCACGTGACAAATTTCCACGGATGCCCATTCCGACAGGTCTCGCAAGATCCCGTAACGCCATGCCGTGTCATACACTTTACCCATGTCAAGAAATATCGATAGGAAAAACTGTTTATGCATACATGCATCGCGCATATTTCCTTCAATGCGCACAAGATGATCGGTTGTCGACCGCCCTTCTCTGAAGCCACACTGATAAAGATCAAGCATATTGTAGAGCTCAAAGAAATGTATAAGTCTGCGGTTTATCTTTTTTTTTGCAAAAAGCTTACACAGACAATTTTTTAGAGCTATCGGACGATAACTTGCCACCAAGAAAGGGTCTTTTCCCAGCTTCAGAACAGGAACCACGATCGCTTCCTTCCATGTGGATGGGAGGTATCCCGCAGCCCAAATTGTGTTAAAAAGTGCGAGTAGTGTGACTGGTGTGTCAGTATGTAAGTTTCTGATCATGTCATACATGACCCTGTCAAGTCACGGTGCAGAGCTTTTGCATGTGTTCAAGGCAGCTCTCAACTCGACAATACTAAAAGGCCGGTTATACGGTTCATTCTGTCTGCATGTTCTTATGATTGGCTTACGTTCTTCTATTTCTTTATGTTTAAGAAAGCATTGGGAATAGTGGATTGAGCTCGACACACGTTCAATGTCCTCCCCAAGTGAGTCTGCCTGAAGTGTATCGCCCTGTGTATTTACCAAAGGGAGTGAATATGTTTGTCGCCCTCTTATCCTATTAATCTTATTCCAGACTTTCGCCTCGTGAGCATATGAGTTGATACCCGATAAAAACTCTCTCGTCTGGCCTGTCGGCGCGTCCTCCTGCCTTGGGACTTTACTTTCTTCAAATTAATAAGATTCTCCCCAGTGGGAGAGGCGCGTAGCAACCCCCACGCTTTGTTCTGTTTTTTACGAGCAATCCTACATTCGTCGTTCCACCACGGGACAGGCCGTTTGCGTGCCAAGCCATTTATTTCTGATATACATTTAGATGCGGCATCTATTATGACAGCTGTAAAATACTTCACAGCAGCATCACTTCCTAGCGAGGACATGTCATGCCAAGAAATACTAGTGAGAGTTCGGAATTTCTCCCAGTCGGCTGTATCAATGTTCCACTTAGGAGCCTGTAGTGGATATTCGGTTTCTTTAGGTGTTCTTAGCAGTATGGGGAAGTGGTCGTTTCCGTAAGGATTGTTGCTAACTTCCCATTCGAGTTCAGACAGTATAGACGGGGACACTAGGCTAAGATCAGTTCAAGAAAAGGTTCTGTTTGCAAGACAGTAATATGTGGGTTCCATCTTATTCAGCAGACACGCACCGGACGAACAAAGGAATTGTTCAACGAGACGACCTCGCGCATCGATACGAGAGTCTCCCCACAGGCTGCTATGTGCATTTAAATCGCCAAGAACAACATAAGGTTCTGGCTATTGATCTATCAAGGACTGAAATTTATGCTTCTTTAGTTGGTAATGCGGTCGTATCAAAAGCGAGCAAATGGTGATGAGTGTGTTTTGTAGGACAACTCGAACCGCCACTGCTTCAAGGGGCGTTTGTAACTCTAAAGGTTGACATGTTATACTTTTATGAGTGACAATGGGAACACCACCCGATGATGCGATGGCATCATCGCGGTCTTTGCGAAACGTAACATACTTTCGGAGAAAGGTTGTGTGTTTGGATTTTAAGTATGTTTCCTGTAAACACAGAACTTTTGGATTGTGTTTGTGGATGAGTTCTTGCACATCATCAATGTTTCTAACAAGACCTCTGACGTTCCATTGAATGATTTGTGTATCCATATTAGAAGTAAATAGGTGCTTTGTATAAAAGAACAGAAGTGATGCCTAAGATTAGAGAGCTCTTTCCAGGCCCTGTAACCGGGGTTTTGCCCTTTTTGAAGCGTTCGAGGGAACCTCGCTGCGCCTTAGGCGCTTGGTGCGCCGTGAGGATAGGTGTAG
The DNA here is from genome assembly GCF_038994185.2 of Dermacentor albipictus. NCBI lineage: Eukaryota > Metazoa > Arthropoda > Arachnida > Ixodida > Ixodidae > Dermacentor > Dermacentor albipictus. Next base: position 291,964,357 of record NC_091821.1, read on the forward strand.
TGTCCATTGCGTCTTGTGAGACGCTGGACACGCACTCTTGCGAGCGAGAAGTTTTCTGAGGGCGCCTCGCCTCGGTGGGCAAGGCCTCTGCGCCCACCAGCCCAGATGTTGATGGGGCTGCCTGTGGGATAGGGCTATGGCGGCTGTTGCCAGCCCTGGAAGGGGCCTGAGAAGTTGAGGCAGCGTTGGCTGCGCCCACTTTCGGGGTCGATGGTCCCTTCTTCTGGGTTGACGGAGCAGCGCTAGCTGCAACCGCCGCGGGGGCAGATGGCGTAACTGCCGACTCACTGCTTGTGGGTCGGCCAGCCACCGGAAGCCGTTGTGTCGCTGCCCCATGACGCGTCACATCGGCAAAGCTTTTCTTGGGGCAGGTATGATACGCACCTGCGTGCCTCCTTGAAACTTATATTTTCCTTTACTTTTATCGTCACAATTTCATTCTCTTTTTTCCAGGATGGGCACGACCGCGAGTATGCGGCATGCTCCCCTTCACAGTTTGAACAATGGAGAGTGTTCTCGCAAGCTTCAGAAGTATGTTCATGGGCACTGCACTTCGTACAGGTTTGACGGCCTCGGCAGCTCTGCGAACTGTGGCCGAAACGTTGGCATTTGAAGCATCTGAGCGGATTGGGCACATATGGCCTAACAAGGAGCTTGATGTACCCTGCCACGATTGACTCGGGCAGGACACTTGATCCGAAGGTGATTATCAAGTGATTGGTTTGGATTTCTTTGTCATCTCGTCTAATCTTAATTTTTTTGACATTGATTACATTCTGTTCACTGAAGCCTTCCAAGAGTTTAGCCTCAGTGAGCTCCAGCAAGTCATCGTCCGAGACAACGCCGCGTGAGGTATTCACCGTGCGGTGCGGGGTTACTACTACTTGGGTCTACCCAAATGATACTAGCTGAGGCAGTTTCTCAAATTGCTTTTGATCGCGGAGCTCCAAGAGGAACCGCTAGCCATCCTCGACACCTTATATCCTGGACCAAAAACTTCGGTAAGGGAGTTAGATACAAGGAACGGGAAGATGGTTCGCACTTGTTTAGCTGGTTTTTCTGCGTGGATCACATGAAAACGAGGAAAACTGTGGACGTGGCGTCCGAAAAACTGAAAGATCTCTTCGGTGCGCCCTCGTTTCTGAGGACGATCAGGCAGTTTAGGAAAAGCGTTTTCCATAAGTACAGTTGCGTTTTCGGCCGCGATGCCGACCACCCACCATGGAGCCCAACAGGGGGACGTGACAAGAGTTCCTGCTAGAGAAACCCTGCCAACGCCAGCCGTACATCGCTGCTATAAGCAAATACAGCATAACCAAGGCTGGCTAGCTACACAAGGTTAACCCTTGCCGCCGGGAAACTAGGAAGTGAGGAGAAGTGATGAGAACACAGGAAAGATGAGAAAGGCGAGAGAGAAAGACGAAGATTGGAGAGGAGGACAGGAAAAGGCGACTGCCGATGTCCCCCGGGTGGGTCAGTCCGGGGGTCCCGTCTACGTGAAGCAGAGGACAAAGAGGTGTGTTGCCTCCGCCGAGGGGCCTTGAAGGTCCGAACACCCGGCATCGGCTCAACCCCCAGGATCCCCTTTTCCCCGGACACGGCTAAGCCGCGCACGGCTACACGCGGGAGGGGCCAACCCTCGTGTGCTCGGGTACGTGGTGTCGCAACGCACCAAACGCCTGCTGACGCAGACGCCCTTGCGGGGCTGTTGCCTCTTGGCCAAGTGCGGCGTATTTCGTTTTAAATATACTTGTATATAGCTTTTCGTCTGCGTCTTCCTACATAACAATATTTATATGAAACCAAATGACATATTGCTAAGACAACCTATTTCGAGTAAAATGAAATAAATACATTCTTTCTTGCCAGCCTGGGCGACCAATTTGTTGGCGCTTTACTTAATATAGATACCTAATTCAACATATAAACAATGTACAACACCTTACAAAAGAGCACAAAAATTACGTGTAACCATGACAGGCATGCCCCCTCTCTCAGCCATGGCAGCAAACAAGGATGATTGACTTGAGACCACTTGATGCTGTGAACATCATACATTCGAGTACTATTTTGATCCTTTTTTCCTATATAAAATTCATGTGCTCAATATTATTTCATGTGCTCAATATTATTTTAATGCAATGCTCTATGTTTTACTACATATTTGAGTTTTGTTGTTCATTGCCCTGGTAGTCTGTTGTTGCTACCGATTTCGTTCCATCCCGAAATTTCACTAGTAAAAAAATAGCAGTGTAACCTCCTGAGATATAACAAAGAGACATTTGTACAGCCGGACGCAGATTCATGTAGCTGGCTGTGTGAGGCTCTCTTTGCAATTCCACATGACACTGGTAAATGACAAATTTTCAGGTTCCCAGTGCAATAAATTTACTATTTCTTACTGTTGAAAGCTATGTGGATTCTGGAGGTATGCCCACATCCCGCAGGAACCTGCTGCACTGCTGGTAGCTGGACAGCACGACGATAGAGCACCCGATCTGTGTGCATTCACAAAGGTGCGTACAAACCTTGCGTACTACTTTGCGAGCGGTAGGATACATTTGTGTAATATTTGTGTAATATGCAATTATTTTACTCTATTGCCATTTTCAGGATTTCTAGTAGCAGATCACAATTTTATGCTTTGGTGGAGTGCCCCCAGTTTAATGAACTTAGCTAAAGCAGCCTCCCCTGAATTAAATATGGTTGGGTGTTTGAGTAATTATGCCTGATATACTCCCTATAGACTCTATAATAATCTATCCAAATTGCTTTTTTAAGAATCGCGAATTCAGGTTCTGTGCTCTGAATCATGTGCTCTAGAGTGTCTAGAAAAATGTGTATTACCACCTAAAGACATGATTTAGGCAAAAGTGCCTTAAGCAATGCTTTTGCACAAAAGTTGTGTCATCAAGATTTTTACGGAAGCCTGTCTGGTCGGTATGACAAAGAAACATGACAAAGAAAGACATGGACCAACCAAATACAACAGTAAACGTACAATAGTACAACAGTACAGTACAACAGTTACGATACGTATTTAGCTTCGAAGATGGCCTACATGTACCCGTGACCGGGGACGCTGTACGGGCTGTTAGTGACGCTTTTGATAGCCGTTTCATGTTCTTCGAGAAAGTGAAATGCAAGATTTTTTTAGTTCAACAATGCAAGCCTGTGTAGTCACATATCTCCCTCAGAGAAGCGTCGGTTAATGCACCTGGTAGCTTTCGGCGACATCACATGCCATACGTGTGCTTATAACGCGTCACATCAGCGCTCATCGCTTCCTGGGCTGACACTGCAGACACAAAAGGAAGGCTTAGTTAAGAATACTGATGCTAAAGTTGAATGATGCAGTGATTTCTCCGTGTTAGACTCGTTTTTTTCTGCACGATAGCGTGTAGACTGACTCAGCGGGTACACTCTTGAAAAGTTTACATCTGTTGGGGTTTGCCCCACAACGATAATCGTCATATGCCTTGCTTCCGTTTTCATTCTTGAAAACTCAGCGTTCGCTACTTTCCTGTCGAGAATGCTGTGTCACGCTGATAACGCGCAAGCAGTTCGTGACTTGGAAGTGCCGGGATAAAGAAAGGAAATGCGCGAAGGCCGATCGTTGTTGTGGGACGAGAAACGACTCACAGCGTGTAAACTTTTACAGCAGAGCTGTTATACGCAAGGTTCTGGTGGTTTGTGTGCGCAGGCAGAAAAGATGGCGGCCACGCCAGAGCTAAAAGAGCTAAAGCATAAAGCAAATCATACCGCCGGGTGTGCCCCAGCTGTGTTTAATCGCGAGAAGTGTTAGAACGTATTGGGATAAAAAAATTTAGTTAGTGCCCTTCCGCTCAGTGAATAAGGATGACCAGCAAAGCTATATTAGGATAACTATACTGAAACTATATTAATTAAAATCGTTATAGCTATATTGCTTAATACTATATTGCTAACCCACACACGTAACTTCATGGTTGTTATCGTCTTTAGTTTGTCTCATTCGTTACCACAGTTGCCATAGCTTTGTCGTCGCTGTGGCACACCGCGATCGGTTGTACTGCTACGCGAGACACGTTCTTGCCAAAGCTCAACTCTATACACGACTGGTGACACATGGTCTGCACACTGGCGTCCGTGTAGAACTCAAGCCGTTCCAACAGGAAGGATACAATCCACTTGCCGTCGGGGCGCGCTCGGTCGGCGTCAAGGTCGACGATTGGCGGGTACACTATTGCGTTTTATTATACATTTCGACCCTCCAATGGCAGCGAAGGAGCGGCGCCTTCCCACGTTTTATATATGCTAATGCTCCATAACATGGTCGATAAGGTCATATCATAAGAAGCCAACAAACACTGACACCAAGGACAACATAGGGGAAATTACTTGTGCTTAATAAATGACCAGTTGCCTTCACTCAAAAAGATACGTTCTCGTGACGCCTGCGGCAGAAAGGATGTTCCACATCCGCCACCAAGGTCTGTGAGTGGTGGCGCTGGCTAACACATCCAGTGTTCTACTAGGAAACATAAGCACGCAAGAAAGTGCATGGGAAAACGGAGCCGCGTTAGCTCGATTGGTAGAGCATCGCGCGCCAAATGTGAAGGCTGTGGGATCGTTCCCCACCAGCGAAAAGTTTTTTTTTTCGTCTACTTCATTCCCATTAATTTATCGTTTCTTTATTTCATTTATTAAGCGCATGTAATTTCCCCTATGTTGTCCTTGGTGTCAGTGTTTGTTGGCTTCTTGTGATATGACTGATAAGACGGGCTCCTCGGTTAACCCCTTCTTTTCTCATTTACTACAAAACGAGGTTCTTGAATCTGGTAACATTGATGCCCTCAGGTAGTACGTGTGGTTTTATTGACCGGTTGCCTTTACCCAAAAATATCACGTTCTCGTGACGCCTGCGGCAGAAACGATGTTCCACATCCGGCGCCAAGGTCAGTGAGTGGTGGCGCTGGCTAATACTCCCAGTGTTATACTAGGAAACATAATTACCCAAGAAAGTGGATGGGGAAACGGCGTCGCGGTTACGCATCGCACGCGAAATGCCAAGGATGTGCGACCGATCCCCACCTGCGGCAAGATGTTTTTTTTCATCCACTTCGTTTCTAATTATTTATTGTTTCTTTATTATATTTGTTAAGCACAAGTAATTTGCCCTATGCTGTCCTTGGTGTCAGTGTTTGTTGGCTTCTTATGACTAATAAAATGGGGCCCCTAGGTTAACGCCCTCTCTACTCGTTCGATAAGATCATGACATTCGAAGCGACCGCCGCGACTGATAACACTGCACGGAAGCAGTTGGACAACTATATGTATTTTTTTTCATTCTACACAGCACTCGTCCACGGACACATTCGTCATCAGAATCGAGCCGTGCTTCACTGTAAAAATATCGTAATAAAAAAAAAGTTAAACAGGAATAGGCACTGTTCAGTGTGGATTACAGTTTGGCGTCACGGGCTCTATAGGCAAAGCACGTAACCTAATCTCCGTTCCCCGCGCGGCGAGGACATCGTCGCGAACCGAATGTGCGCGGCGGACGAAGACTGGTTCCCCTGACTTCACTCCCAGCGTAACTGTGGGCGATTTCAACGCCGGACGGAAGGTCGTTCATGGCGTTTCTCGTGGAAATGTTCGGCATTCAATCTTACACAAACATCAGTGTGCCGACGACGCGTCATCGGTCGTGTATAGACCTCACATTGGCCAAGAACCTTTCCAGGGTCGCCACACAGCAACTGGCCGTATGTCATAGTGATCACAAAGGGACAGTCAACTTGGCGAGCAAGTGATCAATGCAAAAAAAGCAAACAAAAGAAGGTTAAAAATAAAAACAAAAGCACTGAGTACGCACTTTATTAAACAAAAAAATCGTCAACAAACGAAATTATTTGTGGTAGGTGTCTTTTACTTTCCAACAATGTATTCATCGTCAACACATCCATCACCACCAGCTCCATGCACTGGTAATCCACCTTTACAAAGCGGGATGGCTATGAATTCTTTCTAAGCATGTACGCTAGGCCTAACCTTCGGTGGGAGGGAACGACCTCGGCGCGGGTGATTGCTGCAATGTGTATATTTCAGCCTCAGAACCTGTTTACTATTATTTTCAGTACACTACGGACAGTAGAAGCGCAGTTTTGTTATTGGCGCGATAATATCAATCAAGCAACAATCACTGTTCGTGGCTGGACGATCGCAGCGCCAGAGCTCTCTCCATTAATCGCAGCAACCTCTATGATGTGCACAGCCTTTTCCCAAACCCGTGCGGTTTCTGGTTTAGTAATTTTTCTTCAACAAGTGTTATATGTGCTCGAAGAATACATGTTTCAGTATTCTCGAAGGTGAACAAGTGAGATTGACCGGTAATTACGCGGTTGTGTAACAACTCTGGATTTAAGAAAAGGTGTAACATTCGTAATTTTCTACTGCCTATTCACCGTACCGGTGTCTATCAATTTTTGACACTGGCCGTGACATCATACTTTCGGGTTTAAATTATGCATTTCATGTTAAATCGAACCCGTCCCACAGCAAGCTGGCAGATTTGAGAGCTTTCGGTGGAGTAGAAATTTTTTGTTTGATTATTAAAATCTCGTAGTTGTACCCTAAAACCGTCTGGCAACACTGCGCGGCAACAAAATAAATTGCATGGATGGATGGATAATATGAGCGTCCCCATTCGATGGATTGCGCCACCAAGCTCTTGCTATTATACCGCCTAATGTCCTACCCATGGTAAAAAAGAAAAAGAAAAGAAATAACGCTCGATGAATTCCCATAACCAAATTTCCTGACTCCTATTGTGAACTTTGTTTTTGTTCGTCTCCGTTCTTTGTCGTTTCCCTACTTTTATTCCACCAATCTTCGAATCGCCTCTTAATAATTTCTATTGCGGACATGTTTACTTTCCCCCTGCTCTGGCTCAACTCAAGGGCTTCAAGGATTCCATTGGTGCCTAAATCAACCGCTGGGCAGATAAATTCACGCTGTAATCAAATATGGTCCATCGAAGCCCTAGCTTTACCGCAGCAAGTACTTGCTTCTTCTTTCTTGTATCTCACTTTATAGGTGCGTATTCTAAGGCGTCCTCATCTCGCTTCGAAAAGTAATGAGATTCCCTTTGAGATATCATCAAGTGTTTCTTACCTGATTTCGTTTTTTCCTCTTAAGTAGTTACTCATGGAAGATTTATTTTCCATTGCCGCCACCCACGAAATTATTTCAGCCTCTCTGACTTTCCGCTTGGCGTTGTTTGTTGCTGTGTTGCTCACCTTACAGGGCGCATACTAGGTGGTAAGCATCCTAGTTCTTTTTCTCCACTTTGAATCAATTTTTTTTCTGTACAAATAACTCAGCACTCTACCAGCCCATTTACTTTCTTCCATATTCCTCAGTCGTTCTTCATAATCAACTTTACTATGAGCTTCCCTCATTTCAAAACTTGTCCAGCCCATATCCCCCCCCAGCTTAATTTGTAGTCTTCCCAATGCGAGGCGTCCCACTGACCTTTGGTTGTCATCGAGAGTGATCGTACCCTTGGATTTCAAGCAAACAACCGTATTTCCAAAATTAAGTCCTGGAACCATTACACCTCTCCACATAGCCCGGAGCACCTCGTATTTATTGTATCCCTATAGTGCTCTGTGCTTCATCATGGGTGCAATTCTCTTCTCCTTTACTGTTATTGTTTCTTTCCTGTGTTTCCATATATATATATATATATATATATATATATATATATATATATATATATATATATATATATATATTGCTTCATTAATGTATATACCAAGATATCTATATTCTTTTACCCGATGTATTTCCTGATCCTGTATTGCCGCTGTCTGTTCACTGTTTTCATTGAATACCATAACACCTGACTTTCTAACGCTAAATTTCAAACCTAAATTCTCGCCTTCCTGCCCACAGATATTAGCCAGACGTTTCAAATCACTTTGCTTGTTATCTAGCAACAAAATGCCGTCCCCATAAAATAAACCTGGAAGCTGCTGCTCTACTACTGTACCCGGCTGTTTGTATGAGAGATTAAACCCGATATTACTTCCTTCTAGCGCCCTCTGAATCTTGACCATGTGCATCATAAATATCAGTGGGGATAAAGGACACCCCTGCCTCATTCTTTTGTTGATATCAACTTACTCCTCGCTCCTCACTCATTCCCATTCAACGCAAACAGTATTTTCTAGGTATATGTCTCTCAAACGCTGTAGACAATCGTCGCGTAAGCCTTCCCCTTACAGAATATCCGACAAAATGCTGCGGTCTACGTTGCCATACGCTCCTGTAATGTCTAAAAAGGCCATGTATAACGGTGCGCTTTATGCTCTTCATATTTTCTAGCCATGTTTGCAGCTTTAATCTGATTGCCTGCATTGCTAACCTGTATATTACCGATGTAATGGTCAACATTCTATACGAGTGAATTCTTTCTCCCCCTTACCTTTTTGAATTATATTCATACTTCTTTGTTGCCAACTGTCGGGCACTCTTCTATCTTTTAATGTTTTTTACATTGCTTTCACCAGAGCTTCCCTACTTTTTGGTCTTAGTTCAATAACCAGCCTAACGGAAACCTAGTCTAGCCCTGTGGCTGTGCTTCTAGGACTTTTCTCTGCGGATTTCTTCCAGTTAAAATTTCTCAGCACCAGCTCCTCTTCCATCTGGTTCTCTTTCATGCTCTTTTTTTTTTGTTCAAGTGTAACCTCGGTATTGCCTTGGAAAGTTTGGGCTGTTATTATTCGGATGTACCGCTTCCCCTGCCAGTTTAATTCCATCTTCGTCTAGGATACGTTGTTGTCTTATTGTTGACTTTCTTCCTAATCATTTTATGAGGTTCCAAAATATTCTAGGTGCGGCCTTCTTTTTGTCGCGTATTTCTGACAACCAACGTTCACTTTCACCTTTTATCTTTGCTTGCACAAGTATTTCAACCATAGACTTTTTTCCCTGTATATTTCCCATTTACTGGTTACTTCATCCTGCGGCAACTTCACCTTTTTTGCCGGCCTGTGCTCTCGGGATGCTTTCTGTTGTTCGGCGATCGCTTCTCGTGTATCCCTGTTCCACCATATTTTCGGCTTTTTTTCTCCTTTCCCACGAACATGTTGTTTCTCTTTCCGTATTTCCGTCGTTACTACACTTATAAGCTCACTATATTCCTACTTGTTACTTGGTCATTTGCAAAGTTATTCCTCGACTCTTGCCACTTATATTTGTTATTTGTTAAGCGTTAAAATTTGGACTGCCCATTTTTCCTGTTAAAACTTTTTGTGCGCAAACAAACAGGGACGGAGAGTAGGAGCAACACAAGCAAGAGCGCTTTCAAAGAGCCGGTGTTATTTTTGAAGGACCACCTGCTTAAATACCCACAGATCTGCGCGATCTAGTCAACAGAGCATGCCTATAGCGCATATAATATCCACAGATCTGCGCGATCTAGTGAACAGAGCATGCCTATAGCGCATATAATATCCACAGATCTGCGCGATCTAGTCAACCGAGCACGTCTATAGCACATATAACAACACTTGTGATAAAAAGACGTGGAACAAAGCCACACGGTCAAAATAGAAACAGTGAGGCGCCTAAAACAACCACTTACAATAAAATGCGTAAAAAAATCATTTTTACCCGCTCGCTGTGATGCTGGCGTCATGCGCTAGACTAATGCAAAAACTTAAACAGGATGAAGAACAATGCACAAAGAATCAAAGGCAGAATGCTGTAGCTTCGCGATTTCAGTGATTCCGTATGTGCACGGCCTTTCACACAGACCTAAAAAGGTGGCTGGTAGTTACGCAGTAAAAGTGGTATTTTCGGCAAAAAACTAAATAGGTAGTGAGTGCTCTAAGGTTAAAAATAAGTTCGAAAGAAAGGATGATGTAAAGAAAGAATGTAGTGTTAAACATCCGCGCAAGAATCAATTTGTTGACTGCGCGAAGAATGTTGTTTATCAGATATCTATGACGTGTGGCCATGTGTACGTAGGGCAGGCTGCGAGATGCATTAACACGAGGTTAAGCGAACACTCAAGGTCGATTCAAATAGGTCGCGAAGCTTCGGGCGAAAAGCGGTTCAGTACAGATTGTCACCGACATCAGCATGGGGGGTTATGGGAGAAGCGATTGAAGCGCGACTATGTTTGGAGGGAACAAACATTAGGAAAGAAAAACGCGTTTTTTATTTCAAACGAGACACAGTTAGATTCAGTCAACAAAAATAATATTCCTAGTCAATTTTATATATTCGTGACGAGTTAAGAAAATACAAGTTAAATTTTATTATTATTAATAAATGCATTTCTTTTCAGCGCCTATTGCTACAGGGGGCGTTGACGCCACTATCACTCGCAATGCAATGCACGCCTTGAAATGGGCAGAATGGCGCACTCGTAAAGGTCACCTGTTGAAATACGCCCCCCTCACAGTTTGTGCTTTCTTGCTTGTCGAAGTTTGTCTGAATTTGGTGGCGCGGGTAGCTTCATCGCTTCTTAATCTGCTCAGTCAAAAGTAGTGAGTTTCGACCGCCAGATAATTGTGTAGTTGTTTTCGTGCGACTGCGCTGGCCGACGGGCTTGGCATCTGACAATAGGATCAGCACTACACCTAAAGCTATCCTCGGCCTCCAAAGAGAGTATGTTCTGTGCAGGGATGCGACTTCGACAACCGTATGGCTGGCCTGTTCCTGCATCGGTTTCCACGCTGAAAGCTCAGAACGCCCATCAAATCGAATGGCGGGGCATTTGAATATATAGCTCCAAGGGAAGGACAACAAAACAAATTTCGCGCCTTCGAAAACAAAATGACGTCACTTCTGCTTTTAACGGACATGACGTCACATTATTTTTTCTTCCGCTAGAAGTGTTCCCACCACATACAGATGGCGCTAAGCCCCATGAACCGCAGATGGACCGCCATGTTTTGAACGTATGGGCTCCTATGGAAGCTTCGCTACCAGTTATATTTACCTTGGAACACTTGTCTAGTCTGAAAGGTCGCCCTAGTACGCATTTGGCAATGCATTGCCAAGAACATGATTGCTCACCTTGTCTTAGTAGCAGCGACATGTTGTATAGGCATGGGAATCAAGCCGCGAGGGAAATTGTGGAAGCACACTGGATTGAAAAACAAAAGGAAAAATGCATCAGCCATCCTTCTGTTTCATTGTTGGATAAAGAAAATTCGCTTCTGTCATCACATTTCTTTTACGCATTTTATTGTAAGTGGTTGTTTCATGCGCCTCACTGTTTTTATGTTGACCGGGTGGCTTTGGTCTACGTCGTTTTATAACAAGTGTTGTTATATGTGCTATAGACGCGCTCTGTTGACTAGATCGCGCAGATCTGTCGGTATTTAAGCAGGCGGTTCTTCAAAAATAAAACCAGTTGTTTGAAAGCGCTCGTCCTTGTGTTGCTCCTATTGTTCGTCCCTGTTTGTTTGCGCACAAAAAGTTCTAAGTTGAATCTGTTCCAACTAGGCCGACTCGCAGTTATGCTTCAGTTCATTTTTCCTGATTGACTGGCTCTCTTTCCCAACAACATATCCCATTTTCAAAATGATGCGTTTATGGTCACTCCCTATGCTGATATACCCTTCCTCGTCCATGACCATTTCTCTCAACTTATCATGAATTCCTTCTGTCATCAGTCAGTAAGCAATGGCCGATTGCCGATTGCCGGTTAATTAACTACGCATTACCTAACTAGGCGGATTTAAATAATTTGAATATGTCCAAGCTACGGCAAACAACGTTACCTTGGTTGTGACTAGATACGCGGCATTCTCATATTTTAAAGCTCTGGCTGAAGTTAGCTGGTACACACGGTATATACACACTTTCAGCACTTCATTTAGGGCTTAAAAAAATGAAGCTAGCACTAATTCTTTTATCAGAGCACCGCATTCACAAGTGCAATGTTGAAACCTACGTGAGCTTTGCTACCTTGCGGGCAGACTTGCACATTGAAAGTAGGTTATCGCTGCAGGAACGGAGCATAATTATGTATTAGCGTCGCCAAATAAGATGTATGATACGACCCGTAAACTCTTCAAAACGCACACGGAATTTAAGACGCACAAGAGTGTCGCAAAAATTGGAGGACGCTTAAGCTTCGCCTTCAAGAGTGGGACGCGACAGCGTTCCCGTCGACACGCCAAGGCGTCGACAATGCGCTACGGCACAGCGATCACTTACGATGCGCCCCGCATCGGACTTAGCGCCCACCTATCACGCGGTGAGCGTCGAGCAACGCAGCGTTCGGCGTCGCAACGAAACGTGCGCCTGAGCGAACGGAACGAACCAAAGAACTCGGTGTCTCGGAGGGGAAACGATCTGCGCCAGCCAAACGTCGTGATCGGCACGGGCAGAGAGATAGATAGTTATCTAAACCGGGAGCACGGCGAAGCGTCGTCAGGGGAGAGGGAGTCCCGCGACGCGCCTGGCAGCGGTCCCAATGCGCGCGCGGCGCGCCTCCTGTCGGGGCAGCGCCGTACATTGAGAGGAGGGGGGTCTTCTGTGTTTGCCGCAAGATGGCTCTGCGTGTGCGGAAAGCGCAGAAGAAATGCAGCGGAAACGCACTTCGCAACTCGTGTAATTGTGACTTCTGTACGTTACATGTTCATAATTACCGATATACACCGCAGTATAACTTTCCACGGCTCGTTTCGAAGGCAACACCGCATTCACTAGAGGCGCGTTTGCACCGCTTGGAAGCATCGAACTCGCGGCTGAGTGGTAGCGTCTCCGTCTCACACTCCGGAGACCCTGGTTCGATTCCCACCGGGCCAATCTTGGAAGTTGCTTTTTATTTATGAAGCGCCTGCCGTGATTTATCGCTCACGGTCAACGCCGCAAACACCGACGCCGACACCGACGCCGACGACACCGGCTTTTCTGCGACACGAGCTCCTTAACGCTATCGCGTTAAAAATGCACCGAGACAGCAGCGAAACACGCATGTATACAACGCGCCAAAACAGATAAACGGACAGCGCTTCGTCACCCCGTCCGCGCCGTGCTGACCGAGCAAAGTGCGACAGCAGCGCCACGAGGTGCGAGGATCGGTGGTGGGTCCACGCAGTAACGGGACTTTGAAAACTGAACCTAGTCTAGTAACGCTGGCAAAAGCTGAGGAAAGGCCCTGACATCACTCTTTGTGAAGCCCACTGACGTACGTTACTCCGCCATCTTGTCCGGGACTCTCATGTTGAGATTTGGCCGGGCGGACGTGCGCTCGCAGTACATATGCGACCAACAATCGCGAGTCATTTCGCCCGGTATGCGTTGAAAGGCGTTGAACTGGGCAAATTATACCAAGGATGACCCCCCGCTTGCCGGCCTTTGTCTGAGTAAATCTCCACTCGCGCTGCGCTGCAAGAATGCACAGGCGATGACCGGCACTTTACGCTAAGCCTAGCCCATCTGCGCTTTATGAGAACAAGCACGTATGATGGTCGTGACTTTATACAGATCCTTTTCCTTTAACAAAGGTAAAAAGCAGAACGATCTCGCTTTAATGATTTGTGATAAAGAAGGTAGTTTTTCGGTGCTACCTAATTCGTTATGTCGCAAAAAGAAAAAAAAAATCCATCAGGACGTGCACTGCCGCTAAGCTATAAAAAGCTAGCGTTGGGTCTGTGTGATAGGTGTAACCTGAAAAATCTTTGTTTGGCTATCAAGGGTGCGACGAGGGCAGCGCTCAGCATTTTCTTCTCCGCGAAAACGCATAAAGAAGGCATTCCTTTCCGAGCCATCGTATCGGAACGTGACACGTGGTAGGGGACGGTCTATAAGTTTGTGCAGAAACACTTGCGCTTGCTCAGATTTGAGGACCCGATCATGATAAGGAATTCTAAGGAGCTTATCGCATTTCTTCGTGATCATGAAGGGTCTAGGGAACCGTTTTCTATTGATGTCATTGACCTATTTTATTCCATTCCACAAGATAAATTGCTATGCGCCATCCGAGTTCCCAGTGGCCTTTCAGAACGCATGTGGCGTAAGTGCCGACGACTTTTTAGAAATTCTTCATTTTTATCTGGCATCGACCATCGTTAATTTCGAAGGAATGAACTTCGTCCAAAAGCCTAGAGTGTGCATTGGTTCCTGTATTGCCCTTTATTAAGTGACATATTTTTATCATATTGTGACAAGCGAATTGCTGAACGCCTTCACACAGCCTACTCGGCTAAGATATTTAGGTATGTTGAAGATTATGCCATTTCTTTGAAAGGGGAAAGAGAGCGCGTTTGGGTTGAGTTTCACCTTTGAGTTGCCTTCACATGGATGCCTGCAGTTCCTGGACATTTTTATTACTATTGCTGGATCCCATGCGTGCTGGAGGTATCAGCCTCGATCAAAAAAAGGTATTTTAAACTACCAGTCTGCTCATTCTAAGCTTGTAAAAAGGGGAATTGCGAAAAACGGCCTGCGTGCTGCTCTTGATAAGTCCTGCCAGCACGAAATGCAACATAGCGTGTTCTTACAGTTGCAAAGACTGCACAGTGCATGATTTCAGTATAAGATGGTCACCTCGGTGCTAGAAACCCTTGACAAGGAAGCGCGGGGCCCATTAGAGCTCCGCCCAAGCGTGGAGCCGCAGCGTCGTAGACCTGTTGCCATACCGTACTACCACCAAATCTCCCAACGCCTCAAAAAGGCGGCTGAAAAATGTGAAGTACCGGTGGTTTTCACGGCGGCCAAAAAACTGGCGGGCATGTGCAACATGGTGCAGGGAAAGAATAAAAGAAATGAATGTGCTATCAAGCACGTCGACAGGTTCGTCCCATGCAGAATAGGGGTAGCGTACCAGATACCTCTCTCTTGTGGCAACAGCTACATAGGGCGGACGGGACGGTGTCTAAACGTCAGACTGCAGGAGCACCGCGCAGGAGTAGAAGGATTGGCGGGGGTGGCAAACTGGCTGACCATTGTCGTCACTGTCGTAATTGCACGCCTAGGTTCCGCGACACTAAAGTCTTGAAGATGTTTGCGTCACAACTGAGCAGAGAAATCTATGAAGCTTACTGTATAAAAATGCAATCTGGCAGCTGCGTAAGCAGCTCTTCAGTGTCACTGAGCGATAAAGATTTCAAATATTTACATGCAAATTTGTGGCACTCACGCCCGCATGCCAACATCGAGTGATGGTTGCCTGATGATTAGAAAGTGTGATTATGATACATGTATAAATGTGGGATTTCCCGGAGTAAATCTTAGTTGAAGTTCCGCGCCTGTCTTGTGTGTTCCTTCTTTGTGCCTTGTTTTTGTGCGGTTACATGATGCATTCCAGTAAAAATCAGACATCCGCCCGTCCGTAGCGAATTGCTACAAAAAAAAAAAACACATACGGGTTCCTCGAAATAATAGCCTCGCAGTTGAAGAAAAAGTCGTCCTCATCCGGGACACGAATTTTTCTTCAACTTCGATTAAGAGAATCCCAGCAATTCAAGGATTAAATTATATCGTCGGCTTTGCCATGCAACAGTGTTGAGCGGTGGTAATTACACGAAAATAACGCCCACTATTCATTAGTGAGCTTTGGATTGGAGTCCGAGTCGTTTTATTCCACCAAAGTGCATTTCTGAAGGTCCGCCGCATGTCCAACGTGTGGTCCTGGAATTTTCAGCCAGTTTCTCAGAGGTTCGGTCCCAGCGAGGGGCCCCGCTGCCCGTGCCACTGCGCATTTGTCGAAAGTTGCTCCCATCTCGTCGTCCCACGCGGCGGCGCCGTGGGAAATGCGTTCGGAACTGTCCTGCCGTTGAATTCGGTGACGAGGACTCGAGTTCCGAATATGAGAGCAAACCAGATCTCTGACGGCGACGATATTTTGAGTCAGCCTGCTACGTCCGCGGCTTTTCACCGGCGTTTACGGCCAGCGGAGCGGTCTATGTTCTCGTGCGCGCTTATCTGCCGATTTTTTTCTTGCATGGCCTGAGAGCTCTACTGATTATCTCGACGGAGTTCGCTTGGCCATGATGTGCTGCCATATGGAGTAAATAAACTTCCGTTCACGACAATTAGGCCTCGCACAGCTTATCCCAGCCCACGCGCAAGATACAACAGGATTTCTTGCTGCTCTTCGTTACTGCGGAGCTGATAACGACCACCGAGAAAAATGCAAACAAATATGATTGGATGCATGAAGCTGTACACGACGCTGAGCGAGATCGGTTCTGGAAAGAGGTGCATGATTCCAGACGAACTGCTCAAGTACATTCATTCGTCTTCTCATCGGACCGCCCTCACTAGATGCCGAAAAGGCGAAACCGTAAAATGTGCTAGGAGGACGTTGAACAAAAGAAAGACGTTTTGCGGGTAAAGCGCGGTTGGCACCTACGCTTCACAAAAACGAGAAACTGCTTCACCTCATGGTACGAGCGATGAAGCAATTCCTGGTCTTACTTTTTTTGTGGGCGCCACAGCCGCGATTTCCTTGCCGATTATCCGCAGTGGGGAACTGCGGATTGACCGCCGAGGAGCGTGCCCTCAGTGCCTCCATCGAAATGCGGCCGTGTGCGGCCCAACGCCTAAGCCACCGCGGCGAATTGAAGCACTCAGAACATCGCACAAGCCCTCAAGAATGCCAAGTGCTGTTATGCCTTACATTTAATCAAAAGCGACTATTCGATTAACGAGAAGAAAGGGGGTTAACCGAGGGTCCCGATTTTTATAAGTCATATCATGAGAAGCCAACAAACACTGACACCAAGGACAACGTAGGGGAAATTACTTGTGCTGAATTACTTGAGCTTTGTTGGCTTCTCATGATATTCGATTATATGTAAAAGTGAATCCAGGAATCGCATACGATCAGAATAGCAAACAGCGTTTTATAAGACCTGTTTCCACTTCTTTTCCCATGGTGGCACATTGAACAAGATTGCCAGATCAGCCTTGGATTGGCTGATCAGTCGCCCCGATTCAGCCTGAGTATTAACACTGTTATTGATACTTGCGTCCAATCATCGCCACGACTCATTCT
This sequence comes from Dermacentor albipictus, assembly GCF_038994185.2. NCBI lineage: Eukaryota > Metazoa > Arthropoda > Arachnida > Ixodida > Ixodidae > Dermacentor > Dermacentor albipictus. Next base: position 291,981,368 of record NC_091821.1, read on the forward strand.
CTCCAAAAGCCAATCGCCGTCTAGAATGCACGCGAACCGCTGTGCACATCCATCATCGCCAGCCACAGGCCGTCGGTTACCCTCCATAGCCCCACCACGAAAGAAGGCACGCCGCGTGTCTCATTCACACTTATTCAGGTCTTTTTTTCAATTACTGCATCTGTAGCTGATAGTTTTTCTATAATATATATGTCGTGAATATGTCTGTGTACCATATGATTTACCGACTTTAGTCACCCACTTCTCTTCTTCGCGCCTGGCACTTCATAGATGTGGTTTATTTCGCTCTAATATTGTTTTCTTCGATTATTGTCCGTGCTCTTTAATATTCCACCAACAAGAAGCAGGTGAGAGACAACACGATTAAAGTTTCTTACGTAGCTTCAGGTTGCATATCAATGGCTGCTGTGACAAAACTCCGTGTTACTTTTAGTAATCTGTGTTGAAGACAGCAGTTCACGGGGCTAAAATTACAATTGGTAACAGCCGACCGGAGCCATGGGCACACCAAAGCAAATAAAGATATTCAACACAACTGTACTGTACAAGCTCTCTACAACAAAAACGGACCGCCCGCGCAACAACCGCGCCAGCATGCAGACGACGCACTTCTTAATGACAGCAACATTGAAAACGTCGAGTTGTGTTGTCCATGTCTGAAATACATATGTTTGACGAAATGGTGTAAATAAATATGTAGTTGAAATCAAGCCCTCTTTTAAGAGCGCACAATGCGCAATCGGCCTCAGCGCCTGCAGCGAAAGTACGCCCACCTTGGCTTTGAGCGGAGCTGCCCCCCCCCCAACACACCTAGTGCTATAGATCTAGTAAAACATACATACCAAGGTTAGTAGACGATTTGAAAACCGTCGCCCTAGGACCATTGGTAGTGCGACGCCCGCGAACGCGAGGTTTGTGGGTTCGGCTCCCACTGGCGACAAGTCCACTTTCATTTCCCGTGTCTTCCCTATATTGCAATTTCAACCACAGTTCCCCCCTTGGCTTCATTGTCGGTGGTCTTAGGTACGGAGCAGCAATTATTGAGGAAAGAGCCCTCGCGCGTCGACCTCTGTCGTGTCGACCCGCGCTCTCCGAAGAGGCTCGGTTCAAGGTCGTTCGGCGGAAACTCGCCGCCAGCGCTGACGTCCGAATGGGTGTGCGCCTCTTCGCCGGCTCCAAATGCCTCGAAAAATTAATGAAAAAAAATGCTTCACTTACATAGCGATTGCCTGCGTGACGTACTTTTACAGAACGCCACGTCTATAATGGATTTTGTTTTAACGCGAGATCGAAATCGATAGCAAACGTTTCTTCAACATCCGAACGTCTTGGCATGCTTTGCGCATTTCACGACAGATCCAGTTGAGTTTTGCGAACAGAAGTCAAGTAGCTGGCACAGTGCGGGAATATTGATGGCATGACGCCTGGTAACAGGACAGGTCGTTTAGCTTTGTCTAGAAGGATTTCGCCACCAAGCTTGCCATAATACCGCCACCTCTCTAGGTCGCGCTCTGAGAAGTGCTTCTCGCTAACACGATACGCCAACTCTAGAGCCTTCCTTGGAATTGCACAAGCCCACGATTCCAACCGTACCGGGTCACTCGGAACTTTGAGTGTAATGACCGTTTCCTCGCAGGAGTCATTGCTGCAGTTTAGCACGACACATTTACGGGCCACCTTCGAAAAAGCATCGATGAAAAGCGCTCGCCTTTGTTGCAACGTGGAAAGCGCGCGTACAGCGTGACAAGCCACTGCCGCTGCCGCAATCCGCGAGAGCGTTATAATAGCGACGGAAAGCCGCCGCGATGAGAAACCGCGACAGCTCGCATGTCCGAATGGGGAGCTTTTGCTCCCAAGGTGACCTGTGCATGCCCTCACACTACATGCGAGAGGGTCAACTGTGGGGGCGTCGGCAGACGTCGTCTGCTCCGGGATTACTATTAGAAGCTCGTTTCAAACGCAGTACGGCATGTAATTAGGACAGTACTCATTATTAGCTGCCGCTAAAATGTCCGCCAAGTCTATTTATTGACCTCACAGAATCAAATACGTCAAACTTGCAATATGTGAGAGGATATAGCGAATTTTTTGCGTCGACGCGCCATCTGTCTAGCTGCGGCGAAACCTACATTTCCTCCTCGCCCAAACGTGGCGGGCGCGCTGTTTGTTACTGACTTCATCATTGAGGCTCTTATGAAGAGTCTCCTTGCGCGCTCTGCGGCGGCCTAGCAGATACCTCGCCTGAAGTACTTCTTTATGCGCGGGTAAAGGGACATTCTATTGTGTCTGCTGCATGTTCATGGCAAAGATAATATTTCTCCGTGTTTTTTAATTACAAGTTGTTTTCTTCACGCAGTATGTAGTAGATTTCATTTTATTTTTCTACTGTTAGTAAACAGTGGGTACATTCGATAAACTTGTTAATCCGATGCTTCAAGTTGTCCTAAAAGCCTTTGTAATCATTACGAAAGGTAATGTTTGAGTAGCCTTAAGCTCTCTAATAATAATTGATTTCCTTGTAAACCAAACTGGGGATGCATAGACCATGGATACGTCAATGCCTTGAATACAAATATTCCTTCGTAGGCTGAAGCTCACGTTGTGTACTTGTTTAAAGGTTTTCCAATTTTTATAAATTATTATAGCAACTTTTCCTTTTAATTGTTCTAGATGTGATAAAACGAAAACAGCGTTCAACAATTGTCATAAGCTGACCAAAATGTTATCAAGAGGCTCAGCAGTCAGCAAAGACGAAAGAAAAAGCAGAGAACGACTGATCTAGCTCATCAGGTACAGATGTTATACCAGTTAAGGACTCTCCTTGTCTTTCTTATCACTCGCATTGGCATGAAAAGTAACAAGACACCTTGTTCGCTTATGATCGGTAATTGCATGAAAAATTGTATAAGAAATATTGCGTGAGCTATTTTTCTGTTCACAAATGTCAAGTTGAGACTCTAGCTGGTTGTGGGAGTGACACGTGTCGCTTCCCGTATGATCAGTGATAACCCAAAATCAAGAGCGCTACCTAAGAGGGTTTCAGAATTGTCTACGTCAGTTGTCCCATAATCAAGTGAGTTGCATGTTATGCATGCTAGACTAAAATCTCCTGTTAGAGGATTAGCAGCGGCAGCATGGAACGAGTAACGTCTTATGCAAGATGTTGTACATTACAGAATATGCGGACGTCAGCCTGTCCATCACGCAGCGGGCCTCGGTGCACAACGCCAGCTGCTCCCATCTAGAAGAACAATCGCATTGTCACCAATGAAAGGAACTCCTATCCGGAAGAGCGGTCTAAAACAAGAAAGCCAACCAGACACTATCACATTGGCAACAGAGGCAGCACGGATCAAGTATTGTCTTAAGCAAAATGTTGTATTTTGCAGAATATGCGGACGTCAGCCTGTACATCAAGCGTGTGGCCTTGGTGCACAACGCCAGCTGCTCTCATCTAGAACGAAGATGGCATTGTCACCCATGAATGGAAGGGCTATCCGGAACAACGCTACAAAACAAGAAAGCAAGCCAGAGCCTCTCACATTGGCAGCAGCTGTAGCACGGGAGGAGCATCGTCTTATACAAAATTTAGTACTTTTCAGGTTACCTCTATCCTGCGTTCTTTTTCTTAGTTGCCTTGTTGCCTCTGCTCCCAAAGCATGCAAGAATGCGATTATAACTCGGCTAAAGCAGTGTGTGATTTGCCAGAAAGTGTTTCCCCGAGTCGGAATAAAGAATAGAATTTACTGTCTGTCACGGCAAATACTTCGTGGGAAAGTGTGCAGGTGTCGTAGACAGGACAATTAAGATGAAGGAAGAACATCATCCAACTGCTTGGAGCATTCATATAATCGTTATCGCAGTAAGAAAATAACTGGCACAAATTTAATCGCAAAACTCGATAGATATACCTCACAGTAAAACTCGAAAACGTTACTCCCAGTGCAAAACTTGCAGGACTGCAGCATTGCCACTTGTTGGGCGTGTTGGTAAACTGACTTGGTAAGCACATTTAGCGCCAGCGAACAAGGACAGAAGGGAGGCGACAGCGCATTGTGGTGTCGTCTCCCTTCTGTCCTTTTTCGCTGGCGCTAAATATGCTTTCCATTGCAGGACTGCTCAACGGCGTTCGATAGAACATTAAAGTTTTCGCATTGAAAACTCATAACAAATCCTCAGGTGTGCTTGGATTTATTATTATTTGTTTGTGTAAGGCTATTTTTTCGAAAGTACGCAGAATGTATATATAGCAGTTTTGTTCAAGAAAGGCAGGAAAAATGACGTTCGAAACTTTAGACCAAGTTATATTCTGGATGTTATTTCAAAAATACACGATAAAGTTATTTTAGAACGTTTAACTGGGTTATAGCGTAAAGAAAACCTTTTATCAAACTGCCCACATGGATGCTCACTGTCCCTTAGCTTAAGACATTAGGCGCTGTATTAAGTATTGAAGGGCCATTTCACCCTGTGAAGGTGGTTGACCAGCGAAGCTGCTATGGTACTGTAAATTATGTTTGTATAGAGTTATGTTGGTTATGTTATGTATATGGTTATGTTATGTATATAGTTATGTACATGCCATTGATGAGAAATTAAAAAAATATCGGGCGCGCCCTACGTCATACATAGACAGAGCTACCGCCGAAGGGCTTCCACGACGCCGGTGCTGACGCTGCTGCGACGGGGCGCCGTTTAGACGCCGTTCAGCGCCGTGTGCGCGACAAGCGAGGGCGGTCGTGTTCGCTCGTCGCCTACAGGTCGCACGCGCGCGATCATTTCGAGCGGTGTTGCCGCAATATAGGCGCCGAAACTAGCGTGACGCGTGCATTATTGATTGATTGATTAGTAGTGTTTATTGGCGCAAGAGCCAGATGTGGCCATAGAGCGCCAAGTCGATGATGAGTGCTTCTCAATGATATGTGAGTGTTAATTGCGAGGAGTAATAAAACACGGCTGTATAGTGGCCTAAAATATTGACTAAAATATGCAAAACATGCATGTGGTGCAATGAAGCTGTAAAATGACCTAAAATTTATTCGCTCTAAAGTGCGTAAAATAAGAATATCTACATATTAAAAATCACAGTGATTGATCGTTTCTCCGATGACAATAGATGTTCCACGAGATTGGGATGATCAGTAAAATATGTAGAATCTGTAGCACTAGTGCCTCAGCAAGGCCTTGAAAGCAAGGGCTGGGAGACACGTGGTCTAAATAATGGTTTCGTTGCAGCTACGACCTCCAGGTGGAGGCCGTGCTACAAGTAGCCTGGCCAAATCACTTGTAAGGTGTCCGTTTCAGTTAAATGTTTAATACTGATTGAAAGTAAAAAGGGGTTCATTGCTGAGAAAGAATACTGAGTGTAACGGTGTGTGTCGGAGATAAGCAGAGGGAAAGTGCTTTTTTCTTTCTGCCTCTATTTATGTGCATTGTATAAGAACATGGATAACTGTAAGCCTCTTGCTACATTTGGTACATGTCGGAGGTTCGCTTCCCGTCAAAAGGTAGGAGTGAGTGGCGTAAGTATGTCCTATTCTTAACCTACAAAGAAGCACTTCCTTATGTCTTGCTGTTCTTTCAGATATCCAGTTCTCTAATTTTGGTTTGATAACGTGTAGCTTATTCTCTACTGCATTATCCCATTGGTCCTGCCAGTGCTTCCTCAGTTTGTGGCGTAAGAATGGCTTAAGTTCTGTTGCTGCTATGGGTTTATTCACATCCGTTTCATTAGAGACGACTGACGTTGCACTTTCGTCAGCAGCTACATTACCTTTTATGCCCCTATGGCCAGGCACCCAACATATGACTATGTTTTGGTTGTATGTTAAGCCTCAGCATAGTTCTGTGTATAGATTATTAAAAATAGGGTTTTATGTTTTAGAAAACTCATTAAAGCCCTAACTACGCTTAATAAATCTGTGAAGATGATCGCCTTATTCAGGTTTTTATGTCTGATGTGCTTTAAAGCTGAAAGTATTGCGTACGCTTCAGCCGAAAAATACTTGTGTTGGGATTTAGAGTACCGGAGGTGGAAAAAAATGGTCCAAGAGCTGCATACGCGACACCTGCAGATCACTTGGAAGCATCTGTATAAAACTCGGCACAGCAGTACTTCGCTTGCAGTTCGAAGAAGTGTGACCGTAAGTGTGCCTCTGGTGCATGTTTTGTTATTTCGACAAAGGAGATATCGCATTGCATGGGCTGCCATTCCCAAGGAGGTGGAAGGCGAGTGGGAGGCATAAGGATATTTTCTGGGATATGGATGTCTGTTTCTTCTGCCATTGCTTGCAAGCGCAGGCTCAAAGGAGTTCTAATACGTGGGCGGTTAGTGTAAAGTCTGGAAGCGGACAGGTCGCTAACTATGGAATGACATAGATGGTCGGTGTCTGATTTTACCTTAGTGTAGTATGATAAACTTAGGAATGTTCTGCGTAGATGTAAGGACCATTCGTTGGACTCAACGTAGAGACTTTCAACAGGGCTCGTTCTAAAGGCGCCTGTTTCCAGTCGTATACCGAGGTTGTGGACTGGGTCAAGAATCTTTAGCGCAGTCTCTGTTGCGGAGTGGTACAGCACGGCTCCGTAGTCGAGGCGTGATTGTACGAGACTCTTATACAGGCTAAGCAGACACTTCCTGTCACTGCCCCAAGTTGTTCGAGAGAGCAGCTTGAGGAGGTTCATGGTCTTCAGGCATTTTTCTTTTAGATATTTTAAGTGGGGAATGAAGTTAAGCTTTGTGTCCAGGATAATACCTAAGAATTTGTGTTCATGACTAACAGTTAGTCTTTCTCCATTAATGTTAATGTCTGGTTGTGGCAGTACACCTCTTCTGTTTGAAAATAAGACACATTTGCTTTTTTGTGGGTTCAATTTAAAACCATTCTCGTCCGCCCACCTTGAGAGTCTCTTCAAGCCAAGTTGTAGCTGCCTCTCGCAAATGCTAGCATTGCATGACCTGAACCCCATCTCTACATCGTCCACATAGACGGAGTAGAAGAGTTTGCGAGGCAATACGGTGTGGAGGGAGTTCATTTTAACAATAAATAACGTACAGCTCAGTACTCCACCCTGCGGTACACCTGTCTCCTGTAAAAATGGTCGAGACTGTACGTTGCCAACTCTAACACGAAATGTCCTGTCAGAGAGACAGCTTTCAATTATTCTCAGCAGGTTGCCGCGAATGTCCATTGCAGAAAGATGCCGAAGGATAACGAAGCGCCACGTAGTATCATACGCCTTCTCCATGTCAAGAAACACTGATAACACAAGCTGTTTGTGGACAAACGCATCCCTGATGTACATTTCCATACGTACAAGCTGATCTGTCGCCGACCTGCCTTCTCTAAAGCCGCATTGATGTGGATCTAATTTCTTATTAATTTCTAGATAATGCGCCAGGCGACTGTTTACTATCTTCTCAAAAACTTTGCATAAGCAGCTCGTCAATGCAATAGGTCTATAACTATTTGCCAAAGAAGGGTCTTTACCCGATTTCAGTATAGGAATTATTATGGCCTCTTTCCAAGCAGAGGGAATGTGGCCGGGCGACCATATAGAATTGTAAAGACAAAGAAGCGTTTTTTGTGTTTCAGGCGGCAGATGTTTTAGCATTTCATATAGGATGCGGTCAGAACCGGGGACAGATTTGTTGCAGCTGTTTAGGGCTGCCTGAAGCTCTGCCATGCAAAAAGGTCTATTGTATGCCTCGCATTTTGTGCTTTTCCGGTCTAGTGGTTTTCCTTCTATTTGCTTTTTGTACCTTTGGAATGTTTTAGAATAGTGCGACGAGCTGGATATCTGTTCGAAATGTGCGCCAAGAAAGTTCACCTGGTCTTCCATGCTGTCGCCTTGAGTATTCACCAAAGGGAGCGAGTAAGGCTGTCGACCCTTTATTCTATTCACTCTATTCCAAACCTTTGTTTCATCAGTGTATGAGTTAATTCCCGATATATACTTTCTCCAACTCTCTCTTCTAGCTTGTCGCCGCGTTCTCCGACCCTGGGATTTGACCTTCTTGAAATTAACTAGATTTTCTGCTGTCGGAGAATCCCGAAGTAAACCCCATGCCTTGTTTTGCTTCTTTCGCGCTTTTCGACACTCATCGTTCCACCACGGAAGACGGCGTTTTCTGGACAATCCACTTGTTACAGGGATACATTTGGAGGAGGTGTCAAGGAGAAAAACCGTAAAATATTCAACCGCAGCGTCTATGCTTAAAGCACACATGTCGTCCCAGGGTAGAGAAGCATGATTTTTAAACTTTTCCCAGTCAGGTGAGTCAGTTCTCCATCGAGGTAGTTGTGGAAGGCATTCATTAGACATTGGTGTGCTTAGAACCACCGGGAAATGGTCACTCCCGTATGGGTTTTTAATAACTTTCCATTTAAAGTGGGGTAGAAGAGTTGGAGATGCAATGCTAAGATCTATTGAGGAGTATGTTTTGTTTGTCAGATTGTAATACGTGGGCTCCTTCCCATTCAAAAGACATGCACCTGAAGAGAAAAGGAATTGTTCACTCAGGCGACCTCTCGCGTCGCAGCGCGAGTCGCCCCATAGGTTGCTCTGTGCATTTAAATCTCCAAGCACAAGATATGGTTCGGGTAACTGATCTATTATTGTTTGGAATTCTTGTTTGTGAAGCTGAAAATGCGGCGGTACGTATAAAGAGCAAATGGTTATCAGTTTATTTAAAAGTACAGCACGAACGGCTACTGCCTCAAGCGGTGTTTGTAGCCGTAGGTGTTTACAGGCTATAGATCTGTTAGCTATGATGGCTACGCCACCGGATGATGCGAGGGCATCATCGTGATTCTTCCGAAAAATAACATACTGGCGTAGGAAGTGTTTATGATTACATTTCAAGCGAGTCTCTCGGACACACCGCACTTTTGGAGTTAGTTCTTTAAGGATTTCTTGGACATCATCGAGGTTGCAAAGCAGGCCTCCGATATTCCACTGGATAATTAGTGTATCCATATTAAAATAAATGTTGTGCTATGTGTCAAATAGAGTGAACTTGATTTAGCTTACAGCGCCCTTTTGAGGCCCTGTAATTGGAGTTTTGTCTTTCCTGGAGCGGTCGACAAAGTCGCGCCGCTCCTTAGGCGTCAACTGCGCCTTCTGACTGGTTGTTGTGTCCATGGCCTCTTGAGAGGCACTGGACACGCGCTCTTGCGAGCGGTGTGTTTTCCGCGAAGGCCTTGTCTCTGAAGACAACGCCTTGGAGCCCACCGTCCTGGTGATTGGTGGGCTTGTCTTGACGTCGGAGCTGGGCTGACTTGTGCCAGCACCAGCGGAGGTCCCCACTGTGGACAAATTCGGGACAGGTAGGGCAGCCTTCGCTGCTCCCACCGTGGGGGCGGGTGGCGTTGCCGCACGCTCGCTATGCGTGGCGCTGGCGTCCGCCAAGTGCCGTTGTGGTACTGCCCCCCGACGTACCACTTCGGCGAAAGATGTGCTCTGTGCAACGGTTGGTGAGATGCGCTGTCTTGCTTCTCTGAAAGTTTTATGTTTTCTTTTACCTTTATCGTAATTACTTCTTTTTCTTTTTTCCAGACTGCGCATGATCGAGAATATGCAGGGTGGCCACCGTTAGAATTACTACAACCGGGCTCAGCCTTACAGTCACCTGCAGAGTAATCATTGGTGCCGCATTTCGCACATGTTAGCCGCCCTGGGCAGCTCTGAGAAGCGTGGCCAAACCTCTGGCATTTAAAACAGCAGTCGAGGGTTGGGGATGTATGGTCGTACTCTGATTTTGATATATCCAGTTTCTAATGTCTCTGGTAATGTGCTACAGCCAAAGGTAACCATCAGCTGTTTAGTTGGCAGCTCCTTATGGTCCCGTCTGATCTTTATTCTTTGTACGTTTATTACATTTTCATCCTTCCATCCTTCCAGGAGTTCTTCTTCGGTCAAACCCATCAAGTCAATGTCAGAAATTACGCCTTTGGCCGTATTCATGGTTCGGTGTGCTGTTACACTGACGGGGATGTCTCCAAATTGTACAAGGTTCGTTAGCTTGTCGTGTTGTGCTTTGTCTTTCAATTCGAGTAACAGGTCGCCACTGGCCAGCTTGGTGATTTTATAGCCGCCTCCAATGGTCTCTGTGAGTTACTTCACCACAATGCATGGTGAAATCGTTCTTGCCTTCTTGTCAGGTTTTTCACTGTGTACAACGTGAAATTTCGGGAAAGTCAGAGTGGGTTTGAGAGAAAACTGACACGTAGCATCGGTGCGCCCCCTTTTAGAGGGACGATCGGTTGAAAAAGGGTTGGAAGTTCCCACGAAATATGATGAGTATTCAGCGACGATCCCAGTCACCCACCACCGAGCCCAACAAGGGGACAAGGCAAGGTATGTGATGAAACAAGCCCTGCCATGCCAACTGTACGTCGTCGCTATAACCACATATGTTATAGCCAAGGTAGGTCATAGCACACCAGGTTAACCCTCGCCGCCAGGAATGTTGAAAGTTATCAGAAGAAAAAGAAGACAGGAAAGACTAAACGTGAGAGGGAAAGACGAAGATGTGCGAAGTGAGAGACAGGAAAAGGCGGCTGCCGATTTCCGCCGGGTGGGTCAGTCCGGGGGTGCCGTCTATGTGAAGCCGAGGCCGAAGAGGTGTGTTGCCTCCGCCAGGGGGCCTTAAAGGTCCGGACACCCAGCATTGGCTCAACCTCCAGGATCCCCCTTTCCCCAGACACGGCTAAGCCGCGCGCGGCTACACGCGGGAGGGTCTAACCCTCGTGTGCTCGGGTACGTGGTGTCGCAACACACCGAACGCCGGCTGACGCAGAGGCCCCTGCGGGGCGCGTGCATTATTAATATAAGTTGATGTATTTTACTCTCAGAAGCAGCATAAAATATATCTGAGGGTCTTGCAGCAGGTTATTATCCTTGCACGTATAGAAATTGTTTGCTCCTTCCGGGTGCGAGAATCGGTAGTATTAGAGTAAGATATATGTACAGTTACGGCTTCGCGCTATTGGCTAGTCGCTCATAGCACTTCTGGGCTACTGATTCTAGATTTGCAGAACCGAGCGATCGAGCGACAAGACCGAGCGATCTGTTCAAGCGACGGCCCGATCCGTCGCGCACAAAGTTGCACTCGTGGGGTGGAGCCGTTCAACCGAGCCTCGACACGAGCGGCGATATGCGTTGAACGGGGCGCAGTCCAAAGGAGTTCGCGAAACACGTTTGTTTTTCATTTGCGACTGGCCATACTTCCTAGTTGAATGAACTAGCTGAATGAAACTTGGAAGGACTAGGGTTTTATTCAAGCAACATGAGGCTGTTCGTTTTCCTCCCGTAGAAGCCCGCGTATTGACAGCAGACGGGAATTTCACAATATTCACAACTTCGCTGTGGCCTACGTAAGTATCAAAAATAAATGAAACTCAGCGTAATGTTAGAGTCACCTTAGCGGTCAATTTTAGTGTGATTTTTTTCCAAGATGCGTACATTTGATTGAGAGCTACACAGCATTCGCGGCTGTCGCTATGGTGTTGCCCTGCTAAGCCCGAGGTCGATGGGGGCGAAGTGCGAAAACACCCGTGTAGTTAGATTTTGGTACACGTTAAAGAATCGCAGGTGGTCCAAATTTTGGGTGTCCCCCACTACGACATGCCTCATAATCAGATCGTGGTTTTCGCAGAAAAAAAACCCACCATTTAATTTTGTTAATTCAGAGCAATCGCGAGAATGTTGGCCTTGCCTAAAGGCATTTTCTGTTCGCCGCCACGATTTTTCCGGAGGGCAGCCATAAACAGCTTCGTTCTAAAAAAAAAAAGTCATGGGATGTCCACGTCTATCAAAAGCTGACCAAGATGACAGAAATCCATTTCGAGTTATTTACTAAAATCGCCACAAACTGCCATTTAACATTATGATACTAATCTAGAATACCTCGTTTTATTCTCCAGTCAGTCACTGTCATTTAATTTGCCCAACCACGACGCCTGGAAATGTGCGTAACATTCATCAACTGCAAAAAGGTTTCTTAGTACTGTTGGAAACATACCGATGTATTATCACAGCGACAGCACATTTACCAAATATAAAGCATTAGCTTAAAAACATTCATTTGATTACATGCTTTGCAAAACATTAAAGACAACAAAACTACGAACATGGAAACATATTATTTCCTACAGTGCTTAGCTAATTTACAATGAACTGTTACAAATTATATGACACGTAGCAGATAACCATGGACTCTGAGAACATACATAACAAATTACTGTTTAAAACAAGAAGAAAGGGGGTTAACCTAGGGGCCAGATTTTCATTAATCATATCACGAGACGCCAACAAACAAAGACGCAAAGGACCACAGAGGGGAAATTACTTGTGTTTACAGAGTTAAAGAAATGATATATTAATAGTAATGAAAGTGGATAAAAAAACAACTTGCCACAGGTGGGGAACGATCCCACGTCTTCGCATTACGCATGCGATGGTCTAACCAATTGAGCTACGGCGGCGCGGTTTCCGCATTGGCTTTCTTTGGTATTTATGTTTTTACTACTACAACTAACCTTAGGAGTGTTGTCCAGCTCACAAACCCAAGGTTATTGAGTGGTGGCGCTGGCTAACACTGCGGATATAGCGCGGTGATCCACGCGCAATTACCACAGTCCACAGGACATTATGGCGACGCCCTAAGGGTTTTCATTGAGAAGGTCTACGGCGCAAACCACTGCACAGCACACCTTGTGTGATGGTGCAATTGTTCTCAAAATATGATAATGGAAAGTCAAAATCATTTTGTGTTTGATTTATCTAAAGCATGTTTATATGTGTTTGAACATCTAATGCTGCGACTTATCTGGGCCATACGAATGTTACCTGCGACCTGGCATGTCAAGGCAATCAGAATGCGCAGCCACTTGCGCCAGTGTCGAATGTACGATACGCGACTTCCGTTGCCAAAAGCACCGCTGCGGGCAGCTATGGTCGGACGCTGTCAAATGACAAATACTTTGCTGTTGGCGCTTTCGCTCGCACTCCGATATTGCCACATCTCGAATACCAAAAGAAGCGATGAAAACTACACACTTAATTTGTGTCGCAGGGGACCTTTAAGCGTTTCCCGCGTACAAGGCGCTTGGCAGGTTTAATTACAATATCAATTACACGAACACTTGGTGGAATCTCTCGCAGTAATCGATAATTACACATAAAAATACTGATTTCATTAGATTACCACGTTTTCTGAAGAACGTTACTCACACTAACTGTACGCTTTCTGTCGAATTCGAAGGCCAGGTGGTGAAATATGTCTTGGCGTGTTCGTAATCGCAAAGAATGGCGCGCTTAAGCAGCTCTATTCTGATACCTCAGGTCAGCCGCTTGCTGGAACGAACAGAGCCGACCCTGCCGGCTTGTGGTTCCGTCGGTGACGGGCCTCACCGCATGCGTGTTAATCGGCCCAACGCCAGCCGAGGAGTGAATCGCGTTGAAGCGCTCGGTGGCTCAGCGCCCCGACTGCGACACAAAACGCGGCACTTCATAAGCGCCAAGCAGATGCGCAACGCGCCCACCGCGAGCATGAAGGAGGCGCCGATAAGGCACCGATGTCGCTCGCTCTGCGTCGAGTGCTTGATCTGTGCGTGCGCACGTAACAGCCAGGCCTGTTTACTCAGCCAGCTTAATGCAACCCTAACTAAAGTTACTAGCTCGTGTAATATGCTAACACGCTGCTATCGCATTCATTGTTTCACCCTTACGGCAAAATGTTTTAAGTAAATGAATCAATAAAATTGTCCAAGGGCAGATTAGGAAAGAAGACCTCTTGTTCAGATGTACGATACTATAACTATTACACCACGGACGCTTTTCCCCTTTAGCGGCATGCCTCATAATAGGATCTTAGTTTTGACTTGCGAAATCGCGGCGTTATTGAAAATTACTTAACACGTTATCGTATGTCAAAGTCTAGGCCGATCCGAAGAGTCCACTAAAATAATTTGAGTCCACAGCTCCGCCTACTCCACTCCACGCTCGGTGTTTTCACGGCTTAGTTGGCGTTAGGACGGTCAAGTCGCTCGCTCCTGCTGCCGTGCTTCCTCGCCCTAGTGTTCTTACAGCGAGTTTCCGCGTTGATCGAGTAAGATGCGCTCGTGTTTTCTTGTGCGCGCGTGACACCATGCTTGTTAATTTAGTTTGTATGCCTATGTTTTCAAGCTCATACGGCCGATAAAACTAGTATCTTTACTTCGTACAACTGTCCACTAGTTTGCTGTCGCAATTGATGCTCCCCCTTTCGGGCGAAAATGCGACTTTGCTTTGCTATTTCTCTCTTTAACACTTACTTTTCACAATAAATCAGGAACTTTGTGAGTAAAAGACCTTCGTAGACCTTCGTATCATTCGTGGAATCTCTTGCCGTCTACCTAGCACGCATGCTCCGACCTAATCATATTTTTTTGATGGCCGGTTACTTCAGTCTACCTAGCGTTGATTGGGAACAGCTATCAATCTGTGGCTCTCATGATGCTGACAGTGAACACGTCCTTCTTGATTCTATATACTTTCATGATCCTAAACATGTTGTAATACATCCCACACGCGTCACAGACCTGACCCAACCAACTCTTAATCTTTTATTTATTAAAGGCTTGTTGGAAAATCCTACTGTTATCTTAAATGAAGTTAGATGATACCTTTGTTTCTGGGATGCATTTGGTCGCGGCATCAATCGGAAAAATGGTGAAGTATACAACCACAGCGTCCAGGCTTAGAGCAGAAATGTCAGCCCACGATATGAGAGTAATTTTTCGGAACTGTTCCCAGTCGGCTAAATCAGTTTTCAAACGAGGAAAGTGTAGGGGACATTCATTCATCTTCGTTGTAGATAGAACTATCGGGAAATAGTCGCTCCCGTATGGATTTCTAATAACATTCCATTTCCGGAGACCTCCACTACGGCGTGCCTCATAATCAGAAAGTGCTTTGGCACGTAAAACCCCATATTTATTTAATGATTTCACGAGTGATCAATGTATTATGACATTTAATTTTCTTTCTACGCGTCGGTAGGAATTTATCAATACAATACTTAAGAACAGAGTTAAACTTGTCCCAGAGATGCGTGACGTCTTCATCGCGTGCTTTCTAGGCGCACATATTGAACGCATGTCCAGTTCGTCGCACTACTCTGACACATTTCAAGGGCAAAAAAAAAAAAACACGAACGGCAGTCATTGGTACGAAAAAGTGCAAATTGTAAGGTATGCAATAGACCCTTTGGCATAGCAGAGATTCAAGCAGCACTAAACGGCTGCAACGAATCTGCCCCAGGCTCTTACCGCATAATATATGAAATGTTAAAGCACTTGCCATCTGAAACACAAAAAATACGTTCTTTTTCTTTACAATGGTATATGGTCCTCCAGCCAGATTCCCTCTGTCCGGAAAGAGGCCATTATACTTCTCATTCTGAAACAGGGTAAGGACCCTTCCTTGGCAAACAGTTATGGGCCGATAGCGTTGACGAGCTGCCTATGCAAACTCTTGGAAAAGATGGGGAATAAACGCTTGCTCCATTATCTTGAAACCAACAAAATACTAGACCTATACCAATGCGGTTTCTGGGAAGGTAGGTCGACGACAGACCAGCTTGTCCGCGTGGAAATGTATATCTGTGAAGCCTTTACCCACAAACAGCTTGTCGTATCTGTATTCCTTGATATGGAAAAAGGCGCACGATGCTACGTGGCACTTTGGGAACATTTGGGATCTTTTTAGAAGGGATATGCGTGGCAATTGCTGACCATTATTCATTACTGAGAGCTACCTGTCTGACAGAATGTTTCGCGTTAGAGTTGGCAATGTGCAGCCTCGATCATTCTCACAGGGGACAGGTGTACCGCAGGGTGGAGTGGTGAGCTGTACGCTCTTTATTGTGAAAATGAACTGCTTGCATACCATCATACTTCGTGCACTCTTTTACTCGGTCTATGTCGACGATGTACAGATAGCTTTTAGGTCATGCAATCTTAGCATCTGCGAGAGACAGCTACAGCTTGGCCCACACAAACTCTCAAAGTGGTCAGAAGAGAATAGTTCTAAATTTAACCCTCAAAAAAGCACATGTGTTCCCTTCTCAAACATGAGAGACATGTCACCGGAACCCGCCATTAACTTTAACGGAGAACAACTGTCGATCAGCCTTGAACATAAATGTTTAGGTATTATTATGGACACAAAACTTATTTCATTCCCCACTTGAAATATCTTAAAGCGAAGTGCCTGAAGACTATGAACCTGCTGAAGCTACTTTCTCGAACAAGCTGGGGCAGTGACAGGAGGTGTTTGCTTAGCCTGTATAAGAGCCTTGTACGATCACGCCTCGAATACGGAGCCATGGTGTACCAATCCGCATCAGACAGTGCTCTCGAAATTCTCGACCCAGTCCACAATCTAGGTATACGGCTGGTAACAGGCACATTTAAGACAAGCCCTGTGGAAAGTCTGTGTGTCGAAGCGAACGAATGGTCCTTACACCTACGCACAACATATCTAAGCTTCTGCTACTTTTTAAAATGTAAATCGAATAACGAACATCCGTGTTACTCAACTGTACTTGTCTTCTGCAAGACTTCACCGTAAGCGCCCATCTGTTCGAGCTCCTCTGTCTGTGCGCTTAGAAGAACCGGCTAATGAAACCGGTATTCAACCTCGAGAAATAGTGCTAATGACTCCCACTAACCTTGCACCACCTTGCGAATGGCAGACTATCCAGTGTGATATGTCTTTTGTCGCAATAACAAAACATGCGCCTGAGGTGCACATACATTCACACTTTCTCGAACTCCTAGCGAAGTACTCCTGCGCGGAATTTTGTACAGACGCTTCAAAGTCTACTTTTAGTGTAGCTTATGCAGCGCTCGGACCTTCATTTTCAACGTCCAGTGCATTAAATCCAAACACCAGCATTTTCACAGCGGAAGCATGCGCGATCCTGTCTGCTGTGAAACATATAAAACAAACAGGTATAATAAAGGCTGTCATATTCACAGATTCATTGAGCGTTCTTAGTTGCATATCAAGTCTACGAAAACACAAAAACTCTATCCTTAATGAAGTTTACAACCTTCTATGCTCAGCATACATATCGAACCAAATGATTGTTCTTTGTTGGGTGCCTGGCCATAGAGACCTAGAGGGCAATGTAGCTGCTGGCGAAAGGGCTACATCCGTACCTTTTTGTGATGCAAACATTAATATACCTGTACCCTACAAAGATGTGAAGCCATTTTTACAGTATAAACTACGGAAATATGGGCAACGGCAATGGGACACTCAGGTATCCAACAAACTGCACCTAATCAAACCAAAAATAAGGAACTTGATCTCTGAGAAAACAACAAGACACCAGGAAGTACTGCTCTGGAAGTAACCCTCCGGCATGCACTAGGTGTGGAAGTAGACTTACAGTCCTTCATGTTCTTGTTCAGTGCCCATTATTAGAAGAGGAGAGAAAAAAGTTATTCCCGTCCTTATATCGCCATAGCATACCTTTGCACCCAGTTTTCTTTTTAGGCAATGACCCTCTATTTAATTTTAAATCAGTACTCAAGTTCTTAGAAGAAACTAATACCATAGAAGTCATTTGGCCAGGCTATTTGCAGCACAGCCTCTGCTTAGAGGCTGTAGCTGCAATGAAGTCACAGAGCACATGCCTCGCAGCCTTTGGGCTGAAGGGCTCTGCGGAGGCGCTGGCGCTGCTATAAATTAACCCGTTTTAGTATCTAATCCTTCACAACGTTCTTTTACAACCATAGGACTCACTTTTCATTGACATTTTTTTAATAGATACATATTTTACACCATTTACAGAGAATATTTTAGGCCAATATACAGGCACTCGATTTCCACCATATTCAACTATACTCATTGCCATTCATCACCAAGTGTCATGGCGCTCTTTGGCCATTTCTGGCCCTTGCGCAAACAAACAATATGCGCCATCATCCGGAAATTTCGACCACCTGGGGGTTTTTTTTGCGCACCTAAATCTATGTACACGGGTGTTTTCGCATTTCGCCCCCATCGAAATGCGGCCGCTGCGGCCGCGATTCGATCCCGCGACCTCGTGCTCAGCAGCCCAACACCATAGCCACTGAGAAACCACGGCGGGTTAGTAAAATTATCCATCTCAAACGTAGAACAAAGAAGAAACGCAAGTATAAGCTAGCTTCTTAAACATTCCTTAAAAATTTCTTAAAACATTCTTAAAAAACTGTTAAACATTCTTTAAAGAACTCCCCAGACAAGTTTTGGCGTTTCCTGTCCGACTCTATTCGAAGTGTTCAGCAGCTAAAAATAAACAACAGCGTAAATTCTAATCTTAATAATAACGTCAATGAATTATATGACACATTTTATAAAGCATTCACTGGACCCTCAGTTCTCAGCGCCCATGATAAATCATATACACCATCTGCATCTCATTCAATTCCTGACGTTTAAATTAGTCGTGAACGAATTCTTTCTATGTTGCTTGATACTGACGTCAAAAAATCGCCTGGAGCCGACAGTTTGCCTAACAAGAACCAACTTCTGAATTCCTATACGTTATTTTAATGCATCCCTTAAACAGAGCTCAATTCAAAAGACTGGCTCACGACCAAGGTAATACCGGCGTTTACATCAGGTGATAACTTATTACATCAGGTGAAACATCCGGTGAAACATTAAAGGTTTTAACATTAAAGGTGACTAAACATCAGGTTACATCAGGTGAAACTTATTCCTAACAATTACAGACTTATTTCCCTAATAAGCACATGTTGTAAGCTCTTGGAGCATATTGATTGATTGATTGGAAACATCTTTATTTGCAGGATATTCGTAGAACTCGTGGGTGGGCCGCCTATTCCGGTAGCCCACTGGTTACTGCTGCTGCGCTGGCCCTCCCCACCATTATCGCAAATAACATACCTAACCACTTCGAAGCGAATGATTCTTTTTGTTGATTTTCAGCATGGCTTTCGTAGGAAGTTTTCAACCTCAACTCAATTGTCATCTATTGTACATGACTTTTCCAGTGCCATAGATGACCGCCTGCAGATTGACGCAACATTTCTAGATTTGTCAAAGGCATTTGACCGTGTGCCAGATGTAAATCTAACTGAAATTCTTAAATCACTTGGACTACCGGAAACTATAGTGCAGTGGATTCAAGCTTATTTAGCGAATCGTGTTCAGTTTGTGGAAATCAATGCTGTGAAATCTAATAACCTGCCTGTATTATCCGGTGTACCACAGGGGTCAGTGTTGGGACCCCTGCTGTTTCTTATATATATAAATGATATTGCTAAAGACTTGGATCCTAAAGTCAAGGTGAAATCTTTTGCTGATGACTGTGTCATTTATTCTGCTGTCGGGAGTTCTTGATGCCAGGATACACTTAACAGTATTCTTTGTAAACTCGCGGACTGATGCAACGACAGAGGAATGCAAATGAACTTTTCGAAAACAGTGTCAATGATAATAACACTGAAACGAAAACCACTACTTCATACTTACCACATTGGCAATTGGAACCATGAATCTATCACATCTGTGAAATACTTAGGCATGACAATTAACAGTAACCTCAAATGGGACACCCATATTAACAACATATGCAACAAAGCCTTCAACAAACTTTGCTGTCTACGCAAGAAGCTAAAGAAGTCACCTTCATCTGTCAAGCTGCAGGCTTATTGTTCCCTCATACGCTGTGCTTCCATAGTGTGGGGCCCCTTCATTAATAAAGAAATTGATGAACGAATTCAGCGCCTGGCTGCACGGTTTATTTGCTCCGACTGCAACCGTCCGTTGTTGCTCAGTGGCTATGGTGTTAGGTTGCTGAGCGCGAGGTCGCGGGACCGAATCCTGGCCACGGCGGCCGCATTTTTATGGACGCGAAAACGCCCGTGTAATTAGATTTAGGTGCACGTTAAAGAACCCCAGGTGGTGAAAATTTCCGGAGCTGTCTACTACGGCGTGCCTCATAATCAGAGAGTGGTTTTGGCACGTCAAACATCAAAATTTAATTTTTTGGGGCTCCGATTACAAAACATCATCAGTTTCTCGCATGTTAGGCCAAATTGGACTGGATCCGCTCCGCGTGCGCCGTAAAATCACCATGCTGAATTTTTTTTTTCACTTGTTGTTTCACAACCAAACAGGTTTAGCAAATGCCACATATATTGTGCATGCTCCACACAGGTCTCCGCGTATTTTTCATACCAAAGTAGTCCAGTCATGCTTTGCCCGCACTAAAATCTTTCAGAAATCATTTATTCCACTTACGAGCGAAGAATGGAATCATTTACCGGGATGTGTTGTTGAATGCACATCTTATGTTTCATTTGAAAATATTTTTAAAAAACATCTCTTGTAAACCCTCTCCTGCTTGGGTAGCATTGCTGCCTGCACTATTGTGTAAATAAAAAATAAAGTATCTCGCTGGTTCTGGCTTTTTGGTGTTGATGTCTCGTTTTCCTGCTCCTGTAAACAAATATGGCGTTGCTCCCTTACAGAAAGTGTGAGCGCGTGTTCGCAAGCTGAATTCATCTGTCGGGAGAAAACTAAGACAGCGGTGTGTTGAGGAATGTTTCTTCGGCTGCATACGATTATGAGGAAAGTGCACCGTGTACCTGCGTCGCTGGTCGCGATGGCCGACGCCTTCAGTGGTGCAGGCACAACTGCGATTAGAAATAGCAGGGAAAAACGGCCCAGTTGATAAATTTCATGGCCCACAGGGTCTGCGTTTTTTCAAATATATTCGCCTTCGAAAGCGTTCGTGCGTAGCACCTGACGCATCAGCATCCACGGGCATTCCTCGCAGTCTGCAATGACGGCGTTCAACTGTGGCCACATTTCGCCAGCTGACGCGTCGGTGTGGCCGCCGTGCGGGCTGTGTTGTCCTGTCATTGTGTTTGGCCAAGAATGCCAGCAGACGCCCCGGCACGTGAACGCTGCCGAAAAGTATTGTATCGCTGGAAGTGAACACACCGACCACAACTGGCTTGTTTCCTTTAGCAGGAATTCTGATATTTGCTGAGTGGTGCGTGGTGTTTCAAGTTAAACATGTTCACTTCTATAAAATTTCCTGCCACACTCCTTCGCAATAAAAATATTGCACCGCTTGCCAGAGCAGATGATTGCACCGTACTATGCGCCGGCGCGCTGCCGAGCGGAGGAGGTAATGCGGGTATTTCCGCTCAGTTATTTGGTCCTTGAATGCACCACTGATCAGTAATATCAGTATTTACGGCCACTTTTGTTTAGTAGCATACATACGCGATTTACCTTGGTCCTATCTCCCGGATAATGATGACATGCGGAAAGGGGAGCTCATATGAAAAGAATCATAAAAAAAGCGCTCATGTGCTGAACCGAAACCCCCAGCGAAATTTTGGGAATATTCGGTGAAGGAAGACACGTACAGTAACAGTCCCGAAGCTTTGGCTAAAAGTTGTCAGGTGTATAGAGCATTGCTGCCATTTAGTCGATATGGCATGTCATGTGCTCACGTGAAAAGAGTATTAACAATTTCTATTAAATTTATTTAAATTTATTTATTAACTATTTAAATTTTGGGGTCATTAAACGGAATGTCATCATTTACATGCATACATTTCTATACTCGAAAGAATGGACACTTATTTTTACCATTATTAATTTTTGATGCACTATACCCTGCTGATATCTCCCGGCACATAGACAACGATTCAGCTCTTGTAATAAATCTGACCATGACAATTCCGAGTAAAACAGAGCAGTGTCGTGGGTGTGTATATGAGAGGTCCCACTTTAGTATCCAAGTGCACAATGTCGTTCAAGTTCCTGCGTCCTAAAAAAAATAGGCCACAGGATACTAAGACTGCAGACGAGATTTTGTTAACGTCTGATGATTATTCATTTATGTCTACGTATTGTTCGCATGGTAAATAATTTTGATGACCATAATAAATTAGAATATGGGGTTTGACTTGCTGGAACAGGAACACCATAATCAAAGACTATAGAATAAGTTGGACAACCTAGGCATATTTATTAACGTAGACGTACTGGCGTCCTGCGCCCTCCGGGAATTGAAACCTTGTGCTCTGTTCCTGAGCCAACGCATAGGTTATGACTGATAGACCGTGTGACATCTGGTGTTTCCTAATTCAGGATAGAATCTTTTTAGGTCAGGGAGAACACGGCGTCATCGGTCAAAAAGAATGACTTTTCGGAAACGCATAAATGGGAACGTTTTACTAAAGCCGACCACCATCAACCCTGTCAGCTGACTTGGTCCTGCATTTCTCTAATAAAGCACATGTCAGCTTATCCTGTCGTTTATTTCCGCTCGCTATGGAAACCATCTTCGTGCGTTGTCGGTCCCATTGCTCGTTGCTCATTGTCGTAGAGCTGCTTCGGCCTACAAATAGGGTTTTTCGCTGGCGAATAAGGATAAGCTGGCAGCCATTTCTATTCTGATACCTTACAGGTTCCCCTATTGCAAAAGGTACAGCTATATGAGGACAAGTGTGTGCAAACTCGAGAGGATAAAAATCGAAATGCATATTAGTACAGAGCAGATCACGTAGACAAACATAAAATAGACATTTTACAAACAGGAATGCGCACACAGCTGCTAAGATACCATGAAAGCCTATTGGTATGACATATGAAGACGACATCTCTATTTTAAAAGCCAATGACACGGGGCACCTAAATTGTATCAAGGTGCTGGACCGAACACGGCGCCTAAAATTAGGGTGACTGCGGCTATTTGACCGAAATAACAATCATAGCTTCATATCCTTTGCATACCATAATTCCTGGGAAATATATTGTCATGAAAATCCCACATTACTAAGGAAACAAAAAGGTGCAAAGGCTCCAGCTAGTTGCGTCGTCTTCTTGATCTCGTCTCGCGTGTTTCCGCTGGTTTTTTATCCGTTTAGAAGACAATGTTGGCTTTAATGTCTTTTATATTTCAGAAGGTAGATATTCACATCGCACCATCCTGATATACCACAGCAATATTTCGAGCGTTTGTTATTTCAAATCTTACACACAAAAGATCTCTTTCATCAGTGAGCACAGCACGAAAACATAGCCGCCGCTCCGTGCCAGCTAAGTCGGTACAAGAATGCCCTGCTCACTGCGTGCTGTTAACAGGCGGCTGCGAGAAATGCGCCGCCTTTATGTGCGCAGAGCGAGGCGCGCGGAAAGGGGCGCGCCATGGTCGCCGAGAATCGATTTGCGCGGAGCCGGCGCCAGAGGGCGCCGAATGACGCGGCCAAGGACGCCGCCAAGGCCGGCACGCAGCCGCGCCTCTAAGAATAGCGCGGCCACTGGAGAGCGGTAATTAAGCGTGGGCGCCCCGTCCTCATAAAGGGCGCGACTCGCTTCCACGGGGGGTCGCAGCATTTGCCGGCCGACACATCTAATGCATGTGTAACAACCAGCTGTCGCGGCGCGCATCAGGTTAGGCCAAAAGAGAGCGCAAGAGCAGACGACGTTTATCGGCTACACATACATGCAGTCACCACCAGGTGGCCACAATCCGCCTTTTCCTGCCGCTGGAAATGTTTTGGAAGGGTGCCGGGGCTTTCGCCGTTTCATTTGTGTACCTGCATGCTGAGTGCGCTTCGGTTGTGCGTTCCCTGGATCGCGAATACTTATGGATGGCTTCTCCGGGGCAGCATGTCATTCCTAGAAGCCGTGTAGCACACACCGACTACTGGGTGTTGTAGAAGCAGTGAGGACACGCTGACTTCCGCCTGTCGACGCAGCTGCCATGGACTTTGTTGTAGCCCACTTGCTTCATTTCTTATGCACATTCCTTAGACACTTGGCATATTCAACAAATCGAGCACAGTCTTCGGCGTCGCATTTATCAAAGAGGTGCACCTGTTTACATCGACATCTACAATTACACATCGATGTTAGCGTAAAATATTGAGGAAATGCTGCATCGCTGATGTGACTTAATGTCAAAACATAGCAAAATACATTTCTGCGCATATGCGTAGTGTTCCAACCTGAGACGAGTCAATATAAGCGGCCGAACCACTTAACGGCCACTCTGATCCCGTTACACGTATTACGGGCTGTTAATTCATTAGTGATTCTCGCTTTTCTTTAGCTTCATCATACTTATAGTTAGGCGTTCTATAAAGCATTATTCGAGAAAACTGTGCTCGCATAAGCGCTCATTTATAGGCCGTGTCTTGCGCGCATGCCATCGCTGCCATCGTTGGCATACAACTGAGCGAGGCGGTTCTTTATGCTGCTGTAGAGTGTTCGTGCTTTTCCGTGCACATCTGCCCTTTGTTTATCCGTAGCCCGAGTTATTCGGCCCCTCGGGGCATTTCATGGCCTCGTAGCGGAACCTCAGCGAGCCGGCAACCTCTTTTGCAAAGGAAATACATTCGTCATGTTTATAATGCACGATCACACACCGCTCAACGTTTTCGCAAATCCAGAATTATTAGTATACACACTGAGCCTGAAGTTCAAAACAGAAAAAAAAACATAACCTTAATAGCTCACGTCTTGTAAATTTGCACAACAATTTACCATACTGCCCGACTGAATATGCAGAAAGCTGGTTAGTAAATACTCCTCGTCTTACTACCGCACAACAGCGTTTATCCTACACGTTACCCTCTCTTTTGAACGCCTACAAATTAGATCTACAAATTAGATCTACAAATTAGATAGCTTTGATTTAACTTCTTCTTCTTACCAGAATCTTCACCTTATGTATAGTGCTTGATTCTGGATACTCCCTTTCGCAGTGACTTGATGTTATTCCGTGACTTGTATTGCCATTAGAATATGTTTATGTTCGTTCATTACCCTGTATTTATATTTAACTCAGTAGCAGCAGCAGCTGCTGCTGCTGTAGCTTTGTCTTGTTTGCGTACTTTCGATGTATTGTTGTGCTTGCCAAAATGAACAGGCCAGGCGTTGTGCGCTTGCTAAGCTGCCTGCGAGCAGCTTTTTTCTCTCCGCACTCCCATCTAACATGTATGATGGCAAATAAACATTATCATTAATAATAAATGTTGTAAATTATGAAAAAACTGTAAAAGCTGTTTCCTTCGTCCTAACTGCCTACATTTCAGTTCAGGCCCACCGTGGTAACGGCTGCATGAACTCGACGGCGCCAGACAATTTCAAGTTCCTAGGCATGTATGACTCAGCGCGATGCATACAAGCGAAGGCGCTGTCGCGTTGTCCGTCCGACGATCGATCGCGAAGAGTTCGGTCGAACGATGGTGCGTGACACACAGTGCGACAACTCGAGCTCGTCGGTTGCGTCGGCCGTCTTGTGATCAAATGGTCTCAGCGACATCCGCCAATCATTGGCATGAGCGGCTTTTCGGTCTCGTGTCGTCGACCCAGTATGATGACCACACCGAGTACGTCAGGCACGCGCGGCCACCACCAGCAAATGAGGCCCGACGCTGCAAGAAGAGTTGCTGCTCCATTAAAAACCGTAATGAACAGGATACAGAAACTCCTCCTATAACTATGGATGAGGTCACAAGGGCCTTGCAAGACTTGAAACGAGGAGCAGCGGCAGGAGAAGATATATTAACAGTAGATTTTTCAAAGCTGGAGGAGATATAATGCTTGGAAAACTGGCGGCTCCTTACGAAAGGTTTATCGACTGCAAGGGTCTCACAAAACTGGAAGAATGCAAAAGTTATACTAATACACAAAAAGGGAGACGTTAAGAAATTGAAATATTATAGGCCCCATTAGCTTACTACCAGTTTTATATACAATGTTTACCAAAATGATCTCGAATAGAATAAGGGCAACACTGCACTTTAGTGAACCAAGGGAACAGGCTGGCTTCAGGAAGGGATACTCTACAATGGATCACATCCATGTCATCCATCAGGTTATCGAGAAATCCGCAGTGTAATCAATGTAGCCTATCTATATGGCTTACATTGATTACGAAAAGGCATTTGATTCAGTAGAGATACAAGCAGTCATAGAGGCATACGTAATCAAGGAGTACAGAATGCTTACATAAATTCCTTGCAAAATATCTACAGAGTTCTACAGGTACCTTAATTCTACACAAGAAAAGCAAGATACCTATAAAGAAAGGGGTCAGACAGGGACACACAATCTCTCCAATACTATTCACTGCGCGCTTTGAAGAAGCATGCAATCTATTAAACTGGGAAGGCTCAAGAGTACGGATCGATGGCGAATATGTCAGCAAGTTTCGGTTTGCTGATGACATTGTTCTATTCAGCAACAATGCAGACGAGTTACAACAAATTATCGAGGACCTTAACAGAGAGAGTGTAGGAGGGGGGTTGAAGAATAATACGCAGAAGACAAAGATAAAGTATTCATAATAGCCGGCCAAAGGAACAAGAGTTCTGGATAGCCAGTTAGCCTGCCTGTAGAGTCTGTGAAGGAGTACATTTAACAAGAGGGAAATGAGAGGGAACCCTGATCATGAGAAGGAAATCCATAGAAGAATAAAAATGAGTTGGATCGCATACGGCAGACATTGTCAGCTCCTGACTGGAAGCTTACCATTCCCATTGAAAAGGAAGGTGTACAATCAGTGCATTTTACCCATGCTGACATATGGGGCAGAGACTTGCAGACTGACAGAGAAGATGGAGAACGAATTAAGGACCCCGCAAAGAGTAATCGAACGTAGATTGCTGGGCATAACGTTAAGAGAAAGAAAGAGAGTGGTTTGGATCAGAGAGCAAACGGGTATAGATGATATTGTAATTGACATCAAGAGAAAAAAAATGGAGCTGGGCAGGTCATGTAATGTGCCGGTTAGATAACCGTTGGACCATTAGGGTTACAGGATGGGTACCAAGAGAAGGGAACCGCAGTCCAGGACGGCAGAAGACTAGGAGGAGCGATGAAATTAGGAAATTCGCGGACGCTAGTTGGGATTGGTTGGCGCAGAACAGGGGTAATTAGAGATCGCAGGAGGAGGCCTTCGGCCTGCAGTGGACATTAAACATGATGATGATGATGATGATGTTGTTGTTGTTGTTGTTGTTTTTGGGAAGGCGACAACATCCCGAGTAGCAACCTAGCGTCTTCCACCCAAACGATCTTCTTGATGTAACGTGAGAATGAGCGAGCCCGGCAAGTGAAGAAGGCAATGTCAAGACATATGTGACTTGAGTCAAGCTGATGCGAGAAACAAGTAGCAACGCTCAGAGGGCTGGAAATGGATCTCAAATGTGTGTTTAACTGGGCTATAATCGGATACAACTTTAGGAAAAAGGGGCGTTTACTCCTCCAAGGTGGGTGCACACAAGCCTTGACCAGTGGGCGCGCACTCTCAACTGACGTCACGATCCGGACGGTCGGTGACCCCGCCGATGGAGAAGATAGCCGCCCGCGCTTCGAACTGGGCCAGGTCGCGTCAGTAGTCTTTGTCTGCCCCTCATCAGAGTGAATTCCCAAACTTTTTGTGGTGGTCTATCATGACGGAAATATTATTGCGACCTTACGATGCACCATTTGTGTTGCGTGCGTTTATTTTGAGCTGTGACCCGGCGACAAAAGGCTGCAGCTAGCATCGATGACGCTAAGCTACGCGAACTGGAGAGACGGCAGGCTTGCAAAAAAAAAAGAAACCGTGAAAAGCAACGGAAAAGAAACATATCATATTCTTGAAAATAACTTTGGGAAAACACAACTAAAAAAATATAAATCTGCTGTTTAAAACCAGGAGTATTTCTTTAAAATAATTTTTCTATCTTTCGTGCCTCAATCGTCTTCTCGCCCCAAGTTTGTAACCCTCTTGATAAAGATAAATGCATTTTTTTAAAGTACTCGTTAAATGGCAACTTATTCATTGTAAACTCAGAGAAGGAGTGGTAAATGTGCCGTGAACACGTATACCAGCGCAAAAGCCATGCAGAGCTGCTTTCTCTTCTTTTGCTCATTGCAATGAAACTAATGAGTCGACGACGCGCAGCAATGTAGAAGACAAGGGGCTGTTTTTCTGTCGCGATCAGCCGTGTGCTGTAGTATTCCAATCGCACGATCTCCATCAAACCAGTTATAAAATACCAAAGACTTTATTTATACCCAGAACTGGGCGTTTCAGAGCCACGATTTTTTGAGTGGGACTATTTTAGTCGCCGTGGCAATTGGCTGTCGTCCTTTGGTCATCTGGGCGGAGCCTCCCCTTTTTTGCAAGAAGAATTATGAAGATACTGAAGGCTGAAATGTGGAAACAGATTCGCCTATTCACCGACTTCCTCAAGGTGAGAGCCTAGGACAAAAAATCCTATCGCGTTCACTGGGCCAGGGCCAGGTTTTGCACTGAACACATGTGGAATAGATCGTTCCTGCCAATTTTGAAATCAACTATACAAGGGCAAAACGAGTACGAGAAGATAAGGAAGAACCCAGTGGTCACAGTAGGACAGGTGCAGCTCTCATAACCTTCTAAGGAAGTATTGGAACTGGGTCCCAAATTTGCGCTTCCCCCGAGACTACACGCAGCAGGGAAGCTTGCCATTATCAGACGGGTCGTGTCGAAAATCTTCGTAGAAGAGTGCAAGTTCGCGGTTAAATGCGTCCAAGTTAGCTTTTTTGTAATCAGTGAATAATTCTTGCGCAGGGGCTTTCTTTTTTAATGGCAATGAAATGCCGATATGAAGTACGCTGTGGTCGCTAAAGCCAGGGAACGAAGTCACATTTTTTATGTTTTCCAGGCTATATGTTAACAAGAGATCCAGGGTGTGGTCGCCCCTAGTTGGGCATGTTTTTGCTTGGTGGAGGTTAAAGTCTTGAGGTTATTGAAGAAACTGCTTGGGTTCACTACAGGGTGTTTTGTTGGGTACTCAAAGTAGCTCCTCTGGGTATTGTACAGGTCAATATAGAATTCTTCCGCTTCTTTTACTATATCTTTGAGATTGCTGATCATTTACCCTCCTTATCTTTCAGTGCATACATCTTGGTTTGTCCTATGCCAAGTTTCTTACTGATTTCAGGCATTTTTAAAGGGAAACTGAAGAGTGTCGAATTCAATAAGACCCTCATATACGGATGCGGGAACCTTATAAACCATGTAGGTAAAATTTGGGTTTTTTTTTTCAATTAGGAGCGACGTAATCATCGGTTGAAATCGCGCTGTAGCTCCGCCCTCCGTCGAGTGAGCGAGCGGAGCGGAGACTGGAAACCGCGGTTTTGTGACGTCAACTCTAGTGTTTCGTTCCTTCGCAGCGTTCGCGACCGTGCCTGACCGCGCTTTTTTCTGCGTGCGTGCCATCGTAATCTGCTTCGATCGACCCTGCATTCCTTTGTTGGTGCGTCTGCGTGTATGTAGAGTGGTAGTCAACGTGCGTGGTAGTCTACGTGAGTGGTGATGATGATGATGTATGGGGTTTTTTTGGCGCAAGGGCCAGATATGACCAAAGAGCGCCATACACATGGTGATCGGTTTTCAATGAATTGTTCGTGAAGTGAAGAAATGTACTTCGAATGGTGGATGTGGCATGGCTGTAAATAGGCCTAAAATCAGTCGCTCTGGATTGCGTAAAATAAATAAGTATTAAAGCAATGACAATGACCAGAGGTGTGAACTATGGAACTGTCATGTTACACGCGGGTGATGAAACAAAACATGTAGTGAATGCAGCACTGATGTCTCTCACAAGGGCCCTTGAATGCAAGGGCTTGGAGACACGTGCTATGCTAATGTAACAGACGCAGCAGGAGCCTCTGCTAAGAGGCCATACTACGTAACACTTGGTCTGATAATGTGCAAAGTTTGAATGTCGTTTAAATAATTTAAAACTGATGTGGTGTTGAATAACGGGTTCGAGCCGAGAAATTGTGCAGGATGTAATGGGATATGGTGTTGATACGCCAAGGGAAAGTGCTTTTTTCTCTCGCATTCTGTTTCCCTACATTCCACGAGGACGTGGATGACCGTTAGTCTCTTACCACATCTACCACATGCAGGAGGTTCCTCACCAGTCAGTAAGAAGTTGTGTGTACTGTATGTGTGCCCTATTCTTAGTCGACAGAAAGCGACATCAGTCTCTCGTAATTTTGCTATAGATGGGGCGGTACCTAAATGTGGCCTGATTAAATGAAGTTTATTCGAGGTTTGCGAGTCCCAGAAGTGTTGCCAATAATCTCTTAGTTTTTTGCGAATAAAAGGTCTTAAATCTATGGCGGGGACACCTACAGAACAGTTCAAAGCTTTTCTTGCTGTGGATGTGGCGATTTCGTCAGCGAGCACATTACCCTCAATGCCTCTGTGCCCTGGCACCCAGCATATAATGAGACGTTGATTACACCCATAGACAGCGCACAAGAGCGTATAAAGGTCATTAATTACAGGGTTCTTGTGCTTTTTAAGCGATACTAACGCCTTAACAACGCTCAGAGAGTCGGTATATATAATTGACTTTCCTAGTTTTAATTGTTTTATGTGTTTCACAGCTGATAATAATGCATAGGCCTCCGCCGTAAAGATACTTGTCTGCGCATGCAAGATGCCAGAGTCGGAGAAGGACGGACCAACTGCTGCATAAGAGACGCCGGCTTGCGACTTGGATGCATCGCTGTAATACTCTGGGCAGCAATACTTCGACCGAAGTTCAAGGAAGTGCATTCGAATGTGCATCTCAGAAGCATGCTTACTGACTTCAATAAACGACATGTCACATTCCGGCAGCTGCCACTGCCACGGCGGTGACAGCTTCGCTGGATGCATTAAATGGTGTTCTACAAGTGGGACAGACATTTCTTCACTAAGATTCCTTATACGGAGCGAGAAAGGCTGCCTGACTGTAGGCCGATTATTAAAAAGTGTGGCACAGGAAACATCATTTACAGTTGTGTAACAAGGGTGTTCAGGATTCGAGTTTACTTTGAGAAAATATGTAAAGCTGGAATATGTCCTCTGTAGACGAAGTGACCACTCGTTTGATTCTACATAGAGACTTTCTACAGGGCTTGTCCTGAAAGCACCGGTCGCTAGGCGGATACCTAGGTGGTGCACAGGGTCTAGGATTTTTAGGGCGCTCGGTGTTGCAGAATGATAGATTATAGCACCATAGTCAAGACGAGAACGGACAAGACTTCTGTACAAGCTTAGGAGACATTTTCGATCACTGCCCCAGGTTGTGCGAGACAGAAGTTTTAAAATGTTCATCGTTTTCAAACATCTTGCCTTCAGATATTTGAGGTGGGGGATGAAAGTAAGCTTGGAATCTAGAATTATTCCCAGAAATTTGTGTTCACTGCTCACAGACAGTTCTTCTCGATTGATGGTGAGTTTCGGCACTAGTGGTATGCCTCTTCTGATTGAAAAGAGTATACACGTGCTTTTGCGGCAATTTATTTTAAAGCCATTTGCATCCGCCCATTGAGATAATTTGTTTAATGTGAGCTGTATCTGTCGCTCGCAGATCGCAATGTTGCATGATTTAAAACTTATCTGTATGTCATCGACATATACAGAATAAAACATTGAGCGTGGTATGACTGCACAAAGGGAGTTCATCTTTACAATAAACAGTGTGCAACTAAGCACACCCCCTTGCGGCACCCCAGTCTCCTGAGTGAATGTTCTAGATAGAGCGTTACCCACTCTCACACGAAACGTGCGGTTGGATAAATAGCTTTTGACTGCGTTTAACATATTTCCTTGGACCCCCATCGCATAAAGATCTCGCAGTATCCCGAAGCGCCATGTCGTATCGTATGCTTTCTCTAAATCTATGAATACCGAGAGTAAGAACTGCTTCGATGCGGACGAGGTGGTCTACTGTCGATCTACCTTCTCGGAACCCACACTGGAAGGGGTCTAGTGTTTTGTTATTTTCTAGGAAAGAGATTAAGCGCCGGTTAATCATTTTTTCGTAGAGCTTGCACAGACAGCTTGTTAGTGCTATTGGCCTGTAGCTGCTGGCTAAGGACGGGTCTTTGCCTTGCTTAAGTATCGGGATGACTATGGCCTCTTTCCATGAGGATGGAATACACCCAGCCGCCCACATGGCATTGAAAAGAGATAAGAGCGTTTTCAGTGCTTCAGGGTGGAGGTATTTAATCATTTCATACATAATGCGGTCGCCGCCTGGCGCCGAGTTTTTGCAACAAGCGAGAGACGCCTTTAGTTCCGCTAAGTTAAATGGACGATTGTAAGCTTCATTCGAGGAGTCTTTGTGATTAAGAGGCTGTCTCTCTGCACGCTCTTTTAACCTCAGGAAAGATTCTGTGTAGTGCGATGCACTTGAAACATATTCAAAGTGTTCACCTAGACAATCCGCCTGAGCCTCCAGGCTATCACCGTGGGTGCTAACCAAGGGTAGAGGATGCGTCTGTCGGCCTATTAATTTATTCACTCTTGTCCAGACTTTCGTCTAGTCCGTGTAGGAATTTATGCCAGAGATGTATTTCTCCCAGCTCTCCCTTTTAGCACGTCGACGTGTTCTTCTGCCCTGAGCCTTTATTTGTTTAAAATTAATCAAGTTTTCGGCGGTTGGAAAGTCGCGAAGTCGTCCCCAAGCTTTGTTCTGGTTTTTCCGTGCTTTTTTACATTCTTCGTTCCACCATGGGATACGACGCTTATTCGGCATTCCATTAGTTTCGCGAATGCATTTTGTCGCAGCCTGAATTATAAGGCATGTGATATACGCCACAGCATCGTCTATATTGAATGAATCGATTTCATCCGGGATTGTATATGTTAGTTCGCGGAAAAGTTCCCAGTTAGCCGAGTCGATCTTCCACCGGGGAGCAAGTGGCAAGGATTCATCTTGTTTGGTCAGGTTTAATATAACTGGGAAGTGGTCGCTTCCAAAGGGGTTCTTCAAAACGGACCACTCAAGGTACGGCATTAGAGTACTCGACACTATGCTTAAATCTATCGAGGAGTATGTATTATGTGCCACACTGTGGTACGTCGGCTCCTTTTTATTAAGTATACATGCTCCTGAGGAAAAAACAAAGTTTTCAATTAGACGACCTCTCGCATCGCAACGAGTGTCTCCCCACAAAGTGTTGTGTGCGTTTAAATCTCCGACAACTATGTACGGCGCGGGAAGTTCATCTATGTAGTTTTGAAATTCGCTTTTCTTAAGTTGATAATTTGGAGGAATGTATACAGAGCTGATAGTGACCAGCTTATCAAACAACACCCCTCGGATAGCAACTGCCTCTAGGGGCGTACGAAGTTCTACTTCTCGGCAAGCAACACCTCTGTCTACAATGATTGCAACACCACCGGATGAGACGAGGGTGTCATCGCGATCTTTACGAAATATAGCATATTGTCGAAGGAAATTTGTTTCCGTATGTTTGAGGTGTGTTTCCTGAACACACAGCACTTTTGGAGTATACTTGTATAGGAGTTCTTTGATATCATCAAGATTGTGCAGCAGACCTCTGACATTCCAGTGTATTATTTGCGTATCCATGTTGAATGTGGTTTATGTGCTGTGTGTTTAAGAAAGACGATTTACCTCACGGAGCCCTTTTGGGGCGCCAAGATGCGGTGCTTTTCTTTTTGGGAGCTATTGCGAGAATCTCGCCGCTCCTTAGGCGCTGGCGGCGCCGTCTGGCTGGTTGTGTCCATCACCTCGGAAGAGGTGCTGGACAAGCGCTCTTGCGAGCGCTGCGTTCGAGAAGAAGGCCTCGTCCCTGTAGACAAGACCTTTGAGGCCACCTGCTCGAAGGTAGATGGCCCCTTCTGCGGGGTTGGCGTAGCAGCACTAGCTGCAGCCGCCGGGGGGGCGGAAGGCGTCACTGCCGCCTCACTGGGTGTGGGTCGGACAGTCGCCGGAGGCCGTTGTGGCGCTGCCCCCTGACGCGCCACATCGGCAAAGCTGCTCTTGGGCAGGTACGAAACCCGCCTGCGCGCTTCTTTAAATGAAATATTCTCTTTAACTTTTATCGTCACGATTTCTTTTTCTTTTTTCCATGACGGGCACGAACGTGAGTATGCGGCATGCTCGCCATCACAGTTGACACAGTGTAGAGCGCTTTCGCAATTTTCAGAAGTGTGATCTCCTCCACTACATTTAGCACATGTCTGCCGGCCTCGGCAGTTCTGGGAACTGTGTCCGAAACGCTGGCATTTAAAGCATCGAAGAGGATTTGGGACATAGGGTCTGACACGTAGCTTTACATAGCCTGCCTCGATTGTCTCGGGCAGGATGCTTGAGCCAAAAGTGAGTATAAGATGCTTTGTCTTGATTTCCTTTCCGTCACGCCTTAGCATAATTCGCTTGACATTGATAACATTCTGTTCGGTCCACCCTTCCATCAGTTCGGCTTCTGACAGCTCCATTAGATCATCATCAGAGACGACACCACGGCTCGTATTCATAGTTCGGTGCGGGGATATAGTGACTGGAATTTCTCCAAATTTAACTAGATTAGGAAGGCTTTCATGTTGCTTCGCGTCGCGGAGTTCCAGAAGGAGATCTCCACTAGCCATCTTGGATGCCTTGTAACCTGCACCAAGTGCTTCGGTAAGACATTTTGACACAAGGAAAGGTGAAATCATTCTCATCGTCTTTTCAGGTTTGTCGGAATGGATGACGTGGAATCGGGGAAAGCTTTGTAATCTGTTGCCAAAAAACTTGAAAACATCTTCGGTGCGCCCTCGTTTCTGAGGGCGATCAGAAAGTTTAGGGAAAGGAGTTTCCATGAGAATATATAAAAATTCGGCAACAGCGCCGACCACCCACCACGGAGCCCAACGAGGGGACGCGGCAGAGCTTGCATGCAAGTCTGCACGACGCCAGTCGTACGCCGCCACTATAACCAAATATGGTGTACCCAAGGTTGGATAGCCACACAGGGTTAACCCTTGCCGCCAAGAAGAAGGAAGTAAATAGAAGAGAGAAGGAGACAGGAAAGGTGGAAAGTAAGGGAAAGACGAAGGTTGTAGGAAGAGAGAGACAGGAAAAGGCGACTGCCGATTTCCCCCGGGTGGGTCAGTCCGGGGGTGCCGTCTACGTGAAGCAGAGGCCAAAGAGGTGTGTTGCCTCCGCCGGGGGGCCTTAAAGGTCCAAACACCCAGCATCGGCTCAACCTCCAGGATCCCCTTTTCCCCGGACACGGCTAAGCCGCGCACGACTACACGCGGGAGGGTCCCAACCCTCGTGTGCTCGGGTCCGTGGTGTCGCAACACACCAAACGCCTGCTTACGCAGACGCCCCTGCGGGGCTACGTGAGTGGTAATCAACGTGAGTGGTAGTCAACGTGAGTGGTAGTCAACATATGAAGATCACTACACGTACTACATGAACCGGGAAGCTTCTCACGCGTTTAAACCGTCTTTGTAGATTGCCGACAGCTTCGGACAGCACACAAATGCCGACGATCGCATCCCCGCCTACGTTCCACGAGGAGGCATGCAGGAACACAACACTACAGTTGTTTGACCGGAAACGAGCTCACTAGATCGGCGAAAGATCGGCGAAATCACTAGATCACTTTGCAAAAAACATACTCACCAAAGAGCATTTCCAACACGAGGAGATCCCAAGACTTTGCTTTCGTTCGCGTCGAAAGCACTGCTCGCACTAGCATCGTTTGCTTCTACGAGAGGCCGGCTCTTCGCAATCGGCTCGTACATATAGGGAGTAACGCCGAACTCCTCAGAAAAACGCAGTCTCTCTCAATTTTCCATTACCGTCTCAGAAAAACAGCACCAAACTACCTGGCACCGCGCTTCATGTGTGGCGGCAGCGGTCGGTTACTAGAGTTGACGTCACGAGGCGCACCGACCATTCACAGGCGGAAACGAGATGCGCGAGCTGGGCGTGTCCGCTGCTGCACTTTTCGTCGAAATAAAATATATTTGCGCTTTCTTTCGCTCAATTTCGATACGATATCCGAATTCGGAGGGCTGAAAACCATTATGTACAGATGTTCACTCATTGCTTTTGGAAAACCTTTCAGCTTCCCTTCAAGGCATCTTCAGTCTTTCTCACGTTATAGTTTCTGATATCATTCATTTTCGCCTTGATCAGTTTTGACAGTTCCGCGAATTCTATCTTATCTCTTGAGTTGGACATTTTTATTCTTTGTCGTGTTTTTATTAGGTCCTTTGTTACTTGGGAGAGCTTGCCTACTGGTTGCCTTGGTGCCTTCCCTCCCTCTTCAAAGCTGCCTCTGAAGCCAGCCTAGTTACGGTTTCATTAATTAGCTCTATGTCATCATCATCTCTCTGTTCTAAAACTGCATATTTGTTTGCAAGTACCAGCCTGAGTTTGTCTGCTGTTACCCTTACTGCCTCTAGGTTGACCTTTTTCTCCTAGACTAATTTTGCTCTTTCTCTCTTCAAATAGAGGTGAACCCTAGCCCTCACTATCCTATGATCACTGCACTTTACCCTACCTATTACTGTTACATCTTGCCTTATGCTGGGATCAGCGAAAGTATGAAGTCGAATTCATTTCTTGTTTCACCATTAGGGCTTTTCCAGGTCCCCATTTTGTTGCTACGCTTCCAGAAGAAGGCGCTCATTATTCTGAAGCAAGGTTTGAGTACGGGCTAGTTCGTATTTCACGATATCAATCGTCACTCACAGGGCATACATAGATTCGAAGCTTATTCCTTTCTTCGAATTCTACCAGTATCTCTCCTCTAGCGTTCGTCAGAATCAACGCCGTAGTAGCAAATGGCTTGTTCACCAGCCTGCTTTTCCCCCACTGTTGCATTGAAGTCGCCCATTACTACAGTATAGTGAGTTTGCACTTTTCTCATCGCTAATTCAACATCTTCATAAAACTGATCTACTTCCTCATCATCGCGACTCGATGTTGGAGCATAGGCTTGTACTACCTTTAATCTATGAATGAATGAATGCGTGGTTTTTATTGGCGCAACGGCCAGGTATGTCCAAAGACCACCATGCGAGTATTAATGACTTCGCAGTGGAGTGATGGGTTCTATGGAGTTTATGTGACGCGGCTATAAAGGGGCCTAAAATATAGTCGCTGTAAAGTGCGTAAAATGTACGTGTAATAAAATTATGGCGATGACAAATGACGCGTACTATGAGCATTGAGGTGCATTTCAAAATAATGATACGATATTAAAAATTGCATAAGTTTCTCAAATTCGCTAGAGCACCATGGCCTCGTTAGAGCCCTTGCTACTTAAGGGCCTGGAGGCATGTACTATATAAAACAACTATCACAGCGGCATCCTCTGGAAAGAGGATGCGCTACGAATTTATTGGGCTCATAACATGTAGGACAACCTCATTAAAAATTGAGGACTACATTGGTGCTGAAAAATGGTTCCGTACCAAGAAACATGGCTGGGTGAAGGGGTATGCAATAACGATATGCAAGAGGAAAATGTTTCTTTCTTTCAGATTCGGCTTTGCGACACTCCAAGAGGACGTGGAGGACGGTCAGCCTCTCACCACATCGACCACAGGTTGGCGGTTCACCTTTAGTAAGCAGAAAATTCTGAGTACCAAATGTGTGCCCTATTCTGAGGCGGCAGAAAAGGACATCAGTTCACCGTGATATTGTCGGGGTGAGCCAAACACCTAACTGAGGCTTTATAACGTGTAGTTTATTGTTTACTTCTGCGTTCCACATGCGTTGCCAGTGTTGTCGCAGTTTCTTGCGCAAGAAAGGCTTCAGATCTGTGACAGGAACAGCAGCTGTAGGAAAAGTTTTAAGTGATGTGAGTGATGTGGCCATTTTATCAACCAGTCCATTACCCTCGATACCTTTATGGCCAGGTACCCAGCGTATCACTACATGTATATGTGATAGATAAACACTGCATAACCGGGAGTAAAGTTCAATGAAAACAGGATTTTTAAGCTTTTGTAAAGAAATTAATGCTTTTACGAGACTTAGCGAGTCTGTGTATACAGTTGCTCTGTCGAGTTTTAATTTCTGCATATGTTTTACTGCAGACAGTGCTGCATAGGTTTCTGCAGTAAAGATACTTGTTTGCGGGTTCAATAAGTCAGATTTAGAAAGAGAAGGACCAACAGCAGCATAAGATACACCAGCATGTGATTTTGACACGTCTGTATAGTATTCGGAGCAGCTGTACTTCGATTGAAGTTCATGGAAATGCATAGGGATTTCGAGGTAAGGTGCGTACTTTGTGACCTCTACAAAGGATATGTCACAGTTTATTACCTGCCACTCTCAGAGCGGTAATAGCTTAGATGGAGGCATTAGGCGATGTTCGAGAACAGGGACATCCATTTCCGTGCTAAGTGATCTTGCACGCAGTGAGAAAGGAAGTCTCACAGAGGGTTTATTATGAAAAAGTGTTTCACACATCAAGTCGCTAACAGTCTTGAAACCCGGATGTTCATTATTGGAGCACACATTGAGAAAATAGGTAAAGCTGATGTACGTTCGCTGAAAATGTAGTGGCCACTCGTCTGACTCTGCATATAGACTGTCCACTGGGCTTGTTCTAAATGCGCCAGTGGCCAAGCGGGTACACAGATGATGAATGGGGTCTAACATCTTTAGCGCACTCGGTGCAGCAGAGTGATATACTACGGCACCATAATCTAATCGTGATCTAACAAGGCTCCTGTAAAGATTTAAGAGGCACCTCCTGTCGGTACCCCATGTAATGTGGGATAGAACTTTAAGTTCATGGTTTTTAGACATTTTTCTTTAAGACATTTTATGTGTGAAATGAAAGTGAGCCTGGAGTCGAGAATAACACCTAGATATTTGTGCCATTTCTTGAAGGGAATTTGTTGTCCACCTAAAGCTACACAGGGATCAGGTACCAGGCCTCTCTTTCTTGTGAAGAGAACACAAGAGCTTTTGAGCGGGTTGATTTTAAATCCATTTCGGTCTGCCCACTTGGACACCTTGTTTAACCCCTGCTGTTACCTGTCTTTCACACACTGTGAAGTTGCAGGGCTTGAAACCTATCTGTATATCATCTACGTAGACGGAATAAAAAATGGCCGGTGGCAGTGAAGGACGAAGTGTGTTCATTTTAACGATAAAGAGAGTGCAACTGAGTACTCCGCCCTGGGGTACACCTGTGTTTTGTATAAAAGGTCGCGACAATACGTTACCGATTTTCCCGCGGAAGTTACGATCCGACAAATAGCTTTCAATTATGTTCAGCATATTTCCACGGATGCCCATCTCCGACAGGTCTCACAAGATCCCGTAACGCCATGCCGTGTCATACGCGCTTCCCATGGCAAGGAATATCGATAGGAAATACTGTCCATGTATAAATGCATCGCGGATATTTCCTTCAATGCGCACCAGATGATCGGTTGTCGACCGCCCTTCTCTGAAGCCACACTGATGAGGATCGAGCATATTGTTGAGCTCAAGAAAATGTATAAGTCTGCGATTTATCATTTCTTTAAAAATCTTACACATACAATTTGTTAGAGCTATCGGACGATAACTTCTTGTCAAGGAAGGGTCTTTTCGCTGCTTTAAAACAGGAACCACAATCGCTTCTTTCCATGTGGACGGGAGGTATCCCGAAGCGCAAATAGTGTTGAATAGTGTAAGCGTAACTTGTGCGTCAGTATGTAGGTTTCTGATCATGTGCTACATGACTTTGTCAGGTCCCGGTGCAGTGCTTTTGCATGTGTTCAAGGCAGCTCTGAACTCGGCAATACCGAAAGGCGGGTTATACGGTTCATTTTGCCTGGATTTTCTTATGATTGACTTAAGCTGTACTATTTCTTTATGTTTAAGAAAGGATTGGGAATAGTGCGTTGAGCTCGACACTCGCTCAAAGTGCTCCCCAAGTGAGTCTGCCTGGTCTATCAGTGTATCGCCCTGTTTGTTTACCAGGGGGAGTGAATATGTTTGTCGCCCTCTTCTCCTATTAACCTTGTTCCAGACTTTGGCCTCATCTGTATAGGAACTTACACTCAATAAAAACTTCTCCGAACTTTCTCTTGTAGCCTGTCGGCGGGTTCTCCTGCCTTGGGACTTTACATTCTTAAAGTTAATAAGATTCTCCGCAGTGGGAGAGGCGCGTAGCAACGCCCACGCTTTGTTTTGTTTTTTCGAGCGATCCTACCATCGTCGTTGCACCACGGGACACGCCGTTTGCATGCCAGGCCATTTACTTCTGATATGCATTTTGATCCGGCATCTATTAAAATGGCTGTAAAATACTCAACAGCAGCATCAATTCCTAACGAGGACATGTCATCGCATGATATACTAGGTAGGGTTCGGAATTTCTCCCAGTCAGCTGTGTCAATCTTCCTAGGAGCCTGTGGTGGATATTCGTTTTCTTTAGGTGATCTTAGCAGTATGGGGAAGTGGTCACTTTCGTAAGGATTGTTGTTAACTTCGAATTGAAGTTCAGACAGTAGTGACGGGGAAACTAGGCGAAGATCAATTGAAAAAAACTTTTTGTTTGCAAGACAGTAATACGTGGGTGCCTTCTTATTAAGCAGTCACGCACCGGAAAAAGAAAGGAACTGTTCAACGAGACGACCTCACGCACCGATACGAGAGTCTCCCCACAGGCTGCTGTGTGCATGAAAATCACGCAGAACAACATAAGGTTCTGGCAATTGATCTATAAAAGACTGAAATTCATGTTCGCTTAGTTTGTAATGTGGGGGTATATATAGCGAGCAAATAGTGATAAGTTTGTTTAGCAGAACAACTCGAACTGCTACTGCTTTAAGGGGCGTTTGTAGCTGTAAACGCTGACAGGAAATACTTTTATTAATAAAAATGGCGACACCGCCTGATGATACGACAGCATCATCGCGATCTTTGCGAAACTTGACATACCGTCGGAGAAAGTTTGTGCGTTGTGGCTTTAAGTGTGTTTCCTGTAGACACAGCACTTTTGGATTGTCTTTTTGGATAAGCTCTTGAACGTCATCACGGTTCCTAAGAAGACCTCTGACGTTCCATTGAATAATTTGTGTATCCATATTTGAAGTAACTAGGTGCTGCGTATACGGAAACAGAAGTATTAATTACAGAGATTTCAGAGATTAGATTACAGAGCTCTTTCGAGGCCCTGTAACCGGGGCTTTGCCCTTTTGGAAGAGTTCGAGGGAGCCTCGCCGCTCCTTAGGCGCTTGGTGCGCCTTCAGGATAGGTGTAGTGTCCATTGCCTCTTGTGAGGCGCCGGACACCTGCTCTTGCGAGCGAGAAGTTTCCCGCGAGAGTCCCGCCTTGGAGGGCAAGACCCCTGCGCCCACCAGCCCGGAGGTCGATGGGGCTCCCTGAGGGATTTGGCTGCGCCGGCTGTTATTATTATTGTTAATTAGTGTTTTATGGCGCAAGGGCTACAACGGCCAAAGAGCGCCAGCAACGATGTTTAGTAGTGCGGTAGAATGTTATAAACATGTCAGTGGGTATAATGGGTTGCAAT
Source organism: Dermacentor albipictus (assembly GCF_038994185.2). Taxonomy (NCBI): domain Eukaryota; kingdom Metazoa; phylum Arthropoda; class Arachnida; order Ixodida; family Ixodidae; genus Dermacentor; species Dermacentor albipictus. The sequence goes on from NC_091821.1 coordinate 292,022,741, forward strand.
GCCTGTGATGTACTGCGGTGGCTGTAAAGGCCTACGAATTAAAAACATAAGGCTTGCATTTTTTGGGAGAATTTAAGATGATTATGTCGGATTTCGAGTAGCGTAGGAAAGATGAGTTTTAAAGCGGTAAGATATATTTTTCAAAAAATTCACATCATTAAGATAACTTAACAGCCGGCCGAGGGGGAACATCGGCTCAGCCGATAGGAACAATGCAGGATGCATAGGTAAATTGGTGCAGTAAAGTTCAGGAAAGTATTTTTTTCGCGTGGCTTCCATGCCAGGGCATTGTATAAGAACATGGATGACTGTGAGTTCATTTCCACATCTAATGCAAACCGGTGGATCAGTACCGGTAAGCAAGTATGTGTGTGTTGCATGTGTGTGTCCTATCTTCAGTCTCGACATGATTACTTCCTCCTGTCTGTGCGGGTGTTCAGGTGTTTGGGTAATGTAGGGTTGGATGATGTGAAGTTTGTTATTATTTTCTATGTCCCAAGCTTCTTGCCATGCGTAACGCAGTATTCCTCGAACGACAGGTTTCATATCTGTATATGGAACATAACTTACATATATTTGGGGCCTTAGAGCTGCTAAGGACGCATTTGCGTCTGCCGCTTCATTACCAGGTATACTAGTATGGCCAGGTACCCAGCAGATTATAATATGTAGCCCTCTCTTGTAGGCTAAGGTTAAGCTGCTGATGAGAGTGTTTATCATCGGATTCTTTCTTTGTTTTTCAAGGTGTATTGACCGGACCACACTTAGGGCATCTGTGTATATTATCGATTCATTGATCTGTTTTGTTGTTATTTCTTTAACTGCGAGGAGTAAAGCGTGAGCTTCAGCAGTGAAGATACGTGTGTATTTGTTTAATATTAAATGGGCTACAAAATTTGGACCGATTGCAGCACATGATGTTGTTTCAGCAGTTTTTGAAGCATCAGTGTAGAATTCTGGACACTTGTACTTACTCTGTAGTGTTAAGAAGTGTTGTTTTATTGCTTCTTGGGGTGTATGCCTTTTGTTTGTTTCTGTGAACGAGAAGTCACAATGTATGGTGACTGATTCCCATGGTGCTACTAACTCGTTAGTGTTATGCAGGTGAACGTCCGACAGCAATATGTTGTTTTCTTGACATAGCGACAGTGCTTTCCATGGAAATGGCTTTGCTAATGATGGCCGCTTTGCAAAGAGGGTTTGCGTTTGTGTGCTCTTAAACATTTTGTAACACGGGTGTTCTCGGTTGGAACTAATCTTAAGTGCGTACATAAAACTTCGATACTTACGTTGTCGGTCTAGGTTCCGCTGATTAGCTTCTACGTGCAAACTTGGAACAGGGCTAGAACGGAATGCACCTAGGGCTAGTGGCATGCCAAGGTTATGTACAGAATCCAGAATTTTTAAAACAGAACGTGAAGCTGATTGGTAAACAATGTTCCCATAATCGATACGTGTTCTAATCAAACTGTTATGCAGCGAGAGCAAGCATTTCTTGTCAGTTGCCCACGACTGGTGCGAAAGAATTTTGAGGATATTCATAGTTTTTAAGCATTTCATTTTTATGTTTTTATATGCTGCACAAACGAGAGCTTATCATCCAATATAACGCCAAGCAATTTGTGCTCCTTTTTTACACTAAGCGCATACCCGTTCATCGTAATGTTCGGTTCAGGATGTATGCCTCTTTTCCGAGAAAATAGCACGCATGTCGTTTTTTCTTCACTAAAGCGAAAGCCATTTTTGTCAGCCCATTTTGAAAGCCTGTTCACTCCCAGCTGAATCTGCCTCTCGCATATGGACATATTGCATGATTTAAAGCTTATCAGTATATCATCTACATAGAGTGCGTAGGATATAAATGATGGGAGTGCTTTTTGTAGTGTGTTCATTTTAACTAAGAATAGTGTGCAGCTGAGCACTCCTCCTTGTGGTACACCGTTTTCTTGCACAAAGACTCTCGACACTGCAGTTCCCACTCTTACTCTGTACTTTCGTTTGGACAGGTAGCTTTTTATTATGTTAAACATGTTGCCTGACACGCCATACGACGCGAGGTCTTGCAAAATGCCATACCTACAGGTAGTGTCATAAGCTTTTTCGAGATCAAAAAATACTGATAGACAGTATTGCTTATGAAGAAATGCGTCTCGTATATAACTCTCAAGTAGAACTAGGCTATCTGTTGTGCACCTTCCTGGTCTAAAACCGGCTTGGTGGGGATCCAGAATTCCATTGTATAACAAAAAGTACAATAATCGGCGGTTTCTCATTTTTTCAAACACTTTACATACACAGCTTGTTAGAGCGATAGGCCTGTAACTCTGTACACAGGAGGGGTCTTTTCCATGCTTTAATATTGGTACTACTACAGCTTCCTTCCAACAGGACGTCAATCGACCACTGCAGAAAATTTTATTGAACAGGTATAAGAGGCAGTCAAGTGTTTACTGGGGTAGGTGTTTGACTATCTCATAATTCAATACTGTCTAATCCTGGCGTAGAGTTTTTGCAGTTGCGCAAAGCTATTTTTAATTCTTGCATCGTGAATGGGCAATTGTACCCATCGCTATGGGATTTTCGGAAGGAGAAGGGTTTTGACTTTTGAGAAGGAATGCTTTTGTGTAATTCGCGCAACTCAATATGTGCTCAAAGTGTTCTCCCAAAGAATCTGCTTGCCCTTCGAATGTAGTAGCACTGTCATTTACCAAGGGCAAGGGTAGTGTGGTATTCCCCTTCAGCCTTCGAACCATACTGGATACCGTTTGGCTATCTTTGTATGAGTTTATTGAGCCGATATAATTTCTCCAACTAGCTCTCTTGGCTTCCCAACGAATACGTCTTCCATTTGCTTTTGCACGTTTGAAATTTATAAGGTTTTCTTCTGTTGGATATTTGGAAAACGTACGTCATGCTTTGTTTTGTTCTTTTCGTGCTTGCTTGCACTCTTCATTCCACCAGGGCTTAGGGTTGACTATTTTACCAGAAGTTTGTGGTATCGATTGTTTCGCGGCATGAATAATGTGTTCAGTTATAAGGCGGTAATTTCTTCAATGTCAAGCTGCCTTATGGATTCAAGGGATATGCATGCGAGTTCTTTGAATTCTGCCCAGTTTGCAGCATTTAGCTTCCATTTTTTGGATTCACAGGTGGGTCATACGTCTGTATCGCCTCTAAGAGAACTGGAAAATGGTCGCTTCCAAAGGAGTCTGTGAGAGCTATCCATTCAAACAATGGCAGAAGTGTTGCAGAACCAACCGACAGATCTATTGAGGAGTAGGTGTTATGTTCAGTGCGATAATAAGTCGGGAACTTTTTTGTTAAACAGGGTTGCTGCAGAGGATAGAAGGAATTTTTCAATTACGCGGCCTCTTGCATCACAGCGTGAGTCCCCCCAGAGTCCACTATGAGCATTAAAATACGGCTCATGAAGCTGGTCTGTTAGTTTTTCAAACTCAGTAATGTTGATCCGCTTGTCTGGTGGAATGTACAAAGAGCATACAGTAACAAGCCTATTAAGCAAAATAGCTCTAACGGATACTGCCTCATAAGGCGTGTTAAGTTGGAGATTTTGGCATGCAACAGTCTTTGATATTATTATTGCCACGCCACCTGATGCAGCAAGTCCATCATCACGATCTTTACGAAAAATTCCAAACTGAGTTAGAAAGTTCGAGTCACTTGATTTTAAGTGCGTCTCCTGAACACAGAGCACTCTAGCCTTATACGTAGATAACAGTTCTTTGATGTCATCTAGGTTATGCAAAAGCCCTCTGGCATTCCATTGCAATATCTGAACACCCATTATGACAAAGGTGTTTTTGGGAGTGTTCTGTGTAGAGTGATAATGTTATTTTGGTTTTGCTGGAATTATTCAAGCGTTTTTTTTTTCTTTTTTACGTCCCTCAAGCAAGCTGCGCTTGTCTTTTGGTGCCGCTGGCACCGATGTACTTGCGTCAACCTCCATCTCCTTCTCAGAGGCGGTGGAAACGGGGTCACATGGCTCTGGGAGACGTGTCTCGGGCCTCGGTTTTTGCACAGTAATGCAGCCTTGCGAGAGCAAGGTCTGCTAGTTGTTGGATTTGGCAGCACTGGGTGCTGGCTCTGTGGGGGCAGAAGACGTCCCCCGTGGTTCACTGCGTGTGACCAGGGCGGGCTCTTTAGGCCGTTGTGAGAGGGCCCCCTGCCTCGCCACAGCGGCAAAACTTTCGTTGCGAGGAAATATAAGTCGCTTTCGCGCTTCAGAGAATGTAATGTTTTCATTGATCTTAAGGGCAACTGCACCAAAAAACATGGAAAGCAGGTTGTAAAGTGCTGCACCGGTGTGGTATATGAAATACCTTTGACGTGCGGGAAAACCTACGTGGGCCAAACGGGCAACCTTCACCTATGCACCCTTCACTCTTAGAAAAATTTACACCCTTTGGGGCTTATCTTGTCCCACAACAATAATCGTCATCTGTTTTGCCCACATTTCCTTGCTTTAACGCTGCGAGCCCGGTACTTCCCAGTCTTGAATGGCATGCGCGTTATCAGTTTGACGCAGCATTCTCGACAGGAAAGTAGCGAACGCCTAGTTTTCAAGAAAGGAAACGCAAGCAAGGCAAATGACGATTGTTGTTGTGGGACAAATATACACCCCAAAGGGTGCAACCGTTTCAAGAGTGTTTGGGGTGTATATTTGTACCACAACAATAATCGTCATCTGCCTTGCTTGCGTTTAATTTCCTGAAAACTCGGCACTCGCTACTTTCATGTCGAGAATGCTGCGTCACACTGATAAGGCGCATGCCGTTCGTGACGGGAAAGTACCGGGCTCGCAGCGTTAAAGAAAGGAAACGCGGGCAGCACGGATGACAATTATTGTTGTGCGACAAGATACGCCCCAAAGGGCGTAAATTTTTCTAAGAGTGTGTGCAGGCGACGGGGACATTGCCGCAAATAATGTGAGCTCCAGAAGATAATTAACAAAATTATTAATCCTTTTAGTAGTGCCTTAGGGGCAGTTATTTAAATGGCGAATTTCAGGGCCGTTCATATTTTAATTCCCTCTCAGCTTTTCTTAAATCTTGAAAGTCGCACCTGATTCGGGATATTTATCACCGCATTTCAACAGCACATTCCGGCAATATCGAAGCCCAGTGTCGCGCAGCAAAGGCGGCTCCGCAGTCATATCGAACGCGTGAGGAAATGTGAAGCCAAACGTCTTGGCCAGTCGCGGCGGCCACTGACTGCGTCGCACTTTGGCTGTGTGCGGCTGTACGTCGGTATCTGCCACGGCATGCTCTCCATTTTTGAAGCTTGGCCCCACAGGCCGTGTGACGCACTCAGTCTCGTTATTGCCTCGATTGAGCTTTGCAATTACGCGGTGAATATCTCGAAGTATGCGCATTTTTCAAGATTTTTAAAAGATGGGTGCGCGTCAAAATGTTACTCCGTCCGAATTTGCCATTTAGAATTTACACAACTGCCCCAAAGACACTAAAAGAAAGTTTATCAATTTTTGTTAAATAGTCTAAGCTCACATGAATACCGGAAACGTATGCACACCTCGCCTATAAGAACTCGTCTTGAACAAGGCTACCCTCTCTGCACTCATTACTTTCTTTCATAAAAAAAAGAAGAAAAAAACCTGCAATGTGTATAAGAAAACAACATTCTTGCAGGCTAAGCACAATGCGTTGGCGGGCAAGTTGGTGCGAATCCATGAATACTTTGTTTAGCGTAAAACGACTCACACAAGAAAGACGACAGGACAAGGCGCTACTCTCAACTGAGTTGAGAGTAGCGCCTTGTCCTGTCGTCTTCCTTGTGTCTGTCTCTTTGCGCTAAACAAAGTATTCTTGCAGGCACTTGACGCGACAATCGCCTTGTGTCGGGGCTTTTTCACCCAGTTGTTTGCAGTCCGTTTCAGATCCCCTCGGAAGGCTCAGCGCATTGGTAAGCAGCAAGGAGTCGCAGAGCAGTCGAGATCCAGGTTAAATTGTCACTGCTTGCGATGACCAGCTTGCCTGCGGTGTTGCCCACAAATGACCGCGTTCGTGCCACTCAACAGCTTCTCGTGACGAGAAACGAGCGGTATTTGTGTTAACCGTTGTTGCCTGCTGTTGGTTCGCACATCCATCGCACGTAGTTTGCTTCTCGCGGCGAGAATCCATGGAAACTGTACACCGTGGCGGGCTTGAACGTCTACAGTGCGTGTCTTTCCGTTTGCGCCCAGCGTGGTCACACTGCTCTCGGCCATGATTATGTGTGGTGTGTTACCGCGCAAGGGCCAGGTTTGGCCAAAGAGCGCCATGACAAGTGATAATGTTGACGATGTATTATGGAAGATGTGACTTGGCTGTAAAGTGGCCTAAATGTTGTCGCAGTAAAATGCGTAAAATATATGTACTCTAAAATTATGGCGATGACTAATGACGAATACTGTGAACAATGAAATCCATCGTAGAAGAATGATGCAAAATAAGAAATATATAGGATGGTAAAATTACTTGGAGCACTGCTGCCTCACCAGAGCCCTTGACACACAAGGGCCTAGAGGCATGTGCTATACTAAAGAGCTATCGCAGCGGCATCCTGTGAAGAGAGGGCCCGCTACGAACATGTGGGGCTAAAAACGTGCAAGACATCTTTCAGAAAACTTAGGACTGCGTTGGTGTCAAATAAAGGTTCTGGGCCGAGTAGCATTACGGGATGTAGGGTGATGGCCGGTATGCTAGGGAAAAATGTTTCCTTCTTTCAGATTCGGCTTCCCGACACTCCAGGAGGACGTGGAGGACGGTCAGCCTCTCCCCGCATCTACCGCAGGTTGGAGGATCATTTTCAGTGAGTAAATAGTTACGCGTGCCAAATGTGTGTCCTATTCTGAGACGACAGAACAGGACATCTGTTCGGCGTGATTTCGTTACAGAGGGCCAGAATCCTAACTGTGGCTTTATCACGTGGAGCTTATTATTTGTTTCCGCGTCCCATAGGCGTTGCCAGTGATTCCGTAGTTTCCTCCGTAAGAAGGCCTTCAGATCTGTGACAGGAACTGCAGCGGTGGGATTAGCAGAATGCCATGCAACTGACGTGGCCATCTGGTCCGCCAGAACATTACCTTCGATGGCCCTATGACCTGGCATTCAGCATATAATCACATGCTGGTTAGATACATATGCGTTACATAAGACGGAATATAGTTCAATTATAACAGGATTTTTGTGCTTGCAGAACGATATCAAAGCCTTCACAACACTTAGGGAGTCCGTATATATAACTGATTTTTTCAGTTTTGATTTCCTTATATGCTTCACGGTCGACAATATTGCGTAGGCCTCAGCCGTCAAGATACTAGTTTCCGGATGCAGTACGTCGGATTCCGAGAACGATGGACCGACGGCTGCATAGGACACCCCGTCGTGTGACATCGATGCGTCTGTGTAGAACTCCGTGCAGGAGTGTTTGTGCTGGAGTTACCGGAAATGCATTTGGATTTCAATGTCTGAAGCGTGCTTTGTAACTTGCATGAAAGATATATCGCATTGTATCAGCTGCCACTCCCAAGGAGGTAGCAGCTTGGCTGGATGCATTAGGCAAAGCTCGAGGAGTGGGACATGCATTTCATGACTAAGCTCCCTCACACTCAGCGAAAAAGGCTGTCTTACGGAGGGACGATTACGAAAGAGTGTAGCATATGTATTCTCGTTAACGGTATTATAACACGGATGTTGAGGATTCGAGTGGATGTTCAAAAAATATGTTTGGCTGATGTATGTTTTCTGGATATGAAGTGACCACTCATTCGATTCTGCATATAACGTTGTATGGGACTCGTTCTGAAAGCTCCTGTGGCTAAACGGATACCTATATGGTGAACAGGGTCTAGCATCTTTAGCGCACTCGGGGCGGCAGAATAATAGATCACGGCACCATAATCTAATCGTGAACGAATCAGGCGCTTATAGAGATTAATTAAGCACTTCCTGTCACTAACCCACGAAGTATGGGATACAAGTTTCACTTGGTTCATTGTTTTCAGACATTTTTCTTTAAGGTGTTTAATGTGGGGGACGAAAGTGAGTCTATAGTCAAGTATGACACATAGAAATTTGTGTTCTTTGTTTACAGGTATCTGTTGTCTACATAGTTCTAAGCAAGGGTCTGGGATCATTCCTCTCTTTCTTGTAAAAAGAACGCAAGAGCTTTTGTTAGGATTGATCTTAAATCTATTCTTGTCTGCCCACATTGAGACTTTGTTCAGGCCATGCTGTACCTGTCTCTCACAGACTGTGAGGTTAGAAGATTTGAAAGCTATTTGTATGTCGTCCACGTAGACAGAATAAAAGATTGCCGGTGGTAATGAAGCGCGAAGCGTGTTCATCTTCACGATGAAGAGTGTGCAGCTGAGCACGCCTCCTTGGGGTACACCCGTTTCTTGCATAAAAGGACGTGAAAGTACATTGCCGACTTTTACCCGGAAGGTACGACTGGACAGATAGCTTTCTATTAGGTTAAGCATATTACCATGGATGCCCATTTCTAACAAGTCTCTTAGGATTCCGTAACGCCACGTTATCGTACGCCTTCTCCATATCGAGGAATATGGACAACAAGAACTGTTTGTGTACAAATGCGTTCGGGATATTTGCTCCAACACGTACGAGATGATCGGTTGTGGAGCGCCCTTCTCGAAAGCCGCACTGATAAGGATCAAGCATTTTGCTCTCTTCAAGGAAATGAATGAGTCGCCGATTTATCATTTTTTCAAACACCTTACAAATGCAACTTGTGAGTGCTATCGGGCGGTAACATGCCACAGAGGAAAGATCTTTGCCTTGTTTCAAAACAGGGACCACAATGGCTTCCTTCCATGCGGTTGGAAGCTACCCTACATCCTAGATGGTGTTGAAAAGGGTGAGTAGTGTAACTTGCGTATCATTGTGTAAGTTTTTAAGGATTTCATACATAATTCGATCAGATCCTGGTGCCCAGTTCTTTGAGCTCCTTGAGCTCTTGCATGCGCTCAAGGCAGCTCTCAATTCGGCAGTACTAAAAGGACGGTTGTAAGGCTCATTCTGTCGACATTTTCTGATGAGTGGCTTGCACTCTTCTATTTGTTTATATTTCAGGAAGGATTGCGAATAATTTGTTGAACATGACACGTTCTCAAAATACTCTCCAAGTGAGTCTGCCTGGTCTTGCAGTGTATCGCCCTGTGTGTTTACCAGAGGGAGCGAATATGTTTGCCGCACTCTAATCCTATTAACCCTATTCCAGGCTTTGGCCTCATCTGTATAGGAGTTGATACCGGATAAAAACTTCTGCCAACATTCTCTTCGGGTCTGTCGGCGGATTCGCCTGCCTTGGGATTTTGCTTTTTCAAAACTGATAAGATTCTCCGCAGTGGGGGAGGCGCGTAGCAACCCCCACGCTTTGTTTTGTTTCTTACGAGCGATCCTACAATCGTCGTTCCACCACGGGGCACGCCGTTTGCGTGCCAATCCATTCACTTGTGATATACATTTAGCTGCGGCATCTATTATGAAGGTTGTAAAATATTCCACAGCAGCATCAATACCTAACGAGGATATGTCATCCCATGAAATACTGCTCACAGTTCGGAATTTCTCCCAGTCAGCTGTATCAATCTCCCACCTAGGAGCTTGTGGAGGAAATTCATTTTCTTTTGATGTTCCTAGCAGTACGGGGAAGTGATCGCTCCCGTAAGGATTGCTACTAACTTCCCATTCGAGTTCGGGCAGCATAGACGCGGAAACAATACTAAGATCTATTGACGAAAAGGTTCTGTTTGTAAGAGAATAATATGTGGGTTTTTTTCTTATTTAGAAGGCGCGCTCCAGAAGAGAAAAGGAACTGTTCAATGAGACGACCTCGCGCATCGATACGAGAGTCTCCCCACAAGGTGCTGTGTGCATTGAAATCGCCAAGAACAACATAAGGTTCTGGCAATTCATCTATGAAGGACTGAAATTCAGGTTTGTTTAATTTGTAATGTGGGGGTATGTAAAGCGAACAAATTGTGATGAGTTTCTTTAGCAGGACGACTCGAACCGCCACTGCTTCGAGGGCCGTTCGTAGCTGTAAACGTTGACACGCTATGCTTTTTTGAATTACAATGGCAACACCGCCCGATGATGCGATAGCATCATCGCGATCTTTGCGAAAAGTATTGTGCTGTCGAAGAAAATTCCTGTGTTTTGGTATTAAGTGTGTTTCCTGTAAACACAGCACTTTTGGATTGTGTTTATGGATGCGTTCTTGCACATCGTCGAGATTCCTGAGAAGACCTCTGACATTCCATTGGATGATTTGTGTATCCATATTTAAAGAAAAATTGGTGCTGTGCTTACGGAAACGGAGGTGATGCCTTAGGTTACAGAGCTCTTTCGAGGCCCTGTAACGGGAGTTCTGCCCTTTCTGGATCGTTAGAGGGAGCCTCGCCGCTCCTTAAGCGTTTGTTGCGCCTTGAGGACATGTGTAGTGTCCATTGCCTCTTGTGAGGCGCCGGACACATGCTCTTGCGAGCGAGAAGTTACCAGGGAAGGTCCCGCCTTGGAGGGCAAGACCCCTGCGCCCACCAGCCCGGAGGTCGATGGGTCACCCTGCGGGATTTGGCTGCGCCGGCTGTTGCCAGCGCTGGAAGGGGCCGGGAAGGTTGGGGCAGCCTCGGCTGCGCCCACCTTTGGGGTCGATGGTCCCCTCTGCTGCGTTGACGGAGCAGCGCTAGCTGCAACCGCCGCGGGGGCAGATGGCGTAACTGCCGAATCACTGCGTGTGGGTCGGACAGCCGCCGGAGGCCGTTGTGACGCTGCCCGCTTACGCGCCACATCGGCAAAGCTGCTCTTAGACAGGTATGACACCCGCCTACGTGCCTCTTTGAAAGACATGTTTTCTTTGACTTTGACTGTCACAATCTCCTTTTCTCTTTTCCGGGACGGGCAGCACCGCGAGTATGCGGCATGCTCGCCATCACAGTTGACACAATGTGGAGCGTTCTGGCATGTTTCGGAGTAATGTTCATTGTCACGGCACTTGGCACATGTCAGCCGGCCTCGACAGTTCTGTGAACTGTGGCTGAACCTTTGGCACTTAAAGCATCTAAGAGGATTGGGCACGTATGGCCTTACACGAAGTTTGATATAACCGGCCTCGATGGACTCGGGGAGGACAGTGGAACCGAAAGTGAGTATCAGGTGTTTAGTCTTGATCTCTTTACCATCACGCCTCGTCGTAATTCGCTTAACATTTATGACATTCTGTTCGCTGAAGCCCTCCAAGAGTTCAGCTTCAGTGAGCTATAGCATGTCATCGTCCGAGACAACGCCGCGGGTAGTGTTCATGGTACGGTGCAGAGTTACTGTTATTTGGGACTCCCCAAATGAGACAAGTTTCGGCAGTTTCTCGTACTGGTTCTTATCGTGGAGCTCCAAGAGAAGATCACCACTTGTCATTCTCGACGCCTTATATCCTTTCCCAAAAACTTCAGTTAAAGACTTCGAAACAAGGAACGGTGAAATGTTACGCACTAGTTTGTCTGGGTTTTCTGAGTGAATCACATGATATCTAGGAAAGTTCTGGACTTGTAGTCCGAAAAACTGAAAGAGTTCTTAGGTGCGCCCTCGTTTGTGAGGGCGATGAGGGAGTTTAGGAAAAGCGTTTTCCATTAGAACAGTTCCGTTCTCGGCCGCGATGCCGACCACCCACCATGGAGCCCAACAGGGGGACGTCACAGGAGTTCCAGCTAGAGAAACCCTGCCAACGCCAGCCGTACATCGCTGCTATAACCAAATACAGCATAACCAAGGCTGGCTAGCTACACAAGGTTAACCCTTGCCGCCGGGAAACTAGGAAGTGAGGAGAAGTGATGAGAGAACAGGAAAGATGAAAAAAGCGAGAGAGAAAGACGAAGATTGGAGAGGAGGACAGGAAAAGGCGACTGCCGATGTCCCCCGGGTGGGTCAGTCCGGGGGTGCCGTCTACGTGAAGCAGAGGCCCAAGAGGTGTGTTGCCTCCACCGGGGGGCCTTAAAGGTCCGAACACCCAGCATCGGCTTAACCCCCATGATACCCCTTTCCCCGGACACGGCTAAGCCACGCACGGCTACACGCGCGAGGTTCCAACCCTCGTGTGCTCGGGTACGTGGTGTCGCAACACACCAAACGCCTGCTTACGCATACGCCCCTGCGGGGGCTCTCGGCCATCCATGCACGCTTCGGGCGGTGAGCTTCCTCCTTTCCCAGGGCTCGCGTTTCCCGTCCTGCCTCGTTCACCTGTTTGCTTAAAGGGAAGCTGAAGAGTCTGTCGAATTCAATAAGAGGCTCATAAACGGATGCGGGAACCTTGTAAACCATGTAGGTAAAATTTGGGTTTTTTTTTCAGTTAAGAGCGACGTAATCGTCGGTTTAAATTGCCCTGTAGCTCCGCCCCCCGTCGAATGCCGCGCGCTGCTGCTGACGCTGACGATGCGAGCGGAGACCGGAAACCGCGGTGTTGTGACGTCAACTCTAGTGATTCGTTTCTTCGCAGCGTCCGCGACCGTGCCTGACCGCGCTTGTTTCTGCGTGCGTGCCATCGTAATCTGCTTCGATTGACCCTGCATTCCTTTGTTGGTGCGTCTGCGTGTATGTAGAGTGGTAGCCAACGTGGGTGGTAGTCAACATGAGTGGTAATCAACGTGAGTGGTATTCAACGTGAGTGGTAGTCAAGAGATGAAGGTCACTACACGTACTGCACGAACCGGGAAGCTTTTCACGCGTTTAAACCGTCTTTGTAGATTGCCGACAGTTTTGGACAGCGCACAAATGCCGACGATCGCTTCCCCGCTTACGTTCCACGAGGAGGCATGCAGGAACACAACACTACAGTTGTTTGACCGGAAACGAGCTCACTAGATCGGCGAAAGGTCGGCGAGATCATTAGATCGCTTTGCAAAAAAACATACTCACCAAAGAGAATTTCCAGCACGAGGAGATCCCAAGACTTTGCTTTCGTTCGCGTCGCAAACACTGCTCGTACCAGCATCGTTTGCTTCTACGAGAGGCCGGCTCTTCGCAATCGGCTCGTACATGTAGGGAGTAACGCCGAACTCCTCAGATAAACGCAGTCTCTTTCAATTTTCCATTGCCGTCTCACAAAAACAGCACCAAACTACCTGGCACCGCGCTTCATGTGTAGCGGCAGTGGTCGGTTACTAGTGTTGACGTCACGAGGCGCCCGACCAATCACAGGCGGAAACAAGACGCGCGAGCTGGGCGTGTCCACTGCTGCACTTTTCGTCGAAATAAAATATATTTGCGCTCTCTTTCGCTCAATTTCGATACGATATTCGAATTCGGAGGGTTGAAAACCATTATGTACAGATGTTCACTTATTTTTTCTGGAAAACCTTTCAGCTTCCCTTTGATGATGATGATGTGTGGTGTTTTGTGGCGCAAAGGCCAGGTTTGGCCAAAGAGCGCCATGACACGTGGTAATGTTGACGATGAATTATGGAAGATGTGACTTGGCTGTAAAGTGGCCTAAAATAGTCGCTGTAGAGTGCGTAAAATCTAATTGCTATAAAATTATGGCGATGACAAATGACGAATACTATGAACATTAAAATCCATCGTAAAAGAATGACGCAGAATAGAAAATATATGAGATAGTAAAAATGCCTGGAGCACTGTTGCCTCGCTAGAGCCCTTCAAAACACAAGGGCCTAGAGGCACGTGCCGTACGAAAGGACTATCACACGGCCATCCACCGAAGAGAGGAGACGCTACGAACATGTGGGGCTAACAACATGCAACACAACATCTTTCAGATAACTTAGGACTGCGTTAGTGTCAAACAGCGGTTCTGGGCCGAGTAACATTACAGGATGAAGGGGAACATGCTGCCGCTATGCCAACGGAAAATGTTTCTTTCTGTCAGATTCGGCTTTCCGACACTCCAGGAGGACATGGAGGACGGTCAGCCTCTCCCCGCATCTCCCGCAGGTTGGGGGCTCATTTCCATTGAGTAAGAAATTGTGGGTGCCAAATTTGTGTCCTATTCTTAGACGACAGAATAGGACATCTGTTCGGCGTGATTTTGTTGCAGAAGACCAGAACCCTAATTGCGGCTTTATTACGTGCAGCTTATTATTTGTTTCCATGTCCCACGAACGTTGCCAGCAGTTTCGCTGTTTCCTGCGCAAAGAGGGCCTCAGATCTATGACAGGGACTGCAGCGGTTGGGTTAACAGAATACGATGTAATTGATGTGGCCATCTGGTCCGCCAGAATATTGCCTTCGATGCCCCTATGACCCGGCACCCAGCATATAATGACATGCTGGTTACAGATGTACGCTTTACATAGGACGGAATATAGTTCATTGATTACTGGATTTTTGTGCTTAGAAAATGACATTAAGGCCTTTACAGCACTTAGGGAGTCCGTATATATGACTGATTTATGGAGTTTTCATTTCTTTATATGCTTTACAGCCGACAACAGTGCGTTGGCCTCAGCCGTAAAGATACTGGTTTCCGGATGCAGTACGTCGGATTCCGAGAAGGATGGACCGACGACTGCGTAGGACGCCCCGTCGTGTGACTTCAATGCGTCTGTGTAGAACTGCGTGCAGGAGTACTTCTTCTTCAGTTCTAGGAAATGCATTCGGATTTCGATATCTGGAGCTTCCTTTGTAACTTGTAAGAAAGATATATCACATTGTACCAGCTGCCGCTCCCAAGGAGGTAGCAGCTTGTCTGGATGCATTAGGCGGAGCTCGAGGAGTGGGACATGCATTTCATCACCAAGCTCCCTCACACGCAGCGAGAAAGGCTTTCTTACGGAAGGACGATTATTAAAGAGTGTAACATATGTCATATCGTTAACGGTATTGAAACACGGATGTTGAGGATTAGAGTGGACCTTAAGAAAATATGTTTGGCTGAAGTATGTTCTCTGCAGATGAAGTGACGACTGATTTGATTCGACGTATAAGCTTTCAATAGGACTTGTCCTGAAAGCGCCCGTGGCCAAGCGAATTCCTAGATGATGTACCGGATCTAGCATCTTTAGCGCGCTCAGGGCGGCAGAATGATAGATCATGGCACCTTAATCTAATCGTGACTGAATCAGGTTGTTATAGAGATTCATTAAGCACGTCCTGTCCCTACCCCAGGTAGTCTGCGATAGAAGTTTAATTAGGTTCATTGTTCTCAGACATTTTTCTTTAATATGCTCAATGTGTGGGATGAAAGTGAGTCTATTGTCGAGTATAACACCTAGAAATCTGTGTTCTTTGTTTACAGGTATCCGTTGTCCACACAGTTCTAGGCAAGGATCCGGAACCAGGCCTCTCTTTCTCGTAAACAGAACACAAGAACTCTTGTGAGGATTGATCTTAAATCCATTTTTCTCTGCCCATTGTGACACCTTGTTCAAACCATGCTGTACCTGTCTTTCGCAGATTGTGAGGTTGCAGGACTTGAAACCCATTTGTATATCGTCTACGTAGACGGAGTAGAAAATAGCTGGTGGCAAAGATGCATGAAGCGTGTTCATCTTTACGACAAAGAGCATGCAGTTGAGTACGCCACCCTGGGGTACCCCAGTTTCCTGTATGAATGTACGAGACAGTGCAGGACCTATTTTCACTCGAAATGTACGGTTCTCGAGGTAGCTCTCTATAATATTTAACATAGTGCCGCGGATACTTAGCGTGGAAAGATCTCGCAGGATTCCGTACCGCCAGGTTGTGTCGTATGCTTTTTCCATATCCAGAAATACAGATAAGAAAATTGCTTGTGCACGAAGGCATCGCGAATACTCGCTTCGATGCGCACAAGATGGTCGGCTGTAGATCGCCCTTCCCGAAAACCACATTGAAATGGGTCAAGGATTTTACTGGACTCTAGGAGACGTACGAGACGACGATTGATCATTTTTTTCAAAGAGCGTACAGAGGCAGCTCGTAAGCGCTATAATAATAGTATTTGGGGTTTTACGTGCCAAAACCACTTTTCTGATTATGAGGCACTCCGTAGTGAAGGACTCCGGAAATTTTGACCACCTGGGGTTCTTTAACGTGCACCTAAATCTAAGCACACGGGTGTTTTCGCATTTCGCCCCCATCGAAATGCGGCCGCCGTGGCCGGGATTCGATCCCACGACCTCGTGCTCAGCAGCCCAGCACCATAGGGTAAGCGCTATAGGACGGTAGCTAGTAAGCAATGAAGTGTCTTTACCATGCTTTAAAACAGGGATTACAATAGCCTCCTTCCATTTTGATGGAAGGTAACCAGCAGCCCATATAGTATTGAGAAGTATTGTATTGTATTGTATTGGGTTTTATGGCGCATAAGCAACTTAGGCTATCATGCGCCAAACACATGGTATAACGTATTTCAAAAATTGGGTATCCTCAGCGAGGTCCTTGTCCGGGCAAGGCCTCTGAGGAGCCCAACAAACCAAATGAAGACCTCAGTCTTCTTCTCAGAACAGAGAAAATGGGTGAGGTGCATCATAAGATGCGTGAAAAAACCGGGTAATAATTTTTAGAATTAATAGTTCTGTGATACATTATATTTCGTTTAGGATCGCTGCGTCTTTCATAAAACTAAAAACAGATGAAGTTTCTACTAGTGGGTTATCTCCTAAAAGCAGACTGGGATGGAAGGGAATGCGTTCATTGTAAAATACAGTAAAATGTTTTTTCCTTAGCCGTTCGAGTTGTGTGCACGAGAATAAAATGTGATTTACAGTGAGTTCATCTCCACATTTCTCACATAAGGGTTGGTCTTGTTTTGTCAGTAGAAAGTTATGTGTTAGGTGTGTGTGTCCGATGCGCAGGCGGCATAAAATTACTTCTATAAAACGTTCCTGATGCCTGCATGATCTCCATTCTCCTAGAATATGTTTTACTAAATGTAGTTTGTTATTTTCTTCGTTATTCCATGTACGCTGCCATTTTTCTTTAAGCTTGCTTTTACGAACTTCATGCAATCTGCATAGGGTATATTTACAGTACTCACATCCTTATGGCAGGCTTGAGCGGCGCACGCGTCAGCTCTCTCGTCGCCTCTAATTCCTTGATGGCTTGGTATCCAACAAAGCTTAATTTCATGTCCTTGTGTTTGAGCGGTTATTAAGTGATGGATTATATTTCCTATTAAAGGTTCCCTTACGTTTCTGGCTTGCAGTGCTGTGATTGCACTTAGCGAGTCCGTGTAGATAATGCTGTTTTGAATATTCATCTCGACTATTTTTGATACAGCCACCGAAATGGCATGACATTCGGCTGTGAAAATTGACGCGCACTGAAGCAACCTGACTACCTTTTCCCATTTATCTTGCACTACAGCACTTCCGACGTAAAATGTTGTTTTAGAACCATCAGTATAAAATGCTGTGTGTTCTTAGAACTTTTTGTCTAGCGCCGAAAATTCTTGTATTAGATGTACACGTGGAGTTTGCTTTTTATGAAATTGTGTCAGTGTGTAGTCACCGACACTGGGAAAGGTGTGCCAAGGTGGTAGTGGTTCGGTTCTCTGGCCAACATCGGGCAGTGTGTCTAGAATACCTAATTCCAGGCAAATTTCTTCAAATCTGAGAATAAGGGGTCTCGTCGCATTCGGTTTGTTGTTAAAAAGCTGCTTAGACGGGCACTTCGTAACTATGTAGTAACAGAGATGTTTTGGTAGTGAACGGGTGTTTAGGACATATGCACATGTGAGCATGGCTCTTCTATCTGCGAGGGCTGGTTCGTTACATTCGACATGTAGGCTGTTTATGGGTGATGTCCTGTATGCCCCACTTGCAAGGCGCAGACCTGAGTTATGAACTGGATCTAATTGCTTCAGGTAGGACGGTCGAGCTCAGTTGTATACTATGCACCCGTAATCGAGGCAAGAGCGAACTATACTGCGGTAGATGTGTAAAAGGCAGGTCCTATCAGCCCCCCCAGCGTTTCTGTGAAAGCACCTTTACTAAGTTTAATGATTGGGACGTTTTCTTCTTCAGCTTCTTTATGTGCGGCAAGAAGGTCAGTTTTCTGTCAAAAGTTATGCCCAGAAATTTGTGTTCACTTTTTACCGGCCATTCCGCTTCGTTCAGGTATAGTCTAGGATCTGTTTGTAGGCCACGTTTGAGTGAAAAAAGGATGGCCACTGTTTTCTGTGGGGAGAACCGGAAACCATTTCGGTCAGCCCACGTTGAAAGTTTATTTATTGTTAACTGCACTTGTCTTTCGCATGTTGTTATGTTTGAGGATGTGCAAGCTATCTGAAGATCGTCGACATAGATTGAATACATAATTGACCTTGGGATCATTTTACTGATTGAATTCATTTTAACAACGAAGAGGGTCGTGCTTAAAACACTCCCTTGGGGCACTCCATTTTCTTGAATGAAAATTCTCGACAGGGTTGAACCGAGGCGTACATGGAATGAACGGTTAGACAGGAAGTCTTTTAGGCAGTTCAGCATCCTGCCACGAATGCCAAGTTCAGCCAAATCGTGCAGAATTCCGTACCTCCAGGTTGTGTCGGAAGCTTTCTCTAAATCGAAAAAGACAGCGAGATATTGTTGCTTGTGTATAAAGGCTTCACGGACAGTATTTTCAAGACGAACCAGGTGGTTTGTTGTGGAGCATGCCTTTTTGAAACCGCACTGATGGGCATCGAGAAGCTCACTAACTTCTAGCACGAAGGTTAATCTCATTTTCACGATACTGTCAAAGGATTTTGCGAGGCAGCTGGTGAGCGCTATGGGCCTGTAACTACTGGAAGAGGTTGGTGGTTTTTCGGGCTTTAAAAATAGAACGATGATGGCCTTCTTCCAGGCTTCGGGTAGTTTACCCGATACCCACATCTTATTAAAAAAACTTAAGAGTGCCTCTACGGCAGGTTCAGAGAGGTGGGACAGCATTTGATAGTGTATTCTGTCAGGGCCGGGTGCAGTCTATTTACCAGCGGACAAGACTGTGTTGATTTCTTGAACTGTGAATAATTTATTATATGGTTCATTTGTATATCCACTTGTAGGGAGTCTTTGTTTCTCGGCTGTGTTTTTGTACGTAAGAAATGATTCTGTGTAGTTTGATGAGCTGGTAACTGCTGAAAACTATTCACCTAAAATGTCTGCCTGTTCTTTGATGTTTGTCTGTTTACCAGGGGCTGTTAGAAGGGGAAGTGTGAAAGGGGAGTATTTACCATCTAGCTTTCGTACCTTCTCCCACATTTCTTTTGATGTGGTTGAGCTATTTATGGAAGTCACGTAATTTTGCCACGAAGTCTTTTCGGTTCTACGACGGATATATCGGGCTTGTGCTCTTGCCTTTTTAAAGTCTATGAGATTTTTCTGCGTGGGGTACCTTCGAAAGTTTCCCCATGCTTTGTTCTGTTTCTTTTTTGCTAATCTACATTATTTTGTATACCAGGTTTTGTGGTTTTGTTTCACCACTCCAGAAGATTGAGGTATGGCCAGGAGCGCTGCAGAAATAATGTAGTTTGTGACAATTTCATTAAGTTCATCTATACCTAAATTATGTAGATCTATTTTTTCTAAGCTGGCATTTTCTTGAAACAGCGCCCAGTCGGCAAAATGGAGCTTCCAGCGTTGTGGTTTTGTAGGAATGATTTGCGGAGACGATGTTTGGTTGATAAGAACAGGTAAATGATCGCTACCATACGGGTTGTCAAAGACATCCCATTTAAAAGCATTAAATACAGAAGGCGACGTAAGAGACAAATCTATAGAGCTCCATTTTCCTGAGCTTGGAGAGCAGTACAGTGAAAGCTCGTTAATTCGAACTTCAATAATTCGAATTTATGGATAATTCGAACAGTACGATTTGGTCCAGCCAAGCTCCACAGAAGTCTATGTATAAGAAAGTCCGTTAATTCGAACGCGAGAAGGTTCCCTCACGGATAATTCGAACTACGCTCACCTGGCACACGGCCAGAGAAAAGCGCCTACTGCCTACACACAAGGCTGTATTGCCTCCGAAACGGAGAGAACGGCGAGAAAAGGCAAAATCGGAAAAAAATCTAACCGACGCGGGGTCAGCCAGAAGGCAGTGGCGGCTGCCGCCTCTCCGTTCTACGTAACCTCCAAGACTTCTTGCCCGTTGTGAATCTCGGAGGCTTTGCAAATCTTGTACAGCTGCTAATGTTGTGCGGAGATGGCACGGCAAGCACCAAAACACAGCGAATCAAGTACGTCGCAGCTGCGCTTGCAATCAAGAACCAACGAATCAGGGCCTTCGCCACCTTCACATGTTCAGTGTCTTTGTCTCGGCAGTCTTCATCGGTTGTGCACCTCTGTTTTCAGCTTAGGAGGTATCGGCCGTCGCGAATCATTGTGATAGTGTTAAGCCTCGGCTAACGTTCGTTTCGGTGGACATCGGTGGTGTGGCACAGTCGCACCCAGAGCTTTGACTTGAAGATGGCGAGCGCCCGCGGCACACGCCATCACTTTCTGACACGCCAAATTTCTGACAGGCCCTACTGCTTCCAAATCGCAGTGTACTGTTGCTCTCCTTCACTTTCGTTAGTTCGAACTTTCGTTAATTCGAACTGAAGCGGCTTCCCCTTGCGGTTCGAATTAACGAGCTTTTACTGTATGTGTGTTTGCCCCTGTTGAGCAGGCATATATTATTACAGAGAATAAAATCTTCTAAAATACGGCCTCTAGTGTCCGTTTGTTCGCTTCCCCACAAACTGGAGTTAGCATTAAAATCGCCGACTAACAGATATGGCTCTGCTAATTGTTTTAAAAGGTCTTCTAAGTCATGAAGCGTTACTGTCAGGTGTGGTTGGATATATACGGAGCATACTGTAATTGTTTTAAAGTGTACTACAGACACTGCAACGGCTTCAAATGTAGTCTGAAGCTTGACTTCACGAGTAGCCACACTACTTTGAACAACTATGGCAGTACCTCCAGAGAGCCTATTTCCGTGCTCTCGGTCGTGACGAAAGACTTTGTATTTACTTAAAATATTTTTATGTTTTGATCCCAAGTTTGTCTCCTGGAGACACAAAACAACCGGGGAATATACAGAAAGAATATCTTTTATGTCACCGTAGTTTTTTTAATATATCTCGACAGTTCCAGTGAATTAGGAACGCCATATCGAATAACTTAGACGGATGTATTTCAAAAGCTATGCTCCCGGTTTTGTGGGGCCCGTTATTGGAGTTTTTCCTCCCTTTTTGTATTCAAGGGAATTGCGCCGCCGCTGCTGCGGAGGCGGGCTACTGCTTATATCCATCGCCTCCAGCGAGGTGATGGGTTTCCGCGGGGAACCCACGGGGCAGGGGCGTAGCCAGGGGGGGGGGGGGCTTATGGGGCTTCAGCCCCCCCCCGAAATTTTTTCGTGCTGTCCATGCACCGCCGACCAAAGCGACCCCCGGCGCCGGTAATCACTCTGGATTTTGCCTAGAATGTCTTTTTGATGCTAGAAAAGACATTTAACCGCGAAGATTGCGAACTAGGGCTGGATTTCGTGGCAATGCCCATACATCGGCAGTCATATAATGCCAAGCAGTCACATCCGAGCACAAAGTTTCAAGGGCGCTTTGATGGTGAGCGGGCTCGCCGCGGCATCTCACTGAGGCCACGGAATCTATGGAGCGCATGGATATCAATTGCGAAACATTATGAGTATAAATATCATAAGGTCTTGATGTGAAACGTGCATCGACATTTCCAAAGTTGTGCTTTAAATTTTCAATTGCGGAATTTTGTGGGTTTAAAGTTGTTATAAACATTTGACGCCAAAGGTTCATTGACTTTTCTAAAGTCTTACGTCGGAGCATACAACGAGATAAGCCAAATCAACACACTAGCAGACCAGTTGACAAAGCACCCAGCGAGGTCCAATGAGACGATGCGTTGGGGTGGTTCATTTGTGCCGTCATGTCACATAAAGAAATATCAACATTTTTTTTTAACCTACGCCAGAACATCCATGTCAAAACACTAAAGCCAGCCAAAGTAACTACGTTCTTATTTATTTTTTCTACTTTGACTTTTATTCGCCGAGGACACATTGAGCCTCTTCAATTTTTTGTTGTTCTCGCTACCCAACCCGCGGGCTGCCAGAGCGAGCCAGAGCGAATATGTTTTTCTCGTATGGCACCGACCACTACGACGGCAAATACGACGGCAAAGCTTACAGTGGAAACATTCGAATTTACCACGCCCAAAGAACGCAAAGGCCATCATTTCCGCTGGAAAGGTGTTGTTCACTTTTTTTTTCGGTCGTCAGGGTCCATTACTGATAGAATTTGCTAAATCTTGAGAGGCTATCAATTGTTTCCGATATTGTGAAACGCCAGAACGGCAGTGTGTCGCAATCAAGAACGAACAACGTGGAAAATTGACGAATGGGGTCATCTTGTTCCACGACAATGCCTGTCCCCACGTCGCTTATGTGGTTAATACAAAACTGGCAAAATTCAAGTGGGAAACGCTGCAGCATCCGCCATACAGCTCAGACCTGTCACCTTGCGACTTCTACATTTTGGGGCAGCCGAAAAAACAGCTCAAGGGAACCAGATACAGACTTTTTGAAGCAGCAACCCAAGGAGTTTTATAAGACGGGAATCACGCAACTCGTTACTCAATAGGACAAATGTCTAAATTCTCATGAAGTCTACTTTTAATATAAAGTACCCCGTTGTTGGCTCATTCATTTGACTTGCCCTCATATATCTTGCAGAATTCCTGCTTTTTATACGTGCCCTCTGTTGCGACTATGATTTCGGTGCAATTACTCACGATACACGACCAGTGACAGCTGCTCCTGCGTAATACATTAAAACAAATTACAGCGTCATTGAGATTTTTCACTGGTCATTGCATATATAAAAGAATGTAAGCACGGTTCTTGAATGACAAAGTTTGGTTAACATATTTGTCCTCAACTTGTTCAGTTCATTGCCTTTTATTTTTCATATCAGTGGTATGCACTGCTTTCCTGGTTTCGAACTGATATAGTTCTAAAGTTCGTGTGATAACTTCTTTACTTAAATAGAGAAAAATATGGAAGCATTGATACCAGTTATTTTGGGCAAAATTTTTGGCACATACGAGTATATGCTTTTATGAAAAAATACATATTTTATTGTTTTGACTGTGCGTAGCGTTCAAGAATTCGTGTGCAGCATCTTTGGCAATAACAATGCAGTTATTATTCATGCATTTGATCCCTTGACAAATTGTTTAAGAGGAAGCTTTAGCTCGGGCCCAATCCGACGCGGCCTATTCAAATACTTGTAAAACACAGAAACGCTCTTCTTAGATTATCCTGCTAATCGCTTTTGTTGAAATTCGTTGCATTTGAGAGAGAAAGTTAAATCCTAGTTCTGTTGGAAACACAACTTCGATTTAGGGCCTGAATTTTGCTTAAAATATTTTGAAAAATTCGAAAGTTTGAAAAAATAGAAGCACGACGTTTACAAACTAATAGCTATGCATGAAGAACAGACATTGTGGTTCTGTAAACGGCATCTATTATAACACTCAAAGCGGACAAGTTTGCTATGTCAATTTATATCTTATGTGAATTGGTTACGTTGTGTGCAAGGGTTCTGCACAAGCCGTATTTCCACAATACTAATTTTTTTTTAGATTCATGTGTAACATATCCATTTTGTCCGCTGTAGATGTACTATTAGATGCAATTAACAGAATTGTGATATCATTTTTCATTGTTGAGTCACGGAGCTTTAAACTTGATAGTTTCGTTTTCTGAAAATTTTCGATTTGGCCAATTTTTAAGAAATAATTGACCACCTCAATGCAAAATTCGAAACCAGTAGTCACTGGAATTAAACTTTTTCTTTTAAATGCAACAAACCTCCTCAAATTTTGAAGTGGTTGCAGGGAAAAACGAATTCCCCTTCTACATGTATTTATATAGGAGCACCCGAGCTAAAGCTTCCTCGCACAAATTTCTGGCTACGCCACTGGCCCCATATATATATATATATATATATATATATATATATATATATATATATATATATATATATATATATATATATATATATATATATATATATATATATATATATATATATATATGGGGCCAGTGGCGTAGCCCCCCCCGAACAAAATTTCTGGCTACGCCACTGCCACGGGGGTAAGGATTTGTGGCTTCTCCCGATGGGGGTAAGCCCTGCGGCCTACCGGCTCAGGGGCCCGCGAGCCTTTCTTGTGTGGTAGTATGGCAGCCTTGGCTGCACTTGTCATAGTTGTGGATGGCCCTGCCTGGGCAGTGGCCTGAAGTTGGTGTGGTGTGTCGCCACTCCCACTAACTTTGGTTGCGCCAGAGGCCGCCGTCAGGTGCACCTCCGGGATGTCAATGGTGCCGACACCGGAGTGCCGTTCGGGTGGGGGGCGGGGCAGGCACACATAAACAATGGTGTAATGTGTGCCCACTGTCACCAGACGCCGCTCGGCCCCCCGGCGCACGGCGTCAACATATGACCTGGATGTCTCTTGAGTGAACTTTTTCCTTGCCTCAGGGTAAGATATGTTTTCTTGTACTTTTAGATTGATTATTTGTTTTTCTTTTTTGAATACTTCACAGGTTCGTGAGTACGCTGCATGTGGACCGTTCCAATTTGCACACTTTGTTTCACTTGCTTGGCAGTTGTCAGTATTGTACTCGGTTTCGGCGCATTTGGCACAGGTCTCCTTGCCTCTACATGTGTTGCTGTCATGCCCATACCTTTGGCATGTGAAACATCTCCTAGGGTTAGGGATGTATGGGCGCACTGGGCACCGGATGAATGCAACCCGGACAGACTCGGGCAAGCGATTTCTTCGCCGCTGCGCCTTATATTTATGCGGCGAAGGGACGTTACTCCTTGGTCTCGCAAATTCTCGAGGAGCTCATTTTCGTTCTCTGTCATTAGCAGCCGCTCAGAAATTACTCCCTGAACGCTGTTCAGGCTTCTGTGAGGGGTTACAGTAATGGTAAGGTCAGCAAGCTTCTTTTGTGCGAGTAGCGCAGCACTTTGCTTTGTGGATTTGTATTCTACAATCAGATCTCCTGAGGACAGTTTTTTTGCTTCATATCCTTCGCCTACGTTAGCTACTAGGCATTTCTGTATTACAAACACTGATAGAGTGGCCACGGGAGCGTTTTGCTCAACAGCGTGAACTACCAGGAACTGTGGAAAATTTTCAGCACATTTCTAAGTTGCATCTTTGATTGCTTCGGTGCGGTACCGTTTCCGGTTCCGATCGTTTTTTTTAGAGGGAGAAATTGAGAATCCATGCGGCATGTAGGAATTAAGGGTTCCTATTGTGTCACCTGTGTTTCACCCTTATAGACACAAGAAGGTCCCGGAGTCCCCCACCTGGTAAACAGACGGGGAGCCCGTCGGCCGGGGCTTGACCATGGCTCCGACCGCCACCGTTCATGGTTTCTACCCTTCACCTTACAACCTGTCGCCACGGTGCGGATTACAGCATCGGTATGGGGGCTAAGGGTCCGTGGTGGCGCCAAGCACCATCACCTTGAGTCTCAAGGTGCCCTTGCGGGGAGTATTGAGAAGTGTGTGTCGGAGTGTAGGTGTTTAATCATATCATACATGATTCTATAGGGGCCCGGTGCAGAGCTCCGACATGCTGATAATGAGGCTTTAAGTTCAGCAATGGTACAAGGGCGATTATAAAGATCATTTGGCGCGCATTTCCGATTCAGAGGCTTGAGTTCTTCTATAGCTTAATGTTTAACAAAGTTCTCCGAATAGTGAGTGGAGCTAGACACGCGCTTGAAGTGTTGACCGAGAGCATCCGCCTGGTCTTGCAGGGTGTCGCCGTGTGTGTTTACCAGAGGGAGTGAATATGTTTGTCGCCCTCTAATTCTATTTACGCGGTTCCAGACTTTCTCCTCATGTGTAAACGAGTTAATACTTGATAAAAAGTTCTGCCAACTTTCTCTTCTGGCCTGCCTGCGGGTTCTCCTGCCTTGGGATTTTACTTTCTTAAAGTTGATAAGATTTTCTGCAGTGGGGGAAGCGCGTAGCAACCCCCACACTTTGTTCTGTTTCTTACGAGCAATCCTACATTCGTCGTTCCACCACGGGACACGCCGTCTGCATGCCAAACCAATTCCTTCAGATATGCAGTTAGATGCGGCATCTATTACGAACGCTGTAAAATACTCCACAGCGGCATCAATTTCTAGAGAAGACATATCAGCCCATGAGATGCTAGATAGATTTCGAAATTTCTCCCGGTCGGCTGTATCTATCTTCCACCTAGGAGCTTGTGGGGGAAATTCATTTTCTTTAGATGTTCTTAGCAGTACGGGGAACTGATCGCTCCCGTAAGGATTGCTCGTAACTTCCCATTTGAGTTCGGGCAGTATAGACGCGGAAACTATACTAAGATCTATTGACGAAAAGGATCTGTTTGCAAGAGAGTAATATGTGGGTTCTTTGTCATTTAGAAGGCACGCTCCAGAAGAAAAAAGGAACTGTTCAACGAGACGACCTCGCGCCTCGATACGAGAGTCTCCCCACAAGGTGCTATGCGCATTGAAATCGCCAAGAACAACATAAGGTTCTGGCAATTGATATACATAGGATTGAAATTCATGTTTCGTTACTTTGTAATGTGGGGGTATGTAAAGAGAGCTAATGGTGATGAGTTTGTTTAGGAGAACAGCTCTAACCGCCACTGCTTCGAGAGGCGTTTGTAGCTGTGAGAGTTGACACGCAATGCTCTTATGGATAACAATGGCGACACCACCCTATGATGCTGTCGCATCATCGCGATCTTTGCGATAAGTTATGTACTGTTGGAGAAAGTTTGTGTGTTTGGATTTTAGGTGTTTTTCCTGTAAACGCAGCACTTTTGGATTGTGTTTTTGGATGAGTTTCTGCACATTATCAAGGTTTCTAAGAAGACCTCTGATGTTCCGTTGAATTATTTGTGTATCCATATTGGAAGTGAATAGGTGCTACGTGTACGGAAACGGATGTTATGATTTAGATTACAGAGCTCTTTCGAGGCCCTGCCTGTAATCGGGGTTTTGCCCTTTCTGGAGCGTTCGAGGGAGCCTCGCCGCTCCTTAGGCGCTTGGCGCGCCGTGAGGACAGGTGTAGTGTCCATTGCCTCTTGTGAGGCGCCGGACACATGCTCTTGCGAGCGAGAAGTTTTCTGTGAGGGTCCTGCCTCGGAAGGCAAGATCCCTGCGCCCACCAGCCCGGAGGTCGATGGGGCTCCCTGAGGGATCTGGCTGCGCCGGCTGTTGCCAGCGCTGGATGGGGCCGCGGAGGTTGGCTGCGCCCACCTTCGGGGTCGATGGTCCCCTCTGCTGTGTTGACGGAGCAGCGTTAGCTGCAGCCGCCTAGGGTGCGGATGGCGTCACTGCCGCCTCACTGGGTGTGGGTCGGACAGCCGTCGGAGGCCTTTGTGGTGCTGCCCCCTGACGCGCCACTTCGGCAAATGTGTTCTTAGGCAGGTATGCCAACCGCCTACGTGCCTCCTTGAATGATATATTTTCTTTCACTTTGATCGTGACAATTCCTTTTTCTTTTTTCCAAGATGGGCACGACCGCGAGTACGCGGCATGCTCTCCATCACAGTTCACACAATGCAAAGAGTTCGCGCAAGCTTCAGACGTGTGTTCATGGGCACTGCATTTTGCACATGTTTGGCGGCCTCGGCAGCTCTGCGAGCTGTGGCCAAAACGTTGGCATTTGAAACATCTCAAGGGATTTGGCACATACGGTCTTACACGGAGCTTGATGTACCCGGCCTCGCTTGACTCGGGCAGGACATTTGAATTAAAGGTGAGTATTAGATGTCTGGTCGCAATGTCTTTACCATCTCGCCTCATCTTGATTCTTTTGACATTTATGACATTCTGTTCACTGAAGCCCTCCAAGAGTTCAGCCTCAGAAAGCTGCAGCAAATCATCGTCCGAGACAACGCCGCGGGTAGTATTCATCGTGCGGTGCGGGGTTACTACTATTTGGGTCTCCCCAAGTGATACTAGTGTAGGCAGTTTCTCAAATTGTTTCTGATCGCGGAGCTCCAAGAGGAGGTCACCGCTAGCCATCCTCGACGCCTTATAGCCTGGGTCAAAAACTTCGGTAAGGGACTTCGATACAAGGAATGGAGAAATCGTTCGCACTGGTTTAGCTGGTGTTTCAGAATAGATGACGTGGAAACGAGGGAAAGATTCTTTTTGCCGACCCAAAAATTTGAATACTTCTTCGGTGCGCCCTCTTTTCTCAGGGCGATCAGGGAGTGGGGGGAAGGAGTTAGCCATAAACATATGTGAGATTTCGGTAGTAACGCCAGCCACCCACCGTGGAGTCCTACAAGGGGACGCTGCAGGACCTGTGAAACACGGCCTGCAAACGCCAGCTGTACATTACCACTATAACCAAATATGAAATAACCAAGGTTGGCTATCCACACAAGGTTAACCCTCGCTGCCTGGAAAAATTGGAAGTAAAAGGAAACCAGAAGAAGACAGGAAAGGTTGAAAGTAAGGGAAGACGAAGGTAATAGGGAGAGAGAGACAGGAAAAGGCAACTGCCGATTTCCCCCGGGTGGGTCAGTCCGGGGGTGCCGTCTACGTGAAGAAGAGGCCAAAGAGGTGTGTTGCCTCCGCCGGGGGGCCGTAAAGGTCCAAACACCCGGCAATGGCTCAGCCCCCAGGATCCCCTTTTCCCCGACACGGCTAAGCCGCGCACGGCAACACGCGGGGGGTCCAACCCTCGTGTGCTCGGGTACGTGGTGTCGTAATACACCAAACGCCTGCTGACGCAGACGCCCCTGCGGGGCAGCTTCCCTTTAAGCAGTGCTGCAAGAATGACACCTCCTCACACACGAGAAACCAGCCCTGCGTTGAATCTCGTTCATAGCCTCGGCAAGAGCATAGCAACAGCAATTTAATGTCATGAGAATTGAAACGCCTGTTCATGATCGCCTCCCCCTTGCAGTCACACGTGGCGAAAACATCTTCAACCAATGCCTCCCGGGGCGCTCCATACCATCCGATCCAACTACTGCCAAATAACGAAATCCCAACAAGGAACACAGTAGGACATTGGGCCTCGCGTACTCATATCAACAGGCCATGAGTTCCCTGGAATCGCATCGTCCTGTTATAGTATGCACAAGTGAACAAAAAGATACAATATTTTGCTTTTGGGTCATAAACTGCCGAGAATGTTGGTGCCTGCGTTGCAAGAGTCTCTGAAACACGTACTGTCATCGCACAATCTCATCACACCGCATATATCTAACCCACAGTGGACGTATAAAAGAATGTATCGCACGAAAACCGCAATACCACTCCGTATTGAAAATACTTGCGCGCTAGTGACAGAAATTTTGATGATGCGTCGACAAGTTATCTGAGCAGAACGTTTGCCATGCTGCTACCGATTTATGTCAACGTAATTATACACAGGGCTTCAGCAGGAATTCTTGAGCAAAATATCAGTCACTCGCTTAGCATAAACACGAATATTCATAGTTCAGGAGACAAAATATTGCCTAATGGTTTCATTAAGCCACAGCAATAATTGGTAATTGAACAACGTTAATAATAAGTGCATAATAGGGTACATTACCATGCTTGGTCATTTGGTAACGACGGGCGCCATTTTTGTGGCGGTGTACTGGAAGGCGGTTGTGTGTTGTGAGGCTTGGCGATGGCGGCAATTCAGGACTAAGTCTACGTACATAAATACATGCAGTGCAATCTCGATATAACGAATTCAGGGGACCGCGGCAAATTTTCGTTATTCTGAAACATCGTTATAGCGATAGCCCCAAAATTAACCATTATGCCCATCAACCCATCCCCGCCATTCCGCGTTATTAACTCACAGCATATGAACTATCTTCGAAAACGTCGCTGTTTGCTCTCGGCGGGCGCTGTTGCTATTTTCCATCGATTTCGCCGCCTCGCACCACCGAACCACGGCATAAAAGAGTGGCGCTCGCTAAACAGACGATGACGCCGAGAAAACTACCGACAAAAAGATAGCTCCATGCCGCCTCCAAAGCGTTACGTTTCTTGCTTTTTGTCTGTTTTTTCGCATTTCTTGCCCGTGGACACCGCAAATGTCTCGCTCGGCCACCTGAACAAGAGCGCGTAAACGGCACCGCTAGTTTCGTGACCGCGTGGCATCCCCGCGATTATGGAGGTTTCACCCCGCGCAGCTAGTAGGGCCGCAGAAAGAAGCGCGAAAGAAAGGGGGCCGCGGCCGAAACGTGGACCAAAGAAGAAAGAGACGCGCCTAAGTTGCTAGGCGACACTTTTCTGGGCGGAGCATGCGCTCGCAACAGCTCATGCGTCGTCGCCTGCGCTCGCCTGCGTACTTTTTCCTCGGGTGCCGTCTCACGTTTTCTGAACCCATGCGCCGCGACGTCGCCTCTCTGCGCCTTGTCGTCTGCTAGCCTGCTGTTTCGGCTGCCGTGGAGGATACACGGAAATGTAAGAACCCCCAGATTTCGGTATATTAGGTCGTTGTACTGAGGCGTTGTTAACACCACAGGGAAACTGAATAACGATCGCTAGGCTAATCATATTGAAATATTTTTACGCTGAATCTATAAAACGCCAGCAGGGCATTTATGAAAGTTCGTTAATGTGGTGTTCGTAGTAACAAGGTTTCACTGTACATACATAGCTCACGGATTGAAACGCGACACTTGGAGCGCGTAGTCGCTGTTACATGCAGCCACAGAGGAAGAGAAAAGACCAGGAGGGAGCATCACCTGATTCTGCTAGCCTCGTCAAGCCAACTTCGTCTGAAACCACCCCTGCCGCTCGCTGAGACCTTGTGCGCGGTGCCTATCGGGTAGGAATAGGTCCACATTGTTTTCGGACCACTCGTGTTTGTTTGGTACGTGGTAACGACTAGTGGCTTAGCGGCGCCTGCCGTCAAAGACACGGAGGCGCGTAGGTAGTACAACGCGTGGGTTGCTGCTACCAGGAGCGTCGTTCTTCGCTTCAGACGCGTTGCCTTGAAACGTGGAGAAAGACTGGGGAGCCAGACCCGTGGCAACATAAATTTCAAAGCGTCACTTGATCTTACCACCGCAATAAGTCGGCTCTCTCACCACGAAAACCGCGCAGAGTATGCCGGCCCGAGCGTGGTCTATTGTTTCGTCAAATCAGCTGTTGTGTACTGTTACGGCTGGCGTCCCGCACCTCGTGCAGAAAGGACTTTCTCTCAGCCGACCTTCTTCGTCGAAATAAGGCGTGACTTCTCCTGCCAGGGTTGGCGTCCTGCACCTCGTGCAGAAAGGACTTCCTCTCACCCGACCTTCACCTACCAGGCCTCGTCGAAATGAAGCTAGACTTCCTAATTCGCCATGGCCATTTACAGTGTCTGCCGGACTGGCGGAAGCCCCGCAGTGTTTACAGCCCTCTTTTGTGTGTGTGTGTGTGCGACTTTAGAGGGACCCTTTCCTCGAACAGCCAAACTCTACAGGCGAACTTCCACGAACCAGCAACGCGTAAAAAAGACGGACAAACGTCATCCTCCTTCCAGCAGGCTCTGTATAACCAGAGGAGGAGGGGCCCTCTTTCTGTGCCGGTCACGTGACGTCGACAGAAGCAAGATCCCTCCCACGGTTCTAGAGAGGCTATTTAGGAGCTCCGAAATGTAATTTCGAATAAACCTTTGAATAACCCATGCAAGTTTCGCATTAGAAATTGTCTCGTCCTTGCCCGATCACCATGGTCTACCGGATGCCTGCAGCCCGCCGACAACGCCACGCTACCCAATACTAACGTCAGTCGAGCATCGATAGGCAGGCGTCGCTACAACATGGCAGCAGTACGATACGCTACCCTGAAGTACGCAGCACTACCTGAAACTCCGGTGGGTACTTTCTTGCTAATTTTTGTTCCGCTGTCTAGCACATATATGGGATGAGACAAGATCTCTCGCAGGATAGTTATTTGTCGCGTGTTTGCTTAGTAAAAGATTCTGCTGTGCGTATTTCGTTGTGAAATAAATAAACAGCATTACCCTGCACTGCAATTTAAACGCCGAAGTGGTCGCCCTTTCTTGTGATTTACGTGCAATATTTTGTAAGATTGTGCGGTGCGACGTCCCTACGCTGGTGGGACGTGCCTTTTGAAATCTCTTCAGAGTGTTGAGACACAGAAGGCATTGAGCAGAACGACAGCGTCGACTGGGACCGTCTACCATAACAGCGGGCCGGCACAGCCTCAAATATGCTCAGAGTCCCCGGCTCGCCCGACCATCGTTAGGTACAATATGGAAATAATTCTTTTCACACGGAAAAGCAGTCGCTGTGGTCACTGGACGCTCGCTTGAGCGCCTGCAGATCTTTGCAAGGGCGAAACACATCTTATTATTTCCCAGATGCCCCCAAACGCGACAAATCGGAAGGGCGGCTTGGTTGCCTTCACAAGTTTTGCAGGGTTAAAGGTATCCTTGTTTCCTTGAAACCGCCCCGAAACGCCACCAGTTTTCCTTGAGGTGGCCGTCGCGGGTGGTTGGACTTTATGACGACGCCTTCCCTCGCTACACCATTGGCGCCTGTCTGCTGCTTGCTTCAGCGGCGAGCCGTGTGGTGCTTCTGTGGTTTACCTGACTGACGTAACACAGACTCGACTGCTTCACGCACTTGAATTCTTTCACTCAACCAGGGTGTGCGTTTTCCACGCCGACTATGTGCGCACATTCCAAAAGCCCCGTAGCAGACGCACCCAAAGCGAACCAACTAAACCTATTGCTTGCATATCACGTGAGGGCCTATTTCCCATCACCCCATCTTCTAAATTTTTTTAAGACTAGGCTTCAAGATTGTCATGTGATGTTCCCTCCTAGTGTTTTCCTTCCTCCAAGCATGAAGCGCCGGCCGTGGAAGCAATGTGTTGCATCCTGGTATTGGGGGCGAGCTCCACCATTGGAAAAGCTGGCGCCACCGTCGGCGTGACGTGAAATGAGGGATCACGTGGACACAGCGGCCGCGTCGGCTGCTTCGGAAGCGCCGAAGCGAGCTGAAAACAAAACTTTAAAGGCGCACCTGCGCTGTGGCTCTGATTAAGTGGTGATCTTTTCCCGCTTTGGGTATCTGCACAGCATTTGAAAGTACTATAATAGGCAGTGGCTGCTTTTTGAAGCGTGCAACATGGTAGGCTACTGCTGGGTGCCGCAGTACCGGACGTTCGCAATGGAGCTTGGTGTCAGCCTTATTCACACGCAGCGGCAGGACAAGAAGCTGCGTGAAGCTTGGCTCGTGAAACTTAGAACCGCCAAACAGCCATCGGCTAGAACTCGGGCATGGAGCAAGCACAGACGCGCAGAAGATTTCTGCTACGGCGTCGGGACTGCGATGTTCGGTGAGTAGCAGAAAACGCGCACTGAGGCGCTCACCCGCTGCCCGGCTAATGTCATGACGCTTTATTTGGTCTACGAACTTGTTGATGCTAGATTTTGGCAAGTTCACTAGAATGGAAAGGGAACGGTAAGAAGCACATTAGAAGAAGGCATGACACATGGTCATGTTTGTGTTATAAATTAATGTACTGGGTTACGAAAAAGAAGCAGCGGGAAATCGCGCGCTGAGAAGACCGATAAACATATAGTGCGACGCAACTTTAGAAATAATACAGAAACCACCAAGAATTTACACGAAAAGAAAAAAAAAAGATTCAATCCTTGCGACGGCACATCACAGTCGCCGTGATTGGCGTTGAAGTCTCTATAACGAAATGATTTTGAACAGCTCTGATAGCGTCCACGCAACAATGGTTGCTTGTGTACTGTCAAATGCTCATCGGCCTAAAGCTCACGGCACGGTACGAAAACGTGCCCGCAGCGAAAGGAAAACATTGTGCACGGACATGCGTGCAGACGCGCAGTCGGTCGCTGCGAATTCGTGCAATCGCTGCGTTGACGCTTCATTCTGATATGCTCCATTCACTTATACAGACAGCGGATTATAGGAACATATTTCACATAGTTTACTCTCAGCGTTTGCCTACCTTTCACGCACGAAGCCGGTTCGGGAGACTCCATCGTGGCGATTGCGGGCAGAGGTGCTCACTGTACATATTCGGTAAAGAGATAGCGTCTGGAGTCGATTCTATGCGTTCAGTTTGCCCAAGATTATTAGTTTGACAGTCAAAAACTTCCCTCGTTATGAGAGTACTTACAGAAATGTCCAGCAGGGCTGCCGCGTGGTGTTTTTATTGAGCGCCGTAAGCCAAACCTATGAGGAGCGCGCCGCGTGATCCCTCATACTGCGCAAGGGAGGCGCTTGCGACAAATGGCGACTCCGTAAGTCCTCGCCCTCATATTCGCCCCCTAATGCCGGTTCTAATATAAATACATTGGTGTATGGATAAACGAAGGCAATAAATATATAGAAACACAGGAAAAAACAATAACAGTGAAGGGGAAGAGAAGTGCAGCCATAATGAACCACAGAGCGCTACGGGGATACAATAGGTACGAGGTGCTCCGAGGGATGTCGAAAGGTGTAGTGGTTAAAGGACTTACTTTTGGAAATGTGGTTGTTTGCTTTAAACCAACGTTTCGACAAGTGGACAAGTCCACTTGTCGAAACATTGGCTCCTGCATCCACCTTGTTCACGTTTTTCTCCATATCAAGAAACACAGATGTAACGTTCCTAACTAGAACGGCAACAGAAATGACATCATCTAAGTGAGACGGGTGTCGTCCGCCATTTTATTCCAACTTCTTCCTTCTCACTTCTCCCCTAGCACCTTCCTTCGTCTTCTTTCATGCGTCCAGCGCAGACCGCTTCACTCTTCCGGATTTCTTTTAATTACACCTCCTGGGGTAATACTTGAATACGTTTCCAATAGCGGCGCACTCCGTTTGGCCCGAGGCTCCGGCGTACCAGACATTCTTCAATATTCCACGCTGGCATGCAGTCTTAATAACTTGAAATGGTCCGCAATATTTTGAATTTGAGGGCACAGCTCCTTTCCTTACAAGGACATAGTCTCCAGGCTGTATGTCCGGTATCTCGCTACTGTGCCTTTTATCAAAGTTTCACTTCATGCGGCGCTTGTAGATCTCCTGTTCTTTGACAGTTTTCCTTACTTCCGCAAGTTCGAGGTTCTCTAGGAGACCTAGCTCACGATCTGAAGGAAGTATGGGCGCTGTACCTGAAGTTACAAAATGAGGGCTGCAGCCTAAACTCGTGGTGTATGATCTGTTGTGATGCTTCACAGCGGCCTCGAGACAGCACTTCCAGCCACCGGCAAAGTCTGGATACATCTTCAGATACTGTTTGATGTCTCGTATGGCACGTTCCGCTAGGCCGTTTGCTGCCGGGTGGTATGGAGAAGAATACTTTATCATGATGCCGTGCTCCTGGGCCCACTTTGATAATTTGGCACTCCGAAAAGCCGGCCCGTTGTCGCAGACGAGCGTCTTTGTGTGTTTAAAACACTCAGCTTTGAGGAGGTCTATTACGCTGTTTGCGTCTTCTTTGCCAGCTTTAGCCGCAATCGTCCGTGTGCACTCATCTATGGAGAGCAAGAAAGCTTGCGTTCGCTTGACTCCTTCCCCCTTCTTTTTGAGCTCCGCGAAGTCCAAATGAATTACTTCGAACGGGATGCTTGAATATTCAGGGTTTGTCATAAGGTCTGTCGATTGCTTGAATTTAACTTTGTTCACCTGGCAGAGGTGGCATGTGCGGATGTAATGGCTGATGTCGTTTTTCAAGCCCGGCCATGTGAATCTCATGAGCAATTTCTTATAAGTGCGCCAGAAGCCATCATGTCCACCCGATTCAGGGGTGTCGTGGTATAGATGAAGAATCCTTGGAATCATAGTTGGTGGTACGTGATACTTTCCATTGATAAACTGGAGCTCTTCTGTACCTTCCCATAGCTTAATATGATTGATTGTATCTGGATTATTGCTTGATTCCTGTACAAGTAATCTTGATAGTGCGTCAGCGTCAGTGAGGAGTGGGCCAGGACGGTGCGAAATTACGAAATCAAATTGTTGCAGATAGTTCACCCATCTAGCAATGCGGCCTCTTGGCTGGGCCATGCTCAGAAGTTGAGTCAATGCTTGATGGTCCGTGAAAAGTATGAATTTGGCACATTCCAGGTAAGTACGAAAGTACTGCACAGCTTTTAAGACGGCCAGAGCTTCCTTTTCTGTGGTACAGTAATTGATTTCGGCGGGTTTCAGGGTATAGCTGTAGTACCCCACGACGTAGTGTTTGGTTTGATCAGCTTGTTTGGATGGCTTCTGGTATAGAACTGCACCGGTAGCATAATGTGATGCGTCCGTGTTCAGCACGAAAGGCAAGGAAAAATCCGGTATTCGCAAGATGGGGTCCGACGATATTAGTTTTACAAGCTCACGATAGACAGCTTCGCACTTCTCGTCCCAATGAAAAGGCACGTCTTTCTGAGTTAAACGTGTGAGGCACCTTGTTCTCAGTGCGTAGTCTTTGATAAACGCCCGGAAGTGTCCTGCAAGGCCAAGAAAAACGCGCAGGGAGTGCACATCATAAGGCTTTACCAGCTTGGAGATTCTCTCTACCGATTCTTGCTTGGTGCTTTTAGTCTGTCCATCAAACACCCTGCCAAGAAATACTACGGTATCTTGAAAGAACGCACTTTTCTTGCAGTTGACTTTGAGTTGGGCAAGACTGAGGGCATGAAGAACTTTTGAAAGATGACTACGGTGTTCGTCCTTTGTCTTTGAGTAGATGATGATGTCGTCGATGTACACATTGCAAAATGTGCCCAGGTAAGGTTTCAGAATGTCCGTCATAATCTTCTGAAACCACGCAGGGGAGTTTTTCCAACCAAATGGTAGGCGGTTGTACTCAAACAAGTCAAATGGGGTTATGAACGCGGTGTACTTCTTCGTTTCTTCACTTAGTGGAATCTGCCAAAAGCCCTTGCAGAGATCTATTCGTGAAAACCAATGGCAACCACCGGTTTCGTCAATGATGTCGTCGATTCTCGGCATTGGATAAGGTATCAATTCAGTTTGACGATTGAGAGCCCGGTAGTCTGTGCAGAGGCGGAATGTCCCGTCTTCTTTAGGTGCAATAGTGATCGGAGAAGCAAATGGGGATACAGAAGGCCGGATGATACCTGCGTCTAACATTTCTTGCAACTCCTTTTTCAGCCACACCTTTTTATCTCTGGACATATTATAGGGGGTTCTACGAACCACTGTTTTATCTGCGAGCTCGAAAGGAACGACATGGGATTTCATTGCTGGAGGGTAGCTTCCTATGCATATAAGCTCTGGGTACTTAGTCTTGATGTCTTCGTGGTGAAAAATTAGCCTTGATACACTAGGTTCTTCACCAGGGTCTTCTGTTCTTATCGTGTCTTCGGCCATTACCTTGTCATCCCAATAGAGGTTCATCTTAAGTTTTTTCATGTCTGGACGGGACAAAAGAAAATCGTAGGTGACATTGGGAATGGCCAATACGTCACTGGTAATAGCATTTCCTTGAAATTCAATAGCCAGGGTTACCCATTCGCTATGCATGGTCACTGACCCATCGTAGGCTTGGACACGCAATGTTCTACCAGCGTGCAGACGACTGGCATCCACTCGAGTCTTGTTGATAATAGATACCGAAGCTCCACTGTCAACGAGAGCCTTCACTTCAATGCCATCTACCTTAATGGGGGCGTACAATAAGCTTGACGACACCAAATATACTGTCTCACTGAAGCTCTTTTTCTGGGGCTTGTGATGCACGGTAGACAGATTATGTGGAAGTAGGTTGCCGTGAACTGCGGTAATTGGTTCTTCACCATCCTCACAGTCATGATTTACGCTTCCCAGAGATTTGTTTATGAAGCTGTGTTCACATTCAGTTGACGGCAACGACTCTAGATTGGAATCAAGTTGCTCTGTTCTACCATCTGGCTGTCTTCTCGACGTAATTCTTGGCACTGAGGTCTGTAGAAAGTTCAGAAGGTCATCAAACGTTCTTGGACCTTTGAGCTGGACATGACTACGGATCTCGATACACAACCCTTGCATTATCAAAGCTACAACAGCAGAAGACGACAGCTTCGGTTCTGCAGAATACAACAGGCGACGCTTCTCAAGACAGTACTCAAGCAGAGAGCCACCTGTATAACTGAACCGCAGTGCCGCATCCCATCTTTCTACTGCGTTGCCTTCGAAAGCCCCTAAAAAGTTGCTTTTCCACAGTTCCCAACATGTTGTTCCATAATCCATGAGTTGCATGTCATACCATTTTCTGGCTATACCGCCCAAATAGCGGCGCATATGCAAAATCTTTGTGTCGTCGGAGTGCCACAGATTCTTGTCACAGGCGTACTCGAAAAAACACAGCCAGTAGTGTGCATTTTGCGATTTTCCTTCAAAAACATCTGGTTCAACAATACTTCGTGCTGACTGCTCTCGACTAAGCGCTTGGACGAAAGTTCTCATTATTTCGATCTGTTGTATAATGTTCCTTTGCAGTTCCATAACACTCAAGTCTAGGCTCACCTTCCCGGCAGGCGTTTCCTCTTTGAGGGTGCCACGTCGTATGGGTTCCAGAACGAGTTCGCTCAGTGTCTGCAGTTGTAGATTCACTGTCACCGATCCTGTTTGCACGAGGGCTTGGCGGCTGATTGCAGCTTGTTGCAGTACCACGTTGATCAGCGCGGTAGAACTAACTTCAAGAGGAAGGTCCGTCGCTGGCTCACCGTGCACTTGGTATCGGGTGAACACAACAGACTCTGATGACGCCTGGTCGACGAAAAACGTCACCCGCATCGCTGGTCTTCGAAAACTGTCGGCTGTGCCAAAATGTAGCGTTCCTAACTAGAACGGCAACAGAAATGACATCATCTAAGTGAGACGGGTGTCGTCCGCCATTTTATTCCAACTTCTTCCTTCTCACTTCTCCCCTAGCACCTTCCTTCGTCTTCTTTCATGCGTCCAGCGCAGACCGCTTCAACAGATAAGGAGGATAGTTTATGTACAAAGGCATCGCCAATGTTTGCTTGGATGCGCACGAGATGGTCGGTTGTGGATCGTCCTTCTCTAAAACCACACTGATATAAAGCAAGAATATTGCTTGACCCAAGGAAGTGTAAAAGGCGGCGGTTTATAATTTTTTCAAAAAGTTTACAAATACAACTTGTGAGGGCGATTGGGCGGCAGCTTTCTACTAAAGTGGGGTCTTTGCCTTTTTCCAGAATCGGAACAAGGGCTTCTTTCCATGAAGTGGGGAGGTACCCCGCAGCCCATATCGCGTTGAAAGTGCGAGTACCGTTATTTGAGTATCACTGGAGAGGTGTTTAATCATGTCGTACATGATCCTGTCAGGTCCAGGTGCAGAGGTCTGATACGCAGTCGAGGAGGCTCTCAACTTGGCAATGTTAAAAAGCAGGTCACATGGTTCATTCTGTCAGCATTTGCGGTCGATGGCCTTGCGTTCTGCTACTTGTTTGTGTTTTAGAAGTTCCCGGAATAATGGCTAAAACTGGAAACGCACTCAAATTGTTCGCTAAGAACGTCAGTTTGGTCTTCCAAGCTGTTCGCTTCATCGTTCAGTAGGGGCAACGGATAGATTTCTTGTCCCTTTAGCCTTCTCAGCCCGTCCCATACTTTAGCGTCTTGAGGATACGAATTGATGCCTGAGCGAAACCTCTGCCAGCTTCCCCTCTTTGCCTGTCGTCCCGTCTATCTTCCTTGGGATTTCAGCTGTTTAAATTCTATAAACATTTTCAGCCGTAGGACATTCACGTAGTTTGCCCTAAGCTTTATTTTGTCTCCTCCGTGGCTCTCTACAATCGTCTTTCGACAAGGGACCCGACCCGTCTTTTGAATGAAGAGTCACTTGTTTGAGGAATGAACTTTTCAGCGGCCTCAATGATAAAAGCGGTAAATTATGAAACAGCATGATCTATGCTGAAATTGTCTATAAAATCTTGTGATAAGTAGGTGGATTCCTAAAACGTGCCCAGTCATGGGAGGCCAGATTCCAGCGAGGGAAGTGCGGAGGGATGTTGGTTTGCTAAGTTCAGTGTCAGATCACTTCCAAATAGATATCTAATTACACCCCATTCTAACGGCGCCGTGATTCGAGTTTGGTCTTTTTTGGAGCGATCACGAGGGTCTCGCTCCTTAGGCGCTGACGGCACCGTCTGGCTGGTTGCGTCTCTTGCGCTGGACACGCGCGAGCGCTGCGTTTGATGCGAAGGCCTTGGTGGGCGAGACCTTTGAGACCCCATCTGATGTACAGCCGCCGAGGGTGGCGTCACCGCCGCTGGAGGCTGGCGCTGCCCCTTGACGCGTCACTTGGGCACAATTGACTTTAGGCAGGTAGGCGTGCTTCCGTGAATGAGATCTTT
This sequence comes from Dermacentor albipictus, assembly GCF_038994185.2. NCBI lineage: Eukaryota > Metazoa > Arthropoda > Arachnida > Ixodida > Ixodidae > Dermacentor > Dermacentor albipictus. Next base: position 292,063,091 of record NC_091821.1, read on the forward strand.
TCTTGTACTTTTATTGTCACATTTTCTTTTTTCCATGATGGGCACGACTGCGAGTACGCGGCGTGCTCTCCATCACAGTTTACACAGCGGAGAGAGTTTTCACACGATTCAGAGGAGTGCTCATGCGCACTGCATATAGCACAAGTTTGGCAGCCTCGCCAGGTCTGTGAAATGTGGCCACATCGCTAGCATTTAAAACATCTTCACATACCCTGTCTGAATATTCTCAGGGAGCATACTTAAAAGGTAAGTATTAAATGCTGCTCCCTCGCGCTTTAGCAGGATCCTCTTAACATTCATTACGTTTTGATCGCTCCAGCCTTCTGATAGTCGAGCTTCTGTCAGCCCCATTAGATAACCACCACTGGTGTTTATAGTTCGGTGCGGGGATTTCGTCCCTGGGATCTCCCCGAATGTAACTAGCCTTTCATGCTGCCTCGCATCGCCGAGTTCCAAAAGAAGATCTCCGATCTCCGCTAGCCACCCTCGATGCCTGCACGCTGAGACACTTCGGCACTAGCAAAACTAAAATCATTCGCACAGTCTTTTCACGTTTGTCAGAAAGGATGACATGAAATCGGCGGAAGCTTTGCAATCTCTTGCCGAAAAATGTGAAAACATCTTCGGTGCGCCCTCGTTTCTGAGGGCGATCAGGGATTGTGGGGACAGCCTTTAGTGTCGTGAAGTTCTCGGCAGCGGTGCCCTAAATGGAGCTCAACAAGGGGGCGCTACGAGGTTAGGAAGATAGCTGTAAACGTCAGATATACAACGCCGCTATAAGCTAATATATATACCCAAGACTGGTTACATATATCTACAAGACTGCGCACGCTTGTATCCAAGGCTTACTTAATAGATAGAAAAACAGAAACTGTGTATTCGGACGTTTTGCAAGCAGCTCTGCTACTTTCTAAGTGGAATTTTTTTCCTCGCTTCGTTGCTTCAGAAGTTGGTTAACTAATCTTGACTAATTACCCAATTATGCAAAATACAGAAAATAGGGTGACACACTACATAGAAAAGTGAGCAACATGCATTTGGTCGCGTCGTCATAGGACGCTTCGGCACATTTGTAAAGTCTGGCTAAAGTTAGCCGTATATAAGCGAACCCTGTTCACCTTTGGCAAAGAATGGACGCTGTCGTCCTGCCGGGTTATGGAGAGGTTTATTACCAATGTAGCAAAACCTGGCTGCAGGTGTCCCGAAAGAAGGAAGCTTCACGCGGTCACATCTGCCTGGTCGCCTTTCTTGTGTTTCCTTTTCGCTGTTTGTCAGGAGGAGCACAAACGGCGCGTGTTATCGACCGTGCGCCGCTTCCTCGTACAACACGCGCTGGCCCAGCTCGACGTAGCCGATAGCGGTCACGCTTCGCCGCAACATTGCGAAAAGGAAGAACCATTCAACGCATTCGCTCGCCCCTATGCGACGCAAACATGACGACACGAAAAAGTGGGCCACCTGCTTCGCGTCCTTGGGACGCGCCGCTGTTGGACCCGCCGCGTTGTCGATTCGTCCGTCAGAATCGCGCTGCGCCACTCTTGTGCAGTCCATCTCGCGCGAGCCTTCTGGGAAGACAACAACGACTTCCACGGTCGTCGCAGTGGAGACGCCAGGTCATTGCGGATTGCTTTTGCAGTCGGGTCTCGCGGCTGCAGCGGTCGTCGTCGACGACGCAGGTTCCGTTTCGAACGCATGCACAATTTTGTTTATCCAAGAGCGGGCATTCATTTCGGCAATTTACTGCTCCGGCAAACCTGCTACAGACAGTCTGAAAACGTGCCGACATGCTAATCCCTGGCATTTCTGGTTGCGACGAGATGGCGGCATGGCGTAATCTTCACGTTAACTAACTACCTCCGGCTCGAAATCCCTGATCATGTGACCAGTAAAGTGGGCCTGGCTATGGTCATCTCATCAACTACGCGCGCTGTAGATGGTCCAATGACCGTATTGTTGCCGTCAATATCCCGGTGTCAATTGTGATATCCACTTGAAGAAACACGCAAGAATAATCCAGTTTCGCCAAACGGAACGCGAAATGCAGGGCAAAATCCGCCTCCCGGCCCGTCAGCATTGCGGTGACGGTCTCGACCTTTGCGCTACTCTGCCAGCGCGGGTCGTCATCGTACGGCTGTTTTTATATTTCGAGCGTTTTCTTTATGAGGTGGAACAGACAATTACGCCACCCATAGCACATTGATAACAACTAAATAGGGTGTTTGAAAACACAAGTATTACTTTTGTATCAGAAATCGGGCCTTCAATTCAGTAATTATAAATTTCTTTACTTAATATAATGTAATTATCAAAAGTTACATTATGAAAAAAGTTCCCCTGTTGCGGTACGTCACTGCTGATAGAATACCATTGGTTGCGTCCTCGTATATTCCACATTTTATTTTTGAGAGCTTGGCTAACGTTAGCTGGGACACCCTATCCACCTACTTCCACGTTCTATTTCAACCCATTTACATGTTGCACATTTCGTGCCCACATAAGCGCAAGTCTCTTGTGGCCGGGTCGTGAGGTGTGCGGGGCTACGGCGCTTGGATAAAGGTGCGCGCTTTCGTGGGGCCCGGCTTCTTTCGAGGGCGCGGCGCCTCAGAACCCGGCGGCGCTGGCATCACGGTGAGCCTTGCCCCTGCGGCCACAGCGGGTTTGGCCACTTCTCAGCCAACCTTAAGAGGCTCCTGGCCACGGAAAATGGTGTTTGGCGGTGGTAACTGGTACAGCTAGAGTCCCTGCGGGGGCTCCCTCGAAGCAACAGCATCAAGGACATGATCTCGAAGCACATGCTTTTTTTTTTTTGCAAGCGCCGGAAGCTAATCTAGGAGCCCAAAATACAACAAAGCCGCCAGGAGGCCAGTAGGCCTCTTCGACTTCCGAGCTATCCAATTGAGCCCGAGACGCTTCATACGCAACGCTGATTGACTGAAATCACCACCTCGGGAAGTCCGCGACCGTCGGGGAAGGAAAAATGAAAAAGCCCCTTGGGTTTTTATATAGGTGGCGTACAGCAGTTCCCTATAAGTAATAGGAATGAAGTAATCTCAAAGGATATGCTTTTGCGCAATGCGTTGGACGGAATCGATAGATGGTGTCCTAATGCCACCGCCAGCGACGGTTGCCTCGAAAGCGAGTCTGGAAGGCCATATTCCTTGGCTCCAGAAGCGACTACAGCAACCGAAAACGCTTCAAGCATAGACGTAAAATTTGCCTTTTCTCGGGGCGGGGGGTCTAACCAGCTTTCCGAACCCCATATATATATATATATATATATATATATATATATATATATATATATATATATATATATATATATACATATATATATATATATACATTTCTCGCATGTTGACAAACTTTGTGTGACCTCCAAGAATTGTTCCCTGCAGTGACGGCCGTAACTTTCGCACCCCCCATTTACGACCACTGGTACTGGTTCCGATTGCGATTTACCCAGTGCGCATTGTAGTCACTCCAATAGTGTGCATTACGCAAATTTACCTGGGCGTTTCTGTGCAAATTCGCTTAATCTGTGCAAATGATTTCGCTCAGTAAGTCCGATGACACATCGGCTTTTGTGAGGACCCCATTCGAGAAATCTAGACGATTCTACAGGTCCCTATCTTCCAAGCATTGGTGCTGATTAAGGTGGTACGGGTGAAAGGCCGTCGTTTAGACTCCTCCAAACTGATCACTTGGAAATTGGTACCTGGGCGGCCATGTCCCGCACGCTAGAATGAGGGATTGAGGCCATAAATTCCTTAACATCCGTGCTTGGCTGGGACTCAAAAACGGAGTCCTAAGCCACTGTTTCTTGAAGCTGCCTGTTTTTCTAAGGTTTTCATCATTTGTGATGATAGTCGACGCCTTTGGTCTACCGCCACACTTCCATTACTGATACATATTTGCAGCCTTCCTCTTGTCATTTGCAGCTCCCAATGCAAGGATCATTTTAACCTTCTGCTCATTAGAGAAAGACATGGTGACTGGAACGAAACAAAAGGCAATTTTAAATATTATCACTGACGTTGTCAATTCGCTTTTGTGGTGATAGGCATTGTGGCAAAAAAAAAAAAGAATCGTCCGTGCACTTTATCTGCGCTAAGCCAACAGCTATCACAGCTTGTTTCCAACTGACGTGTTACTTCCACGTGTTACGACGTGAAACGACGGCTTGTTACGACTTTTACTTCCTCTAAATGATCAAGTTTGGTCATCTTTCCAACAGACTGGCGCAACCGCAAGGCCGCGCCGGACATCGGTCCAAAGAGCTCACTAAATCATTCAATCGGTAGTAGCGACGGGCGGTGTGTACAAAGGGTAGGGACGTAATCAATGCGAGCTTATGACTCGCGCTTACTGAGAATTCCTCGTTGAAGGGGAACAATTGCAAGCCCCTATGCCAATCACGAAAGAAGTTCCACAATTAGCGAGTTTTTTCAGACAGGGATAAAGACACGCTGCTTCCTTCAGTGTAGCGCGCCTGCGGCCCCGGACATATAAGGGCATCACAGACATGTTATTGCTCTGTTTCGTGGGGCTAGGAGCCGCTGGTCCCTCTAAGAAGGTTGGAAGGTACTGGGAACCCCGCACCTATTTAATAGGCTAGACTCTCGGTCGTTATCGGAATTAACCAGACAAATCGCTCCGCCAACTAAGAACGGCCATGCACCACCATCCACCGAATCAAGGAAGAGCTCTCAATCTGTCAATCCTCCCAGTGTCCGGGCCGGGTAAATTTTCGCGTGTGTTACGAAGCGACGTGTTACTTCGGCCGAGGCACGTGTGAGTGGTTTTAAAGGAGGAAAGGAAGAGATAGGTACAGCACCATTACTGCCTCCCGTGCGAGGGCACCTCCACAGCGCTGGTGAGGGGAAAGGGATAAAAAGAGTAGCGGAAAAAACAGAGTATAATAGGCCAAGGCGCGGCAGGTAAGGCACTAGTTCGATCCCGATGTTTTACAGCGAAGCAGTACATGGCGAGCCGATTGGTCCATCCGTCCGTTTGTCGCCTGTACGCCGAAAACTCCTCCGGCACAACCCCATGCGAATGCACAAAAGAAAAGCGAAAGACAGGCGCGCGATTGGCTGCGCTAGTAGTGACGTCGTTGCCCTTCGTCGCAGCCGAGCTGGTGGCGCGCAGTAGTTTCTTTCCGAAATGGGTAGGCCACGCGTCATACGTACCCCTTAGGAGTAGGCATTTTTCGATCAGCAACGCCGCGAGCAGAACCGGGAACGAACTCGTTTACGCCGTCCCGGTGCTGCCGCCCGGGCACAAGAACAGCAACTGCGTACCGAGGATCCGGCAGCCTACCAAGCAGTCGTTTAAAGAACCGTCCGGATTAACCCAGTGATAGACACCAGGGCCACACGTTACAGTTTTGCTGGTTAACGATCTGTACGGAGTGCTTGGGTGGTGATTTTTTTCTTTATTTCCTTCGTTTCGTTCTGGCTGAGAAGGAGCCTGTTCGAGGGCGCTGCTTTATGATGCGGCTGGGAGCGCAGTCAGGTTGTATTCGCCATGTTTCGCAGGGTTTATTTATCAGTAGGAAAAATTAGTATATGTTCCTTGGCTGTGCCTAGAAATACGTCATTGACACTTTGATAATTATGATAGCACGTGATCGAGTTAGGTAATTAATTACAGTTACCTAATTAAATCCCAGTAACAAAAAATACTGGCAGTTGCTCCCCTGTACTGGAAAACATACGCACTATGTGTCTTCGAGTAACGCATTGCTTTTTTATAAATAGTGGTGCGTGATAGTTAATTGGGACATCCTGTATATATTTATGACCTCTGCATGCAAGTGACAATGTTTCCATCCCTAGTAAATGTTGTAAATTATTAGAAGTGTTTTTATTGAGTCATTAGCTTTTCTTACTGGAAAGAGAAGCGATACTGAGACACACATCATCAATGTGCACTACACACGCCATTGATAAAGGCCCTTGTCGAAGGGGTCACTAAAGCCTACAGTTTTTTTCGGGGTCAAGAAAGCATGCAAAGCATGTTGAAGCGAGGTGAACATTAAGCAACATATTCATTCTCTAAGCATAAGCTATCAATACCTTTCGAAATAATTGTTAATTGGCTACCTCCTCTTTAAAAATATAATAAGCTTTGTCCTGTGTATATATTTAAATATATGTCTATGTGCATACTGTTAACAAAGGAAATTTAAAACAATGTTGAATTGAGAAAATACGGATGAGGCAGCCGCCGCTGGTACTTGTAATGCGCTTGTTCTCATATTGGCATGATTTGCAGAAAGAAAGCAAAGTATGAATTAAAATCGTGCACGTCCGCGCCAACAACGATGCCGTAAACTAGTGAAAAGCTCCAGGCAAGTCGAAAGAAACATGAAATGATGTGGGGGACAAAACTTTGGCAATGGCACGTTAGGGGGGGGGGGAGGGTTGTAGTAGGCATCGGCATCTCCGGAGGGGAAGGGGGGCTCAGCCCCCCGCCCCCTCCCCCCAGATTGGAAAACTTTCCAGGGGGTTCAGGCCCCGGAGTCCACCCGTAGTCGGCGTCTATGGCTTCATGACAGCTATGTTTGAAACATAACAGGTTCCAGTGTCTATGCGTGTTTCTTAAAGGTGCTTGCGACTGCATGCCGTGGAGAGTAGAGCGCATGTGACGTCATACATCTTGCACAACGACGTCATAGTGTGGTGCAAGGACGGCATGCAGCGAGTAAATTGCGCTGCAACTAGCGCTACCACTGTGAGAAAGCACTGAGGCGGAAACTTGCAAAGAACGTCAGATGCTATATTATGATAGAATATAGTGATAACGTGTGGTATGTTATTCTCGTTTTCTTTCGTATAAGACGTATTATTCGCCTTCTTTCTTAATGCGTTAAAAATCGTCAGTTGTTGATTTTTCAGTGTGGCCACAGCTTTGAGCACCAAATAAAGGTTTTGCTACAGTTGGCGACCTTTATGGCTATTTTTGTAATTTTTGGGCAACGTTTTCTTTCGAACCCCTGGGAACCGTGCATCATGTGGTCTGAAAGCTCGCGGTCTGTTTCCAACATTGTAGTCGGACGGTGAAATTCTATGTCGGAGTGTTAATGTTATTGGTGCCACAGAAAGGCCTACAACGAAGCCATCCCACATGTGCCGCCAGGAGCCGTGCGGCAAGCCACTCCGGTTGCAGCGCAGCCACCCCGTGCTTCCCGCGGCTGTCGGCCTTGACGCCGCCACGTGCTTGGGCCATCCGAAGCGCCAATGTGATTTTCGCCAAGCGCTGGAAAGAACACACGAAGGCGTGCACGAACGAGACCCCTCGGGCGAAGCAGTCCCCTGCGCTGCCCCCGCCCGCGCTGTGACGATCGGGCAAACCACCTTGTTGCTACGCACGACGAAACGCGCGACGTGCTTTTATGCACAGCCTGGCTTTCGTGCACGCGTCATCCTGTAATGCGCGCGCCTGTTTTTCCGGAGCGGGAAACAAGGCCGACACCATCTTTTATTTTAGCCAGTGGGACAGACTGCACTATCCCCAGCCGTGCTCCTGAGTGTCTGTTTGCTCTTGCTCCTTTTACGAGACTTTTAACATCTTGAGGGAAGCCTGTTTCTCAAACGAACACAACACGTGGACGACGCTTTCCAGGACATATATGTGGTAACACGACATGCTGGTTTCTTGTTTCTTACTTTCATTATCATGGAAAATCAGACGATCATCATCAGCAGCATAATCTATGTCCACTGAAGCACAAGGCCGATCGATCTCCAATTACCCCTTCGTGTGCCGGCTGACAATATTTTCTGCCAGCCAATTTCCTAATTGCATAACACCGCCTAATTTTCTGTCGTTTCCGGCTACGCCTTGGCACTCATTTTCCAACAGGCCACCTGCCCATGTACTGCCCATGTGCTACCCAACTCCAGTTCTCTTTCCCAACGTCAATTAGGAGATCCACTACCCCCGTTTCTTGGCTGAGCGACGCTGCTGTCTCTTAACGTTACAGCTGTCATTATCATTCCATCTCTGTTTGAACGGTCCTAAACTTCACCGGCTTTTTAAGATGAAGCTTTAGCTCGGGCCCAACCCCGACGCAGCATATTCAAATACATGTAAAAACGCAAAAGCGTTTTTCTGATATCACCCCTCGGCCGATTTTAATGAAATCTGTTGCATTTGAAAGCGAAAGTTAAATTCTAGTGACTGTTTGAAGCGGAGTTTCGATTTAAGGCTTGAGTTTTCTTAAACCGATTTTCAAATATTTGACCATTTGAAAAAGAATAGAAGCGCTAAGTTTACAAATGCATAGCTCTGCATCAAGAACCGATATCGCGGTTCTGTAAACGGCATCCATTAGATAATTCAAAGCGGACGAATTGAATGTGACATTTTACATCTTGCGTGAATTTGTTACTTTGGTTACAAGGGTGTTGCAAAAGTTGTATTTCCACATTATTGAATCTTTTTGTATTCATGTAATACATATCAATTTTGTCTCCTTTAGATGTACTATTAGATGCAATTAACAGAATTGTATTATCGTTTTTTGTTGTTGAGTTACAGAGTTGTAAACTTGATAGTTTAGTTTTTTGAAAATTTTCGATTTTAGCCAATTTTTAATATAAGATTGACGACTAACTCAAAAATTCGAAACCAACAGTCACTAGATTTTCAGTTTCTCTTTTAAATGCAATAAACTTCGTGAAGTTTGGTGCTGTGGTTGCTGAGAAAAACGAATTTTCCTTTTACATGTAATTATATAGGAGCAACCGAGCTAAAGCTTCCTCTTAATGCCAAATATTAGCTCGTGGCCTACTCCAACGCAGCCTATCAATGTACAAATAAAACGCAGAAATGAATGAATGAATGAATGAATGAATGAATGTTTGATTTTTAATGGCGCAAGGGCCATGTATGGCCAAAGAGCGCCATGTCGATGATAATGGGTTCGCAATATACTTAATGAGTTTCATGAAGTTGGGGCGATGTGGCTGTAAAGGGGCCTTAAAGTGTAGTTGCTCTAAAGTACGTAAAATCTGTATAATAAGATTATGGCGATGGCGTATGATGTGTGCTATAAACATTAAGAAGCATTTAAAAAGAATGATACGATGTGTAAAATATATAATAATAATATTATATGGGGTTTTACGTGCCAAAACCACTTTCTGATTATGAGGCACGCCGTAGTGGGGGACTCCGGAAATTTCGACCACCTGGGGTTCTTTAACGTGCACCTAAATCTAAGTACACGGGTGTTTTCGCATTTCGCCCCCATCGAAATGCGGCCGCCGTGGCCAGGATTCAATCCCGCGACCTCGTGCTCAGCAGCCTAACACCATAGGCACTGAGCAACCACGGCGGGTAAATATATAAGGTTATATATAAGGTTACATATAAGGTATATATAAGGTAAAATATATATATAAATATATAAACGCAGAAATACATTTATGAAACAATCCCTGCACAGACTTGATTAAGGTTTCTTGCATTCGAGAGAGTAAGCTAAATTCTAGTGACTGTACATCAAGCATAATGGTGTTCTAAAGCTTGAAATTTTAGCATGAAACGTCTTAGTTGACCAGAGGGGGTAGCTTCATAAAACCGCATTTTGCAAATACATGTTGTAACAATATTGCGTACGTAAGGGGGGTTTATTTAAAAGCAGGGCTAACGCAACAACAGCCTTGAGCGTCGGTCGCTATCTCGCGCTCTCCGGCTGCCGGACTTCGTTCTCCACAGTCCGTTCTCCACTACATTGACCCCGTAAGCGAAGAGCCATCCTGGCGACTCATGGCGATGCGAGCACAACAGTGTCGTAGTACACTGTAAAAATGTTTCCACCCTTGAAGGTGTTTTTCTTGTTAGAGGGGTAACCCCCCTACTTTTAGGGCCTTACACAAATTTGTACAGGACGACAACGGAGCTCTAATTATATAGACGTGTGACGACAAAAGACGTAGTTGAATACTCTAATTATTCTGACAGCGTTGGGCGCACAGAATTATCCGACAGGAGAGTTGCATATCTGTCCCTGTGAAATTGATCTGTCGGATATTTCTGTTTACCCAAAGCTGCCAGAGTGGTTACGCAGATTTCAACTACGTCTTTTGTCATCGCATGTCTAGTTAAAGCTCTTTCGCCGTCCTCCATACGTCCTTAACCCTATTTCGAAGGTTTTTACTATCAAGCAAGAGCATCTTTAAAAAGACACTCATTGACGAAGGCGAACAAGACACTAATCGAAAGTATAAAGACCAAAGTAATGTCATGGAAGCGCGCATTGTGGTTTCTATCGCATATGCAGGTAAATCCCGAAGATGACCAAGAAACACTACGCAAAACTGCCCCTAAGCAGCCGCGTCATATCTATTTGCTGGAATACAGTGACTGCAACGCTTGGGGCGGGAACACATCGAACACCGCCGCACATTAACGGCACACATTAATCAAACGTGACAAATGCACGCTGCAGAAACGTGCAGTTTTTTTTTTTTCGAGGAATATTCGTGGGTCACACAATGCGCAGCGAAAGGACGGACGACATGAGCGCGAATAGCTCTCGATCAGCACACCGCCACAAAAGTAAGATACGGACCAAATAAGCGTAACCTGCGCTTCACGGGGAAATTTTAAAACCATCGTATTGACACGTGCACTTGCCTATCTTTATCGCGCGACAACGTTTCGCGACCTAACAAAGGTTATCGCACAGCGCGGGACGCACCTGCATGTATCCGAAGTTTCTGGCATGTCACCGAAGCTTCTATCCGCTGTCTGTTGTCGCTGAACCTTGCGTTATCTGATTTCATCGCGTGATGCAAATGGTGTAGAACTTTGCATCAGACACGCGGGTCCCAACAATTAGTCTGGAACATTCGACGACTGCTGTATAATAGCCGACGCGCTTGACCCGCTGATCAGATTTTCGACGATCGCCGACCGTGTTCGTCGTTATCGTTCTTATATAAGTGTAGCCTGTTTTGTGGGCACAGGTTCGCCCAATAAAAGTTAGTTTTGTCGTTCACAGTATTGCTACTGTGTTCTTCAACGTGGCCACCACGTGACATCTGGTGGAGGTGCTTTTCGATCATGTACTGGACGCCCCCGGCATGCCGTGATCCAATCCCGGACCGCAAAGAGAACACCAACGTAGTCCCGGACCATCGAGCAAGCCACCGTCTTCAACAGCTGCCCCGGAGCACGGACTTCTACCTGAAAAGACCAAGAAGATTGTGGCCAAGGCAACCCCAATGGCAGCCCCAGCATCCCCCGTCGTGCTGCAGCAGCCCAGGGAGCCTCCGATGTTCCGCGGTTCAACGTTCGAGGACCCGGAAAGCTGGCTTGAGACGTATGAGAGAGTCGCTACATTTAACAACTGGAACAGTGACGACAAACTGCGACATATCTTCTTCGCATTGGAAGACGCGGCCAGGACGTGGTTCGAGAACCGAGAAGCCACCTTAACGACCTGGGAACTGTTCTGAAGCGGCTTCCTGCCGAGAATCGCAAGCGTCGCGCGCCGAGAACGAGCCCAAGCGCTATTAGAAACCCGGCTGCAGCTACGTAATGCGACAACCGCGATCTTCACGGAGGAAATGGGCCTTCTATTCCGCCACGCCGACCCTGAAATGCCAGAGGAGAAGAAAGTCCGCCTACTCATGCGTGGTGTGAAGGAGGAACTTTTTGCCGGAATGGTACGAAGCCCACCGGAGACGGCGACGAGTTTCTTTGCGAGGCCACCAGCATCGAGAAGAAACTCAAAATGCGAAGCCGGCAATTCGACCGCCGCCGCACGAACTGAACAAACTACGCCGGAGTTCAGTCACTGGCCACCGACGACCTACGCCAGACTATCCGAGCGGTCTTGCGGTAGGAGCTACAGAAGATGTTCCCATCATCACAGCCTCAAGTGGATTCGATTGCCGACGCCGTACGCGAGCAGATCCAACAACAACTCGGAGTAGCCCCTGAATCGCCGCAGCCTCAGCCGCAAGCGATGACCTACGCCGCCGTCGCCCGCCGTCAAGGTCCCCCTCCACGACCGCGCCAGGGCCCCGTAACGCCGCAATTCCGTCGACCACCACCACGGCTGCCAGCACGCCCACCCGTCGCTCAGCGCAGCGACCCGAGGAAGACAGACGTTTGGCGTGCTCCTGACCACCGCCCGCTCTGCTACCACTGCAGAGAAGCGGGTCGCTGCGGGAGAAGCTGAAGTGAGCGAAGGGATCTCTGACCACAAAATAGTGTACTTCACATGCGCGCTTCCTACTCGATCGCAGTTACGTACTCCCAGGTATATCACTGTTAAAAATTATGACTCTGCTGACGACCTTCAAATTGTGCATTGTTTGGAAGAAGCACTTGTACAGCTTGATACTGACGGTGACGTGAATTCTTTGTGGAACAAGTTTAAGTCCTTGTGCCACTTTTGTATCAGAAAATTCATTCCAGATAAAACAAAAATGATCGGCAGACAGAACCCTTGGATAAACAGAGACATCATTCATCTCAAACGTAAAATAAAACGATACCGAAAATCTAAAGATTACGACAGGACAATTGTGGGCGCGATGGCAAATGACCTGGCTCTAAAACTGAGAGAAGCAAAGGAACATTATTTTACGGAAACACTTGGTCAATTTGCCTCTCAGAACTCCCCAAAATTTTGGCAATACCTATCTAACAAAGATTCCCAACTTTCGTGGGAAATATGCGATGGTGATGTAACAATTACAGATGCAAAGAAAATAGCTGAAACATTTAATGCGTTTTTCCAAAGTGTTTATTCCACTGCGAGCACTTGTGTTGCCGAGATGAAGATAATTGACAGCCAAGACGTGATCAGTGTAACTATTGAGGGTGTGACTGAGCTCCTTCTACGGTTAGACGCAAAGAAAGCTACAGGGCCAGATAACATTCCTCCTGCTTTTCTTAAAAGATATTCCGAAGTATTAGCTCGATTTTTGGTCATTATTTTTTCTAAATCTTTAGCCTGTGGTACTGTTCCCGACGATTGGCGTTTGGCACGAGTAATACCTGTTTTTAAGAAAGGTCTCCGATCTTCTGTAAGTAATTACAGACCAATATCACTCACCTGTTGCTGCTGCAAAACCTTAGAACACATCATAGTCACTTACCTGAATAATTTTTTGGAGAGAAATAATATACTCACGGCTAATCAGCATGGTTTTAGACAAGGTTACTCCACAACCACACAGTTAGTAGTCACTGTCCATGAACTCGCTTCCGTGCTTGATGGGGGCGGTCAAGTTGACGCTATTTTCTTAGATTATTCTAAGGCTTTCGACAGAGTCCCTCATTCGAAACTAATATATAAAATGAAACTTCTCGGAATACCCCTACAGATCATAAACTGGGTAAATTCATACCTGACTGGTCGTAAGCAGTATGTGGAATTAAATGGATCATGCTCCCGGTTTTTGGGGGTAACTTCAGGCGTACCTCAGGGATCGGTGCTGGGTCCAGTACTGTTTAATATTTATATTAATGACCTAGTTAAAATTGTGGAATCACCTGTTCGCGTCAAATTGTTTGCAGATGATTGTATTATATTTAGCAACATTCGAACTGTTTCTGATCAGCTTTTTCTGGAAAAAACCTTGGATAGGTTGGCAGAATGGTGCAATGAATGGGATATGATTAATAATTATGACAAAACAGTGCATATGTGTATTACAAATAAGTTAAGAAAGCTAGAATACTTGTACAAAATAAAGGATAATAAGATTAGGAATGTAGAAAACTGCAAATACTTGGGGATAACTTTAACTTCACGTCTATCCTGGGTGCCTCACATAGACAATATAACCTGTGCAGCCCGAAAAAGATTAGGATTTCTAAAGTTTAAATTAGGTGACTCCACATCCTCATTAAGATTAAAAGCTTATAAAACGTACGTTAAGCCTCTCTTAGAATATTCGAGTATCGTTTGGGATCCTCACACAGTGGTAGGTATTGAAAAATTAGAAAGAATTCAAAGGTTAGCCGCGCGCTTCATTTATAAGCGCTTCAAACGACGTGATTCTCCAACGAGTATGCTGGAAGCCGCAAACTTGGAACCACTAACTGATCGAAGAAAAACTGCCAGATTAAACTTCCTTCGCCAGCTTTATTACGGGAAACTAGGAATACAACCGCGTGACTATATAATTAAGGACACATCTCGAATTTCCCGCTACAAACACAGCCAGTATTTAAAACCGATCTTTGCACGAACAAACCTTTTCAAAAACTCATTCTTTCCGAAAACAATCAATGATTGGAATGCCCTACCTGGAAATTCCCACTGGTTACAGCCACCCCACTTGATGAATCTTGTGGACTGTAACCCTTGTATATATTGTATGTTTGCTTATTTTTGTATCTGCTCACGTAGCCCCCTCCTGCTTGGAGGGATGTCCGCAGTATTGTGAAAATAAATAAAATAACTTGTCAACGCTATAGGCCTATAGCTGTTGACTGAAGTTGGGTCCTTGCCATCATTTAGTATTGGAATAATTATTGCTTCCTTCCAGGCGGATGGAATGTAACCAGCGGAGAACACAGAGTTGAAGAGTGACAGTAGTGTTTTGTGGGTTTCAGGGTGCAGGTGTTTGATCATTATTTACAATATTCTGTCACTTCCTGGAGCAGACATGTTGCAGCCATTCAGCGCAGCCTGAAATTTCGCCATGCTAAATGGGCGGTTGTAAGGTTGGTTGCTATTTCCTTTCCGACCCATAGGCAGTCGTTCCGCTTGTTGCCGGTATCTCAGAAATGTGTCTGAATAGTGGGATGAGCTAGAAATCCTTTCAAAATGTACCCCTAGAGAGTCGGCTTGGTCAATGAGTGTGTCTCCTTGTGTATTTACCAATGGTAGAGGATGAGTTTCGCGGCCTTTTATTTTGTTTACCCTGTTCCAGGCTTTTCCCTCGTCTGTATAAGAATTAATATTAGAGATGTATTTTTGCCAGCTTTCCCTTTTGGCAAGGCGGCGCGTTCTTCAACCTCGTGATTTTATTTTCTTAAAGCTGATCAAGTTCTCGGTAGTTGGGCAGTCGCGAAGGCGACCCCAAGGCTTATTTTGATTTTTGCGGGCTTCCTTACACTGCTCATTCCACCAGGGAATACGCCGTTTAGAGGGTGATCCATTCGTTTGAGGGATACATATTGATGCAGCATCAGTTATAAATGCCGTCAAATATGATACTCTATCATCGATTGAGAGGGTACAGATGTCATCCCAGGTCAAATGCGTGAGCTCTCTGTATTGTTTCCAATCAGCACAGTCGACCTTCCAACGTGGCAGATGTGGGGAACACTTATCGCCTTGTGTTAATTTTAAGGGAATTGTGAAATGGTCACTACCATATGAATTTTTGATCACGTTCCACTGCAGATATGGCACTAGTGTACTTGATGTTATGCTTAAGTCAATAGATGAGAATGTTTTATTTGCCACGCTGTAGAATGTAGGTTCTTTCTTGTTCAATATGCATGCAATGGAAGATAAAAGGAACTTTTCTAATAAACGCTCTCTTGCATCACAACGAGAATCTCCCCAGAGGGTGTTGTGTGCGTTTAAATCACCTACTACAATGTAAGGTTCGGGGAGTTCTTCGATAAAACTCTGGAATTCTGTTGTAGAAAGTTGATGCCATGGAGGGATATACAAAGAGCTAACGGTTACTACCTTTTCAAATAGCACGACTCTGATCGCCACTGCCTCAAGGGGTGTTTGCAGATGTAAATGTTGGCAGGCGATACCCTTATCAACTATAATCGCAACACCACCTGACGAGGCGAGAGCGTCACTGCGATCTTTGCGGTAAATGGCATATTGTTTCAGAAAGTTAGTATGTGAAGGTTTGAGGTGTGTCTCTTGCACACACAGCACCCTTGGGTTAAACTTGCGAAGGAGTTCCTTAATATCATCAAGATTGTGTATTAAACCTCTCACATCCCAATGTACTATCTGTGTGTCCATATTGGAAGTGTTTTATGGTGTGTATCAAGAGATATTAGGTTGGCTCAAGGGACCTTTCCAGGCCCCTTGATGCGGGGTATTTCTTTTTTCTTGGCGCGCTCCAGGGAGCAACGCCGTTCCTTCGCCGTCTGAGACGCCGGAGAAGTTTTTGCTACATCCATCGCCTCATCAGAGGCGCTGGATGATGCCCGCTCAGCGGACACGCGCGGGGGTTTTTCGGGCCTGTCTGCGCGAGCAGTGGCCCGGGGACCGGCAGGCTCGGAAGTCTGCTGGCCCTTCGTGGTAGGGGGCGGAAGAGCAGTGGCTGCTCCCGCCAGGGGGGCTGATGGCGTAACCGCCGTCACACTCCGTGTGACTTGCGCGGCCGCCAGAAGATGTGGCACTGCCCCCCGGCGCGTCACATCACTGTAGGACGGATTCGATTGATTGTGGACACTAAAACGCTTGCGCGCTTCTGGACAAGTGATGTTTAGTTTTACCTTGAGTTCGATTATTTGTTCCTCTTTCTTCCATGACGGGCACGAGCGCGAATAGGCGGGGTGGTCTCCGTCGCAATTAGCGCAGTGGGTTGGAGAAGAACAGTTGTCTGAAGCGTGGTCTTTAGATGCACATTTTGCACAAGTGGCACGCCCTCGGCAGCTCTGAGACCCATGCCCAAAACGCTGGCACTTGAAGCATCGGCGCGGATTGGGAATGTACGGTCGTACGTGAAGTTTACAATATCCCGTCTCTAATGAATCAGGTAGTTCACTTGTTCCAAATGTTATTATTAGATGCTTTGTTGGAATTTCGTTGTCGTCACGCCTTAACTTAATTCGTTGCACCTTCACCACGTTTTGGTCTTGCCATCCGTCCAACAGCTCGCTCTCACTAAGATCAAGGAGGTCGTCATCAGAAATGACACCACGCACAATGTTCATAGACCGCTGGGGGCCCACAGATACAGGCATGTCACCAAACCCAACAAGTTTTGTCAGTTTGCTGTATTGGAGCTTGTCACGTACTTCCAGAAGAAGGTCGCCGCTTCCCATCTTAGTTACTTTGTAACCAGAACCGATTGCTTTAGTCAGGCATTTTGCGACCACAAACGGGGATATTGTACGGACTGTCTTTGTTTCGTGTTGACTATGTATTACGTGGTACTTGTGAAATATTTCTATGGTTTGAAGAGAAAGTTGAATGTTTCATCGGTGCACCCCCTCTTCAGGGAGTGATCAAGGAGTGGGGGGAAATTTGAAGCCATATATAGAATTACTGAATTCGGCAGGATTGCCCGCCGCCCACCTCGGAGCCCAACCTGGGGACGTCACAGGATTAGAGACATTCTATTCTGCGTACGCCAGCGGTACAATCCCACTATAACCTAATATATATACCCAAGACTGGATATATCACACAAGGTTAACCCTTGCCGCCAGGAAATAAGGAAGTAATAAGAAGTGAAGAGAAGACAGGAGAGATAGAAAAGTGGGAGAGAAAGACGAAGAATGGAGAGGAGGACAGGAAAAGGCGACTGCCGATTTCCTCCAGGTGGGTCAGTCTGGAGGTGCCGTCTATGTGAAGCCGAGGCCGAAGAGGTGTGTTGCCTCCGCCGGGGGGCTTTAAAGGTCCAAACACCCAGCTTCAGCTCAACCCCCAGGATCCCCTTTTCCCCAGACACGGCTAAGCCGCGCACGGCTACACGCGGGAGGGTCCAACCATCATGTGCTCGGGTATGTGGTGTCGCAACACACCAAACGCCTGCTGACGCAGACGCCCCTGCGGGGTTCAAAAAAAAAAAAAAAACTTCGAAACCTGCATTAGTATTAGTTTTTCTAGACCCTTTGAAAAAACAGGTAATATAGAAATGGGTCTATAATTTTTAGTATCATTAACGTCACCTTTCTTGAACAATACAGACACTCTGGCTATTTGCATCCGTTTAGGAAAGATAGCGCTTGACAAAGACAAATTAAAGATATAGGTAATGTACGAGGAAATGATATCAAGCCCATACTTGATAGGGCGAACCTGCATGCCTTCTGCATCACAAATTGAGCTATTGTTTAGTGAAAGGAAAACTGATGTCACCTCATGCTCAGTAAAAGGGTGAAGAAAGAGTGAAGATGAATTTCTGTTGGGCATAAATGCACTAATGTCAGACGACGCACTACCACCAGAAAAGTTTACAAGGTAATCATTAAAAACATTTGCAAGAGCACTTCCCGATACTTAGCTCCCCCCAAGTATTAGGGTTTCTATTCACGGAGCTGATTTTCGACGATTTAAGACATCATTTAACTTTTTCCATAAGGTATCAGGTTTGTTCAAACAACCCTCGAATTCTGCATGAAAATAGGGCTTCCTATGGGATTTTAGTTCCTTATTTAGCTTGTTTCTATACGACTTGTATTCCTTTAATATACTTGGATCCTTAGTCCTGACGAACTTGTGATAGAGTGCGTTTTTATAGTTAATACGTTTTAGCAATTCGGGGCTTATCCACGGCTTCCGTAATTTTTTACCGAGCCTGAGCTTTTTTTCTGGAAAATGGTTCTTTCATCAATAAGCTTGCCATACGCAATTTCTACGTTATTTCTAAAATTTTTTTTAAGGTCGAACCCTAGAAGTTCGTCTCTGAAGCTATCTAGACGTGTTTGAGTAATACTTTGACATAGGATATACTCATGCTTCCTGTAACCCGCCGTGGTTGCTCAGTGGCTATGGTGTTAGGCTGCTGAGCACGAGGTCGCGGGATCGAATCCCGGCCATGGCGGCCGCATTTCGATGGGGGCGAAATGCGAAAACGCCCGTGTACTTAGATTTAGGTGCACGTTAAAGAACTCCAGGTGGTCGAAATTTCCGGAGTCCCCCACTACGGCGTGCCTCATAATCAGAAAGTGGTTTTGGCACGTAAAACCCCATAATTAAATTAATTAATGCTTCCTGTTCTTCTTAAAGTTGTGTTTTCTTAGAAAAAGAAATACTGGAAGGTGATCACTAAGGTCGTGTGACATCACTCCGGCAGTAGCATTTTCAGTGTCAGCATTTGTAATGAGCAAGTTCAACAATGTTTCACTTTCGGATGTAATCTTTGTTGGCGTACGGATTAAATTTTCATAACCATTTGAAGCTAAAATATTTAACATAGTTTTTTGTGGTACAAAAGTGGTCAGCATGTCGATATTGAAATCACCAGCGGACACCAAGTAATTGCTATTTTCTGCAGTAAAAGACAGCAGCTGTTCATAAAAAGAAAGGAACTGAAGAACATTTCCATTTGGAGGCCTGTAGCAAACAGAAAATATGTACTTATTCGCACGAACTGTTCCCATTTCAAAATATTCGCAACAAACACAAAAGTCGGGAAGCAATACACAATTTACATGTTCTTTCAACAACAGCAAAACACCGCCGCCACGGTGGTTCGTTCGGTTCACACAAAACGATTGATAATGTCTAAACTTGGCACGTCACGACCATCTCTGCACCAAGTTTCCCTGAGCATTACAGCATCAAACAAAAAATTAAAACCATTGATAAAGTCATCGATATCTGTTTCTTTGTTATAGAGCGAACGAACATTAAGGTGAAGACACTTCAATGAACCAGCATGTTGATTTGACACAAGATTATCTGCCTCATGCGGAAAGAAGGGACTATCAGTAGCCATCTTTAAGCGGGAATGATCAACTTCAGTACGCTCACAAGAGAGCAGGCTCAGGAAGGAAAGTCTGATCTGTGACGCACTACGATCACAGAGTCGCCCCCGGTCTTTCGCAGCAAGATCTTTCCATTCCTGTGCCACGCGAATTTGTAACCATGCAATTTCGCCCAGTCTTTAGCCTCTCGAAGCAGTTGCCGGTTGTAACTGGTCATGTTTTCCTGAAAGAACACCTTGGATTTCTTTTCCCTCAGCTTTGAGCGGCTGTCCAACCACTGGTCTCGAACAGATTGCCTGAGATACCTCACAATTATACCAGGAATGCGGCCGGCTTTGCATGGAAGGCGGTGAATGGCAGCGACATCGGTTTCACTAAGTACAGGGACCTCAATCAATGTGGCAATAGAATTCACTTTCTCAAGCAAATTTTCATTGTCAGCTGCAATAACACCGTGAATTTCTAGGTTGAACTTGCAGTTTCTCCATTCCAGCTCATTAAGATCCGCCTCCAACTTCTTTGTCGCATCGCCACTAGCGTGAGAGCTTTGTTCAAGGTGTTCAAGCCGTTTCCGGATTCCTTTCGTGTCCTTTTCTTGCGCGGCCAATCGTGCCAACATCTCGTCATACTTATCAGACATTAGTTGTACCGATCGTTCAATGCCTGGCACAGTCTCTTTGAGTGGCAACAACTCATCCAACTTTTGACTTATGTTCGCTAAAAGCGACCCTATATCAGTTAGTTCATCAGCAGACGACTTCCCGCTTGAGCCTCCACTATCCTTTCCTGCGACTCTGCATACAGAGCAAGTCCACTTTTGTTTAGCCGATTCAGATTTTTTCTTATATTGTTTATCCGATAAGCCAGCACATGTCCCAATGGGGAAGAGCCCCTTACATTCGCCACATGACACAGACATTTCATCTGAGATAACAGCTTCATTACATGAGCAACAGATGCGTACAGTTGCCGTGGGAACAGGATACGGAAACACAAGGAAGCAGACTCGAGTGCCAGCAGCGGTAGTGTAGACAACATGAAATGAACTAAAGAGCGAATGTTACAAGGCGTGGACTAACCTGCGTGGAACAGGGGAATGTAAGCCACTGTGCCAGGGTCGCTACCGCTGCTGCCAAAGTGTCGTTGTCTTCCACGTCGGCGGCCTTTATAGCGAGGAATCGGGACGGCAGTGGCACCCGGTGGCAGAAATCGTCGACGCTATCAGCTGTAGATAGCAGCCAGGCTGAGGAATCCGCATGTGTAGGTAACACGGGAACGATGCAGCACCAAAGATGAAAATGGTAGGTAGCGCCACAAAGGCTACCGCCGGAGACACAAGGGCCGTCGAAGAATCTGCGTAGAACAGGGGAATGTAAGCCACTGTGCCAGGGTCGCTACCGCTGCCGCCAAAGTGTCGTTGTCTTCCACGTCGGCGGCCTTTATAGCGAGGAATCGGGACGGCAGTGGCACCCGGTGGCAGAAATCGTCGACGCTATCAGCTGTAGATAGCAGCCAGGCTGAGGAATCCGCACGTGTAGGTAAGACGGGAACGATGCAGCAACAAAGACGAAAATGGTAGGTAGCGCCACAAAGACTACTGCCGGAGACACAAGGGCCGTCGAAGAATCTGCGTAGAACAGGGAATGTAAGCCAATGTGCCAGGGTCGCTACCGCTGCGGCCAAAGTTGGACCATTAGGTTTACGGAACCGTTTACAACCGTTGGACCATTAGGTTTACTGAATGGGTGCCAAATAAAGAAAAACGCAATCGAGGACGACAAAAGACTTGGTGGAGCGATGAAATTAGGAAATATGCGAGCGCTAGTTGGAATCGGTTGGCGCAGGAGAAGGGTAATTCGAGATCGCAGGGAGAGGCCTTCGTCCTGCAGTGGATATAAAACAGGCTGGTGATGATGATGATGATGATGATAATAATAACAATAATAATAATAATAATAATAAACTAATATTAGGATGATGATGACTGCGGTAATTTCTCCCACCTGCTGGATATTTGAATTCGTTTATTACCTGACAATAATTATTTTACTTAACATAACGTTCTGATCATTTAAGCTTATGTTGTATGTGTGCCGTAAAAATATGCCTGAAGAAACGGAGTTCTCTGTTGCTGATAGTTGAGGTGTTACAAATTGATTGTCGTCACAGGCGCCGAGTTATAAATCTGCCGGAGGAGGGGGGCGAGCTGAGACCCATTCGCATCCTCTTTCTCATTCCTTCCTCTCCCCCCCCCCCCGCTCAAGCGCATGCTCCTTGACAAGAGATCTATACAGGCGGAGAGGCAATATATGCAAATGTCACTTTTACTTGTTTATAATGCCGAGCGAATAGGCTAACTTTTTTAATATACTAAATAAACAAATGAAAGAAGAAACTGAAAACCACGCAAGCTCTAGGTAGACATTCATAATGCCCTTAGTCAAAGCGAGAGAAAATACTCGGCAACACAAAAATTTCATCAACAAG